>NC_058081.1:683199643-683821332 GCF_014858855.1 Bufo gargarizans | reverse complement strand
AAATCTGATTTGTTGTTGTTGGCTCCGCCCACTTTTAAATTTTGAATCCAAAGTAATCTATCACCTGATTTCAGCGATTTGAAGCCCCTGACATCAATCATGGCAGCATTTTTCAATTTTCTGAATTTTTTTCCATATTGAAATCAATGAAAGAAATCTGATTGGTTGTTTTTGGCCCGCCCACTTTCAAAATGTTAATCCTAATCCTAAATTGGGTCCAACTGTACCAAGTTTGGGAAACCTGCCATTAACAGTCTAAGAGCAGCGGCAGTTTGAATTTTTCCCATTTAAACAAATGGCTGAAATTTGATTGGCCGTTGTAGACTCCGCCCACTTTTTCATTATTTTTTGAATCCAGTCACCCAATGACCTACGGTGCCAAGTTTGGGTATTCTGGCTTAAATACTGTGAGAATGACAGCAATTTAAAGGTTTCTTATTGAAGTCAATAGGGAAAATCTGATTGGTTGTTTGTAGCTCCGCCCACTTTTTATGTCCCCAAAATGTGACAGAAATTTTCAGGTTGACCCCATGACTGAGTGACCCAAGTTTGGTGAGTTTTCACTCCGAAGCTGTATGAGTGACAAACATTTGCATTTTGTCCAATAAAACTCTATGGGAGAAAAAAGAGGTTTTCGGGGGCCCGCCCCAGGGGCCCGGAGGGTGGGATCGGTTAACAAAGCACAAGCAAGATACTCGGGTATGTGCCGACCAAGAGTGCAAAGTTCGGTATTTATACTCCTAAATCTGTGGGAGGAGTAGCAATTTGAACGTCTCATGTAGTCAATGGGGAGAATTTGATTGGTTCTGTGTGGCCCCGCCCACATTTTCGGGTCTCCGAAATGTGCTAACAAATTGCGCGTTGGACCCCATGACTAAGTGACCCAAGGTTTGGTGACTTTAGTTTAAAATCTGTGCGACTGGAGCGATTTGAAAATTGTCCCTGTCAAAGTCAATGGGAAAAAACATGGATTTTGGGGGCCCTGTCCCAGGGGCCCGGAGGGTGGGATCGGGTAACAAGCAAAAGCAAGGTACTCGGGTGGGTGCCGACCAAGTCTGCAAAGTCTGGAATTTGTACTCCTAAAAATGTGGGAGGAGTAGCAATTTGAAGTTCTCATTAAAGTCAATGGGGAGATTTTGATTGGTTCTGTATGGCCCCGCCCACTTGTTGGGGTCCCCGAAATGTGCCCAAAATTTTCGGGTTGACTCCATGACTAAGTGACCCAAGTTTGGTGACTTTAGCGTCAAAGCCTGGCGAGTGGGAGCGATTTGAAAATTTACCCTGTCAAAGTCTATGGGAAAAAAGGGGGCTTCCGGGGCTCGCCACGGGGGCCCCGGGGGTGGGATCGCTCCACAAAGTAATAGCAATCCGATCGGGTACAATCTGCACGTTTTGGTAAATTTTTGTCTATGTAGTGTAAAAACTGTGGGAGGAGTTAGGGTGGCAAATTTGGCTATAATAATAATAATAATAACTAGAAAAGGTACAATTTCTGGGGAAATTGTGTGATGTGTTCTTGCCTCCACCAGTAGCTTACAACTGGAGTGGGCGGAGTAACTGGGTGGAGTGTAGACTCCGCCCACTTTTATAAATTTTGACCTTTGTCTCACACTGACCCACCTTGCCGAGTTTGGGTGCTGTGAGAATGACAGCTGTTTAAAGGTTTCTTATTGAAGTCAATAGGGAAAATCTGATTGGTTGTTTGTGGCTCCGCCCACTTTTTAGCGTCCCCAAAATGAGATATACATTGGCACAGTCCTCCAGTGACCAACTGTGCCAAGTTTCGGAACCCTGCCATTAACAGTCTAAGAGCAGCGGCAGTTTGAATTTTTCCCATTTAAACAAATGGCTGAAATTTGATTGGCCGTTGTAGACCCCGCCCACTTTTTAATTTTTTTTGACCCCAGTCACCCAATGACCTACGGTGCCTAGTTTGGGTATTCTGGCTTAAATACTGTGAGAATGACAGCAATTTAAAAGTTTCTCATTGAAGTCAATAGGGAAAATCTGATTGGTGGTTTGTAGCTCCGCCCACTTTTTAATGTCCCCCAAAATGTGACAGAAATTTTCAGGTTGACCCCATGACTACGTGACCCAAGTTTGGTGACTTTAGTTTAAAATCTGTGCGACTGGGAGAGATTTGAAAATTGTCCCTGTCAAAGTCAATGGGAAAAACGTGGATTTTGGGGGCCCTGTCCCAGGGGCCCGGAGGGTGGGATCGGGTAACAAAGCAAAAGCAAGGTACTTGGGTGGGTGCCGACCAAGTCTGCAAAGTTTGGAATTTGTACTCCTAAAAATGTGGGAGAAGTAGCAATTTGAAGGTCTCATTAAAGTCAATGGGGAGATTTTGATTGGTTCTGTGTGGCCCCGCCCACTTTTTGGGGTCCCCGAAATGTGCCCAAAATTTTCGGGTTGACTCCATGACTAAGTGACCCAAGTTTGGTGACTTTAGCGTCAAAGCCTGGCGAGTGGGAGCGATTTGAAAATTTACCCTGTCAAAGTCTATGGGAAAAAAGGGGGCTTCCGGGGCCCGCCACGGGGGCCCCAGGGGTGGGATCGCTCCACAAAGTAATAGCAATCCGATCGGGCACAATCTGCACGTTTTGGTAAATTTTTGTCTATGTAGTGTAAAAACTGTGGGAGGAGTTAGGGTGGCAAATTTGGCTATAATAAGAATAAGAACTAGAAAAGGTACAATTTCTGGGGAAATTGTGTGATGTGTTCTTGCCTCCACCAGTAGCTTACAACTGGAGTGGGTGGAGTAACTGGGTGCAGTGTAGACTCCGCCCACTTTTATAAATTTTGACCTTTGTCTCACACTGACCCACCCTGCCGAGTTTGGGTGCTGTGAGAATGACAGCTGTTTAAAGGTTTCTTATTGAAGTCAATAGGGAAAATCTGATTGGTTGTTTGTGGCTCCGCCCACTTTTTAGCATCCCCAAAATGAGATATACATTGGCACAGTCCTCCAGTGACCAACTGTTCCAAGTTTCGGGAACCCTGCCATTAACAGTCTAAGAGCAGCGGCAGTTTGAATTTTTCCCATTTAAACAAATGGCTGAAATTTGATTGGCCGTTGTAGACCCCGCCCACTTTTTAAATTTTTTGACCCCAGTCACCCAATGACCTACGGTGCCTAGTTTGGGTATTCTGGCTTAAATACTGTGAGAATGACAGCAATTTAAAAGTTTCTCATTGAAGTCAATAGGGAAAATCTGATTGGTGGTTTGTAGCTCCGCCCACTTTTTAATGTCCCCCAAAATGTGACAGAAATTTTCAGGTTGACCCCATGACTAAGTGACCCAAGTTTGGTGACTTTAGTTTAAAATCTGTGCGACTGGGAGAGATTTGAAAATTGTCCCTGTCAAAGTCAATGGGAAAAACGTGGATTTTGGGGGCCCTGTCCCAGGGGCCCAGAGGGTGGGATCGGGTAACAAAGCAAAAGCAAGGTACTTGGGTGGGTGCCGACCAAGTCTGCAAAGTTTGGAATTTGTACTCCTAAAAATGTGGGAGAAGTAGCAATTTGAAGGTCTCATTAAAGTCAATGGGGAGATTTTGATTGGTTCTGTGTGGCCCCGCCCACTTTTTGGGGTCCCCGAAATGTGCCCAAAGTTTTCGGGTTGACTCCATGACTAAGTGACCCAAGTTTGGTGACTTTAGTTTAAAATCTGTGCGAGTGGGAGCGATTTGAAAATTTACCCTGTCAAAGTCTATGGGAAAAAAGGGGGCTTCCGGGGCCCGCCACGGGGGCCCCGGGGGTGGGATCGCTCCACAAAGTAATAGCAATCCGATCGGGTACAATCTGCATGTTTTGGTAAATTTTTGTCTATGTAGTGTAAAAACTGTGGGAGGAGTTAGGGTGGCAAATTTGGCTATAATAAGAATAAGAAGAATAATAATAATATACTTGTGAGATAATAGTATGTGGTCTTGCTATGCAAGAACACATAATAATAATAACTAGAAAAGGTACAATTTCTGGGGAAATTGTGTGATGTGTTCTTGCCTCCACCAGTAGCTTACAACTGGAGTGGGTGGAGTAACTGGGTGCAGTGTAGACTCCGCCCACTTTTATAAATTTTGACCTTTGTCTCACACTGACCCACCCTGCCGAGTTTGGGTGCTGTGAGAATGACAGCTGTTTAAAGGTTTCTTATTGAAGTCAATAGGGAAAATCTGATTGGTTGTTTGTGGCTCCGCCCACTTTTTAGCATCCCCAAAATGAGATATACATTGGCACAGTCCTCCAGTGACCAACTGTTCCAAGTTTCGGGAAACCTGCCATTAACAGTCTAAGAGCAGCGGCAGTTTGAATTTTTCCCATTTAAACAAATGGCTGAAATTTGATTGGCCGTTGTAGACCCCGCCCACTTTTTAAATTTTTTGACCCCAGTCACCCAATGACCTACGGTGCCTAGTTTGGGTATTCTGGCTTAAATACTGTGAGAATGACAGCAATTTAAAAGTTTCTCATTGAAGTCAATAGGGAAAATCTGATTGGTGGTTTGTAGCTCCGCCCACTTTTTAATGTCCCCCAAAATGTGACAGAAATTTTCAGGTTGACCCCATGACTAAGTGACCCAAGTTTGGTGACTTTAGTTTAAAATCTGTGCGACTGGGAGAGATTTGAAAATTGTCCCTGTCAAAGTCAATGGGAAAAACGTGGATTTTGGGGGCCCTGTCCCAGGGGCCCGGAGGGTGGGATCGGGTAACAAAGCAAAAGCAAGGTACTTGGGTGGGTGCCGACCAAGTCTGCAAAGTTTGGAATTTGTACTCCTAAAAATGTGGGAGAAGTAGCAATTTGAAGGTCTCATTAAAGTCAATGGGGAGATTTTGATTGGTTCTGTGTGGCCCCGCCCACTTTTTGGGGTCCCCGAAATGTGCCCAAAGTTTTCGGGTTGACTCCATGACTAAGTGACCCAAGTTTGGTGACTTTAGTTTAAAATCTGTGCGAGTGGGAGCGATTTGAAAATTTACCCTGTCAAAGTCTATGGGAAAAAAGGGGGCTTCCGGGGCCCGCCACGGGGGCCCCGGGGGTGGGATCGCTCCACAAAGTAATAGCAATCCGATCGGGTACAATCTGCATGTTTTGGTAAATTTTTGTCTATGTAGTGTAAAAACTGTGGGAGGAGTTAGGGTGGCAAATTTGGCTATAATAAGAATAAGAAGAACTAGAAAAGGTACAATTTCTGGGGAAATTGTGTGATGTGTTCTTGCCTCCACCAGTAGCTTACAACTGGAGTGGGCGGAGTAACTGGGTGCAGTGTAGACTCCGCCCACTTTTATAAATTTTGACCTTTGTCTCACACTGACCCACCCTGCCGAGTTTGGGTGCTGTGAGAATGACAGCTGTTTAAAGGTTTCTTATTGAAGTCAATAGGGAAAATCTGATTGGTTGTTTGTGGCTCCGCCCACTTTTTAGCATCCCCAAAATGAGATATACATTGGCACAGTCCTCCAGTGACCAACTGTGCCAAGTTTCGGGAACCCTGCCATTAACAGTCTAAGAGCAGCGGCAGTTTGAATTTTTCCCATTTAAACAAATGGCTGAAATTTGATTGGCCGTTGTAGACCCCGCCCACTTTTTAATTTTTTTGACCCCAGTCACCCAATGACCTACGGTGCCTAGTTTGGGTATTCTGGCTTAAATACTGTGAGAATGACAGCAATTTAAAAGTTTCTCATTGAAGTCAATAGGGAAAATCTGATTAGTGGTTTGTAGCTCCGCCCACTTTTTAATGTCCCCCAAAATGTGACAGAAATTTTCAGGTTGACCCCATGACTAAGTGACCCAAGTTTGGTGACTTTAGTTTAAAATCTGTGCGACTGGGAGAGATTTGAAAATTGTCCCTGTCAAAGTCAATGGGAAAAACGTGGATTTTGGGGGCCCTGTCCCAGGGGCCCGGAGGGTGGGATCGGGTAACAAAGCAAAAGCAAGGTACTCGGGTGGGTGCCGACCAAGTCTGCAAAGTTTGGAATTTGTACTCCTAAAAATGTGGGAGAAGTAGCAATTTGAAGGTCTCATTAAAGTCAATGGGGAGATTTTGATTGGTTCTGTGTGGCCCCGCCCACTTTTTGGGGTCCCCGAAATGTGCCCAAAGTTTTCGGGTTGACTCCATGACTAAGTGACCCAAGTTTGGTGACTTTAGTTTAAAATCTGTGCGAGTGGGAGCGATTTGAAAATTTACCGTGTCAAAGTCTATGGGAAAAAAGGGGGCTTCCGGGGCCCGCCACGGGGGCCCCGGGGGTGGGATCGCTCCACAAAGTAATAGCAATCCGATCGGGTACAATCTGCACGTTTTGGTAAATTTTTGTCTATGTAGTGTAAAAACTGTGGGAGGAGTTAGGGTGGCAAATTTGGCTATAATAAGAATAAGAAGAATAAGAATAACTAGAAAAGGTACAATTTCTGGGGAAATTGTGTGATGTGTTCTTGCCTCCACCAGTAGCTTACAACTGGAGTGGGCGGAGTAACTGGGTGGAGTGTAGACTCCGCCCACTTTTATAAATTTTGACCTTTGTCTCACACTGACCCACCTTGCCGAGTTTGGGTGCTGTGAGAATGACAGCTGTTTAAAGGTTTCTTATTGAAGTCAATAGGGAAAATCTGATTGGTTGTTTTTGGCCCCGCCCACTTTTCTGAATTTTAATCCTAATCCTAAATTGTCCAACTGTACCAAGTTTGGGGATCCTGCCATTAACAGTCTAAGAGCAGCGGCAGTTTTAAATTTTCCCATTAAAACATATAGCTGAAATTTGATTGGCCGTTGTAGACCCCGCCCACTTTAAAACATTTGAATTCTAGTCACCTATTAACCGAATATATTAAGTTTAACAACCCTGCCATTAACAATGTTGAAATGGCAGCAATTTAAAATTTTCTCATTGAAGACAATAGGGAAAATCTGATTTGTTGTTGTTGGCTCCGCCCACTTTTAAATTTTTTGAATCCAAAGTAATCTATGACCTGATCTCAGCGATTTGAAGCCCCTGACATCAATCATGGCAGCATTTTTCAATTTTCTGAAATTATTTTTTTCCATATTGAAATCAATGAAAGAAATCTGATTGGTTGTTTTTGGGCCCGCCCACTTTTCAAAATTTTAATCCTAATCCTAAATTGTCCAACTGTACCAAGTTTGGGAAACCTGCCATTAACAGTCTAAGAGCAGCGGCAGTTTGAATTTTTCCCATTTAAACAAATGGCTGAAATTTGATTGGCCGTTGTAGACTCCGCCCACTTTTTCATTATTTTTTGAATCCAGTCACCCAATGACCTACGGTGCCAAGTTTGGGTATTCTGGCTTAAATACTGTGAGAATGACAGCAATTTAAAGGTTTCTTATTGAAGTCAATAGGGAAAATCTGGTTGTTTGTAGCTCCGCCCACTTTTTAATGTCCCCAAAATGTGACAGAAATTTTCAGGTTGACCCCATGACTGAGTGACCCAAGTTTGGTGAGTTTCACTCCGAAGCTGTATGAGTGACAAACATTTGCATTTTTCCAATAAAACTCTATGGGAGAAAAAAAGAGGTTTTCGGGGGCCCGCCCCAGGGGCCCGGAGGGTGGGATCGGTTAACAAAGCACAAGCAAGATACTCGGGTATGTGCCGACCAAGAGTGCAAAGTTCGGTATTTATACTCCTAAATCTGTGGGAGGAGTAGCAATTTGAACGTCTCATTGTAGTCAATGGGGAGAATTTGATTGGTTCTGTGTGGCCCCGCCCACATTTTCGGGTCTCCGAAATGTGCTAACAAATTGCGCGTTGACCCCATGACTAAGTGACCCAAGTTTGGTGACTTTAGTTTAAAATCTGTGCGACTGGGAGCGATTTGAAAATTGTCCCTGTCAAAGTCAATGGGAAAAACATGGATTTTGGGGGCCCTGTCCCAGGGGCCCGGAGGGTGGGATCGGGTAACAAAGCAAAAGCAAGGTACTCGGGTGGGTGCCGACCAAGTCTGCAAAGTCTGGAATTTGTACTCCTAAAAATGTGGGAGGAGTAGCAATTTGAAGTTCTCATTAAAGTCAATGGGGAGATTTTGATTGGTTCTGTATGGCCCCGCCCACTTTTTGGGGTCCCCGAAATGTGCCCAAAATTTTCGGGTTGACTCCATGACTAAGTGACCCAAGTTTGGTGACTTTAGCGTCAAAGCCTGGCGAGTGGGAGCGATTTGAAAATTTACCCTGTCAAAGTCTATGGGAAAAAAGGGGGCTTCCGGGGCCCGCCACGGGGGCCCCGGGGGTGGGATCGCTCCACAAAGTAATAGCAATCCGATCGGGTACAATCTGCACGTTTTGGTAAATTTTTGTCTATGTAGTGTAAAAACTGTGGGAGGAGTTAGGGTGGCAAATTTGGCTATAATAATAATAATAATAATAATATATATGTGAGATAATAGTATGTGGTCTTGCTATGCAAGAACACATAATAATATATATGTGAGATAACATTATGTGGTCTTGCTATGCAAGAACACATAATAATATATATGTGAGATAACATTATGTGGTCTTGCTATGCAAGAACACATAATAATATATATGTGAGATAACAATATGTGGTCTTGCTATGCAAGAACACATAATAATAATATATATGTGAGATAACATTATGTGGTCTTGCTATGCAAGAACACATAATAATAAAACTCTGCAGAGATGAGACGCGGCTGAAAGAAGGTGTCATGGCGGTCTTATCTCCGAATGAAGACGCTGAGGAAAGTCTACATCACAGGAGACGTCGCTGGATGTAACAGGTATGGTGCTGTATTATACTGCATTTTTTGTAGCGATGTATGTAATGTCCAAACACATATTTGTTATACAGTAGGGTTGGGGGGGTGGATTGAGAATTTGGCCGACCCTGCTGCATCCTGGCCCCAGACTTCAGGTCACACTGTGCGTGTTCTGAATTCTGGGGCCTCACACTCATCTACTACATCATCTGTACCACCATGTTATCTGTGGTGTTACATAGGACTGCAGGTGACATCTACTACATTATCTGTACTCAGAGAGTTATCCCTGTGTTATCTGTGGTGTTACATAGGACTGCAGGTGACATCTACTACATTATCTGTACTCAGAGAGTTATCACTGTGTTATCTGTGGTGTTACATAGGACTGCAGGTGACATCTACTGCATTATCTGTACTCAGAGTTATCACTGTGTTATCTGTGGTGTTACATAGGACTGCAGGTGACATCTACTACATTATCTGTACTCAGAGAGCTATCACTGTGTTATCTGTGGTGTTTCATAGGACTGCAGGTGACATCTACTGCATTATCTGTACTCAGAGAGTTATCACTGTGTTATCTGTGGTGTTACATAGGACTGCAGGAGACCTCTACTACATTATCTGCACTCAGAGAGTTATCACTGTGTTATCTTTGGTGTTACATAGGACTGCAGGTGACATCTACTGCATTAACTGTACTCAGAGAGTTATCACTGTGTTATCTGTGGTGTTACATAGGACTGCAGGAGACCTCTACTACATTATCTGCACTCAGAGAGTTATCACTGTGTTATCTTTGGTGTTACATAGGACTGCAGGTGACATCTACTGCATTAACTGTACTCAGAGAGTTATCACTGTGTTATCTGTGGTGTTACATAGGACTGCAGGTGACATCTACTGCATTATCTGTACTCAGAGAGTTATCACTGTGTTATCTGTGGTGTTACATAGGACTGCAGGAGACCTCTACTACATTATCTGCACTCAGAGAGTTATCACTGTGTTATCGCTGGTGTTACATAGGACTGCAGGTGACATCTCCTGCATTATCTGTACTCGGAGAGCTATCACTGTGTTATCTGTGGTGTTACATAGTGCAGTACGCCAGTCCTTCAGGGTGAGCGAATGTGAGGTCACGGGGGTCAGTAGACAGACTGAGGGTTGCTCTTAGTACTTACAGTTTGTTGCATACCTTGGGCAGGCGTACAGCAGTGATGAAGAGGCTGGCACGTAGATCCTCTGGGGCACTCTCTGAGTATAGGGACCAGGCCGGGTGGTAGGCGAGGTGCCCTGGGTGTTGTAGGTTTAGCGTTCCTGTGGCAAGATCCCTTATAGTTTGTGACGCCAGTGCCGATAATGGTAGCACACCGATTGTTAGAAGGAATAATGGAGGTACACACGATTGTAGTGAACTAGAATTCTTCTTTACTGAGCAGTTCAACTATGTACAAACTCCAGACAGTTCCATAAGAAAAATATTTGGTAACAGGCAGGCTTTACATAGGTGGCAGGTAGAATCCTAGCAAGATAACTCAGGGGGAATTAAACTCACAGATCAGGCTGTACTTTCTGCAGATCCTGTCTGGCTTTCTCCAAGGCCCATATGCCTAATAGCTGGCTTTCCTTGGGTAGGGAAACCTCCTCTGGTATAAATCCTCTTGCTGACAATAAACTTCTGCCCCTCAGCTTTCCACTTGGCTGGGTAGAGAGCTGTAGGTTTGCTGGACCAAGGAAGTCCAAGAAGAACGGACAAAGTGAAGGGCGCAAGTCCACAACCAATGATCAGAAAGAATTCGATTTAATCAGAGACAACGCATTTCGGGTGCATGACCCCTTTATCAAGTCTACAGAAAAAAAGATCAAATATATACAGAAACATCGATAAAAATAAAAATAGAAATAGAAAGTATATCCAAAGTCGAACCTGATTGCATAGGAGTATATACAGTATGTATATATGTGTATACACACATACACACATAAAATAATAAATATATACACATACATATAATATATTGTAGGGAGACTTAATACTCAATAGATAAATAGTGAAAGGACAATTGATAAAATGCAATGATAGCTAAAAATTCATTATATGTATCTTTAACATTAACATTAATTTATGCCTGTCACTAGCTTTATACTAGGATCGCTATAGTTGGGTGTCACGGCAATGTAGCAATAGGTAAATAGTTTGACCATGTATTTAAGTAATTAATTAATGGAAATAGAAATGAAAATAAAAATAAATAAATAAAAATATAAAAATAAAATAATAATGGTAATAAAAATTACTTGTGACAAATAAAATAAATACATAATAAAATGAACACACTAAAATGTACACATAATAAACATGTATATAAATATAGATATATGGATAGAAAGCCCATCAGTATAAGGTGTGGAGAGATGTGTCGCTTCCCACCTCTACAAACCAAGTAAATATGCCTAGGTACCAGACTAATAAGAGGACCGACTTATATATGTGGCCATAATGTTTAATTTGTTCAGACAAACATGTGGATAATGATGAGTAGTATAATTGCATGATTTTCCTATTCTATGACGTAAAGTCATGATTTTATTAAAGACACGGAGGCGAGTATTGCATAACTCTTTCTTTACTAAATCCTCAGCAGCAAAGAGTTAACATAAAAAATCAAGGACAAACCCCCAAGTAACCCCTCCCATAAACAGTCCATAAATAGGTCTTCCCACTACGTATCTTCCTCTTTCTTTGATGGGAAAAGCCAAACCAAACACGAAACTCGAACACTCTTCCAAGCGAACTCTGGTCCGGATCCGTGGAACTGGAAACTGAACCTCAGAACCTATCCGGAATAGCGGTCAACCGGAATGACAACCTTCACGGAACCATAACAGGACGAAGAAACCGACCTCAGCCTAAGGAAACAATAGAAACAGAAGACGGTAATACGTAGAAACTGAAAAGCGCCCCAATCATGTAGCGAAAGGCATCAAATATAAAACACGAATGGAATCAAATATACCAAATCACAATACAATATAATATAATACAAACACCAGATAAATAAAATAAATAATAATATAAATAATAATATAAATAATACCTGGTAAAAAGGAAAAAACCCCGAACCTAAACCAAAAGGGCGGGCGAAGCAGGGTGGGCAATACTCGCCTCCGTGTCTTTAATAAAATCATGACTTTACGTCATAGAATAGGAAAATCATGCAATTTTATGACAAGACACGGAGGCTTCGTATTGCAAGTTTAAAGTGACGACATAACCGAAGAAAAAGCGTGAGGGGGCGGCCTGAAGTAGAACTCCCGAAACGTAGAAGCCCTAGACCAGTCCGCCAACCGAAGGACATCCTCCAAGCGAGCACCAGCAACAGTCATGGAGGTAGCAGAGGCTCCCCTAACCGAATGAGCCGTGAAAATAGAGGTATCAATTCCGGCCAGAGACAAAATCCACTTAACCCAACGGGATAAGGTGACAGCCGAAACCGGCCGAAAAGGCCTTCGGAAAGAAATGAAGAGTGGAGGAGAGAGCGGATCCCGTAAAGAAGATGTGCGGTTCAAATATTCCTGCAAACAGTGCACCGGACAAAGGGAAACGTTATCCGGGAAAGCCGGATAGGAAACCGACCGGATACTAGTTTTGGTGCGGCGAGAGATGTTAAAGGACACCCCGCCAGGAGTAAAAGATAAGGCATTGAAATCCAAGGCTCGCACGTCCGAGACCCTTTTGCAGGAAATCAAACAAAAAAGGGTGACCAGCTTAGCCGAAATCTGGCGAAGGGATAACTCCGAATTGAGGGGCCAACCTGAGAAAAAACGAAGGACCAGCATAACATCCCATGAAGAAGTGAAACGGGGTCTGGGCGGGCGAGATAACCTCGAACCTTTAAGAAGACGACAGACCAAGGGATGATGACCCGCGGGACAGCCCGCAAAACCCTGGTGGCGAGAAGATATGGCAGAACGGAAGAGGTTAATGGACCTGTAGGCTTTACCTTCATCGAACAGGGACGACAGGAACTCAAGCATGTCCGTCACAGGCGCTGAAAGGGGATCCAGACCCCGGCCCACGCACCAATCAGACCAGCGCCTCCAGGCCGACTGATAAGCCCGTCGGGTGCCGGGGGCCCATGCGTTTTCCAGAAGGCTATGAGCTGTTCTCGATAAGCCTGAGACCATCCATTGATCCCCGAAACCCTGCATGCAAGGAGAGTGAGAGAGCCGTCGAATACCAGCGGGTGACGTTGGCCCAGGGGCCCTTGAAGGAGATCCGGAAATGAAGGAAGCAGTCGGGGATCCTCCACTAGAAGCTCCAGGAGCTGAGGGAACCACGATTGGGCCTGCCAAAAGGGTACCACCAACACCAAGTCCGCCAGCTGACGACGCACCTGCGACAACACCCGTGGGATGAGAGCAAATGGAGGGAAGGCGTAAGCTCGATGAACCGACCAATCCTGAAGGAGGGCGTCCACTGCTTCCGAAAGGGGGTCTGGTCTCCAACTGTAAAACCGCGGAAGCTGCGCGTTCCAACGAGACGCAAAGAGATCTATAGACAGGGGTCCCCAAATCGACGAGATGGATGAGAACACCGTCGGATCTAACCTCCAGTCGCTGAAATCCGATGAGTGGCGAGAGCTCCAGTCCGCGAAGGTATTGTGAAGCCCCGGAATATGCTCCGCGACCACCGTGAAGCCCTTGTCGAGGCAAAAGGCCCAAAACTCCTTCGCCATATGGGTCAGAATCGAAGAATGGGTGCCCCCCATGGCATTCACATAACGCACCGCTGACACGTTGTCCATCCTGAGCTTGATGCACGCCGAAACCCTGTCGCTGGTGAAGCTGCGAATGGCGAAAGATCCTGCCAAAAGTTCCAGAGCGTTTATATGGAGGTGAGTTTCGTTGCCTGACCAGGGACCTCCGGTGGAGACTCCATTGCAATATGCACCCCAGCCGAGAAGACTGGCATCTGACTCCACCACCAGATCGGGTTGTGGTCCCACGATGGCCTTGCCGTTCCACGCGTCGAGGTTGGATATCCACCACGCCAGTTCGTCCCTCGTCTCGCGATCCAGAGTCACCAGATCCGCATAGGAAGCTCCCGCTTGCAAGTGGGCAATCTTCAGTCGTTGCAACGCTCGGTAGTGAAGAGGAGCCGGGAAAATCGCCTGGATGGAGGAGGAGAGGAGACCGATAATGCGAGCTAAGTGACGAAGCGACAATTGAGCAAGTGTAAGAGCGTGACGAAGCTCCTTCCGTATGGACTTGATCTTGGTTCGTGGCAGGAAGAGGGAAAGTTCGGTGGAGTTCACAACAAAACCCAGAAACTCCAATGACCTGGAGGGCTGCAGACAGGACTTCTCGGTGTTGATGACAAAGCCCAGATCTGTAAGGAGGGACATTGCCGAGTGCAAGTGAGACAGGAGCTCGGAAGGGGATTGAGCCATGAAGAGGATATCGTCTAGATAAATCACAAGACGAACACCCTGACTGCGAAGCCAAGCCACAACCGGTCTCATCAACTTGGTAAAACACCAAGGGGCTGACGAGAGGCCAAACGGCAGGCACGTGAACTGCCAGAGGAGGCCGTGCCAGCGAAATTGCAGGAGAAGCCTGGACTGGGGGGAGACCGGCACCGTCAGGTAGGCATCCTTCAGGTCTAACTTCGCCAGCCAATCTCCCGGAAGCAGAAGGTCCCTGAGTAGATGAATCCCCTCCATTTTGAAATGGCGGTAACAGACGAATCTGTTCAGACTCCGCAAATTTATCACCGGACGGAATTGGCCTCCTTTCTTTTCTACTAAAAAGATAGTGCTGATCACCCCGACCGTATGGGGAGGGGCTCTCTCTATCGCCCCTTTGATCATAAGGGAATGGAGCTCTAGGTCCATGAGAGACCGGGCCGAGTCCGCCAAGACCAGCGGATGAGGCTCCGGAAGTGACAGCTGAGCAACAACCAAGTCTATCTGGAAGCCTTGAACCGTGGCCAGCACCCACGGGTCGGATGTGACACGGCTCCAAGCGGGCAAAAAATGTCGGAGTCTGCCCCCGATACAATGGCTGGAAGAAAAGCATAGAGTTTGAGGACTTACCGAGTGGACGTCTCGAACCAACAGCGCCTCTGAAGCCTCTGGGACGGTAAGACTGGCCCCTGGAAGGGAAGAAGGAGGAGGACTGCTGCCTCTGGTCTTGGAACGAAGAACGTTGATGGTAGGAGCCTCGCGCGTTTCCACGCGACTGGAAGTGGACACGGCCGGACAGACGGCCCCTGAAGCTGCCGGCCCTGCTAGAGACACGCCCCTGGAAAACCCTGCGCATGGAGCTTTGCGCCTTGTCAAGAGCGGTAAACGCTCCCACAAACTTCCCTAAATCTTTTATGAAGCCATCCCCGAAGAGGAGCCCCTGAGCCTCCTTGCCCGTCTCGGTTAGCGCCATATTGGACAATTTGGGCTCAATCTTCATAAGAAGAGCCTTCCTCCGTTCGATGGAGAGAGAGGAATTGACATTCCCTATTAAACAAATGGCGCGCTGCGCCCAGCCACTTAGCTCTTCTGGGTCAATGGCCGAACCCTCAGATCTGGCAGTCTCCGCCATTTCAAACATTTTTGTCAGGGGTCCAAGGCTGTCTAGGAGCTTATCCTGACAAGCCCGGAGGGCCGAATCAAGGCCTTTGCGGGGATTGAAGCCTGATTTTGAGAGAAATTGGATCATCTTGGGATCCACATTTGGCGTTTCGCACACCTTATTTGGTATCAGGGGACGGGGGCATTCCGCCTTTAACTTATTCCGGGTCTCCTTGGAGAGCGGCTTCCTCACCCTATTCTCCAAATAGTGGGCAACATGAGGGATGGGTAACCATTCAGCCGACCTGGGATGGTGCAGGCTGTCAGGATCAAACAGGGGTTCACCCTGCGGATCAACAAGCGAGTCCGGACCCGCGGTACCAGCTTCTGGACCTGCGGCGGGAGGGGGGGGAAGGGAGCAACCCGAATACTCGTCAGCTACCTGAACCCCTTCCAGGTCCAAATCAGAGGTATAATGATCCTCCCTCAAATCCTCCTCATTTGACTCAATATCAGAGGCAGAACTATAGTCGGGACGAGCCCGAGCGGATTTCCAGTGGCGCGTTTTTTCTGCCTGGCGCTGACAGGCTCTTTTACGTGACCTTGGCACGTCGTCTCTTGATGGAACTAAGCCATCTACATCATCAATTCTGGAGGTACTAGGAGTCGGGCCCACAGTGGGGGTGGTGACCTGGGTTTGCGCTCTAAGCGCCTGGGAGACTGATTGAGAAATAATAGAGGACATATTCCCCATGGCGCTGGCAATAGCTGAAGTAATGGATTGTTGTAAATCCATAGCGTTAGGGTCAGCTTGCCTGAGGTTAACATCAGCAGGTGGTGCAATGGGGCTGGTGGGAGGATTCCCCAGAGGCAGGGGGGAAGCAGAGGGTAAAGACATGACAAGGAGTTAGTCACTCCTGTAGGACACACACACAAAGAAAACGTGGCAGCTGAGATCAGAGAGGCAGTCTCCGGCGGCGATGCGGCGTGCAGACGGAGAACAGACCGGAAACAGGAAGAGGGAGTAGGGGAAGGAAGAACGCCCCCCCCCCCCCCTACACCCTAGGTGTACAAAGATGGCGGCCGAACAGCCGCACAGCCGGCAATAAAACGAAGCTACGGGTGAGGCAAGATGGCGCCCGAGAATCTCGGGCCCGGCGCGACCCGCCCCTCAAGAGAAATGCCGCCGAAATCTCGGAAATCGCGAGATTTCGGACGGCAAGAAGCGCGAATACTGGAGCGAGAAGAGGAGCAATGGCGCCGGAGATCACAACAAGGTACAAGGACAAAACCAAGGGGGGGAAAAAGGGGAAGCGAAAAGAGGACAAAAGCGCTCAACGAGCGAAGGAAAAACAAAGGTTGAATTAGGCAAGGAGATAAAACGAAATAAGATAGAAATATTCCGGTAAGGGAAAAAAGGGGGGAAAGACAAGAAAAGGGGGTCGATAAACCCCCCCACGTCCAACAAAAACAATGATAGTGCAATATAACCAAGAGGTACAATCTAATCCAATACCATAGGAGAACAATACAAATGAGAGGTACTTATCTGCTGGGGAGCAGCAAAGAAAGAGGAAGATACGTAGTGGGAAGACCTATTTATGGACTGTTTATGGGAGGGGTTACTTGGGGGTTTGTCCTTGATTTTTTTATGTTAACTCTTTGCTGCTGAGGATTTAGTAAAGAAAGAGTTATGCAATACGAAGCCTCCGTGTCTTGTCATAAAATTAGTATGCTGGCGCTACATGGGAAATTGTGTCACAAGTAGGGATGAGCGAACTCGAACTGTATAGTTCGGGTTCGTACCGAATTTTGGGGTGTCCGTGACACGGACCCGAACCCGGACATTTTCGTAAAAGTCCGGGTTCGGGTTCGGTGTTCGTCGCTTTCTTCGCGCTTTTGTGACGCTTTCTTGGCGCTTTTTGAAAGGCTGCAAAGCAGCCAATCAACAAGCGTCATACTACTTGCCCCAAGAGGCCATCACAGCCATGCCTACTATTGGCATGGCTGTGATTGGCCAGAGCACCATGTGACCCAGCCTCTATTTAAGCTGGAGTCACATAGCGCCGCCCGTCACTCTGCTCTGATTAGCGTAGGGAGAGGTTGCAGCTGCGACATTAGGGCGAGATTAGGCAGATTAACTCCTCCAAAGGACTTGATTAACTGATCGATCTGCAGCTGTGGATCATTGAGCTGCTGATCCTCAATTGCTCACTGTTTTTAGGCTGCACAGACCGTTTGTCAGTCACATTTTTCTGGGGTGATCGGCGGCCATTTTGTGTCTTGTGGTGCGCCAGCACAAGCTGCGACCAAGTGCATTTAACCCTCAATGGTGTGGTTGTTTTTTGGCTAAAGCCTACATCAGGGTGAAGCTGTCACACCAAGTGCATTTAACCAGCAATAGTCTGTTCATTTTTTGGCCATATACTAAATCAGGGGCAAGCTGCGCCTGTCACCAAGTGCATTTAACCCTCAATGGTGTGGTTGTTTTTTGGCTAAAGCCTACATCAGGGTGAAGCTGTCACACCAAGTGCATTTAACCAGCAATAGTCTGTTTATTTTTTGGCCATATCCCAGTCTAATTCTGTCACTAAATCCATACCGGTCACCCAGCGCCTAAATACTAGGCCTCAAATTTATATCCCGCTAAATCTGTCCTTAGTGCTGTAGCTGGGCGAGTTATTTAGTGTCCGTTCAAGCACATTTCTTGTTCTGGGTTGAAATACAATTCCCAATTTAGCAATTTCATAATTTAGTGGTTTCTGCTATATCAGAGCTATTTGAAATCTATCCCTAAAAGGGTATATAATATTCAAGGTGCACATTGGGTCATTCAGAATAACTTCACACACACCCGCTACTGTGTATTTCCAAGTCTAATTCTGTCACTAAACCCATACCGGTCACCCAGCGCCTAAATACTAGGCCTCAAATTTATATCCAGCTAAATCTGTCCCTAGTGCTGTAGCTGGGCGAGTTATTTAGTGTCCGTTCAAGCACATTTCTTGTTCTGGGTTGAAATACAATTCCCAATTTAGCAATTTCATAATTTAGTGGTTTCTGCTATATCAGAGCTATTTGAAATCTATCCCTAAAAGGGTATATAATATTCAAGGTGCACATTGGGTCATTCAGAATAACTTCACACACACCCGCTACTGTGTATTTCCAAGTCTAATTCTGTCACTAAACCCATACCTGTCACGCAGCGCCTAAATACTAGGCCTCAAATTTATATCCAGCTAAATCTGTCCCTAGTGCTGTAGCTGGGCGAGTTATTTAGTGTCCGTTCAAGCACATTTCTTGTTCTGGGTTGAAATACAATTCCCAATTTAGCAATTTCATAATTTAGTGGTTTCTGCTATATCAGAGCTATTTGAAATCTATCCCTAAAAGGGAATATAATATTCAAGGTGCACATAGGGTCATTCAGAATAACTTCACACACACGCTTCTGTGCATTTCCAAGTCTAATTCTGTCACTAAATCCATACCGGTCACCCAGCGCCTAAATACTAGGCCTCAAATTTATATCCCGCTGAATTTGAATACAATACATTGGGCCAAATAATATATTTGTTGTTGTGGTGAACCATAACAATGAGAAAAACATCTAGTAAGGGACGCGGACGTGGACATGGTCGTGGTGGTGTTAGTGGACCCTCTGGTGCTGGGAGAGGACGTGGCCGTTCTGCCACATCCACACGTCCTAGTGTACCAACTACCTCAGGTCCCAGTAGCCGCCAGAATTTACAGAGATATATGGTGGGGCCCAATGCCGTTCTAAGGATGGTAAGGCCTGAGCAGGTACAGGCATTAGTCAATTGGGTGGCCGACAGTGGATCCAGCACGTTCACATTATCTCCCACCCAGTCTTCTGCAGAAAGCGCACAGATGGCGCCTGAAAACCAACCCCATCAGTCTGTCACATCACCCCCATGCATACCAGGGAAACTGTCTCAGCCTCAAGTTATGCAGCAGTCTCTTATGCTGTTTGAAGACTCCGCTGGCAGGGTTTCCCAAGGGCATCCACCTAGCCCTTCCCCAGCGGTGAAAGACATAGAATGCACTGACGCACAACCACTTATGTTTCCTGATGATGAGGACATGGGAATACCACCTCAGCATGTCTCTGATGATGACGAAACACAGGTGCCAACTGCTGCGTCTTTCTGCAGTGTGCAGACTGAACAGGAGGTCAGGGATCAAGACTGGGTGGAAGACGATGCAGGGGATGATGAGGTCCTAGACCCCACATGGAATGAAGGTCGTGCCACTGACTTTCACAGTTCGGAGGAAGAGGCAGTGGTGAGACCGAGCCAACAGCGTAGCAAAAGAGGGAGCAGTGGGCAAAAGCAGAACACCCGCCGCCAAGAGACTCCGCCTGCTACTGACCGCCGCCATCTGGGACCGAGCACCCCAAAGGCAGCTTCAAGGAGTTCCCTGGCATGGCACTTCTTCAAACAATGTGCTGACGACAAGACCCGAGTGGTTTGCACGCTGTGCCATCAGAGCCTGAAGCGAGGCATTAACGTTCTGAACCTGAGCACAACCTGCATGACCAGGCACCTGCATGCAAAGCATGAACTGCAGTGGAGTAAACACCTTAAAACCAAGGAAGTCACTCAGGCTCCCCCTGCTACCTCTTCTGCTGCTGCCGCCTCGGCCTATTCTGCTGCTGCCGCCTCGGCCTCTTCCTCCGCCTCTGGAGGAACGTTGGCACCTGCCGCCCAGCAAACAGGGGATGTACCACCAACACCACCACCACCACCTCCGTCACCAAGCGTCTCAACCATGTCACACGCCAGCGTTCAGCTCTCCATCTCACAAACATTTGATAGAAAGCGTAAATTCCCACCTAGCCACCCTCGATCCCTGGCCCTGAATGCCAGCATTTCTAAACTACTGGCCTATGAAATGCTGTCATTTAGGCTGGTGGACACAGACAGCTTCAAACAGCTCATGTCGCTTGCTGTCCCACAGTATGTTGTTCCCAGCCGGCACTACTTCTCCAAGAGAGCCGTGCCTTCCCTGCACAACCAAGTATCCGATAAAATCAAGTGTGCACTGCGCAACACCATCTGTAGCAAGGTCCACCTAACCACAGATACGTGGACCAGTAAGCACGGCCAGGGACGCTATATCTCCCTAACTGCACACTGGGTAAATGTAGTGGCAGCTGGGCCCCAGGCGGAGAGCTGTTTGGCGCACGTCCTTCCGCCGCCAAGGATCGCAGGGCAACATTCTTTGCCTCCTGTTGCCACCTCCTCCTTCTCGGCTTCCTCCTCCTCTTCTTCCACCTGCTCATCCAGTCAGCCACACACCTTCACCACCAACTTCAGCACAGCCCGGGGTAAACGTCAGCAGGCCATTCTGAAACTCATATGTTTGGGGGACAGGCCCCACACCGCACAGGAGTTGTGGCGGGGTATTGAACAACAGACCGACGAGTGGTTGCTGCCGGTGAGCCTCAAGCCCGGCCTGGTGGTGTGTGATAATGGGCGAAATCTCGTTGCAGCTCTGGGACTAGCCAATTTGACGCACATCCCTTGCTTGGCGCATGTGCTGAATTTGGTGGTGCAGAAGTTCATTCACAACTACCCCGACATGTCAGAGCTGCTGCATAAAGTGCGGGCCGTCTGTTCGCGCTTCCGGCGTTCACATCCTGCTGCTGCTCGCCTGTCTGCGCTACAGCGTAACTTCGGCCTTCCCGCTCACCGCCTCATATGCGACGTGCCCACCAGGTGGAACTCCACCTTGCACATGCTGGACAGACTGTGCGAGCAGCAGCAGGCCATAGTGGAGTTTCAGCTGCAGCACGCACGGGTCAGTCGCACTACAGAACAGCACCACTTCACCACCAATGACTGGGCCTCCATGCGAGACCTGTGTGCCCTGTTGCGCTGTTTCGAGTACTCCACCAACATGGCCAGTGGCGATGACGCCGTTATCAGCGTTACAATACCACTTCTATGTCTCCTTGAGAAAACACTTAGGGCGATGATGCAAGAGGAGGTGGCCCAGGAGGAGGAGGAGGAGGAGGAGGAAGAGGGGTCATTTTTAGCACTTTCAGGCCAGTCTCTTCGAAGTGACTCAGAGGGAGGTTTTTGGCAACAGCAGAGGCCAGGTACAAATGTGGCCAGACAGGGCCCACTACTGGAGGACGAGGAGGACGAGGATGAGGAGGAGGTGGAGGAGGATGAGGATGAAGCATGGTCACAGCGGGGTGGCACCCAACGCAGCTCGGGTCCATCACTGGTGCGTGGCTGGGGGGAAAGGCAGGACGATGACGATACGCCTCCCACAGAGGACAGCTTGTCCTTACCCCTGGGCAGCCTGGCACACATGAGCGACTACATGCTGCAGTGCCTGCGCAACGACAGCAGAGTTGCCCACATTTTAACCTGTGCGGACTACTGGGTTGCCACCCTGCTGGATCCACGCTACAAAGACAATGTGCCCACCTTACTTCCTGCACTGGAGCGTGATAGGAAGATGCGCGAGTACAAGCGCACGTTGGTAGACGCGCTACTGAGAGCATTCCCAAATGTCACAGGGGAACAAGTGGAAGCCCAAGGCCAAGGCAGAGGAGGAGCAAGAGGTCGCCAAGGCAGCTGTGTCACGGCCAGCTCCTCTGAGGGCAGGGTTAGCATGGCAGAGATGTGGAAAACTTTTGTCAACACGCCACAGCTAACTGCACCACCACCTGATACGCAACGTGTTAGCAGGAGGCAACATTTCACTAACATGGTGGAACAGTACGTGTGCACACCCCTCCACGTACTGACTGATGGTTCGGCCCCATTCAACTTCTGGGTCTCTAAATTGTCCACGTGGCCAGAGCTAGCCTTTTATGCCTTGGAGGTGCTGGCCTGCCCGGCAGCCAGCGTTTTGTCTGAACGTGTATTCAGCACGGCAGGGGGCGTCATTACAGACAAACGCAGCCGCCTGTCTACAGCCAATGTGGACAAGCTGACGTTCATAAAAATGAACCAGGCATGGATCCCACAGGACCTGTCCGTCCCTTGTCCAGATTAGACATTAACTACCTCCCCATAACCATATATTATTGGACTCCAGGGCACTTCCTCATTCAATCCTATTTTTATTTTCATTTTACCATTATATTGCGAGGCTACCCAAAGTTGAATGAACCTCTCCTCTGCCTGTGTGCTAGGCCTAAATATATGCCAATGGACTGTTGCAGTGGTGGCTGACATGAAGCCTGATTCTCTGCTATGACATGCAGACTAATTCTCTGCTGACATGAAGCCAGATTGTCTGTTACGGGACCTCTCTCCTCTGCCTGTGTGCTAGGCCTAAATATATGCCAATGGACTGTTGCAGTGGTGGCTGACATGAAGCCTCATTCTCTGCTATGACATGCAGACTAATTCTCTGCTGACATGAAGCCAGATTGTCTGTTACGGGACCTCTCTCCTCTGCCTGGGTGCTGGGCCTAAATTTATGACAATGGACTGTTGCAGTGGTGGCTGACGTGAAGCCTTATTCTCTGCTATGACATGCAGACTGATTCTCTGCTGACATGAAGCCAGATCCTCTGTTACGGGACCTCTCTCCTCTGCCTGGGTGCTGGGCCTAAATTTATGACAATGGACTGTTGCAGTGGTGGCTGACGTGAAGCCTGATTCTCTGCTATGACATGCAGACTGATTCTCTGCTGTCATGAAGCCAGATTGTCTGTTACGGGACCTCTCTGCTCTGCCTGTGTGCTAGGCCTAAATATATGCCAATGGACTGTTGCAGTGGTGGGTGACGTGAAGCCTCATTCTCTGCTATGACATGCAGACTGATTCTCTGCTGACATGAAGCCAGATTGTCTGTTACGGGACCTCTCTCCTCTGCCTGTGTGCTAGGCCTAAATATATGCCAATGGACTGTTGCAGTGGTGGCTGACGTGAAGCCTCATTCTCTGCTATGACATGCAGACTAATTCTCTGCTGACATGAAGCCAGATTGTCTGTTACGGGACCTCTCTCCTCTGCCTGGGTGCTGGGCCTAAATTTATGACAATGGACTGTTGCAGTGGTGGCTGACGTGAAGCCTGATTCTCTGCTATGACATGCAGACTGATTCTCTGCTGACATGAAGCCAGATCCTCTGTTACGGGACCTCTCTCCTCTGCCTGTGTGTGTGCTGGGCCTAAATATATGCCAATGGACTGTTGCAGTGGTGGCTGACGTGAAGCCTCATTCTCTGCTATGACATGCAGACTGATTCTCTGCTGACATGAAGCCAGATTCTCTGTTACGGGACCTCTCTCCTCTGCCTGTGTGTGTGCTGGGCCTAAATATATGCCAATGGACTGTTGCAGTGGTGGCTGACGTGAAGCCTCATTCTCTGCTATGACATGCAGACTAATTCTCTGCTGACATGAAGACAGATTCTCTGTTACGGGACCTCCCTCCTCTGCCTGGGTGCTGGGCCTAAATATATGCCAATGGACTGTTGCAGTGGTGGCTGACGTGAAGCCTCATTCTCTGCTATGACATGCAGACTAATTCTCTGCTGACATGAAGACAGATTCTCTGTTACGGGACCTCCCTCCTCTGCCTGGGTGCTGGGCCTAAATATATGCCAATGGACTGTTGCAGTGGTGGCTGACGTGAAGCCTCATTCTCTGCTATGACATGCAGACTGATTCTCTGCTGACATGAAGACAGATTCTCTGTTACGGGACCTCTCTCCTCTGCCTGTGTGTGTGCTGGGCCTAAATATATGCCAATGGACTGTTGCAGTGGTGGCTGACGTGAAGCCTCATTCTCTGCTATGACATGCAGACTGATTCTCTGCTGACATGAAGCCAGATTCTCTGTTACGGGACCTCTCTCCTCTGCCTGTGTGTGTGCTGGGCCTAAATATATGCCAATGGACTGTTGCAGTGGTGGCTGACGTGAAGCCTCATTCTCTGCTATGACATGCAGACTAATTCTCTGCTGACATGAAGACAGATTCTCTGTTACGGGACCTCCCTCCTCTGCCTGGGTGCTGGGCCTAAATATATGCCAATGGACTGTTGCAGTGGTGGCTGACGTGAAGCCTCATTCTCTGCTATGACATGCAGACTAATTCTCTGCTGACATGAAGACAGATTCTCTGTTACGGGACCTCTCTCCTCTGCCTGGGTGCCGGGGCCTAAATATCTGAGAATGGACTGTTCCAGTGGTGGGTGACGGGAAGCCAGATTCTCTGCTATGGAACCTCTCTCCAATTGATTTTGGTTAATTTTTATTTATTTAATTTTTATTTTAATTCATTTCCCTATCCACATTTGTTTGCAGGGGATTTACCTACATGTTGCTGCCTTTTGCAGCCCTCTAGCTCTTTCCTGGGCTGTTTTACAGCCTTTTTAGTGCCGAAAAGTTCGGGTCCCCATTGACTTCAATGGGGTTCGGGTTCGGGACGAAGTTCGGATCGGGTTCGGATCCCGAACCCGAACATTTCCGGGATGTTCGGCCGAACTTCTCGAACCCGAACATCCAGGTGTTCGCTCAACTCTAGTCACAAGGCAAAGGCTATATGCTGGGCTGAAAAGCTGTGCCAGAGGGAGAAAACATACCTGGTGGATCACAGAGGAAGCCGCTCGTTCCCCAGCACGTGGGGCGTCTGGTACGCTGTGAGTTCACAGCGCGCGCACATCGCCGGAGTTTAAATTAGCCGGCATCTGAGCGCTGGTTGGGCATCGCAGCAGAGTGGGTGGAGCTGCGGTCATGATGCTGGCCGGAGGGCGGGTAGGGCTGGTGCAGGGGAGGGGATAGTCAGAAACGGGAGGACAAGAAACCGCTGGGTATTGGTGCAGATTACTGATGGTAGTTGGGTACAATAGTGACAGTTAAGTCAAGAATAATGACATTTGCTGAAATTGATACTGAAATGAATACTTGGGTGAAACAAGTACTGTATATGTATATGGGAAGATATAAGACAACCAATTGATATGAGTATGAATGTATAATTATCTGCATAATCATTGGGGAAGAGATTAATTACTCATATATGTATTAGTTGGGGGTGGGATTAAATAATTATGGGATTAAATATTATGGGATGGGTGCCCGGTGAAGGGATGGGGGGGGGAGGGGGTAGAAAAAGGAAGGGTGGGTTGGGGGGGGGGGAGGCCAGGGAGGGGGGAGGAGAGCGATGTTACTTCAGCGGTGAAGTTACATTGTACTACAGCCATTTACATGGTGTATTAAAAGGAAATATACGTATGTCCTATTAGCCGTTCTGCAGTGAATTGTGATTGTCATATATTTTTTGGGGGGGTGTATAAATAGGAAAAATAATATGTCTTAATTGCCGTTCTGGGGTTAAGTTACATTGTACTACAACCTTTTTTGGGAGGTATTTTATTTTATTTTAATTGAATTTGTTTATAACACAGTATGTCAGACAGGTGACAGGCCCTTCAAAGGGAACGGGCAGTGGCCAAAATGTTTCTGCAGAAGAAGGGAGGGTGGCAGCAGGAGTCGCAGCGAGAGGCCTGAGCTCCCAATGTCATCTAGCGGTCGTATCTTAAACAGCAACCCAGCGGTGCTTGAATGGTTGACTCGGTCTTCGACTTCGTCGCAAGTGACATCAGACACCCCCAGCCAAGAGTCTGTGGGTTCCTCTCACACGACGCTTAGTTGGCATGGCCCTGGGGCAGGCCGTGTGCAGTGTGCAGTGTTTTTTTCGTTAGGCCGCCGGAGGAGGTGAACATGGCCTTTTGTTGAATTTGTGGGCAGAAGGTGAAGCGTGGCCAGGGGGCCAATGTTAGCACCACCACCCTGTGCCAACACATGCATCGTCCTCATAAAGTGGCCTGGCAGAACCGTGGCTCCAATGTGGTGGTCCAGCCTGCCGAAGCAACCACTGCATCACTTAGTGGCACGCACCCGATTTCAGGCAGTTAAGGCTCCACCACCTCAGCCGAAGGGAGCTGTCTATCCTTCCCATCATCTGCTGGTGCTGATGCTTGTACTCCTCCTCCTACTCCTCGTCACTCACAGCAACAGTGATGAGCGGCAGGGGCAATATTGGAATTTGCGATATTTAGCAAATATTTTGGCGAATATTCGTCATATATTTGCGAATTCGAGAATTTGTGATCTAAGTCATTATTTTCTTGATTGCAAAAATCAGCAATCGGAAAATTTGCAATAAAAATTTGCGATACGAAAATTTGCGATCAAGATATTGCAGCCTTCTCATTGGCCCACAAACAAGAAGCAGTGAGGGATCATGGGTACTGATGAAAAAAAAATCTAGAATATTTGCGATTATGAATATATAGCACTATATTCTAGAAATTTGCGAGTTCTCGATATGCCAATATTCGCGATTAACACTAGTCAGCAATCGATCACCGAAGCGATTGCCAAGAGACAACAGTATGCGTGCACTCATCCAACGGCGCAGAAGCTGAACGGCCTAGTTGCTGGTGCTGAAGTCTCTCTCTTTTAAAGTGGTGGACTCTGCACCTCTCAGAGAACTGATGGCTTGTGCCGAGCCAAGGTGGAGAGTCCCAAACCGTCATTTCTTTGCAAAAAAGGAAGCACCAGCCCTGCACAAATATGTAGAACAGAAGGTGGATCGGTCATTGAGCCTGTCGGAGTCTGACAAAGTGCACAGCAGTGCCGACGTGTGGAGCTGTAACTACGGTCAGGGAACATGCTGCTAAATCTGTCTGGCCAAGGGACAGGAGACGTGGTGACTACATCTCAGGGCCACATGAGCCCTGTGGGGGCTTAACTAGAGGAAGGAGAGGAGCAGGACATGGGTGGTTTTTCTACACAGGTGACAGGAGAGGAGGAGCAGGAGCAGCCAGAGGAACTACAGGGTGATGAGGAAGACGAGGCAGAGGACCCAGACACACCGTGCAGTATGCAGTGGAGATGGAGGCAGGGAGTTCCTTCGAGTCAATTGCGCAAATGGCCTGGTGCAGGCTTACTTGTTTGTGTAGTGACAGCCGAATTGTCACCATTTGGCAGAGCGGTGACTACTGGCTCTCCACCATGTTAGACCCTCGCTACCGGTCCAAAATGAGGGCCTGTTTTCCACCCGCTGAGGGGGAGAACAAACGGAACTATTATAGAGATATCCTATGTAGTCAGTTAACCGCTGCCTATGTACGCCATCACCCATCCTCACGCAGGTTTGACCGGGGGGGGGCCCTCTGCGCTCATGTTCCACTGCCATGGCTGCTAGGGGGGGAAAGAGCAGCTGCAGTACCAGCTCCATCAGCAGCAACTTAAGTCTAGAGTCGCTGATGAGCATTTTTCTTCATCCGCCTACTGA
Source organism: Bufo gargarizans (assembly GCF_014858855.1). Taxonomy (NCBI): domain Eukaryota; kingdom Metazoa; phylum Chordata; class Amphibia; order Anura; family Bufonidae; genus Bufo; species Bufo gargarizans. Next base: position 683,793,722 of record NC_058081.1, on the reverse strand, counting down.
AGAAACTACTCACCAGCAGCAGCAGGTAGACATAGAACCTGAATCAGCAGGTGGTGGCATACATGGAGTGCACTCTGCCACCTCACATCCAATATCCCCTGGACTACTGGGCAGCCAAACTCTATTTGTGGCCGCAACTGGTTGAGTTTGCCCTGGACAAGCTTTCCTGCTCGGCCAGCAGTGTGGCATCAGAGCGGGTGTTTAGTGGGGCGGGGGGCCATAGTTACCCAAGGAGAACTCGCCTGTCCACCCAAATTGTAGAGAAACAGACCTTTGTGAAGATAAATCAGGCGTGGATCAGCCAAGATTTTCAAACAGTGCCTGATGCATCAGACTAGATCATCCATGGTGCCACACCTACACTTTGACAAAAGAGACCGGTTTCTTCTGGCTACCTGCTTCAGCTACTACTCTGATGATTGTATTAAACAAAAAACTAAATATTGGGAAGCTCATCAGAATAGAGCACGACCGGCTACCATCCAATAGCTATTACAACCTAATAAATATACCGATGGTCGGCTCACAAGAAGTCAAAAATCCTTATTTATTATTATCTCTAAATAAACACAACTATAATAAAATAGTCAATACAACAAATGCACTTAGAATAAAAACATGTATGAATATCAATATACAATAAGTTAAAATTGGTCTCGGTCCCTCCTATGTGGTGGGTTGCGGAGCTCACGAAACCCACAATTTTATAATACAGCTGCATTATTTTATAAACTGAAGAAATAATATCAAATACTTCATTCAGATTTATTTGTAATAAAAAAACATAAAAAAAGAAAGAAATATCCTGTGTTTTTTGTACCGGGTTTGAGTGCGCCTATGCAGCGTATGGTGCACTTACTACCCTGTCGGTGAATTTTGTTGCAGTGTTCTGCGTTCTGTATAGACAAACTATGGCACTCTGGTTAGCAGATGGCAAAACAATACAAAGAATGTCCTGCAAACCTTTCACTTTGAGGTAATGTCCAGTATGGCTGTGCAGAAAAAGGGCTGAAATGAGGCAGGATATATATACACCTCTCCGGAGGGTAAGTGAACTATAATGGTTTCTAGAATGATTGTAATGGACTAGTATACACGCAGCGCCTGAGTTTGAGTTCACTCACACATGTGCCGGTTCACTCGCCTTGCATATGCTGCCGTATACTTGATCTTTTTTGTATTGTTCTCGCACAGTATTGAGCGCAACTGCGCTTCTTACCAGTTGCCTGTGGCTCCGTCTGCAGAGTGGCACCTGCTGAAATCTGTGTTGCGTATGGCCCATACCCTGGCAGTCTCACAAGTCGTCTCTCGCTGGTGGCGGCACTTCGCGCATGCGTGGTGTCGATTTTTGGACGCCAAGGCATAACTTTTCATTTACTTTTGTGTCAGTCAGTAATATAGCAGGATGTCTTCAAAAGAATGCAGCAAATAATATCGCCAGACGTGTTTCAAAACCGCAAGGGTTTCTTCCTCAGTGGCAGAAAGATATATGTTAAAAAGAGAGGGACATACCGCTCCTTATATAGAGCCAGTGACTAAGTTAAAACCTGGACTGGACCGGGACTTATGGTGTCATGTCTTACATAATTTTGTTTATTATGCGTCTTTACATTTACGGTTTCTATATTAGCTTTTGCTATAGTTTATATCTATTGTAATAGTGGAATATGTCATATGAATCGTGAAGCTATTTGATAAATATAGATATAGAGGCTGTCAATGGCCAGAGAAACATATATATAAAAATAAAATGCAAATACAGAAAAAATCAAAAAAATAAAATAAAAGTCAAATTATAAATATAAATATATATATATATATATATATATATATTTGTGGTCAGGGCGACGGTCCCTGGACGAAGGAGCTAGCGCCGACCTCTGGCTGGTGAATGCCGGAAGCCTGTAACGAGGATAGGCCTAAAAGGGGGCCTATCCTTAAGGAAGAGCTAAAAAAGGGGAAGGGAGGGAGGGGTACCTGGCTGCACGTCCCGTCCCTTGCACTCTGAGGAATATATAGCAAGGGGGCGGGGCCTATGCCCCTCCCACAAATACAGGCTGCACGGCAGCCTTATCTACTTGTGGTCAGGGCGACGGTCCCTGGACGAAGGAGCTAGCGCCGACCTCTGGCTGGTGAATGCTGGAAGCCTGTAACGAGGATAGGCCTAAAAGGGGCCAAAAAGGAGACACAATCATACAACAGATACTTTTTTGTACCGTTACAGGGCAAGAGAACAGAAAGCATTATGGATTTCTGATTGGGGATTCGGAACGTACCTAGCAAAACATGACGACCTCCAGCGCCCCATGCACCTGATGACATGAGGAGGTATCTGGTGCCTTGACGCCGCAGAGGCCGCCCCAATACGAAAGGAATGTCCCGAGATGCCCTTCGGGTCGTGACCTAACCCCGCCACTAATGAGCGCACATGTGACATGAACTGGGGCGTGGACAACGGCCCTCCATTGAAGGGGAGTAGGGGACTATCTGCTGCTGCTGCCTGCAGGGCCACAGACAACTGACGCAGCACCTTGACCGGGCACCAGGCGTTGTGTGAGGGGTAGAAAGAAACCAGGGTTGGAGGCCCTGTCTGAGCGGTCTTGGTAGATGGAATGCTCAGCACAAACAGGTCGTGATGCCAGGTCAAGTGCTGCTTCTGGAGAGGACGGCCGTTGCGGACGGAGGTGGTGAATTCCCCTGGACGAAGGAACCCGTAAAACCCTAGGTAAAGGGCGGCTTTGATGATTGTGCTAATCAAGGGCCCAAAAGGATCACCATCCAGAGCCAAGGAGAATTGCCTAAATAAGGAGCCGGACATGGGTTGCCGGACCACTGGCCTGCTTGCACCGGCTTTCTCAATGCCCCGGAGCGTGGCCTTGATGACCTGTGATGTAAAGAACGAAATCCGGGCCGGATTGTCCAACGTGAACTGATGTTGCACCCCCGCTAAATACAGGCGGATGGTATTGTGAGCGAGTCCGAGGTTGGCATGGCAATGCGCGATGAAGGCCATAATGAATGACACGTCATCCACGTCGCCCTGTGGATGACTCTCGGCAAATTTCCTAAACAGATTCCAGCCCGTTCGATAGTTCCTGACTGTATTTTTAGACAAGCTCTGGTGCAACAGGTCCTTTGCTTTGCTGATCAATGATGTTAGTCCCACACCAGGTTGCTGTATGCCGGAACGTCTGCCCCCGTTGCGTCTCCGAGTGGCATGTTCTGAAAGAAGACATCGAGGTTAAACCTGGACAGCGCATCAGCAGCCGTATTCTTGGAACCCTGAATGTGGGAGCACTCAATGCAAAAATTGTGTACCATGGACAACCAAACCAGCCTACGCATAAGAGCCATGATCTTAGGGGATTTGGCTCTGCCATTGCGGATGATGTCGACCAAGTCCTGACTATCGGTAATGAATAATACCCTTGAGTTTGACCAAACGTGACCCCATACATGGGCTGCTGCCACCACTGGATATATCTCCAACAAGGGAGAAGACCGAAGGGCCTGCCCGTCCAGCATAATCTGGGACGGCCAGGCACCGGCCAGCCAGTGGTTGCCAAATATGGCTGCAAAGCCCTTGGATGCGGCCGCGTCAGAATAGACCGTGGGAGAGGACGGGTCCCGGGGGGAAATGAACAACCTGACGCAATTCCATGAGGACATGAACGTGCTCCACATGGACAGGTCTGCCATGGCCTGTTGGTCCAAATGGACGACACTGTCCTGTTCCGGGGCCGATGGCAGGAGCAGCAAGAGCCGAGACACAAAGGTGCGCCCCTGGGGCATGACCCTCATGGCGAAGTTCAGCCGGCCCAGCAAGGATTGGAGGCTTGTCTTGGTCAGGAAGCAGGATTTGGCAGCCTCCTGGATGGCTAACCGGATCTGCTGTAACTTCTCCTCGGGGAGCCTTGCTTCCAACTTAACAGAATCCAGAATGACCCCCAGGAAGGTGATCGTTGAGGAAGGACCGACCGTCTTCCCCGCGGCGACAGGAACCTGAAGCGCCGAAAACAACTCCGGCAGGGAGGATAAACCGGAGGGCTGACGGGAGGGGTGCTCCACCAGCAGGAAATCATCCAGGTAGTGGATACACATAGGAGCCTGCCCATGTTCGACCAGAATCCAGTGCCGGGCCTGGGCCAGCCGGTCAAACAGCCATGGGCTGCTTTTTGAGCCAAACGTTAGACGATTGGCAAAGTAGTATCTGCCTGCCCATTTGATGCCATAATATTGCGGGAGGATCGGGAGCAATTTAAAGGCATCGGCAATATCAGTTTTAGACAACCAGGCCCCCCTGCCTGCTTTGAGAACGAACTGAATGGCCTCATCGATAGAGGAGTATGTCATGCTGAACTCTTCTGATGGTATGAGAGAGTTGATACTAGGGATGTGCGAGGAATGAGGAGCCGAGAGATCGTAGATCAGCCTTTTTTTATTTGAGCCTTTCTTAGCCACCACAATCGGGTTGACCCTCCAAACTTCAAAGGGGATCGAGTCGAAAGGGCTGATGATGAAACCTTTATCCAACTCCAAGGATAATGCCGCTTGCACCGCCTCAGGATCCTGTCTGGCAGAGAGGAGGTTCTCACACTCCCAATTCGAATGTGGCAGTGTTGCACGAACTGCCGATCGTCATGACCTTCCAGGAGCGCCTCCAGGAGATCCACGTTGACGTCGGTCAGTCATGCCTGCTTGGCAGATTTTTTGGGACAGGTGGACCTGGGATGTGCCCGAAAGCAGACCGTGCACACGTGCAGGGCCCTGCACCCACTGAACATGCAGTGACCGAAGTTGAAATTATTGCATATCTGGCTCTTGCCCAGATACACAATAGGCCTGCCAAACTTGTCCATGAGGGCCGGGCCCCTGGGGACACCCGACGTTCCCGGAAGGGCTCTGTCCGGATGGGCGGACGCCTCGTTGGGGCACCATTCCGTGGCATGGAAAATGGACTGGCATGCGCCACAAGTGGGGGCTCAGAGACCAGCAAAATGCCTGCAGAACAGCTCCATATCCAGCACAGCCCAATTGGTCATGAATTGGAACTGTGCTAGGGAGGCTGCGGCCTTAGCCGCAAAGGACCGGTGATAGTCATAGAACGCCGAGCCCCCATACTTGTGACCCAAATCAGTGACCTGGTACAAATAGGCATCCAGCTCCTCCCTCCTATTAGGCTGAGTCGAGCAGATGACGTCTCTGAACAAGCTGAATGCGAGAACAAACTCCGGTATGGACAGCTTGCGATTCAACCGGGCATCCTTTGACCTCATCACCACTGACACCTCCCCGCAATCAATGGTTCTGTGCTCGCTCGCATCGTGGGATGCTATAAGGATAGATGCCAGGTTTTGCCTGCCAGTATATCCCTCCTAATGTTCTCTACTACAAAATGAGCTAGGACAATGGCCGGCGGAGTAGAAGACATACCTGGGGGACCCGCCAACGGCCATGATACTGCCGTCATGGGCGCCACTGACTGTGAAGAGGTGGAGGCCCTGGACTCCAGCTCCATGACCCTGTGCTGGATGTCCGCTACCAAGGCAGCCAGACTCCCCATAGTGGCATTCAACTGAGCCAGTGATGACTGGATAGTAGGTACTGCCAGCTGCTCGCTGGATGGAACCGGGCTAGACACCAGCAGCCTATAAAGTTCGGCTTTACTGGCCGAAGCCGGGTGACTGATGCCCCTTCTATTCAATTCGGCCACCAGTTTCGGAATTGTCCAGTTCCTCAGGGATCCATGACTAGCCAGACCGGAAACCACGGACCCGGAGATGGACGAGGCATCGTCGATGTCTGAGGCCTGGGACATGTTGACCGCGCTGCAATAATTCTACGCCCTGGATATCACCTGAGGACAAAACCTTTGTTACTCGTGCGGACACCAGGCGTGTCTTGGACATCCCGATGGCCCCCCCCCTTTTTTTGCCCCTACCAGAAAGACTGACCCTGGATTATGGCCGGCCTGACGGACCTGAATTGATACTCACCTGGTTATGGATTTTGATGAAAATGGTAACGATACCGTACTGGAGGCCCGTACCACTGACCGAGGTGGAGGTCTTGTTTATGGGAAACCGAAGGTACTGAGACCCCAAACACGCTGCCGTATAAACAAAGAACAAGTATGAAAATCTAAATGCACTGGGAATATAACCAACCTGGTTGCGTCAGGCCGTACAACCTGCCCCTAAGGGTAGAAAAACAAAAACAAAACATGGCCTAAACGTTTTAAGGCAACAATGATGAGGACAGAATAGCCAACAACCCAGGATGACGTGCCCCCCCGGGCGTGCTGCTAGGTCATGCATGCTGCTATGGGTGGATGTGTGCCAAGATTGGTGAAAAGACCCCTTGGACGTACTTAGACAGGACACCATGCCGCCGGGGCGGCTGACGCGACATTGCCTGAATGCTTCAGACAGACAAGCAACAAGAGACGAGTAAGACAACCCGGACGTACCAGGTAGAACCACGTGCCACCGGGGTGGCGGACGTAACATTAGCCCGAACGTTTCAAGCAGACGTGCAACAGGAGACGAATATGACAACCTGGACGTTCCAGGCGGGACCACGTGCCACCGGCGTGGCAGACATACTTTGCCTGAACATTTCAAGCAGACGTGCAACAAGAGACGAGTATGGCAACGTGGACGTTCCAGGCAGGGCCGCCTGTCACTGGAGTGACCAACATAACAATGCTTGAACGCTTCAAGCGGACGTACCACATGAGATGATCATCTCATGAAAAGACACCCTGGAGATCCAGGCAGGACACTGTGCCACGGAGTGGCGGACGTAACATTGCCTGAACGCTTCAAGCAGACATACCACAATAAACAAAATGACAACCTGGAGTTCCAGGCAGGACCACATGCCACCGGAGCGGCGGACGCAACAATGCCTGAACGCTTCAAGCAGACGTACCACAATAAACAAGCGACAACCTGGAGTTCCAGGCAGGACTACATGCCACCGGCGTGGCGGACGCATTAATGCCTGAACGCTTCAAGCAGACGTACCACAATAGACAAAGTGACAACCTGGACGTTCCAGGCAGAATAATGTGCCACCGGGGTGGTCGGCAGAATGGCGCCTGAACGTTTCAAGCAGACGAGCAACGAGAGAGAGAAACGAGTATGACAACCTGGACGTGCCAAGGGGGACCACATGCCACTGGTGCGGCGGACATGACATATGGGACCTGTAAACGTGCCTGCGGCCAAACCCCCCTGACACATACCATACCCGTATAGAAGTCAGGACGTACCACCTACTGCAAGCAAGGAATCCTTGGAATGGAGAGGAGCGTCAGATAACCGACCAGAAGCAGACACCGGATCGAGGCTTAAGGGAGCGGGACGTGCAGGAACCAGACGTGACCGGAAGTACCATGTACCTGACTGCACGTCCCGTCCCTTGCACTCCGAGGAATATATAGCAAGGGGGCGGGGCCTATGCACCTCCCACAAATACAGGCTGCACGGCAGCCTTATCTACATATATATATATATATATATATATATATATATAGAAACCAAAATGCAGGTCTCAGCAGCACAAGACAGAAATATAGGTGCACGTCCTCTCAGCCGTGGGCTCAAGCGGCTATAAATGGATAGGCATCAAAAGGATGAGGCAGCACTCCAGATAAAGTGAAAATGGTGGATCTTTTATTCCCTCTGCAACGTTTCAACCGTCTCAATGCAGTCTTTCTCAAGCATGAGAAAGACCGCATTGAGACGGTTGAAATGTTGCAGAGGGAATAAAAGATCCACCATTTTCACTTTATCTGGAGTGCTGCCTCATCCTTTTGATGCCTATATATATATATATATATATATATATATGTATAGAAGAATCCAAGGCAGCACACAAATTACAGTGAAAAAATAGGGTGTTTATTCCCCCATATGTAGACAGCAACGTTTCAGTTCTCTCAATGGAGCCTTTGTCAAGCCATAACAATCGGTGCAAACTCAGGTGTTTAAATAACATACATAATTACTGTGTAAATTACATGATTATACAAACATTTTTACAAAAATTCATAATAATTATCCAAATTCATGACATATGCTTGTAGTAAACAAACAGCATACAGAATTCATATCCGTGTTCACAATTGTGATATTATACAAAATCCATAAATCAGTTAATTATGATGTGTATACATAATTCATAATGATTACATACAGGTGCCCATAATTGTGTGATTTTAAAACAAATTCAGGAGATCTCACATACTGAAGGAGAGCAGGAATCGTTCGGCGTCCGGAAACTGTAAAAGCGCATGCGCGGGACTTCGCTAGTGCCGCGAGACTACCTGTAATGAACAGAGATCCGAGACCCGCAACTGAGATGGCCACGCACATACAGAGGCGCAATGCGCATGTCCATTCCCGACCCAGGGCGGTACCAACAAGGCAGGCATGACAGTCATGTGACCTATCACATGATATAAACATACCACCACGTCATGGACTAGTTATCGATCCCAGGATACAAATACTATATCATCGCAAAGCAGGGGTCCAGCGGTTTCTTATAAGACAGTGGCACACACCACCTATATATATTACCACCTCATCCTAATATTCAACAGGAAAAAAAAAATTCTCACGTCCATGTGGTTCATACATACATATAACTACCTCCCAAGTCCGCAGTCTTCAACTGGGACCCAATCGGAGACCACAGGCATATGAGGCAGCTGCAGGCAAGGACGCCATCCATAGGTGGCTCCAAGTCGCAGTTACCCCAAGGGAGAATACGTCAATGCATCCATTCAACACATGTGTCATGTCACCGCCCCTTGCCCAGCCACCTGTCAATCAGGAAGAATCATGCCCAAGATCGCCATCATGCCGCGCCCCCTCCACGGTTCCAGGTCTCAGACTATCCGCCCATACAATATATATTATTATACAAATATCAGAACATAGCCGCTAAAAAATGCAGGTAGATCCTGCCTTCTTCCAGTATTCCCAGAGATGATCCAATTGTAGAGCTTAACTTTATATTCATCTACAAAAAATAGAAAGGCAATATTACTATTCATTATCATTAAATAATTGCACTTAAATACAGCCTTACACTCAAGACAAGTAGAATTTCTCAGAACCCCACATTAAATATACAGCACAAAAGAAAAAAAGGGGATCACCTACAGTCATGACATACAATACAGGAAGGGAAGGGAAACATAGGACAAGACTGAAAGAATCAAACTACCCTAAAATCCACATTGAGCCCCATTGGTTTGAGAGTCTTGAGCTCAAAAATCCAATAGAGCTCTCTTCTTTTGAGGCGTATGGTCCTGTCCCCACCCCGTCTGGGTAAGGGCACTTGTTCAAGAATCCTAAACTTTAAATCCCGCTCTACATGGCCTGCTTCTGTAAAATGCTTAGGCACAGGTAAATCCAGCCTCTTCTTTCTGATGGTATATCTGTGCTGATTTAATCTGGTTTTGACATCCCAGGTTGTTTCCCCAACATACCATAAGTCCACAAGGACACTGATAATAAATAAATAGCATAAGTTGAGTCGCATGTCAAATACTGTTTAATGTGAACTGTCTTCCCAGTGGCTGGATTAAAAATGACTCACCCCTCAGCATATATGGGCAATTCACACAACTGTGACACGGATAATCAGCCCTTCCGAGTAGAGCCAAAATACGTGCCACAGTCAATCCTAGTAGATCCCACATCAGATCTAACTAGTTTGTCTCCCAAGTTCCGGCTTCTCCGGAAGGAGCACAGTGGGGGAACTTTGAATTCTTCAACATTGTCGAAACCACTGGCTAAAATCGACCAGTGTTTCCTGACAATAGAAGAAACATGTGGGCTGCTATTACAATAATCAGTAACCAGAGGTATTCTTGGTATAGACTTTCTAGATCTTGCATGGTCTCCATCTCTCATCCTCACTTTCGTCTTCTGAATGCTATCTAAAACAAGCTTGTTGGGGTAACCCCTCGCCCTAAATTTACTGGCCATTTCAGATAAACGCTGGTCCCTCACTGGGCCCTTCCCCAACTATCCTGGCTACACGTAACATCTGACTTAGGGGAAGAGATTCAATCATCGGCCTAGGGTGGTGGCTCTCATATCTGACCAGGGTATTTTTGTCCGTGGACTTAACATAGAGGTCGGTGACCAGGGTATCCCCCTGAATCATCACCTCCGTATCGAGAAATTGCAATTTTTCTTGAGAGTACATTACAGTAAATTTGACACTAGGGTCAATGTCATTCAGGAATGAGTGGAAAGCCATGAGGTCCTCTGTGGCGCCCACCCATATCAAAAACACATCATCTATATAGCGCCACCACCCCAGCACATGGCTGAAGTGGCGACACCGATAGATGTACGAATCCTCCAAATGTGTCATATATATGTTTGCATAGGTGGGCGCCACATTGGACCCCATCGCGGTCCCCCTTAATTGTACATAATAATCATCCCGAAATAAAAAGTAATTCCTACATAAAATGAATCTCAGTAAACCAAGTAGAAATATTCTACATTCCTCTGTATAGTTTGTCCGGAGGAGACATAGTTCTACAGCATGTAGACCCAATTCATGTTCGATTGACGTGTACAGGACTGCACACGTCAAACGAAACAAGAATAGCTCCATCTGGGACCCTCAAATCCTTGATCTTCTCCAGAAAATCGTTTGTATCTCTGATATACGATCTGGCAGAAACCGCAAACGGCCGCAAGATCCTATCCAGAAAAATGGCCGGGTTACAAAACAAAGACCCCCTGCCGGATACAATAGGCCGGCCAGGGGGAGCCCGCAAGTTCATAAGCATATGTCATGAAATTTTGTATAATCATGTAATTTACACAGTAATTATGTATGTTATTTAAACACCTGAGTTTGCACCGATTGTTATGGCTTGACAAAGGCTCCATTGAGAGAGCTGAAACGTTGCTGTCTACATATGGGGGAATAAACACCCTATTTTTTCACTGTTATTTGTGTGCTGCCTTGGATTCTTCTATACATATACACAACTGGATCAAGTCCGTGGTCTGTTTCAAGGAATTGCACCTCTGTGATTTGTGTGCTGCTAATCTTTTTTCTTTTTTACTATCTGGACCAGACGAGCTGATTGCACCACCGACATGGATAATACTGCAAATATTACTAACCCCGATGTGTTTTCTTACACGAAAGAGGACGAGGCAAGAATTTTTCAGAACACGGTGAGAGATGTCTCCTTTTTATCTGCTCCTTCTATTGTAGACGTTAAGAAAAAATTTGAAAATGAATCAAGACGATCCATTAATTTGGACCTGCATTTACAAACACTAAGTGAATACCATCACCTCCACAGAATACCGAGAGGGATGCGTTCCCACCTGAGGCCGGATTTATTTTTAAATAATTCTGAGTTCTGTGCTAGATTTATACAGATTTCCAACAAATATGCCTTTGACTTTATTTTGTTAAATGTTGAATTTTTGCAAAAAAAACTGACTTCCACAGGAGCTGGTATTCAGACCCTCATTGAACAACTACAAGCTTTGCTACCCACAGAGGAATTTGATATTTATACGTCAACTAGTTCATTAATTTTTGATAAATTTAAAAGTGATCTCCAGGCCAAACAAATAAATAAATGGTCCAGGGATATGGACGATTATGCTACAGGATATGTATACAATTGGCAAGGGGATTCGAGAAAAAACCGGAGAACACTGGGTGATAAAAGAAATGTAACTATGGTGGGCGACAGGAGAAATACAAATCAAGGTTCAAGGGATAAAGATACAGCGCTTTCTCTAAACACCAGAGTCCCCTGTCCTCCTTTTCCAGAACAGAGCACAGGTCCAGGAGACTCCGGCGGGGTGGACGGCGCCAGCACAAGTGGAGAAAGAGACAGGACACCGAGGTCCCAGAGACCAAGGACTGTGAAAGAAAAGAAGAAAGCACAGTGGTAAACATCTCTTCAACCACCGTAACTGATGCTCAGATTCATGTTTTAAGTAAAGGTTTGTCCTTTTGCCCAGTTGCCAAAACCAATTGGTTCAATGTAGAACTAGATTTACAAAGGTTTTATCGTACGATTAGATTGAAAGTGTGGGCTTTTGAGCAACAGGACAGACCTGTGATTGATAATATGAGAACTAGTGAATTGAGTTTACAGGGTACGGGATTGTTTTTGAAGAGTGATTTCAAGCCGGTGTCACACCATCCTGCTATTGAGGCTTTTACTCTAGCGGTTGGGCGTGACATAGAAAAACTTAAACAAGACATGTTGGTGAATTCATTGAGCCATGGTAACTTGACCATTGAAGATATTAAGGCCGTTAATGATCTGTCTGCGGACCACAGCCTCACCATCAAGTCCGCCGACAAAGGTGGTGGGGTTGTGGTAATGGACACAGATCATTACGTGCAAGAAATGTTATCACAACTGGCCGATAATAAGTATATCAAAGGGTCTCCAATGACCAAAATTTAATCTGTTAAGGGAACTTGGAGATATGTTAAGACAGGCCAAACATGGTGGCATTATAGATGAGAAATTGCATAGTTATTTGTTATGTGAAAAACCAATAACCCCTATACTATATACTCTCCCAAAAATACACAAGAACTTGCGAGCCCCCCCTGGCCGGCCAATTGTATCCGGCAGGGGGTCTCTGTTTTGCAACCCGGCTATTTTCTGGATAAGATTTTGCGACCGTTCGCGGTTTCTCGCTAGATCTTATATCAGAGATACAAACGATTTTCTGATGAAGATCAAGGACTTGAGGGTTCCAGTTGGAGCTACTCTTGCTTCGTTTGACGTGTGCAGCCTGTACACATCAATCGAACATGAATTGGGTCTACATGCTGTGGAACTATGTCTTCTCTGGACAAACTACACAGAGGAATGCAGAATGTTTCTACTTGGTTTACTGAGATTTATTTTATGTAGGAACTATTTTTTATTTCAGGATTATTATGTACAGTTAAGGGGCACCGCGATGGGGTCCAATGTGGCGCCCACCTATGCAAACATATATATGACACATTTGGAGGATTCATACATCTTTGGGTGTCGCCACTTCAGCCATGTGCTGGGGTGGTGGTGCTACATAGATCATGTGTTTTTGATATGGGTGGGCGCCACAGAGGACCTCATGGCTTTCCACTCATTTTTGAATGACATTGACCCTAGTGTCAAATTTACTGCAATGTACTCTCAGGTAAAGTTGCAATTTCTTGACACGGAGGTGATGATTCAGGGGGATACCCTGGTCACCGACCTCTATGTTAAGCCCACGGACAAAAATACCCTGGTTAGATATGAGAGCCACCACCCTAAGGCCAATGATTGAATCTCTTCCCCTAAGTCAGATGTTACGTGTAGCCAGGATAGTTGGGGAAGGCCCAGTGAGGGACCAGCGTTTATCCAAAATGGCCAGTAAATTTAGGGCTAGGGGTTACCACAACAAACTTGTTTTAGAGAGGATTCAGAAGATTAGAGTGAGTATGAGAGATGGAGACCAGGCGAGATCAAGAAAGTCCATACAAAGAATACCTCTGGTGACTGACTATTGTAGTAGCAGTCCACATGTTTCTTCTATAGTCAGGAAACACTGGTCGATTTTAGCTAATGGTTTCGACAATATTGAAGAATTTAAAGTCCCCCCGCTGTGCTCCTTCTGGAGAAGCCGGAATTTGGGAGATAAACTAGTTAGATCTGACGTGGGGTCTACTAGGATTGATTGTGGCACGTATTTTGGCTCTAGTCGGAAGGGCTGTTATCCATGTAACGGTTGTGTGAACTGCCCATATATGGGGGTGATTCATTTTTAAATCCAGCCTCTGGGAAGTCAGTTCAAATTAAACAGTATTTGACATGCGATTCAACCTATGCAATTTATTTATTATCGTGTCCTTGTGGACTATGGTATGTTGGGGAAACAACCTGGGATGTTAAAACCAGATTAAATCAACACAGATATACCATCAGAAAGAAGAGGCTGGATTTACCTGTGCCTAAGCATTTTACAGAAGCAGGCCATGTAGAACGGGATTTAAAGGGACTCTGTCACCAGTTTCTGACCCCCACTTTTAAAAATATTGTTCTGTCCATGGAGCCCTTGTGATTACTATTGTGGTGTTATAAGCTAAATCTGCTGGCTCGTTTTGTTAAAAAAACGTTTTATCTAACCTGTCAGTCATATTGTTAAGGTGCCCAGAGCGTTGCTTATGGCCTGAAGATGCCGCCCGCCGCCGCCGCCGTTGGTGCCCAGCTCCTCCTCTGCTCTCGTCAGCGCCGTCTGAAAATACTGAGATACGCCTCCGGCTCTCCCTCACTCAATGAGGCTGAACGGAAAAGTCCGCACGGGCGCATCAGGCACAGGCCTGTGCGCACGCGCGGGATCTTAGAAAAGAAGGAGGGGGGAGTGAGGGAGAGCCGGAGGCGTATCTCAGTATTTTCAGGCGGCGCTGACGAGAGCAGAGGAGGAGCTGGGCACCAACAGCGGCGGGCGGCATCTTCAGGCCATGAGCAACGCCCTGGGCACCTTAACAATATGACTGACAGGTTAGATAAAACGTTTTTTTAACAAAACGAGCCAGCAGATTTAGCTTATAACACCACAATAGTAATCACAAGGGCTCCATGGACAGAACAATATTTTTAAAAGTGGGGGTCAGAAACTGGTGACAGAGTCCCTTTAAAGTTTAGGATTCTTGAACAAGTGCCCTTACCCAGACGGGGTGGGGACAGGACGATACGCCTCAAAAGAAGAGAGCTCTATTGGATTTTTGAGCTTAAGACTCTTAAACCAAGGGGGCTCAATGTGGATTTTAGGGTAGTTTGAATCTCTCAATCTTGTCTCATGTCTCCCTTCCCTTCCTTTATTGTATGTTGTGATTGTAGGTGATCCTTTCTCTTTTTGTGTTGTATATTTAATGTGGGGTTCTGAAAAATTCTACTTGTCTTGAGTATAAGGCTGTGTGGCGGATTATAATTGAGGCGTTTGGGTCGGTAGCCCCGGGCCCGGCACCGCTGGGGGGCCCAACGACCCAAACGCCCACAAACTACGGCGGGGCACGTGAGCGCATAGTTCCCTGCTCCGCCGCCGATCACCACCATAGGCTTCAGGCCTAGCAGGCCTGAAGCCTATGCGGTAGTAAAATCCTGGTGCAGGCGGGCGTGATGACGTCATCGCGCCGTGCCTGTGCCCGGACGCAGCACACTGACGTGTGTGCGCACGCCTGCACCATCTACGAGTGAGTGCCGGCTGGGACACAGGTAAGTATTAGCTTTTATTTTTTATATTTTTTGTGTGCCAACTGCCGACTTTGGGGGACATTACTGAAGGAACAGGGGGGGCAAACTACTATGTGGGGGCAAATTACTAGTATGGGGGAAATTAATACTGTGGGGGTAGTGTGGGAGACAATTAATACTGTAGGGGCAAATTACTACCATGGGGGGAATTAATACTGTGAGGGCAGTGTGGAGAAATTAATACTGTGGGGGGCTATTTACTTAATGGATGGCAGTGTGGGGGAAAATTATCTAATGGGGGGCAGTGTGGGGGGTTATTACTTGATGGGGCAGTGTGGGGGGCAAATTACTTAATGATGGGGCAGTGTGGGGGCAAATTACTTAATGGATGTCAGTGTGGGGGCAAATTACTTAATGGATGGCAGTGTCAGGTAAAATGATCTAATGGGGGGCAGTGTGTGGGGTTATTACTTGATGGGGGCAGTGTGGGCAGCAAATTACTTTGTGGGTGAAATTACTACATGGGAGGCAGTGTGGGGGAAATTACTGTATGGAGCAGTGTGGGGGAACTTACTATATGGGGGAAATTACTATATGGGGCAGTGTGGGGTAAATTACTATATGGGGCAGTGTGGGGGAAATTACTATTTGGGGGCAGTGTAGAAGAAATTACTATTTGGGGGCAGTGTAGAAGAAATTATTATATGGGTGCAGTGTGGGGGAAATTACTATTTGGGGCAGTGTGGGGGAAATTACTATTTGGGGCAGTGTGGGGGAAATTACTATATGGGAGGCAGTGTGGAAGAAATTACTGTGTGGAGCAGTGTGGGGGAATTTACTATATGGGGCAGTGTGGGAGAAATTACTATATGGGGCAGTGTGGGAGAAATTACTATATGGGGCAGGTGTGGGAGAAATTACTATATGGGGCAGTGTGGGAGAAATTACTATATGGGGCAGTGTGGGAGAAATTACTATTTGGGGGCAGTGTGGGGGAAATTACTATTTGGGGGGCAGTGTGGGGGAAATTACTATTTGGGGGGCAGTGTTGGGGGAAATTATTATATGGGGGCAGTGTGGGGGAAATTACTATATGGGGCAGTGTGGGGGAAATTACTATATGGGGCAGTGTGGGGGAAATTACTATATGGGAGGCAGTGTGGAAGAAATTACTGTATGGAGCAGTGTGGGGGAATTTACTATATGGGGCAGTGTGGGAGAAATTACTATATGGGGCAGTGTGGGGGAAATTACTATATGGGGCAGTGTGGGAGAAATTACTATATGGGGCAGTGTGGGAGAAATTACTATATGGGGCAGTGTGGGAGAAATTACTATATGGGGCAGTGTGGGAGAAATTACTATATGGGGCAGTGTGGGAGAAATTACTATATGGGGCAGTGTGGAGAAATTACTATTTGGGGGCAGTGTGGGGGAAATTACTATGTGGGGGCAGTGTGGGGGAAATTACTATTTGGGGGGCAGTGTGGGGGAAATTATTATATGGGGGCAGTGTGGGGGAAATTACTATATGGGGCAGTGTGGGGGAAATTACTATATGGGCCAGTGTGGGGGAAATTACTATATGGGGCAGAGAGGGGGAAATTACTATATGGAGGCAGTGTGGGGGAAATTACTATATGGGGCAGTGTGGGGGAAATTACTATATGGGGGTAGTGTGGGGGCCTTTCTATTAGGGGACATTATTTTTGGGGACACTATACAGGTATTATTACCTGGAACACAATATAGGGTGTTATTATTACTGGGGGCACTCTAGGGGACAATATAATTGCTGTAGACACTATAGGGACCTTTGGGGTAATTTATCAAACTGGTGTAAAGTATAACTGGGTTAGTTACCCATTGCAGCCAATCAGATTCCAGCTTTCATTTCTCACAGCTCCTTTGGAAAATTAAAGGTGGAATCTGATTGGTTGCTATGGGCACCTAAGCCAGTTGTACTTTACACCAGTTTGATAAATGACCCCAATTATGAGAACTCTAACGTGTCTGTGTAACAAACTCTGTAGAGACGAGATGCGGCTGAAAGAATTTGTCATGGCGGTCTTGGTCAAACGGAGGAGAAGATGAAAGAGAAGATCTACATGACAGGAGATGTCACTGGATGTAACAGGTATGTGGTGCTGTATTATCCTATATGTAGAGCTAACTCACCACTGTGACCTGCGTCTCAACTTCTCCTCCAAGTCTTTTTATCATAATCGTATGTATTTTAAATTTGGCAACTAAAATTTGTATTTGTCACCTGCAGTCCTATGTAACAGCCTAGATAACAGTGATTACTTTCTGTGTACAGATAATGTAGTAGATGTTCCATGCAGTCCTATGTAACACCCCACATAACACAATAGTTCACTGTGTTATGTGGGGTGTTACATAGGACTGCAGATAACATCTATGACATCTGTACACAGAGAGTTATGAGATGGTGGGGGTCTGACTCCTGGCACCCCCACCAATCAGCTGTTTGAGGAGACCGCTATGTCCCAGTGAGCGTCGCAGCCTCTTTGCTCGTTACCAAGCACAGCGCTGTCCATCTGATAGCCCTGCGTTCGGTATTACAGCTCAGCCGCAATCACTCGGATGAGACAGAGCTGCACCTAGACCATGTGAACGATGTCATATTGCCTAGGAATTGGGTAGACAGCCCCGGGCCTCTCATGCACTTAATCCGCCCCTGTATATAAGTGCAATTATTTAATGATATTGAATAGTAATATTGCCTCTATTTTTTTGTAGATGAACGTAAAAGTTATATTCTAAAATTGGATCATCTCTAGGAATACTGGAAGAAGGCAGGATCTACTGGCATTTTATAGTTGCTATGTATGACATTTGTACAATAATATGTGTTTTATGAGCGGATATCTGGGACCTGGAACCGTGGAGGGGGCGCAATATGGTGGCGATCTTGAGCATGATTCTTCCTGATTGATATGTGGCTGGACAAGGGGCGGTGACATGACACATGTGTAGAATGGATGCATTTACTTATTCTCCCATGGGGCAACTGCGATATGGAGCCACCTATTGGTGGCGTCCTTGTTTGCGGGTGCCTCTTATGCCTGTGGCCTCAGATTGGGTTTCAATTGAAGACTTCGGACTTGGGAGGTAGTAAGTTGTATGTATGAGCCACATGGACATGAATGACAAAAATTTTTTTTTTTAATATTGGGATGAGGTGGTGAAATATATAGGTGGTTTGTTCCACTGTTTTAATAGAAACCGCTGGACCCCCGTTTTGCTATGACAAAGTATTTTTAATTTGGGATCGTTATAAGTCCATGACGTGGTGGTTTGTTTGTACCATGTGATCGGTCACATGATTGTTATGCCTGCCGTGATGGTTCCGCCCTGGGTCGGGAATGAACATGCGCAGTGCGCCTCTTTTTGTGCGTGGCCATCTTGGTTGCGGGCCTTGGATCTCTGCTCAATATAGGTAATCTCGCGGCACCAGTGAAGTCCCGCGCATGCGCTCTTACAGTTTCCGGACGCCGAGTGGTTCCTGCTCTCTTCGTCAGTATGTGAGATCTCCATGAATTTTTTTTTATTTACGCGATCATGGGCACCTGTATGTAATTAGTATTAATCATGTATGCACATCATAATTAACTGATTTATGGATTTTGTATAATATCACAATTGTGAACACGGATATGAATTCTGTATGCTGTTTGTTTACTACAAGCATATGTCATGAATTTGGATAATTATTATGAATTTTTGTAAAAATGTTTGTATAATCATGTAATTTACACAGTAATTATGTATGTTATTTAAACACCTGAGTTTGCACCGATTGTTATGGCTTGACAAAGGCTCCATTGAGAGAACTGAAACGTTGCTGTCTACATATGGGGGAATAAACACCCTATTTTTTCACTGTTATTTGTGTGCTGCCTTGGATTCTTCTATACATATACACAACTGGATCAAGTCCGTGGTCTGTTTCAAGGAATTGCACCTCTGTGATTTGTGTGCTGCTCATCTTTTTTACTACATATATATATATATATATATATATATATATATATATATATAAAATATTAAAAATAAGAATAAAAATAAAAATGAAAATAATAGGTGGGGGTTTTCAATGGCCAGAGAAATATATATAAAAATAAAATGCAAATACAGAAAAAATAAAATAAAAAAAATAAAAGTCTAAATATAAAAAAATATAAAAAAAATATATAAAAATTTAAAAAAATAAAAATAAAAAATAAGAATAAAAATAAAAATGAAAATAATAGTTGGGGGTTTTCTTTGATTGATAGAGAAGCTGGTGACAGTGGGAGGATGCAGGTTCGAATGCCCATGTGCAAAACAGTATGTGAGCCGCACCGGTAGGACCCTCAAAGTTAGGATATCTGAACACATATACAATATTAGAAAGGGCGACGAGAAACACACGCTGTCCCATCGCTTTAAATTACATCATGCTAGTGATCCAACAGGCTTAAAATTTGCAGCTCTCCCGTCTGTTAAGAAGGATTGGAGCGGAGGTGATTTTTTATCCAAGATGTCAAGGTACAAGTCAAAAATGATTTATGAATTTGGAACTATTGTAACCAAGGGACTCAATTCAGAACTTGAGATTTTCAGATTTTTATAGATGGTCCAGTGGCATGTTTACATGACAAGTCGATGCCAGGCTGTTTTACCAGAACATCGACATAACCTGCATCCTCCCACTGGCACCAGCTTCTCTATCAATCAAAGAAAACCCCACCTATTATTTTCATGTTTATTTTTATTCTTATTATTTATTTTTATATTTATTTTTATTTTGACTTTTATTTTTATTTTCATTTTATTCTGTATTTGCATTTTATTTATATATATATATATATATATATATATTTCTCTGGCCATTGCCAGCCGCTATATCTATACTTATCAAATAGCTTCACGATTCATATGATATATGCCACTATTACAATAGATATAAACTATAGCATAAGCTAATATAGCAACAGTAAATGTAAAGACGCATAATGTGAAAAAAAATACCGAAGTATGTAAGACATGACACCATAAGTCCCGGTCCAGTCCAGGTTTTAACTTAGTCACTGGCTTTATATAAGGAGCGGTATGTCCCTCTCTTTTCCACATATATCTTTCTGCCACTGAGGAGGAAACCCTTGCGGTTTTGAAACGCCTCTGGTGATATTATTTGAACAGCTGAATTCTTTTGAAGACATCCTGCTATATTACAGACTGACACAAAAGTAAATGAAAAGTTACACCTTGGCATCCGGAAATCGACACCACGCATGCGCGAAGTGCCGCCACCAGCGAGAGACGACTTGTGAGACTGCCAGGGTACGGGCCATGCGCAACACAGATTCCAGCAGGAGCCACTCTGCAGAGGGAGCCACAGGCAACCGGTAAGAAGCGCAGTTGCGCTCAATACTGTGTGAGAACAATACAAAAGAGATCAAGCATACGGCAGCATATGCAAGGCGAGTGAACCGGCACATGTGTGAGTGAACTCAAACTCAGGCGCTGCGTGTATACTAGTCCATTACAATCATTCTAGAAACCATTATAGTTCACTTACCCTCTGAAGAGTAGTGATGTCCCGAACTATTCGCTGGCGAACAGTTCCCGGCGAACATAACTTGTTCGCGTTTGCCACGGCGGGTGAACATATGCGATGTTCGGTCCGCCCTCTATACATCATCATTGAGTAAACTTTGACCCTCTACCTCACAGTCAGCAGACACATTCCAGCCAATCAGCAGCAGACCCTCCCTCCCAGACCCTCCCACCTCCAGGACAGCATCCATTTTAGATTCATTCGGAAACTGCATTCACAGTGAGAGGAGGGAGAGTGCTGCTGCTGATGATTCAATAGGGAAAGCGTTAGCTAGGGCATTGTTCTGTGTCCACAGACTAATCTGTTGTGAGGAGAGCATCCAGACAGCACCCCAAAAAGCCCTTTTCAGGGCTGGTACATCAGTGTGCTTGTTTTATTTTTAATTTTTTTATATAGATATATATTGCAGTTGCCTGGCTGCCCGTGTGTGAGAGGCTGCAGGCTCAGTCACAGACAGCAGTGTGTGCACAGTGCACACCATTCATACAGGGTGTTACAGAAAATACCTTGCAGATAAAAAAAAATTATATTTAATATTTTTCTGTGACATAATTACATTTGCAAGCCCGTGTGTGTCAGGCCCACACAGACTGTACTGTGCCCACTGGCTAGGCCTCCACTCATACCGTTACAGGGTGTCATTCACTCAAATACCTTGCAGATAAAAAACATTCTATTTAAAAATTTTCTGGGATATAATCACATTTGCAAGCCCGTGTGTGTCAGGCCCACACAGACTGTATTGTGGCCACTGGCTAGGCCTCCACTCATACCGTTACAGGGTGTCATTCACCCAAATACCTTACAGGTAAAAAAAATTATATTTTAAATTTTTCTGTGATATAATCACATTTGCTAGCCCGTGTGTGTCAGCCAGGCCCACACAGACTATACTGTGCCCACTGCCCACCACTTATATAGGGTGGCACAGAACCTTGCACGCATAGTACCACTTATCTAAAAAAATAATGACAGGCAGAGGCAGGCCACCCCGCAGGGGCCGTCGTGGTCGTGGTGCTGTTATTTCCACTGGCCCTGGAATAATGCCCAATGTTCAGAGGCCACGTACCCTGAACCCAAAAAATTCGGAGAAAATAGTTGACTGGCTTACACAGGACACCCAATCTTCAACAGCTTCCGCTAAGAACCTTGACGCACCATCCTCTTCCAGCTCAGCTTTGGTCACCTGCTGTCAAGTTACCACTCTCCTGCCCGCCGCCACCACTACCACTACCACCACAGCCGCTTCACTTGATCCCTCAGAGGAGTTATTACACATCAGTTGGATGAAATAAGTGATGCGCAACCATTATTGCCAGGGGATGTAGATAACAGGGATATGTCTCAGTCAGGCAGCATTACACACATGGACGTACAGTGTGATGATGATGATGATGATGTTGTTGTACCCGCTGCTGCTTCCTTTGCTGAGGTGTCAGATACAAGTGAAGTGGTTGATGATGACGATGTGTCCGTGGATGCCACGTGGGTGCCTGCTCGAAGAGAAGAAGAAGAGGGGGAAAGTTCAGAAGGGGAGACAGAGAGAAGGAGGAGACGAGTTGGAAGCAGGGGGAGGTCGTCGCAAGGAGCTAGTGGCACAGTCAGACAGCATGTATCGGCACCCGGGGTCAGCCAGACAGCACGCCAATCAACGCATGCTGTTGCCACCACCAGAATGCCGTCATTGCAAAGCTCAGCAGTGTGGCATTTTTTTTGTGTGTCTGCCTCTGACAACAGCGATGCCATTTGCAACCTGTGCCAAAAGAAACTGAGTCGTGGGAAATCCAACACCCACCTAGGTACAACTGCTATGCGAAGGCACATGATCATACATCACAAACGCCTATGGGATCAACACATGATGACGAGTAGAAGCAGCACACAAGCTCAAAGCCACCATCCTCCTCCTGGTCCAGCATCTTCAGCCACGTCAACCACTGCTGTCCTCCTTGCCCCCTCTCAACCACCCGCCACTCCGCCTCTCACCTTCAGCAGTTCCATGTCATCTGCCCACAGTCAGGTGTCTGTAAAGGAAATGTTTGAGCGTAAGAAGCCAATGTCACAGAGTCGCCCCCTTGCCCGGCGTCTGACAGCTGGCTTGACGGAACTCTTAGCCCGCCAGCTTTTACCATACCAGCTGGTGGAGTCTGAGGCCTTCAAAAAATGTGTCGCTATTGGGACACCACAGTGGAAGGTACCCGGACAAATTTCTTTTTTCAAAAAAGGCAATCCCAAACCTCTACTCAGTGATTGAAAAGGAAGTCATGGCATCTCTGGCATACAGTGTTGGGGCAAGGGTCCATCTGACCACTGATACCTGGTCTGCAAAGCACGGTCAGGGCAGGTATATCACCTACACTGCGCATTGGGTCAACCTGCTGACTGGCTGCCAAGCATGGAATGCGTGGCTCTGCAGCGGAGTTGGTGACACCGCCACGACTTGCAGGCAGGCCTACTGCCACCTCCTCTACTCCTCCTACTCCATCCTCTTCCATAACCTCCTCGGCTGAGTCCTCTTCTGCTGCGGCGTCTGGCTGCACATCAACTGAATCCCCCCAGCTCCCCAGGGGCTATTCCACATCCCGGATACGACAGTGTCACGCTGTCTTGGGGTTGACTTGCCTGAAAGCAGAGAGCCACACCGGACCAGCACTCCTGTCTGCCCTGAACGCACAGGTGGATCAGTGGCTGACCCCGCACCAACTGGAGATCGGCAAAGTGGTGTGTGACAATGGAAGCAATTTGTTGGCGGCATTGAATTTGGGCAAGTTGTCACATGTGCCGTGCATGGCACATGTGTTGAATCTCATCGTACAACGCTTTGTGTCTAAGTACCCAGGCTTACAGGACGTCCTCAAGCAGGCCAGGAAGGTGTGTGGCCATTTCAGGCTGTTCCTACACGGCCATGGCGCACTTTTCAGACATTCAGCGCCGAAACAACATGCCAGTGAGGCGCTTGATTTGCGACAGCCCGACACGTTGGAATTCAACACTCCTAATGTTCGACCGCCTGCTCCAACAAGAAAAAGCCGTCAACGAGTATTTGTATGACCGGGGTGCTAGGACAGCCTCTGCGGAGCTGGGAATTTTTTTGCCACGTTACTGGACGCTCATGCGCAATGCCTGTAGGCTCATGCGTCCTTTTGAGGAGGTGACAAACCTAGTCAGTCGCACCGAAGGCACCATCAGCGACCTCATCCCATTTGTTTTCTTCCTGGAGCGTGCCCTGCGAAGAGTGCTGGATCAGGCTGTAGATGAGTGTGAAGAGGAAAAGGAAGAGTTGTGGTCACCATCACCACCAGAAACAGCCTTGTCATAGCTTGCCGGACCTGCGGCAACGCTGGAAGAGGACTATGAGGAAGAGGAGTCAAAGGAGGAATGTGGTGTTGTACGTGGCTGGGGGGAAGAACAGACCATCAATGACATCAGTGAGGACGAGGAACGGGAAATGAGTAGCTCGGCATCCAACCTTGTGCAAATGGGGTCTTTCATGCTGTCATGTCTGTTGAGGGACCCTTGTATAAAAAGGATGAAGGAGAACGACCTGTACAGGGTGGCCACGCTACTAGACCCCCGGTATAAGCAGAAAGTGGCGGAAATGTTACCAAATTACCGGAAGTCAGAAAGGATGCAGCAGTTCAAAACCAAACTAAAAAATATGCTTTACACAGCTTATAAGGGGGATGTCACAGCACAACGGCAATCTAACAGGGGAAGAGGTGAAAGTAATACTTCTCCTACCACGACCACGGCGGCAAGGACAGGACGCTTTACAGATGTGTTGTTGATGGAGGACATGCAGAGCTTTTTCAGTCCTACACATCGCCACAGCCCTTCGGTATCCAGCCTCAGAGAACGACTCGACCGACAGGTGGCAGACTACCTCGCCTTAACTGCAGATATCGACACTCTGAGGAGTGATGAACCCCTTGACTACTGGGTGTGCAGGCTTGACATGTGGCCTGAACTATCCTAGTTTGCGAT
Organism: Bufo gargarizans; assembly: GCF_014858855.1. Lineage (NCBI taxonomy): Eukaryota > Metazoa > Chordata > Amphibia > Anura > Bufonidae > Bufo > Bufo gargarizans. The sequence goes on along the minus strand of NC_058081.1, from coordinate 683,768,856 downwards.
AGAACTTCTGGCCTGCCCCGCTTCAAATGTCCTGTCAGAAAGGACCTTCAGTGCAGCAGGAGGCATTGTCACTGACAAAAGAAGTCGCCTCGGTCAAAAAAGTTGATTACCTCACCTTCATTAAGATGAATGAGGCATGGATCCCGAAGGGACTGACAGTGGGGGATAAGTTTGACTAACAAAAGGCCTGATGACATGCCTTGGCATCAAAATGGTCCCACGCTGCTGTATTTAATGTCTGCATACCGGATGACTTTCGTGAATTCTCCGCCACCAACTAGGGTTCAAGCCTGGAAAACATCAATTTTTCCGCCCGCTGCTACAACAGCGGCTGCAACAATACCTAATTTTTCAGCCATGTGTACATGCCTAATTTTTCTGGTCTCTAGTGCTGCACTGTGGTTGCAAAAACAAAACAAAAAAAAGGCACATACATGTGTCAATTCCCCTTCGTGATCGGTACCTTGTTGTGGTGAAGGGGCTTGGGTATCACAATGAAGCGATTATCACCTCTATGAGTGTGTTGGCAATGTTGCCACACCCCAGATGATAAGGCCGTTGCTTCATTATCATCAGACTAAAAGTGATCGGCTGGATAATTTTTCAAGTTGTATGGGTTTTTAATACATAAAATAAACTATTAAGAGACTTTATTATGATTCTTTTATTCGAAATAATGCAGACAATTAAAAAAATCCCCATTAATTCCAATACAAAGCAAGTACAGAGCTCAGAACAAAATAATTTCAGGATGTCGTTAATTCGACAATGATTAATCAATTCGACACACGTCCCCGGATAGGGGACATAACAGGGATTAAACTGATAGGAATAGTACTAGTTAAGACACCACTCATATAGGGTGTCACAGCACATTGCTCTGTGCACGCGCAGTGCCCCAACTTGGGAGTAAGAGGACCGACCAAGCTGCTTTTTCAATCTCCCGGTTCCTAAAATCAATTCAGTTTGGTGTATCAGAGTTTGGTCACTGTGAAGGCAGTCGAAGGCACCCGGCCTAAATTATTTTTCACAAAAGGCAATCCCACCCTGATATGGGACGTAACAGGGATTAAACTGATGAGAATAGTACTACAGAAAATACCACTCATATCGGGTGTGACAGTAAATTGCACGGCGCAGACGCAGTGACCGTGGCGTGGATTCAAACAAAGGGGAGGGAACCAGCGTTTTTTTAACCATCTCCCCGTTCGAAAAATCTATTCAATTCACCTTTCCAGGACCCTTGGTGTTGTACGTGGCTGGGTGGAGGAAGAAACCTTCAATGACATCAACGGGACATGGCTAGCTTGGTATCCAACCTTGTGCAAATGGGAAGTTTGCGGTTGGGCAAATGGACTGTTTGCGGTTGTTTGCGGTGCATTAAAAGGGGAGTTTGGTCTGTCAATGTCTGTGAAGCGGGCGTAACCCTTGCACTACCTGATCGATACAACATCATACCTGATCGTATACACGCACTGGATGTTTTAAACCACGTTGTTCAAAAAAAATTTGGATTGTTAGGTGATTTATGCTCTTTATGGATTAAAATCCAACTCTGCGTCAACTATGTAATTTTCCATGGGAGTTTTGCCATGGATCCCCCTCCGGCATGCCACAGTCCAGGTGTTAGTCCCCTTGAAACAACTTTTCCATCACTACTGTGGCTAGAAAGAGTCCCTGTGGGTTTTAAAATTCGCCTGCCTATTGAAGTCAATGGCGGTTCGCCCGTTCGCGAACATTTGCAGAAATTCGCGTTCGCCGCTCGCGAACGGAAAATTTTATGTTCACGACATCTGTACTGAAGAGGTATATATATATATATAGCCTCATTTCAGCCTTCTTTCTGCACAGCCATACTGGACATTACCTCAAAGTGAAAGGTTTGCAGGACATTCTTTGTATTGTTTTGCCATCTGCTAACCAGAGTGCCATAGTTTGACTATACAGAACGCAGAACACTGCAACAAAATTCACTGACAGGGTAGTAAGTGCACCATACGCTGCATAGGCGCACTCAAACCCAGTACAAAAAACACAGGATATTTCTTTTTGATATTATTTCTTCAGTTTATAAAATATTGCAGATCTATTATAAAATTGTGGATTTAGTGAGCTCCGCAACCCACCACATAGGAGGGACCGTGACCAATTTTAACTTATTGTATATTGATATTTATACACGTTTTTATTCTAAGTGCATTTGTTGTATTGACTATTTTATTATAGTTGTGTTTATTTAGAGATAATAATAAATAAGGATTTTTGACTATTCTTATGCTGCCACCCGCCTGATGGCACACCTGCTGCCAGGTACTCCTACTGCCACCCACCATCTTCAGCTGGTACTGGTATTGCCACCCACCTCAACACTATGTCACTGGGCCACTGTGTGGTCTCCTTATGCTGCTGCCACCTAAACACTATACAGGGAGTGCAGAATTATTAGGCAAGTTGTATTTTTGAGGATTAATTTTATTATTGAACAACAACCATGTTCTCAATGAACCCAAAAAACTCATTAATATCAAAGCGGAATATTTTTGGAAGTAGTTTTTAGTTTGTTTTTAGTTTTAGCTATTTTAGGGGGATATCTGTGTGTGCAGGTGACTATTACTGTACATAATTATTAGGCAACTTAACAAAAAACAAATATATACCCATTTCAATTATTTATTTTTACCAGTGAAACCAATATAACATCTCAACATTCACAAATATACATTTCTGACATTCAAAAACAAAACAAAAACAAATCAGTGACCAATATAGCCACCTTTCTTTGCAAGGACACTCAAAAGCCTGCCATCCATGGATTCTGTCAGTGTTTTGATCTGTTCACCATCAACATTGCGTGCAGCAGCAACCACAGCCTCCCAGACACTGTTCAGAGAGGTGTACTGTTTTCCCTCCTTGTAAATCTCACATTTGATGATGGACCACAGGTTCTCAATGGGGTTCAGATCAGGTGAACAAGGAGGCCATGTCATTAGATTTTCTTCTTTTATACCCTTTCTTGCCAGCCACGCTGTGGAGTACTTGGACGCGTGTGATGGAGCATTGTCCTGCATGAAAATCATGTTTTTCTTACCTTGCAGACTTCTTCCTGTACCACTGCTTGAAGAAGGTGTCTTCCAGAAACTGGCAGTAGGACTGGGAGTTGAGCTTGACTCCATCCTCAACCCAAAAAGGCCCCACAAGCTCATCTTTGATGATACCAGCCCAAACCAGTACTCCACCTCCACCTTGCTGGCGTCTGAGTCGGACTGGAGCTCTCTGCCCTTTACCAATCCAGCCATCTGGCCCATCAAGACTCACTCTCATTTCATCAGTCCATAAAACCTTAGAAAAATCAGTCTTGAGATATTTCTTGGCCCAGTCTTGACGTTTCAGCTTGTGTGTCTTGTTCAGTGGTGGTCGTCTTTCAGCCTTTCTTACCTTGGCCATGTCTCTGAGTATTGCACACCTTGTGCTTTTGGGCACTCCAGTGATGTTGCAGCTCTGAAATATGGCCAAACTGGTGGCAAGTGGCATCTTGGCAGCTGCACGCTTGACTTTTCTCAGTTCATGGGCAGTTATTTTGCGCCTTGGTTTTTCCACACGCTTCTTGCGACCCTGTTGACTATTTTGAATGAAACGCTTGATTGTTCGATGATCACGCTTCAGAAGCTTTGCAATTTTAAGAGTGCTGCATCCCTCTGCAAGATATCTCACTATTTTTGACTTTTCTGAGCCTGTCAAGTCCTTCTTTTGACCCATTTTGCCAAAGGAAAGGAAGTTGCCTAATAATTATGCACACCTGATATAGGGTGTTGATGTCATTAGACCACACCCCTTCTCATTACAGAGATGCACATCACCTAATATGCTTAATTGGTAGTAGGCTTTCGAGCCTATACAGCTTGGAGTAAGACAACATGCATAAAGAGGATGATGTGGTCAAAATACTCATTTGCCTAATAATTCTGCACGTAGTGTATAGTCTCCTCATGCTGCTTCCACCTCAACACTATGTCACTGGGCCACTCTGTGGTCTCCTCATGCTGCTTCCACCGCAAGATTATGTCACTAGGCCACTATGTAGTCACCTAATGCTGCTTCCACCTCCCACTCTGTGGTCTCCTCATGCCGCTGCTACCTCAATACTATGTCACTGGGCCACTCTGTGATCTCCTCATGCTGCTGTTACATTACCACTGTATGGTCTCCTCATGTGGCTGCCACATCACCACTCTGTGGTCTTGTCATGCTGCTGCCACCTCAACACTATGTCACTGGGCCACTCTGTGGTCTTCTCATGCTGCTGCCACCTCACCACTCTGTGGTCTCCTCATGTTGCTGCCACCTCTCCACTATGTCACTGGGCCACTGTGTGGTCTCCTCATGCTGCTGCCACCTCACAACTCTGTTCTCCTCATGCTGCCACCTCAACACTATGTCACTGGGCCTCTATGTGGTCTCCTCATGCTGCTGCCACCTCAACACCATGTCACTGGGCCACTCCATGGTCTCCCCATGCTGCTGCCACATCACCACTCTGTTATTGGGCCACTCTGTGGACTTCTCATAGTTTTCCCACCCCCCTACTCCATGACTGGGCCACTATTTTGCCTTTTTTGGCCTGGCTAACATCATCATTTATTTGACCCTTCTTCTGATCTGTCAGAAATAAGGACAAATGAGACACACAACGGATCCTGTCTGTGTAACAGCTGTAAGACCTGTATGACATGGTTCCTATTTTGCATCAGAATTGGCTTATGATTTGGTAGCCAAAAGCAGGAGTGGGTACAAAACACAAAAGACATGCAAATATTTCATTCACGTGTCACCCCTGTTTTGGATCCACTCCTGTTTTTTTTGGCATTAGCAATACTGATGGATTACTGACCAAATGCTGAGTGAAGGCTGATGCTCAACAGAAAGGATCCGTTTTTTGTGGGTTATTGTTCTGACGGATCAGAGGAAGGGCAAAATAAACAGTGATACCAACACAAACGTACTGCGGACACCCTCTCCACTCTGTCGGGGGCTCTACTTGTATAAGCGTTTAATAGAGCAGGGTCTGTAGACATCTATGTGGAATCAGCTGATTATGGTGTAAAAGGAGTGCACTCACGCTATAGTATGATCTTGGGCCTCTGCATGGTTCTTTTTACCTGGCGCTAACATTGACCTGTAAGCCTGAGTTCACACTTGAGTTATTTGGTCAGTAACTGCCCAAATAAGTGAAGTGTGCAGTGATTCTAAGAGCGACGCCTGTCATCTGCATGTCATACTGACTCACAGTATTATTTCACTACCACAGCAGACTCCCTATGCTTGTTACTGCAAGGCACAGTGTTCTACACAACTATACAGGCTCTCTGCAGCCAGGAAATAGTTGTTTTTTAACACGATTCACCACAAATAAATTCTTATCGAATCAAATCTTTTCGGGAAATTCAGCAAACCAACTGAATTGAATTTTTGAGAAATGGCAATATCTGGAATGAGACAGATCCGTCACGAAAATATAAATTATATTACTAATTTACTCTAGTAAACAAACGTGTCTAAAACATTGTAGCAACATTTATATTTTCAGGTTCATATCTGTCCAGAAGTTAAAAATGGCACATGCACGTCAGATAATATCACCCTGAAAAATGTGTTGGAGATCACTTTCTGCATTTGTTGCGGTTTATTAGCTGAGCACTATATAGCAGCATTATTTGAGTCTCTATATTATTGTTGTTATTATTAATATTATTATTATTATTTGGACAGGAAATGTTGAGAATTAGATAAGAGTGAATTTTTTTAAATTAGTTTTCAATCTATTTCTAAGGAATCAGCTGCAAGATTTGATTTGGGTACAAATAAATTTGGAAAATTCTCAGATTGCCTGAAACATTGATGTGACTCCCTGGGGTCTCCTAGGACTGTATCCAAGCTCCTACCACCAAGACAGTATTATTAATGTCAATATGACAGTGACATATATGGCCATGGGTAAATGGGTGTTGGTAACAAACAGCCTTTTTAATAACACATTGTCAGATTTGTTACCCTTAAAAAAATATATAAAAATAGTTCCAAAAAACTTACAGCTATTGGGGGCCGATGTCTGCCCTTGTTTATACACATATGTGGTATAAGAAAAAACAATGTCTTGTGCTGATCAAGCATTCCAAATATTCAGAATTTTTTAAGAGGAGCAGCAGTACAGTATTTAACCGGACAGACAAGGCTGTGTAGGGGTAGTAGTAGCGGCAGCAAGAGGAAGCAGCAGCAATAAAGTATGGAATCTAATGAGCAGGCAATCAGTAGCAATGGCATCATTGGGATAGCGATATATAGCCACTGTCAGCAATGACAGATGTATTCATTGGCATCAGGTGGAGGTGTATAAAAATCCTCATGGATCCATGTGGCTGATTCTTTTTCACAAATGTAATGTTTTCTACACCCTCTCTGACAACACACGGGAGGCTGGACAAGACCGAAAAGAGAGAGAGCAAACTGGGCCAGTTCTGACAACAGTTCCAATATCTCTGCCCAGAAGTCCATAGGGTCAGGGAAAAAGGTATGCACCAGAGAAAGGTCACAGTCCAGGTATGGCTGAAACTGGTTGTTCAGGCTTTTCATATCAGTTTGCTTGAAAAAATGTTTTCCATAAATTTTTTTTTTTTACATACTATAAATTAGGCTGCTAGCTGTCTCCTGCACACTACAAAAAAGGAGTACTGTAGCTTTAAATAGCAAAGCAAGCACAGAATTGTCGATGTCTAGCTGCAGCAAAGTAACATGCAGTACAGTAAATGACTCTGACCTGTTCCTAGCCTCACTCTATACCAATGAATTAAATCTTTAAAAATTTACTAAATATTTCCCTATAAGACCATGAATTCGCTGTATTGGTGGTCTGCCTACGACGTCCTGCCCCAGCAATCTTCAAGCTCAGAATGGCATAATTTTTTTTTTTGGTATATAATGCCTATGATACATGTCTATATCCTCGCTCCTGATTATCTGAAGATGGCTGCAAGACATTGGCCTCTGGTCATGGGTCCTCATCTTCCCTGACCTGCTGTGCTCACTACTGTACTGCGGACACCATTTTGAGCACGATTCACATGACTCACATTTCAAAAACATCAGCCACGTTTGGAAAGGAAATTTTGGAAAATTCAAAACAAATTTTATTAGCTTCGAATTGATTTTCTCTTCTGTATTGTAAATATTTTATGATAGCAATATTTAGGCACTGAAACATTAAATAACAGTAATATTTCAGACCTGTATAGTGGTATTTGAGCACGAAAGGTGGTATTTGGGCAGTGCATAATGGGTTCTACGCAATGGTATTTCTTGGTCTATGTAAATTATGCATTTTACAACTATTATTATATTATTATTTCGGCACTTTATGGTGGTATTATATGTGCATTTTATTATTGTAGTTTTTAGGCACCATATGGAGTTATTACATGTTCCTTTTGTGATTGTTATTTAGGCTTTGTATAGTGGTATTATTTGTGCACTGTAATATTGATACTGTTTAGGCACTCTGTATTAGTATAGTTGTTACTGCTGCGGAATATGTCAGAGAGACATAAATCTTGATTATGATTAGTATTATTTATGTATTTTTTATAGTACTATTTAGACACTTTATGGTGGCATTATATCTGCATTTTATGAATATATTATTTAGGCAACTTGTGGTGTTATTATGTCTTCATTTTATGATAGGATTATTTTGGTACTGTATGGTGGTATTTTATGCGCATTTTAAACGACATCTGTCAGCAGTTTTGTACCTATGACACTGTCTGATCTGTGTCGGTCCCATGCTCATATTTTCCCGCATTGCGGATAAAAATTATGTTTTATTATATGCAAATGATCCTTTAGAGCAAAGGGGGCGTTGCCGTTACACTTAGAGGCTCTTCTCTCTGTGTAACTGCCGTGCCCTCTGCACTTTGACAGGGCCAGGTGTGATGACTAGTGTTGAGCGAATCAAAGTTCACGAAGAGGACTTAGATCCGAATTTCAGGGAAATTTCAGTGCTTAGCAGTAACGAAGCAATTTTCCCTAATATGACAGTAAAAAAAAAAAAAATAATCACACCCATCTCATCCATTTGATTGCAAAGATTCCACCACGGCCATCTTGATTGAAGATCCTGGGCTAAGATCCTGCGGGCACATATGAACATGGGACCAACACAGATGTATTCAGCTGCCAAGTGCACATGTAACAGGTCAGACAGTGTCATGGGGACAAATCTGCTGACAGATGCTTTTGTAAGGCATTGTGCATGCTTGTATTATTTAGGCACTGCATTATACTATTATGCGGTCACTTTATGGCGATACTATACAGTGGGATGCGAAAGTTTGGGCAACCTTGTTAATCGTCGTGATTTTCCGGTATAAATCGTTGGTTGTTGCGATAAAAAATGTCAGTTAAATATATCATATCGGAGACACACACAGTGATATCTGAGAAGTGAAATGAAGTTTATTGGATTTACAGAAAGTGTGCTATAATTGTTTAAACAAAATTAGGCCGGTGCATACATGTGGTCGCTGTTGTTGTCATTTTATTGATTCCAAAACCTTTAGAATTAATTATTGGAACTCAAATTGGCTTGGTAAGCTCAGTGACCCCTGACCTACATACACAGGTGAATCCAATTATGAGAAAGAGTATTTAAGGGGGTCAATTGTAAGTTTCCCACCTCTTTTACTTTTCTCTGAAGAGTAGCAACATGGGGGTCTCAAAACAACTCTCAAATAACCTGAAGACAAAGATTGTCCAACATCATGGTTTAGGGGAAGGATACAGAAAGCCGTCTCAGAGATTTCCGCCGTCTGTTTCCACAGTTAGGAACGTATTGAGGAAATGGAAGACCACAGGCTCAGTACACGTTAAGGCTCGAAGTGGCAGACCAAGAAAAATCTCGGATAGACAGAAGCGACGAATGGTGAGAACAGTCAGAGTCAACCCACAGACCAGCACCAAAGACCTACAACATCATCTTGCTGCAGATGGAGTCACTGTGCATCGTTCAACCATTCGGCGCACTTTACACAAGGAGATGCTGTATGCGAGAGGGATGCAGAGGAAGCCTTTTCTCCGCCCACAGCACAAAAAGTGCCGCTTGAGGTGGGCAAAAGCACATTTGGAATAAGGTGCTGTGGACTGATGAAACTAAAATTGAGTTATTTGACCATAACAAGGGGCGTTATGCATGGAGGAAAAAGAACACAGAATTCCAAGAAAAACACCTGCTACCTACAGTAAAATATGGTGGTGGTTCCATCATGCTGTGGGGCTGTGTGGCCAGTGCAGAGACTGGGAATCTTGTCAAAGTTGAGGGACGCATGGATTCCACTCAGTATCAGCAGATTCTGGAGACCAATGTCCAGGAATCAGTGACAAAGCTGAAGCTGCACCGGGGCTGGATCTTTCAACAAGACAACGACCCTAAACACTGCTCAAAATCCACTAAGGCATTTATGCAGAGGAACAAGTACAACGTTCTGGAATGGCCATCTCAGTGTCCAGACCTGAATATAATTGAAAATCTGTGGTGTGACTTAAAGAGAGCTGTCCATGCTCGGAAGCCATCAAACCTGAATGAACGAAAGATGTTTTGTAAAGAGGAATGGTCCAAAATACCTTCAACCAGAATCCAGACTCTCATTGGAACCTACAGGAAGCGTTTAGAGGCTGTAATTTCTGCAAAAGGAGGATCTACTAAATATTGATTTCATTTCTTTTTTGTGGTGCCCAAATTTATGCACCTGCCTAATTTTGTTTAAACAATTATAGCACTTTCTGTAAATCCAATAAACTTCATTTAATTTCTCAGATATCACTGTGTGTGTCTCCTATATGATATATTTAACTGACATTTTTTATCGTAACAACTAACGATTTACACAGGAAAATCATGACGATTAACAAGGTTGCCCAAACTTTTGCATCCCACTGTATTAGTTTTATATGGTAGAATAATTTGAGCATTCTATACATGATGAACAGGTATGTGGTATGAGGTATGTGAGCACCATGTGGCCCAATTATCTGGGCAATGTATGATTTGTGCATAGTATTTGGACGACTGCAGGCCGCTGTCCATGACCTTTCATACCCTATGCATATGTACTGTACGTGCACATTATCTTTGCATACAATGCACACTACCTATACGTCCTTCACACAGTGTTACTAATAGCTTTTTTTTTATTGTGGATAAATACACATTAACATTTATTCAGGTTTTTATAGGACCAGAGTAAGAATCGTTAAGGCTGCAGTGACATTTACTGCTGTCATCTGACACGTTTCACTCTTAGTTCCTTGTCGGCTGACTTCACCACATCCCAAGGTGTTTTTCAAGTGCAGAAGGTAAAGACCCAGGAGCCTTCCTAGTCAATCATGAGAAGAACATATCAACTCCACGAAGATGCAAAGTTTGGTGACATTTAAAGGGGTTTTCAGGGACTTAAATATTTGTGACCTGTCCCCTGGAACCCATACCGATCAGCTGTTTTAGTAAGCCATGGTGCTGGAAACTATATGGTGGAAAGGAAGAGGAAATGCATGTTCCATCCACTGTGTAGTGGCCATTAGTGTTGAGCACGAATATTCGAATTACAAATTTTTATAGCGAATATCGCCACTTTGAGAATTCGCGAATATTTAGAATACAGTGCTATATATTTGTTATATCGAATATTTGGCATTTTGTTCCATCTGAACACATGATTCCTCTCTGCTTCTTGCTTGCGGGCCAATGAGAAGGAAGCAATGTCAAGTCCACAACAATACTTAGTGCACCAATCAGTAATCTGTAGTCAGACCTGCTAAAATGTGAAGTTGCACGAATAAAAATTCTAATCACTGCCGATTAGCGCAATCGCAAAAATATTGGAGCACTTGACTCTATCTGCATCTAAAGCTATTGTAATGTTCTGCCGTGCCAACTATTTTCTCCAGTCTCAGGAAACTTATACCAGCTTGAAAAATGTAGCCAAAGTGAACCATGCCTGTTTTTCGCGTTACGAATTCCCATTACGCGATTTTTACATTGCCGATTTATTGCATTCAATAAAATAATCTTGAATTCTCAAAATTTGGGAATATATGACGAATATTCTACAAAATACTTGTAAAATATCGCAAATTCGAATATAGACCCTGCCGCTCATCACTAGTGGCCATTCCGGGTACTGGAATCCAAGTGAATGGAAGATGATATGCTGCATGTTGATGCCGGAAACTGTATACTGGATGGAACCTTCTTTCCATTATATAGTGCCATGTGTCCACCCCCACCTATCAGATATTCACAACCTATCCTGAGAACAGACCATCAATATCTAAGTCACCAAAAACCCCTTTAAACCCTTGTTTCTCTCTACTGAGCCAATCGTGCATGTATAAGGTGCAGGCAGGAATTTGTCCAGCAGCTGTTATGGTTTATGGCCACCTTCAACATCTCATGGTGACAACCCCTGTGTCTGTGTGTTTAGGAAAGATGGGGGGGATATACAAAGCAAATATACATCATAAAGGAATGTGTCCTGCTCAGCATACCCTCTTTGAGCCAACAAGAGAGCTAAAGCTGCTCTGGTGGACCTGGGACGTTCATGCATGAAATAGACAGCTATTCATTACAAGGGGGGAAGTCTATAATCTAAGTGCCCTACACAAACTCAAACCAAATTGTTATAACCTTTCACTTGTATAATTGTACCATCAGTGCCAGCTTTGGTTGTTTGTGGGTTTGTATTTCTTGTTTATTGTGTTCACGTTGCTACTGTTCTGTGTGTCCTGGTCCTGGTTACTTATGGTTTGAATCGTGTCTTTCTGCTTGTATGCCTTCTCAGCATGGGCGTAGCTATAGGGGGTGCAGAGGTAGCAGTCGCTACCTGGCCCAGGAGACTGAGGGGGCCTAAAGACCCTTGTGCCACAAAAGAAGACACACAACGCACTGAGGGAAGTGGGGCCCAAGCTGAACTCTTGCACCAGGGCCCATGAGCCGTTAGCTACGCCCCTGCTTCTCAGTCTTGTATTACGAGAGTTAATCTGTTTGATTGATGTATTCATTAAGTCTGCTATATAGTCCTATGTTCTGTGTCAGTTTGGTGGCTGTTTCTTAAGTGTTATGACCTGCCCTGGTTGTGCAATCATGTCTTTCTGTCATGTCTTGCTTTGTTCTGTTTGAAGTCTGTTTGGGCCCTAGTCATAGTGACCAATGGCTTGTAAGGTGAAGACCATGTGTGTAACGTGTGTAAGACCTTACATGGTTGATATAAGGGGTTCATCACTCTGATAATATGGGTAAACAATGATGACTTTTTGGACTTTGCATCTAGTCATGGAAGGATAAACTGATTGGGGATCCCCAGAAGATTAGCTCAGTGTGGAAGAAGGGTTTCTGGAAATCAATTAATATCATCCTAGAAGATCTCCAAGTTAGCTCTTGATTTGAATCCATCTATACATGTTGGTGGTCCTCCAGAGCAATGATTAGAGTTGAGCGGACACCTGGATGTTCGGGTTCGACGGTTTGGCCGAACTTCACAAAAAAGTTTGAGTTTGGAACCCGAACTTGACCCTGAACCCGAACCCCATTGAAGTCAATGGGGACCCAAACTTTGAAGCACTAAAATGTGGAAAGAGCTAGAGGGCTGCAAAAGGCAGCAAAATGTGCTTAAGAGCATGGCAAGTGCTCTGCAAACAAATGTGGATAGGGAAATGACTTCAAATAACATAGAATACGTAAAAATAAAAAATAATAATCTTGATCTAGAAGGAGGAGGTCCATATGGAGTAGGAGGTTGAGTTGGCGGTGGATGTGGCGGTGTAGGTGGAAGCGGCGGTGGAGGAGAAGGAGATAGCCTACACTGCTTTTTGTTTTTTAATAATTTTTTTTATTTTTTTGTTTAAATTTAGGTAGACACCAAAACATTGGGAAATTTTAAAAATAAAACAAAGAGAAAGTGCGCTGGAGTATAACAATGGCTGGGTGAGGTCGGTATACATGTCTATTCTGCACAAGGTACGGACAAGTCCTGTGGGATCTCTGCCTGGTTCATTTTAATGAACGTGAGCTTGTCCACATTGGCTGTGGACAGACGGCTGCGCTTGTCTGTGATAACGCCCCCTGCCGTGCTAAACAAACGTTCAGATAATACACTGGCTGCAGCAGGGCATGCCAGCACCTCCAAGCCGTAAAGGGCAAGCTCAGGCCATCTGCCCAATTTGGAGACCCAGAAGTTGAAGGGGGCAGACCCGTCATTGAGTACGTGTAGGCGTGTGCACACATACTGCTCCACCATGTTGCACGTCCCCGTGACGTCCACGATCCAATTCGATATCTTCCCTATCAACTTTCGATGTTCTTTTATGTGCCTACCATGGTGATCACAGGTAACGGGGAATCGGGGTTCTATGCCAGAGAGGGAGCCTGAGAAAGGGATACCACATCCAAGGGAGGTCAATGGCTGAATTCTAATCTGGTGGAAATGTGGGACAAGTCATTGAAGCACAAAATTGCAAGGAAGGCAGCAGGTACGCGGCAATTACCCCCTCCCGACTCGGGGAGGTAGTGACGACAAATAACAATACAGGATTCTTAAGATGCCCTGTTATTGGAATGAGTAATAAAAATTTAAAGGGAATGTCACTGCGGTATTTTGGATTAGGAAACATTATACAGGAGAGGCCCTGCTGCCGCTTTGTTGACTCTAGATAACTTCTGCCTGATAGCACGTCCCCATGACGTCCACGATCCAATTGGATATCTTCTCTATCAACTTTCGATGTTCTTTTATGCGCCTACCATGATGATCATGGGTAATGGGGAATCAGGGTTCCATACCGGAGAGGGAGCCTGAGAAAGGGATACCACATCCAAGGGAGGTCAATGGCTGAAATGTGATCGGGTGGAAATGTGGGACAAGTTATTGTGAAAGGAGGGGGCGCGGCAATTAAAGACAAATTTTTGAAAATTAAGTCCCTGTCACCTATGCACAGCAGGGGTTTTTCAATGGCAAAAATGGGTTAATGTCACCCACCAATGGAACAGACGATTTTTAGCAATTTCGCTCCCTGTCACCTATGCAGAGCAGGGGTTTATTCATGGCAAAAATGGTAAAATGTCACCCAAGAATGTAACAGACGCTTTTGCACCCTGTTCCCTCTACTGCTGTGCTGGTGCCTCTGTGCAACCACCGCCTCTTCCTCCAAACTGCACACGTCACTCACATGACCTTGATTCCATGTGGGGTCGAGGACATCATCGTCCTCCACATCATCTTTCACCCACTCTTTACCCCTGCCCTCCTTGTCGGTCTGCAGAAAGCCGCAGCAGTTGGCATCTGTGTTTCGTCATCATCAGAGACATGCTGCGGTGGTCTTCCCATATACTCATCCTGAAACATAAGTGGTTGGGCATCGGTGCACTCAATCTCTTCCACTTCTGGGGCAGGGCTATGTGGTTGGCCCTGGGAAACCCTGCTAGCAGAGTCATCAAAAAGCAGAAGAGACTGCTGCATGACTTGGGGCTCAGACTGCTTTCCTGATTTGCAAGGGGGTGAGGTGAAAGACAGATTGCCATGGGCTGTAGGTGCCAACTCTGAGCTTTCAGCAGGAGACTGGGTGGGAGAAAATGTGAAGGAAATGGAGCCACTCAATCTACTATCGCCTGTACTTGTTCTGGCCTCACCATTCGTAGAGCCGCATTAGGCCCGACCAAATAACACTGAAGGTTCTCTCGCCTACTCGCACCTGAGGAAGGGGTTTCACTTGTGCGTGTAGCTGGCACAGATCGACCACGTCCTCTCCCTGCAACAGGAGCTCCACCAGCAGCACCACGACCTGGGCCACATCCCTTATTTGACCTTCTCCTCATTGTATGCTCTCACCCACCAAACTTACAGATGGTTTATGTCAGGCGACAATGTAACCGCCAATAGTCAACAATTAAGGTCACTGACAGTAAGGCTGTGGCGGAGTCATAAAGAGAGAAGATTTGTTGAAGTCACACAACAGTGTGACAGGCGAATTTTATACAATTACTTCACGGTCCCAAATTTTTTTAATTTGTCAACAAACAATGTAACAGCAGTATTGACTGGTTGTCTTGGACTGTCAGAAATGCAGCAAAGGCCGCAAATGTACTTTATGGGGAAACAAATGATAATTTTTTTCACCCATAATTAAACAGATGGATTACTGATTTTCTTTCCCTATCACACATGCAGTACAGGGCGCAAATGTACTTTTTAGCAAAAAATAATAATAATTTGTCCCCTCAGAATCTAACAGATGGATTTACTTGGATTGTACTTTACAGAAAAAAATGTGAATATGTCACCCCCTGGATCCCTGAACTCACAAAACGATTCCCTATATTATTTTCCCTTCCTCTGGCACATATGCAGTGCAGGTGCACTTAAAAAATGGGTATATGTTGCCCACTGAACTAAATTATTGTCCCTGGCACATATGCAGTGTTGGTGCACTAAACTTGCACAAAATGGCTGCTGACTCCCACCTAACTAACAGACGGATAAAACTTATTTTTCTGTGTCACTGGGCTCAGGGCAGGGTACAAAAATGTTGCATTGCACCCACAAAAAAAAAAATCGCTGTAGATCGCAGAGTTAACAAGTTCTGATAACAGATAGATTCTGTCCTATTCTCTCCCTCACAGCAGCAGCATCCTATCCCTACACTAGTAAGAGCAGAGTGACGTGCGGCGCTACGTGACTCCAGCTTATATAGAGGCTGGGTCACATGCTGCTCTGGCCAATCACAGCCATGCCATTAGTAGGCATGGCTGTGACGGCTTCTAAGGGCACCCAAATTAAACGCTTGTTGATTGGCTGCCCTGCAGCCTTTCAAAAAAAGCGCCATTAATTCTCCGAACACCGAACTCGAACCCAAACTTTTACTCAAAAGTTCGGGTTCGGGTCCAGGGTCCAAAGATTCTAAAGTTCGGTGCGAACCTGAACTTTACAGTTCGGGTTCGCTCAACCCTAGCAATGACCTCTAGTATCTGACTATTAAAGGGGCATCCTGAGGCAAATAAAAGGGATTATGTACAGCAGACATTCCAGTAAATGAAGAAGTACATAGAAAATATCATCACAGACATGACTGAGGAGTTCACAGTCCGGCTGATGCCACTATAACAGAAAACCTCCACTTCATCATTTGCCTTGTCTTCCATATCCAGTATTGTCTTAGTTATTGAACATAGGAACATAGTGGTGTATTGGTGGGGGCTGGTCCAGACAGCGCCATGTGCTGGTGAAACAATAATGGATAAAGGTCAATGTCTGCAATATCCACACAGTAAAGAGAAAAAGACCATCATAGTCGTCAACGAGCATCTTACAGACAAATGGACCTAACAAGTCAAGAAGAAAATGAATGCAGCATATCAGTGGCAGAAGAAAATGAGTAAGTGAAATGGAGCAATGTCAACCGTTATGGCCTTACACATAGAAAAGGCATAACAACTGATCAGTGCTAACACAACAAAGCAAAAAAGAATAGAGGAGCGAAGAAGAACCATGGAGTGGTAAACAGAGGATAAGACACGACACTGGAAACAAAAGAAAAGATTAGTGCTGGGGGAATAAATATCCTATGAGATCTCAAGACCAAACAACTTCTCTCAACAGTCATTAACATTACAAAAATATTCCCCAGAACCCCATACAGCTCAGAAAACCCCCCAGAAGAAGAGGTTGATGTGAAGTTGTCATGTATCCAAGAGAATTAATATCCTTTTAACCATTGTTAAAATCAAGATCGAAGGGGGAGGGAGGTTTCCAAGTGTGTTCTATGAAGAAACATTTTTAAAGCAGGGGAAACATCTACAAATGTGGGAATGCCAGGATGATTTTACGTTAAGGCAGTCTCATACATATCAACAGTGCCTTGACAAAGTATTCATACCCCTTGAACGTTTCCGCATTTTCTCACGTTAAACCCACAAACTTAAATGTATCTTATTGGGATTTTATGTGATAGACCAACACAAAGTACAAGTATGTGGGACATGAAAATTATTTTTAATAAATAAAAATCTGGAAGCTGTGGAGTGCATTTGTATTCAGCCCCCCTAAGCAAATATGTAGGATCACCTTTCACTGCAATTATAGCTGTAAGTCATTTAAGGGATGTCTCTATCAGCTTTGCACATCTACATGCTAAAATAGTTTGCCCATTGTTCAATAGTGATGAGCGGCATAGGCAATACTCAAATTGGCAATATTTCCGCTGAATATTTACAATTGCAATATCGGCAATGTAATATGCACGTGCAATTTCATTACCTATAATAAACAATCACACAAAGGCTATATGCCAAAAGCTGGGTATGTGCAAGACAACAACTTTTCCATGATGAGACAGGTACATGGCAACCTTGTGTGCAGTGAGACATTCAATACCAGTTCTCATCTGACTTAAAGCCAGTAAGGCTACTTTCACACTTGCAGCAGAGGATTCTGGCAGGCAGTTCCGGACGCAAACGGATGCAGATTTGTCTGACAAATGCATTGCAATACCGGATACGTCTTTCCGGTTGTCACCTGGAAAAACAGATCCAGTATTTTTTTTCTTCTCATTTTTAAAAGTCTGCGTATGCGCAGATCGGGAAACCAGATCCAGCGCTAATACATTTCAATGGAAATTAATGCCAGATATGGTATTCCGGCAAGTGTTCAGGATTTTTGGCTGTATTTTCTCCGGCCAAAAAAAGTAAGTGAGACTGAACTGATGCATCCTGAACAGAATGCTCTCCATTCAGAATGCATTAGGATAAAAAAAAATTTTTTTTTTGTATTTAGTATTTAGTATTTTTTTTTTTTTAGTATTGAGCCCCTAGGACAGAACAACATTTTTTCTTTTTTTTTTCTTCTTTTATTAGCCCAAAGTCGTGCTCTCACCTCGTGCAACAAAATCGTGCAGTGTGCCACACAAAAATCATGCACTAGGTCGCAGTCTATCGCAGGCCCTCTCCGAAGAGAAGGGCCCCCCACAAACCATTCCTAATCCCTCTGGGGCCGAAGCTCCTGCAAGGGACTGGGACAAACAGTAACCCTCAGCCGAAGCCAAGGGTACGCCCATCTATGCTCCCGGCGTTCGCCTAGGCTGCCACCCAGGGCGTCAGCCAGGAGCTTCAACAAGGTCTGGACTCTCCCCGGAGGGAGAGCCTAAGTGGTTTGGCAGGGGGGTGAGGAACCAATATGGCCACACCCCCCCCCTAGACCTCAAGGAGGGGTTACCTGTAAGGGCGCCGCAACCCTTAAAAATCCTAGTGAACACACAACGTGTAAAAGTGCACACAGTGACATAAAAAATAACTAAGTGAATGTTTGCCATTATAGCCCGGACATTCGACCGGAATTATAAAAATTCCTCGTATTTTCAAGGCCGAAGCCGAGCAAATAGAGATGTGTGCTAAAATTATGAGAAAGAAGGTGCTATGCTAATGTGCCATCTCTCAGTGAGATTCCACCCCCAGTGAGTTCAGGCACCCCAGGGTCACCAGTCCTGGGGCACTTGCACTTTGGGCTTTCAACACAACTCGACCTAATGGCATCGATCCAGCAACCCGGGCCACCTCGCACAGGACATTTCTGCCCTAGTGCTGTACACCCTTCGTGGGCCACTGTGTGGTTCTCTGCTCTCCTCTAATCCCATGGCTCAGCCTGTCGCGGCCTTCCTCCATGGGCAGAGTTCAGTCCAGGAGCCAGGCTCGACTGGATTGATAACAGATACTGCACTTGATCTTAGCCAAAAGGCCGAGAAGCGTGTTCAGGGTCATGTGCAGTGTTAGGTTTCCACCACACACACCAATTGCGTTTTTCATTTAGGCCAAAAAGTTTAACTTTGGTCTCAACTGACCAGGGCACCTTCTTCCACATATTTGCTATGTTCCCTACATGGCTTGTGGAAAACTGCAAATGGGACTTCTTATGGCTTGCTTTCAAAAATGGCTTTCTTCTTGCCACTTTACCATAAGGGCCAGATTTGTGGAGTACACGACTAATAGTTGTTCTGTGGAAAGACTCTCCTACCTGAGCTGTGGATCTCTGCAGCTACTCCAGAGTGACCATGGCCCTCTTGACTGATTCTCTAGTTAGTGCTTTCCTTCCCTGGACAGTTAGTTTAGGTGGATGGCCATGCCTTGGTAAATTTGTAGTTGTGCCATATTGCTTCCATTTTCGGATGATGGATTGAACAGTGCTCCGTGAGATGTTCAGAGCTTGGGATATTTTGTCCCACAGGATTGGCGCATAGCAAATGTGGTGCCAATATTCAAAAAGGGTCCAAAAACAGAGCCTGGAAACTATAGGCCGGTAAGTTTAACATCTGTTGTGGGTAAACTGTTTGAAGGTTTTCTGAGAGATGCTATGTTAGAGCATCTCAACATAAATAAGCAAATAACGTCATATCAGCATGGCTTCGTGAGGGATCGGTCATGCCAAACTAATTTGATCAGTTTCTATGAGGAGATAAGTTCTAGACTTGACAGCGGCGAATCAATGGATGTCGTATATCTAAACTTCTCCAAAGCATTTGACACTGTACCACATAAAAGGTTAGTATATAAAATGAGAATGCTCGGACTGCGAGAAAACATCTGTATGTGGGTAAGTAACTGGCTGAGGGATAGAAAACAGAGGGTGGTTATTAATGGTACACACTCAGATTGGGTCACTGTCACTAGTGGAGTACCTCAGGGGTCAGTATTGGGCCCTAGTCTCTTCAATATATTTATTAATGATCTTGTAGAAGGCTTGCATAGTAAAATATAAATTTTCGCAGATGACACTAAACTGTGTAAAGTAATTTACACTGAAGAGGACAGTATACTGTATATATACTACAGAGGACAGTATACTGTATATATACTACAGAGGACAGTATACTACTACAGAGGGATCTGGATAGACTGGAGGCTTGGGCAGATAAGTGGCAGATGAGGTTTAACACTGACAAATGTAAGGTTATGCACATGGGAAGGAATAATGCAAGTCACCCGTACATACTAAATGGTAAAACACTCGGTAACACTGACATGGAAAAGGATCTAGGAATTTTAATAAACAGCAAACTAAGCTGCAAAAACCAGTGTCAGGCAGCTGCTGCCAAGGTCAATAACATAATGGGTTGCATCAAAAGGGGCATAGATGCCCGTGATGAGAACATAGTCCTACCACTTTACAAATCGCTAGTCAGACCACACATGGAGTACTGTGTACAGTTCTGGGCTCCTGTGAACAAGGCAGACATAGCAGAGCTGGAGAGGGTCCAGATGAGGGCAACTAAAGTAATAACTGGAATGGGGCAACTAGAGTACCCTGAAAGATTATCAAAATTAGGGTTATTCACTTTAGAAAAAAAGACGACTGAGGCGAGATCTAATAACTATGTATAAATATATCAGGGGTCAGTACAGAGATCTCTCCCTTCATCTATTTATCCCCAGCACTGTGACTGTGACGAGGGGACATCCTCTGCGTCTGGAGGAAAGAAGGTTTGTACACAAACATAGAAGAGGATTCTTTACGGTAAGAGCAGTACGACTATGGAGCTCTCTGCCTGAGGAGGTGGTGATGGTGAGTATTATTATTCCCCTACAGTGAGGAAAATTGGCTTCTACCTCACAGGGTTTTTTTTTTTTTTTTTTTGCCTTCCTCTGGATCAACAAGCAGGATGACAGGCCGAACTGGATGGACAAATTTATTTTTTCGGCCTTATGTACTATGTTACTAACTCTTTACACTTCTCCACAACTTTATCCCTGACCTGTCTGGTGTGTTCCGTGATATCCATGATGCTGTTTGATCACTAATGTTCTCTAACGAACCTCTGAGGCCTTCACAGAACAGCTGTAGTTATACTGAGAATACATTATACACAGGTGAACTCTATTAACTAATTAGGTGACTTCTGAAGGCAATTGGGCACACTGGATTTTATTTAGGAGTATCGAAGTACAGGGGATTGAATACAATGCGCACCACACTTTTCAGATTTTTATTTATTAAAAATTTTGAAAACCATGTATCATTTTCTTTTCATTTCACACATACTTGCTCCTTTGTCACATAAAATCCCAATAAAATACATTTAAGTTTGTGAGTGTAACATTAAAAAATGCATACACATATCTATCTATCTATCATTGAAGAATGATTCAACACTCCAGTATATCCATTGTATATCCATTGACTCTTAATCCACGGATTGGAGGGATTTACACCAACAGTTTCCTGACTAATGCTGCTATTTATTTTGTTATAGTATCTATCTATCTATCTATCTACCATCCATTCAGCCACCATACCTTAATATCAGAGAGAAGAAATTGCTGCTGGATGTGCTGCTAGTTGTTTTTTTGCACTTTTAGTTCTATAATCTCTGCCTTGTATCTCCATCACTTATTCACTACACTGAACACCAGGGAGCGACAGCCTTAAATGGGACACCGTGATACAATATCTCATCAGGACCACTACCACTCCCATCCTCTGCACTGGCTCCTCCGGGGATTGTTGCATCTATCTATCTATCTATCTATCTATCTTTCTATCTACAGTATCTAGAGAAGCATCACTCTAATATAAGTGAACAAGTAGTGGATTTCCTTTATTCACCCATTCTGTGACATTTCAGCCCAGTACAATGAGGCTCTTGTCAAGCTTGTCAAAGGCCTTATTATGCTGGGCTGAAATATTGCAGAATGGGTAAATAAAGGAAGTCCATTGCTAGAGTGATGCCTGTTTTGGTTGTTCGTTATTTAGAAGGACCCTGGGCCTTCTAAATATAGTCTTGTGTTTTTGAGTGTCTGCTCCTGTATATATATTCTGTCTTCTATCTATCTATCTATCTATCTATCTCATGTCTTTGTGGCTCTATAGATATGGTGGATTTGCCTGTGCCATTTTATTCTCCAGATCAAGAAGTTTGAATTTGGATTTTTGCCATCATAAGACCTAAATTAAAGGTGAGGATGGATATCGGTATACAGTAAGTAGTAATACACATGCTCACCTGACATATGTCTCATTTCTTTCATGCAGTAATCTTCATCCCCTACACAAGACACTCGACTTCTTCCTCTACTATCTGTATATTCATAATATTGTTCACTCCTTCCAGTTCTCCAAGGACTGAAACTGGACACTGTAACAGAAATACAGAAAAACAAGAGCATACAACCTGGCTTATTATACAAGATGATACCAAGGCACTGGCCAGTCTAGTCATTCATAGATTCTGATCTTGCTGGTTCATAAATATGCAGTGGCTGGGTTTGGTCCCAATGCTAAACTGGTATACAGTCAGGTCCATAAATATTGGGACACCGACACAATTCTAACAGTTTTGGCTCTATACACCACCACAATGGATTTGAAATGAAACAAACAAGATGTGCTTTACCTGCAGACTGTCAGCTTTAATTTGAGGGTAGTTACATCCAAATCAGGTGAACAGTGTAGGAATTACAACAGTTCGCATATGTGCCTCCCACTTGTTAAGGGGCCAAAAGTAATGGGACAGAATAATAATCATACATCAAACTTTCACTTTTTAATACTTGGTTGCAAATCCTTTGCAGTAATTTACAGCCTGAAGTCTGGAACGCATAGACATCACCAGACGCTGGGTTTCATCCCTGGTGATGCTCTGCCAGGCCTCTACTGCAACTGTCTTCAGTTCCTGCTTGTTCTTGCGGCATTTTTCCTTCAGTTTTGTATTCAGCAAGTGAAATGCAGCTCAATCGGATTCAGGTCCGGGGATTGACTTGGCCATTGCATAACATTCCACTTCTTTCCTTTAAAAAACTCTTTGGTTGCTTTTTCAGTATGCTCTGGGTCATTGTCCATCTGCACTGTGAAGCGCCGTCCAATGAGTTCTGAATATGAGCAGATAATATTGCCCGAACCACTTCAGAATTCATCCTGCTGCTTTTGGCAGCAGTCACATCATCAATAAATACAAGAGAACCAGTTCTATTGGCAGCCATACATGCCCACGCCATGACACTACCACCACCATGCTTCACTGATGAGGTGGTATGCTTAGGATCATGAGCAGTTCCTTTCTTTCTACATACTCTTCTCTTCCCATCACTCTGGTACAAGTTGATCTTGGTCTCATCTGTCCATAGGATGTTGTTCCAGAACTGTGAAGGCTTTTTTAGATGTCGTTTGGCAAACTCTAATCTGACCTTCCTGTTTTTGAGGCTCACCAATGGTTTACATCTTGTGATGAACCCTCTGTATTCATTCTGGTGAAGTCTTCTCTTGATTGTTGACTTTGACACACATACACCTACCTCCTGGAGAGTGTTCTTGATCTGGCCAACTGTTGTGAAGGGTGTTTTCTTCACCAGGGAAATAATTCTTTGGTCAACCACCACAGTTGTTTTCCGTAGTCTTCCGGGTCTTTTGGTGTTGCTGAGTTCACCAGTGCGTTCCTTCTTTTAAAAAATGCTCCAAACAGTAGTTTTGGCCACGCCTAATGTTTTTTCTATCTCTCTGATGGGTTTGTTTTGTTTTTTCAGCCTAATGATGGCTTTACTGATAGTGACAGCTCTTTGGATCTCATTTTGAGAGTTGACAGCAACAGATTCCAAATGCAAATAGAAGACTTGAAATGAACTCTGGACCTTTTATCTGCTCATTGTAATTGGGATAATGAGGGAATAACACACACCTGGTCATGGAACAGCTGAGAAGCCAATTGTCCCATTACTTTTGGCCCCTTAACAAGTAGGAGGCACATATGCAAACTGTTGTAATTCCTACACCGTTCACCTGATTTGGATGTAAATACCCACAAATTAAAGTCTGCAGTTTAAGCACATCTTGTTTGTTTCATTTCAAATCCATTGTGGTGGTGTATAGAGCCAAAAATGTTAGAATTGTGTTGCTGTCCCAATATTTATGGACCTGACTGTATGTAGCCCTATTTATAGAGCAGTATGACACTGTTAAAGGGGGTGACTGGATCGTGTAGATGTCCCAATATTTATGGACCTGACTGTATGTGTCACCACATGTTGCTGCTCTCTGGAAAGGATGGTAAGGCGTGGTGCACCCCAATGGGAAATAAGTCCAGAGAGTAAGGGTCTGCAGTTAACCTGGGTCAGTGGCGTAGCTAGAAATGACTGGGCCCCACAGCAAATTTTTGAATAGGCCCCCCTCCCCAATAATTTTTTCGCAACCCCTTTCTTTCATGCCGCCCCCATTCCTGTGGCTAGTAAAGATCACTCTCTCAGACCAGGCCCACCAGCTGTTCCATCCGTTTTATACAATGTCTATACTGTCACTGTATATAATTTCATCAATACTGTTGAGGGGGCCCCAAAGCAGCCGCTTCCCCTTCTTTCCCTATGGCTACGCCCCTGACCAGGGTGCTTCTTTATGGAGGGATTCAGGTGCAAAACAATACAGGCGAGGCAAAGGGCTGGCTTTTTCAGTCTCCTGCCTGGCAGAAAAAGGTTTCATGTTGAGGAAAGGCCTGAGTTGTCTCTCTCTTTCTCAGAAGGCTGGTACCCTGGCCACAGGCTGGTGGCCCAGTCTTTGTGGCTCAGTAGTCCAGCTGACTCCTTGGGTAATGGGCTAGTAACCCAGGGTCTGTGGCTCAGCATCCCCATCTCAGCGCCTTGGTCACTCATGTAGTCTGGCCGAGTCTTTCCTACCAAGCACTGGTCCCTGTCTGCTAACAACTGCTAACAACTAGGGACTCTGACAGCTCTGCTTATATACAGTTTCTAATACAGTTTCTAGATGAGCTAGTGGAAGGAATGGAGTGAAGAAGCACAGCCTAAACAGAAACAATGTTACAATTTTAGTCTATCATAAACCTGGATAGGGTATCCCAATACAAGTCTATGGGAATGACATAAATAGAGCTAAACCAGACAGCCATAAGGTCAGCTTGTCTTTTTTTCCCTCCACCCTTTGCATAGGTAGAAAGACAAACTCCCTTAGTATTAGCAAGTTGTGTCCACAGTGCAGTGCGCTATAGTGTAATAATAGTGCAAATAGACAGGACATATTACAATACAGTAATGCAAAACAGTTCAATAATATAAAACAGTATGTGCACACAAGTTAACTCTTTAAATTGCAATAAAGTACGGAGTTGATGGCTTTGCATAGTAGTAATAAGGGCAAATGCCCACAAGTGTCCATAGTTCAAAATACCCTTGCTCCAGGACACTACTAATAGAATTCCAGATCTATAGTGAAGGCTGACAAATGGGCTTTATCTATCTCTCTATCTATCTATCTATCTATCTATCTATCTATCTATCTATCTATCTATCTCTCTATCTATCTCTTATTTTTTAATTCAATTCAAATTAGCTTTATTGGCAGGACTAAATACATATAAGCTTGGCCAAAACAAGTGGGAAATAATTTGGGATGGATAGGAAATGGGTATACAGACATATCCAGGGTGGGGGTATAGGAGTCTCTGGGCAGAGATCAGGCAGTCTCTTAAGTGAGTATCCCTCACTGCTGAGTATTTTGGGCCCTGCCACAGGCAATGGGTATTTTCCTCCATGTACTCCTGGTTGCACTGCTGGCAAAATCTGCTCTCTCTGGGCTTGTGGTTCTGTCAGTGCCCCCTGGATTCAATGAGCAGGCTGTGGGTGCCCAGTCTGTAGTGGCTCAGAATCTGTCGGTCTCTGGGTTTGGGAAGTTTCTCAAGATATGCCGCCAGTTTGAACTCCGTCTGTAGGCTCTGGCATATTGCTTAGTTTTGCTGGGGCTTTTTGGTGCAGCAAGGCTTTGTGATGATAGTAGCTTGGACTGCTACTATGTAGATGGACCTTAAGTGCCTTCTTCTGGACAGCAGCGTGTAGTGGGAATATGCTCAGCTCTGCTTAGCAGGGACTGTTTGGGGAGCTCCAATGGACGTGGAGAAGGTGTTTGCATAATTCTAGGTAGAGTATTTCTTTGGCCCAGAATTTCACTTTGACCAGTCTAAGTATGTATCCAGGCTCCAGACTTTGCTGCCATAAAGGAGAATTGTGGCAATGATGCTGTCAAAGATTTTGAGCCAGACAGTCACTGGTGGTTTAAGATGGTACAGATGCCTTCTGATGGCATAAAAGGTTTTACACACCTTGTCTTTCAGTATCTCTATGGCTTGTTTAAAGCCCCCTTATTGGTTGATCTCTCAGTACCTGTACCTATCGGTTTATGTAAATGGACAGTTGTTTAGCAGGAAAGCTGATCTTAGGTTTCTTCTTCTGGAACACCATAATGTTGATTTTGTTTGGATTGACGGAGTGATACTGAATCTCTGCCGGATTGATTCCGGTTGTATGGCTGTAGCCAGTTCAGTGATGTAGATGCTGAAGAGTGTTGGACTGAAGCTATAGCCCTGGCTCCTCGGCTCTGTTGCAAATAAGCCATTTTCCTCCAATTAACCTTCATGCTCCCCCTGTTTTCAGTGTTGGAACTTTTGATAACATTATACGTTTTTCCTCCTATTCGGCTTTCCAGAAGTTTCAGGAATAGGCCCTGGTGCCACACTAAGTCAAAGGTCTTCTTAAAGTCCACAAAACAGACATATGCATTGTGGATGTGGCTGAGGCTGTGCAGGGTATAGATATAGTCCGTGCTGTGTGGTGGTCTGGATGTGGCTCTTGATGAGGCTGTGCAGGGTGTAGATGTGGTCCTTGGTGCGGTGGTTTGGATGTGGCTCTCGATGGGCTGTGCAGGTTGTAGATGTGGTCTGTGGCGTTGGAGTTTGGATGTGGCTCTGGATGGGCTGTGCAGGGTGTAGATATAATCCATGGTGCACTGGTTTGGCATGAAGCTTGCTTGGCTTTTGCTGAGGACGTTGTGTTGGTTGTCGTACCTGTCACCATTCTTATGTGTGGGCTTATGAGGTCTTAATTTCAGTATTTCATTTCTGTGAGGATCCCATATGGGCTGATGGCTTTTTTTTTACCCTTTTGATATCCTCCCTGTTATCTCCAGAAGTATGATTGCTGTATCCAGAGAATCTTGGAAATCTTAGATTTTGTTTCCTTCATATCCTTCAGTTTTTTAATGATCTCTTTTTGTTCTTGGATTTGGTTCTCCTTCGTGATGTCTTTATACAGGGCATTGAAGTACTGGAGCCAGATGTTGCTGTTTTAGATGTGGAAGTTGTTGTTCTTACAATTTTTGCCCATGTGGTTCCAGGGGAGCACCCAGGAATTTGGAAAAGGCAAAAAATGTGGAACGTGTAGCGCGCTGTGCTATTTCTTTTGCCTGCCCATTTTTCAAAGCCCCCTTCATATTTAAAAATGCGGGGCGTGTAGCGTGCTGCGCCGATTCTTTTGCCTGGCCATTTCTAAAAGCCCTGTAGGAGTGGAAAAATGCGTGTCGGGCAACTTTTTAGCCTCGCCCATTATTAAAAGCCCCTCCTACATATAATAGGCCACTCCCAACATACACTGTACAGCTGAAATTCTATTGTTGAGGCCTGTCTCTACACATCATACGGAGAGAGGAGGCCTGTCCTGGCTGCACTGCCTTCTTCACATTATACAATAAACAGCAGGCTACAGCCAGGAAGCTCCTCCGCTCTCCTCCCTCCCCAGATCCTGCTCCAGGCCTGTTCCACCACCATCTTCCACCCGCCCGTGGCCTGCTGCTCCCTTTGGCCGTCCTCACCCAGCTCTGAATCCTCCTTCTGCAAATGGCAGAGGAAGGAGCCGGAGCATCTCCTCTCCTACATAGCACCTCATACCTCTTACATCCAGTGATGTCACCTTTGTTGTAGACGTTCTCTTTCCTCATCTTCTCCATTCAGACCAGACCACCATGATGATTTTTCAGTCATCTCCCGTCTCTGCAGAGATTGAGAAACAGACATTAGTTTCCCACATTTCCATCATCTTCACATCTTCTGAACACCCTTTCCTGCCACCCCCAATACTATACTGCAGAAACAGTCCCCCTGGAAATACTGCTACCACACAGATAGTGCCCCCAATACTGTGCCTGCTGTGCCCCTAATACTATACTGCAGAAACAGTCCCCTTGGAAATACTGCTACCACACAGATAGTGCCCCAATACTGTGCCTGCTGTGCCCCCAATACTATACTGCAGAAACAGTCCCCCTGGAAATACTGCTACCACACAGATAGTGCCCCCAATACTGTGCCCACAATACTATACTGCAGAAACAGTCCCCCTGCAAATACTACTACCACACAGATAGTGCCCCCAATACTGTGCCCGCTGTGCCCCCAATACTATACTGCAGAAACAGTACCCTTGAGAATACTACCACACAGATAGTGCCCCCAGTACTGTGCCCGCTGTGCCCCAATACTATACTGCAGAAACAGTCCCCCTGGAAATACTACTACCACACAGATAGTGCATCCAATACTGTGCCCGCTGTGCCCCCAATACTATACTGCAGAAACTGTCCCCCTGGAAATACTACTACCACACAGATAGTGCCCCAATACTGTGCCCGCTGTGCCCCCAATACTATACTGCAGAAACTGTCCCCCTGGAAATACTACTACCACACAGATAGTGCCCCAATACTGTCCCCGCTGTGCCCCCAATACTATACTGCAGAAACTGTCCCCCTGGAAATACTACTACCACACAGATAGTGCCCCAATACTGTGCCCGCTGTGCCCCCAATACTATACTGCAGAAACTGTCCCCCTGGAAATACTACTACCACACAGATAGTGCCCCAATACTGTCCCCGCTGTGCCCCCAATACTATACTGCAGAAACTGTCCCCCTGGAAATACTACTACCACACAGATAGTGCCCCCTTCAACAATTATTGGCACACAGTGCTCTAAAAAATAACTGCGCCCAGACACTAATAGTATAAAGATAATGTCCCCCAAAAATAATTGTGTTAAGCGGATACTGTGCCAGGGTGCCCCCCAAAATCCCACCAATAGAAATAATTATCTGCCAGAGCACACTTAGTAGTAATAATGCCCCTATAGTGCCCATACTAGTGATCATGTTCCTCATAGCCCCCAGTAGTAGTAATGCTCCCCATAATATCCCCTAGTAGTAATAATTATCCCTACAATATGACAGTACATGAAATACCCCCGCTTAGTGCCCGCAGTTGAGCTAATGTCTCCATAATGTATGCCAGTATAAAATACCCCTATATAGTGCCCCAGTAAATGCCCTCATAGTTCTCCTCTCCCCCTTGCCCATAGTGTCCCCAATAATATGCCAATAAAAAATGCCCCTTCTTAGTGCCCCCAGCAGATGCCCCTATAGTGCTCCTCTCCACCATAATGTGTCAGTAAAAAATGCCCCTTCTTAGTGCCACTAGATGCCCAATAGTGCTCCACTCCCCCATAGTGCCCCCAAATAATGCCCCATAGTGCCACTCTCCCCTATAGTGCCTCCCATAATGTGCCAGTAAAAAATGACCCCTTAGTGCCACCAGATGCCATAGTGTCCCCCATAATGTGCCAATAAGTAAAGGCCCCTTTAGAGCCCCTACTTCCCTATAGTGCCCCAAATAATGCCCCTATAGTGCCACCAGATGCCCCATAGTGCCGTTCTCCCTTATAGTCCCCCCATAATGTGACCAAAAAAAAAAAGCCCCTTTAGAGCCCCCAGATGCCCCCATAGTGCTCCTCTCCCCCGTGGTGCCCCCCCATAATGGGCAAGAAATAAATGCCCCAATAGTGCCAGCTTCCCCCTCCCTCCCAAAAAAAACTAAAAAAAACTAATACCTTCATCAGCAGTGATGCGTTGCAGGACTCTTCCAGCCTGTGTCCCTGCTGTGTGCTGCCCGACTCAGGCGGCGCGATGATAATGAAGTCATCGCGCCACCTGAGCCGGCATTAGTTCCTGTGGCCTATCAGAAGAACAAGGAAGGGAGATGCCTCTCCCTCCCCTGCAGACGGCGATACAAATGAATATGGAGATGAGTGCTTCCATAATGGAAGCGCTCATCTCCTACTGCCCCCCAAACTAGAACCAGGGCTGCGCCACCTGTGGTGATCAGCGGTGCAACCCTGAGGGATAAAAATATATATATTTGCCGGTTGTTCTGGGGGGTCCAGACCCGCTGGACCACCCCTGTCGGTGCGCCACTGTATGGTTCCATAGTTTCCAGAAGGAGTTGTCCTGGAGAGTGGAGGAGATTGTTGGAGATGTGACCCCACCTTTTTATCTATCTAGTAATACAGGCGCTCACCTGAAAAATGTCTCATTTCTTTCATGCAGTAATCTTCATCCCCTACACAAGACACTCGGCTTCTTCCTCTACTATCTGTATATTCATAATAATGTCCACTCCTTCCAGTCCTCCGAGGACTGAAACTGGACACTGTAACAGAAATACAGAAAAACTACTGACCAGTCTAGTCATAGATATTCTTCCGATTCCTAAATAGAATACAAGAGCTACAGTGAAAACTGACACAAATCTTTAAGGGACAAAGGAAGCTGGTAAGTCCATGTCCTATCAGGTTTATATGTGTCCATTAATGGCTGTATTGGCAGCTGTCACCCAGTATCTGCGAGAGATGAAGAGAACTGTACCCGATGTTACTAAGAAGTGATACAAATTCTTACTATATATATAAACAGGCTTGGATTAATGAATTTCCAAAGGTCCCTGGGAACTTCTGCTGCAAGATCTGCCTGATGGACCTGATCCTGAAGCCGTGATGGGGGGGGGGGGGGAGCAAGGATCAGCTATTCTGTGGTCTGACATATTTTTGTTCTTCTTGTCTTAGGTTTATTTTATTTATAGGTCTGGTCTGGGGTCCAAATTCATTTAAGGGTGTAGTCTAGGGTATGCATAAATTTTGGAGTCCGGGGTATAATAATGTTTGGGGTCTGATTAATTTTAATAGGTTGGTAAGGAGTCTAATTAATTTATAACCTGAAGTCGGATGGGGTCTGATTTGAAGTCTTTTTCATTTGGAGTAGTATGGTACAGGGTCTAATTTAATTTTGGGATCTGATTGATTAAAAGTGTTTTTTCAGGAATTACTCATTGATGACTTCCTTATACTAATGATACTAATGATATGTTCTCAAGAAGCAAGTCCTGGAAATTCCCCTTTAACCGTCTGGTCTGACTAATATCAGGGTCTGATCTGGGGTCGTATTCAAAGGGAACCTGTCAGCAGGAAAATGTTGCCGATCTGATTACACCATTTTACCCCCTCAATACACAGTCAGGATCCTGATCCAACTGCCGAGATCAGAGCCATTTAACCCCTTAGATGCTACACTCAATAACAATTGGTCTAGCAGCCCTCGATCATGAGGTCCAATCGGTTAATATGGCAGCCAGAGACCTAACAATAGCTCGCGAGAGGTTATTAAGTCTTCTCAGGGGAAGGGGGTTTGTTTTCCTCACTTGAATGGAGTCAGGATTCAACTTTATGGACCTGCTGGAGTCAGCCAAGCTCTTGTAATCAGCTTGGGCACTACTTGCCTGCTGACAGGTTGCTTTTAACTTTGGGATCTGCGGTCTGACATAATTTAAGGGTCTGGTCTAGTGTCTGAAATAATTTACGGGTCTATGGGGCTCAGCATGTTCTAGTTATGCCCCTTGCTTTTATCTGTATCCCCATCCACAGTTACACACAAGAGGCTCGACCAGAGCAGTGGCCATTGGACTCTGCCTCCTGTACATTAATTTCACTGTTATAAATATGGAATGATAGACTCTGATACGGTGTCACCTCGACGACCCTGCTGGAAGCTTTAAAGTTTTGACCCTTTATCAGGGTGTTTGGGTTTTCACACTAAACCTTGTAATTCATATCAATACAATTTAAGCAGTTTTAACTACAACCACAGGTCACTCTTCTGAAATTGTAGAAGTTTTCTATCCTTTTGTTCTCCATCCAACCCAGACTACCATGATGACTTCTCCTGGCCACTTCACAGTTTGCCGACCAGATCTTTGGCCCTATACATCTGCAGCAATCCCCAGTCTCTATACTAACACAAACCCCATCCTTTAATGCTGCTATCCTGCTGCGACCACCAATGTTGTGTCTTCCACTGCCTCATATATCAGTCATAGTGCCTGTGGATGGGGATACAAAAAAAAGCAAGGGAGATATCATGAACATGTTGCACCCCATGGCCCCCAAAATTAATTCAGACCCCACACCAGACCCTGAGTGTTCAGGTCAAGCTTTGGTGAACTTTTTTATACATATCAGTAAAATCACTAGGCTACCCTATCAGATTATAATTGAGATCAGTCCAACCTCTAGGGCTCCCACCAGTCCTGCAAATTAATGGGCCCCAAGACTGAATCAGAGCCACATCCCCTTCGAAGGTTCCCCTGCACAGTGGTGTCCCCCCAGCCACCCGTCTTTGCAGGGAACTGGAGTCAACCCTATTCCTGGTTACCCACTGTGTGGATAAAACACAGCAAAAGGGTTGTGGTGCTTCAGCCCTTTCATTCTCTGGATCACTGGGAGTCCTGGAGGTCCAATCTCCACTGATCATAGAAGGATGGCATCAGACTGGAAAAGATTTATTTTGATAAATTACATGTACAATTTAAAGTAATGGGAGTGGCGCTAGTGCTGTGGAATTTACATGTGGGAGGCAGGATAAAGGAGGGTGATGTTTTATTTGTGCATAAGGCTGAAAAAGGGAGAGGTGATGTTTCCATGATCCCGAGTGAATTCCACTCATGGGTGTAGACACCCCAGTCCGATGCTGGATACAGGCATACACTGCATATGGACCTAATACTGTGAGAAACCAAATGTCCCCTAGAGACACTTCTAATATTTATATATTTAATACTATTGTTCCACATCTTCACCCTTTGCAAGATATCTGCTTGCTGTCAGTGAATGTGAGCACTTTCATTTTTCTCCAGAGACAAAAAAACTGTATAGTTGCATCTAAACATACCTCTGTGATATTCTGCAGCAGCTGAGGTGTGTATTATGAGGTTCTACAGCAGCTGAGGTGTGTATTATAAGGTTCTACAGTGGCTGAGGTGTGTATTATGAGGTTCTACAGTGGCTGAGGTGTGTATTATGAGGTTCTGCAGCAGCTGAGGTGTGTATTATGAAGTTCTACAGCAGCTGAGGTGTGTATTATGAGGTTCTACAGCGGCTGAGTTGTGTATTATGAGGTGCTGCAGCAGCTGAGGTGTGTATTATGAAGTTCTACAGCAGCTGAGGTGTGTATTATGAGGTGCTGCAGCAGCTGAGGTGTGTATTATGATGTTCTTCAGCAGCTGAGGTGTGTATTATGAGGTGCTGCAGCAGCTGAGGTGTGTATTATAATGTTCTTCAGCAGCTGAGGTGTGTATTATGAGGTTCTACAGCAGCTGAGGTGTGTGTTAGGAGGTTCTGCAGCAGCTGAGGTGTGTATTATGATGTTCTGCAGCAGCTGAGGTGTGTATTATGAGGTTCTGCAGCAGCTGAGGTGTGTGTTAGGAGGTTCTGCAGCAGCTGAGGTGTGTGTTAGGAGGTTCTGCAGCAGATGAGGTGTGTATTATGATGTTCTGCAGCAGCTGAGGTGTGTATTATGAGGTGCTGCAGCAGCTGAGGTGTGTGTTATGAGGTTCTACAGCAGCTGAGGTGTGTATTATGATGTTCTTCAGCAGCTGAGGTGTGTATTATGAGGTTCTGCAGCAGCTGAGGTGTGTGTTAGGAGGTTCTGCAGCAGCTGAGGTGTGTGTTAGGAGGTTCTGCAGCAGCTGAGGTGTGTATTATGAGGTTCTGCAGCAGCTGAGGTGTGTATTATAAGGTTCTTCAGCAGCTGAGGTGTGTATTATAAGGTTCTGCAGCAGCTGAGGTGTGTATTATAGGGTTCTGCAGCAGCTGAGGTGTGTATTATAAGGTTCTTCAGCAGCTGAAGTGTGTATTATAAGGTTCTGCCACAGCTGAGGTGTGAATTATAAGGTTCTGCCACAGCTGAGGTGTGAATTATAAGGTTCTGCAGCAGCTGAGGTGTGTGTTAGGGGGTTCTGCCACAGCTGAGGTGTGTATTATAAGGTTCTGCAGCAGATGAGGTGTGTATTATAAGGTTCTGCAGCAGATGAGGTGTGTATTAGGAGGTTCTGCAGTAGTTGAGGTGTGTGTCAGGAGGTTCTGCAGCAGTTGAGGTGTGTATTAGGAGGTTCTGTAGCAGCTGAGTTGTGTGTTATGAGGTTCTGTAGCAGCTGAGGTGTGTATTAGGAGGTTCTGTAGCAGCTGAGGTGTGTATTAGGAGGTTCTGCAGCAGTTGAGGTGTGTATTAGGAGGTTCTGTAGCAGCTGAGGTGTGTATTAGGAGGTTCTGTAGCAGCTGAGGTGTGTATTAGGAGGTTCTGCAGCAGTTGAGGTGTGTATTAGGAGGTTCTGTAGCAGCTGAGGTGTGTATTAGGAGGTTCTGCAGCAGCTGAGTTGTGTATTAGGAGGTTCTGCAGCAGCTGAGGTGTGTGTTAGGAGGTTCTGCAGCAGCTGAGGTGTGTGTTAGGAGGTTCTGCAGCAGCTGAGGTGTGTGTTAGGAGGTTCTGCA
This sequence comes from Bufo gargarizans, assembly GCF_014858855.1. Lineage (NCBI taxonomy): Eukaryota > Metazoa > Chordata > Amphibia > Anura > Bufonidae > Bufo > Bufo gargarizans. The sequence goes on along the minus strand of NC_058081.1, from coordinate 683,734,302 downwards.
GCAGCTGAGGTGTGTGTTAGGAGGTTCTGCAGCAGTAGGAAACACAGACCACTACATGTTAATCAGTTTTGGACACAGAAGTAAGAACCTCCAGTAAACCCTGACAGACTGTTTCTGCAGGAGGAGACAAGCAGCATCTGGCGCTGCTTATCTCTGTATTTATCAGCTTCTGATTTCAGTTATTTACAGACATGTCAGAGTCAGGTTTCCATCCCCACAACAGATCAGACGTCTTACCTGCCATCGTCAGGGCACAGATCAGCAGCGGGTACATGCTCTCGGGCTGTCACATGCAGAATAACACAGAATTTTGAGGGAATCTTATAAGGAAATCCCTGTGCAATTATACCCATGACGCCCACTGACTCAGCGGCACATCCCAGACCCATTGTTTCTTTTACAGCTGTCATAAATCTAACAGAACTTGATTTCTGAGGCTTATGACAATCCTGTTAACACTTTCAGAGCTCAGCGTCCTGACTGTTGTGATCGCGAAGGAGAATAACCCAATATTCACCCCTGAAGGCTGCATGCTGTATCATTGGAAAACTTCCCATGGTTGTCATTACTTCTTAACGTCATGTCGTCAACTGTAATACAGAAGGAAGTACACTGACTACAGCAGGTGGACGAGAGAATGTAGTGACTGTAGTAACCACTCCTTACCACTAGATGTCACCAAATGCTGGAACATTGACATTTAACAGACGATTCCATAGAAGGTGGAGAAGAATTGTTTTATGTTTTATTCTAAGATTTTTATTCTAGGTTTCAGATAACATCTAATGTCAAATGTTGCAGAGCATATCAGCGTAATTATTTGATTATAAAGGAAAAGATAGTTATGAGATAGATAGATAGATCGCTACAGGGGTGCATCTAGCAAAAAAACTGAAATGAGCCCCCCCCCCCCCAATTTCTTAACCTAACCCCTTTTCTCCAGCCCTACTGTTAAAGACATACTTGGAAAACATTACATACAGGGAAATACAGCGCCCCAGACCACTTACATCCAGTGACGTCTCCTCTGATGTAGATGTTCTCTTTCTTTATCTTCTCCATTCAGACCAGACCACCATGATGACTTCTTTCAGACATCTCTTGTCTCTGCAGAGTTTGACAACTACTTTTCCATCCTCCGGCCCACCTTCTGATCATCCCATCCTGGCACCTCTAATATTGAGCCCGCTGTGTTTCCCAATACTATACTGCAGAAACAGATAATCCCCCTGATAATTCTAGTACCCAGCAGATAGTGCCCCTTCAGTAATTATTGGCACACGGTGCCCTAAAAAATAACTGTGCCCAACAAACAGTGTCCCTGACACTAATAGTGTAGTAAACATAGTGTCCTCCAAAAATAATTGTGCTAAGCTGATACTGTGGCATGGTGGCTCCCAATGTAACAGTCCTCCCAAAAGTCCTACCAATATTAATAATTCTCTGTCAGAGTGCACTATGTGGTAACAGTGCACCCAATAGTAATTATGTCCCTCATTTTGCTCCCAGAAGTAATAATGGCCCCAGTATTAATAATTACCCATATAATGTGTGCCAGTACAAAAAATGACCCCTGATAATGTGTGCCAGTCAAATAATTCCCCCTTGCAATATGTGCCAGTAAAATAATTCCCTCTTACAATGTGTGCCAGTAAACTAATTCCCCCTGGCAATGTGTGCCATTAAAAGAATTCCCCCTGGCAATGTGTGCCATTAAAAGAATTCCCCCTGGCAATGTGTGCCAGTACAAAAAAACACTCCTCAATATCAGTAACACTCAGGCTCAGACTGGCTCACAGGGGTACAGGGTAATCCCCGGGTGGGCCCCTAGTCTTCCACCCCCTGCACAAATAGCACATAACACATTAGATTTACTGCACTACATACATATATTCAATGTACAGCACCGCAACCAGCCGATGTTCAGATTATTTATTATATTTGAATGTATCCGTACGGTGGGCCCCCAAAATAAATTTTACTGATGGTCCCTAGGTACCCCAGTCCGAAACTGGTAACACTACTCTGCCTCTTATGTACTCTAAAGGGGTTATCCCATAATTAATGTAAAACATGAAAATCAGACATCATATTGGGCATGCTAATCTCTTTCTAGAACCAGCCCTGGACCTCACATGGATCCAGAGATCTCCACATTCATTGCTCCAAAAGTGCTTCTCAATTCTCTTCAGGCTGGCACCTCAGGGGCGTGTCCATTCTCTTTTGTTCTACTACAGTGTCTATATTACATTTTTCATTCAAGGTAGCTACAAAAGTACTTAGATCCAGGGGCTGGTTTTAAAAATGTAGAATATTTGGATTAAATGTGACCACGGCATCTTATCGGTGCAGACACCGGAGCCGCGCTCTCCTGCGCTCGTAGCAGTGTTCCCGGCTGAGATCAAGGAACCTGTATTAGCTGGCTGCGATACCCATCACTGGTATATACCAATACAGGCCAGCAGGTGGAAGCACTATACTATCATATAGTAAACTGTGTATATAGTCATGACAGAAAACAATGAGCAATGTAATGATGTTCAGTTATAGTCACCAGGGTCACTTAAACAAAGCAAAAGAAAATGTTTTAAAAATAAAAAATTAAGTAAAAGTTCAAAATCCCAGAATCAAAATACATAAACAATAAAAAAATACACATCAAGGGCATCTCTGTGTGTGAAAACACCCATACTATTAAAATATAACAATATTTATCCCATACGGCAAATTACGTAGCGAAAAAAAAAATTCTAAATGGCCAATTTGCATATTTTTTGCTCACTTAAAGAGGACCTTTCACTAGTTTAAAAACTAAAAACTAACTATATCAGTGGGCAGAGCGGCGCCCAGGGGTCCCCCTGCACTTACTAGTATGTCTGGGCGCCGCTCCGTTCGCCCGGTATAGGCTCCGGTGCCGCTCTGCCCACTGATATAGATAGTTTTTAGTTTTAAACTAGTGAAAGGCCCTCTTTAAATTAATAAAAAGTGATCAAAAAGTCAAACACACTTCAAAATGGCATAACTGAAAATTACAGATCACCCTGCAAAAAACTTATATTGGTCAGAATATAGCGATGAAAATAAATAATTAAATTTTTTCAAGGTTTTTATATATTTTTTTCAGTTTGAAAATGCAAGAAAAACTATACAAGTGTGGTATCGTTGTAATTGTACTGACCTGTAGAATAAAGGTAACAGGTTAATTTTACCGCATAGGGAATGCCATAGAAAAAAAAAACGATAAAAAAAAAACCTTCAAAACTTTGGTAGAATTGCATTTTTTTCCAATTCCATGGGGGGCGGCACGATTGGTGTTCGCCGTCATTGCGCTCGCTATATACAATGGAATGCGCTTCGTGACAAAGTAATTAGTCGCTAATAAATTTATTTGTGAAATTTGGCAAAGCAGCCAAATTGCATTTTTCAGAACTTGTGTAGCCCTATTTTTTTTTTTTTGGGGGGGGGGGTATGAGTAATATCTCTCACACCACAGATTCTGGCTCTGACCTGTGTGTATAATGGGACCTAGAGCTTTCGCTGAATGGAAGAGTGGGAACATACAGTAAGTGAAGTATATCAGTGCCTCCACCCAGGTTAGAGCCTCTGTATTACAGGGAGGATCTCTTCCTGGGAGTTACATATGAAGTATAGTTAGCAGCCTTAACATGGATTACTGGACTAATCTCACAGTCTGAAGAACACATATAAATACCACATAGGGTTATAACAGTAACTTTTTAAGGGTAAGAATGATAATAGTACATACATGCAGTGTACTGAGAACACTCTTAAGTTATATACCCAGGTACAGTACAGACCAAAAGTTTGGACACACCTTCTCATTCAAAGAGTTTTCTTTATTTTCATGACTATGAAAATTGTAGATTCACACTGAAGGCATCAAAACTATGAATTAACACATGTGGAATTATATACATAACAAAAAAGTGGGAAACAACTGAAAATATGTCATATTCTAGGTTCTTCAAAGTAGCCACCTTTTGCTTTGATTACTGCTTTGCACACTCTTGGCATTCTCTTCATGAGCTTCCAACAGTCTTGAAGGAGTTCCCAGAGATGCTTAGCACTTGGCCCTTTTGCCTTCACTCTGCGGTCCAGCTCACCCCAAACCATCTCGATTGGGTTCAGGTCCGGTGACTGTGCAGGCCAGGTTATCTGGCGCAGCACCCCGTCACTCTCCTTCATGGTCAAATAGCCCTTACACAGCCTGGAGGTGTGTTTGGGGTCATTGTCCTGTTGAAAAATAAATGATGGCCCAACTAAAGCAAACCGGATGGAATAGCATGCCGCTGCAAGATGCTGTGGTAGCCATGCTGGTTCAGTATGCCTTCAATTTTGAATAAATCCCCAACAGTGTCACCAGCAAAGCACCCCCACACCATCACACCTCCTCCTCCATGCTTCACGGTGGGAACCAGGCATGTAGAGTCCATCCGTTCACCTTTTCTGCGTCGCACAAAGACACGGTGGTTGGAACCAAAGATCTCAAATTTGGACTCATCAGACCAAAGCACAGATTTCCACTGGTCTAATGTCCATTCCTTGTGTTCTTTAGCCCAAACAAGTCTCTTCTGCTTGTTGCCTGTCACTAGCAGTGGTTTCCTAGCAGATATTCTACCATGAAGGCCTGATTCACACAGTCTCCTCTTAACAGTTGTTCTAGAGATGTGTCTGCTGCTAGAACTCTGTGTGGCATTGACCTGGTCTCTAAACTGAGCTGCTGTTAACCTGCGATTTCTGAGGCTGGTGACTCGGATGAACTTATCCTCCACAGCAGAGGTGACTCTTGGTCTTCCTTTCCTGGGGCGGTCCGCATGTGAACCAGTTTCTTTGTAGCGCTTGATGGTTTTTGTGACTGCACTTGGGGACACTTTCAAAGTTTTCCCAATTTTTCGGACTGACTGACCTTCATTTCTTAAAGTAATGATGGCCACTCGTTTTTCTTTATTTAGCTGCTTTTTTCTTGCCATAATACAAATTCTAACAGTCTATTCAGTAGGACTATCAGCTGTGTATCCACCAGACTTCTCCACAGCACAACTGATGGTCCCAACCCCATTTATAAGGCAAGAAATCCCACTTATTAAACCTGACAGGGCACACCTGTGAAGTGAAAACCATTTCAGGTGAATACCTCTTGAAGCTCATCAAGAGAATGGCAAGAGTGTGCAAAGCAGTAATCAAAGCAAAAGGTGGCTACTTTGAAGAACCTAGAATATGACATATTTTCAGTTGTTAGTTCATAGTTTTCAGTTGTTAATTCATAGTTTTGATGCCTTCAGTGTGAATCTACAATTTTCATAGTCATGAAAATAAAGAAAACTCTTTGAATGAGGTGTGTCCAAACTTTTGGTCTGTACTGTATATATAGATATATATAGAAAGAGTCCTGTGCACGATACCTCCAGACAACAGAAGAGATGTTCCAGGTGCAGGGGTCCCTGTGGATGACTGTAGATCCAGGACTCTTCCAGGAGATGACAGGCAGCCGATCAGAAGAGGATGATGACGATGATGAAAGGATTTCTTCCAGGCAGCAACCAGGGCAGCAGTAACAGTAGTAGATGCAGGCCGGACGTCCCTAACTCCGAGTCCTTAACCTGCCAACTAATCTACCAGTGCAACTGGGCCTCTAACTATCAAAAGCCTAACCTATCACTACCCTGAACTATATACTGATCCCTAACTACAATTACTAGCTAGATTACATGAATATATACGTAACACAGAGCAGAACTACCGGCTCTGTGTGAGGGAGACAGAGAGGAGCAGGAGGCAATCTATTCCTATACACTCCAGCCTCACTAGCTGATCCTAAGGATATAGCTACTCAAAGCTCTACTTATCTAGACCTCCTAGTTATAAAGATTACACATGCCACTTGCCTTAGACTTCTGGAGACATAAGATGTCTCCTTCCAGCTGCTCTGTCCTTCGTGGCTCTGACTCACTGTGTTTACAAAACAAACCTTGTACTGAATCTCTGGGGTTTCTGAAGCAAAGTGGCCAAACACACTACATCTCAGTAGTATTAGCAGTTCCCTACAATGGAAGTCACAATGGGGGTCATTTATTAAGACCAGAGTTTTAGACGCCGGTCTTAATAAGCTCCTGCACTAGCGGTCGATCCGCTGGAGTTATGAAGAGGCTCTGCAGCTTCTAAAAGTAAGACAACTTCCTTGTAGTCTTACATTTAGACCATTTTCTACACCTAAAACTGGCCCACAGCACACCTTCTTTTTTAGACAATGAGGTTTTAGTTAGGTACAGACAGGGCCAGATTCAGTGAAATGTAGTGTGCAGCCATTCAGTAAGGTTCTGCTTGCACTGCACATCAATGTTTAAAGCTACAGTACTCAATTTTATTTCAAAGTCAAAGTAAAGAAAAAACACATCACAATCACAAACAGAAATCTTCTACAGTAATAATCCCTGTGCTGATAATGTACTGGCAAATGTATTTTCCAGCTTCATAATTGTATTGAACTTTGTCTAATTGTCATTTTTGTAAATATGTTTAAAAACAAAAACAAAAACTCAATTGATCACAGGCTGGTGTACATGACCCAACATTATAGTGCACTCGGTTCAAGCGCACATTGTTTTTTATTAAGCAAAAAAGTTGAAATGTTAATACAAAAATTCTATCTATTACTCAGTGTACGGCAACCCGATGTGTAGTTCGGCGTCATTCACTGTTATATTGTAGTGGACTCTTTCCAACAACGTAATGTGACTTCCAACTGTTTAAATGGGCAAACAATAAAATGTCTGTTAAATAACATAGTGGCAAGGACCAGAGTAATGAGATACCTGTGCTACGTACCACTAATGGTCAGTGTGGGTGTCTGCAGCGCCGGCCACCCAGCCAGTTGTAGCAGGCCACTGTTCTCCCTGACACCATGCCTTTGAGCTCCAGAGAAGCCTTTCATTTTCATCATCACGGTCTTCATTGCCTCCTTCTAGTAGAGTGTCTTCTTTTCTTCTAACAACATCCCAGGTGCTATGGAAGATAATAAAAATATCTGTGTGACGTAGATTATGTCACATGTAGGTGAAAGTGGTGAAGGATGAGAAGCTAAGACTTGAAGAGGAGGTGAAGGTTAAGATGGGGGGGGGGGGGGGTTTGTAGAGGGGGACATGGAGTTTTCACAGGCACATCTAGGTGATGAGGCTAATACTTATTATGGTAGACATCATGATGATGATGACGTTTTCCTCAGCACATACTTTGTTCCCTGACTTCTGTTTCAGTAAACTGGACCAGTGGCTGGAAGCGGCCTGGTTTACATCCTCCAGTGTACTGTCAGAGAGGGTTTTCAGTACGGCAGGAGACATCATCACACCAATACAGACAAAATCGACCTCTTCAAGCATACAAAACATCACATTTCTGAAAATGAATCAGGTATGGACCCGTGAGGGTTTTCACACACCTCTGAGCGACATCAATTAAAAGATCTGCCATTGCTGGAAGTGGCTGTTTATTGCTGGCCCAATGATGCCGCTGCCGTTATCTTCCATGTTCATCATGTCCCATATTGTTTTGTCCTAGAAGACCCCAGAATCATATTCGACTATTAAGGGCAATCTATTCACTTTTAATTCAGACTGAATTTATACATACTCAAATTGAATATGCCAACTGATTTATTTAAATCCGACCTAAAATGAATTTCAAGAAATGTTATCATCTCAACAATTTATTAAAGCAATCTAAAGATAACGGAGACTTGTGTCTTCCTGACGTCTCCCAAATGGAAAACCTGCAATCGTATGAACTGTGGAAATCTATAAAGCCACATTTCTATGAAATATTTGTCATGCCATATCAACATCCCATGTGTGAATATACAATATTATATTTTTTTTTAAAATATAAATGGGTAGCTGGTGTCCTGGATATAATTGTCACGAATATTGGGGAGGGGATAACATCAAATGACACAAAGAACGAATAGACCGGAGTCTAGGCCTCAAAGCTAGGGGAGAGGCAAGGTGACCTCCTAGGAATCCCTAGACCTCTCCCTGACTCCTGCCAGTATGAGTAGACCTTGAAGCTGGAAATACTCATACAGAACTTAGGCCCTGAAGACCCTGTAAGACCCTGGAAGGCCATAGGAATGGTGGCAAGGAATGAGACTACTGGTTCCATCCCAGATAAAGGAACCAGTGTCTCCCTGAGGCCTAGACAACAACACACACAAGCGAACAATAAAATGCAAGACAAAATGCACTTAGCTTAAAGCAGAATGGAAGAGCAGGAGATCCAAAGGAACAACACATCAGCTCAACCTACTCCAGCAGGAAATATCAACCGCATGGTAAGCAGTGTGAGTCAGAACTAAAGAGAGCCTCAGTAATGACTACAATCTGCACCTGACAAGAGGTGTGGTCATTACTAGAGATGGCCATGCGGTTCGCCCGGTGGTCGTTTCGCTGCGAACTTTGCGTGTTCGCAATTCACTGAACATGCGAACATGTGCCATATTTTTTTGCATTGCTCCAAACTTTGACCCATGACACATCTGGTGGAGCAGGACAGCCAATTGAGACGTTTCAGCACATGGGCACACCCCCACCCTATAAAAGAACCCAATTTGGCAGCCATTTTACATTCTGTGTTGTGCCAGTGTAGGGAGAGGTTGCTTTGTGGAGCAGGGATAGGCTGTTGGCGACACCAAACACTAGCTAATAGGGCCACAAAAGTCCTTTTACGGACTGGTGTAGGTGTGCTATTGATAGGTGTGATATACTGAGGGGTGTGATATACTTATAATATACTTTCTAACATAGAACGTATACTATATAAGTAATATCAGGAAGTATTACTTTACTGAGAGAGAGGTGGATGCATGGAAAAGTCTTCCTGCAGAAGTGGTAGCTGCAAATACAGTGAAGGAGTTTAAGCATGCATGGGATAGGCATAAGGCCATGCTTCATATAAGATAGGGCCAGGGGCTATTCAGTATATTGGGCAGACTAGATGGGCCAAATGTTTCTTATTATGTTTCTATTATAGTGCATTTGTATTGTGAAGCAGTTGTGTGGATCTCTGCTGCGATACTGAAGCTATATATAGGGACAAACGCTATTGGAACAAATAATTGCAATGGGTGTGATATACCTGTTACCCAAAATAAACAGGGTGGTGTGATATAATATTTGTGGCAAAAAAAAAAATTGAGGGGTGTGATATACCTGCTTTCACAAAATATTGATTAAGGGGTTCGATATACCTGCTTTCAGCAAATATTGTTTGAGGGGTGCAATATACCTGCTGATTAAGAGGTTTGATATGCCTGCTTCCACCAAACATTGATTGAGGGGTGCGATATATCTTCTTTCACAAAATACTGATTATGGGGTTCGATATACCTGTTTCCACCAAATATTGATTGAGGGGTGCGATATACCTGCTTCCACAAAATACTGATTAAGGGGTTTCATATTCTTGCTTTCACCAAATATTGATTGAGGCCTACAATATACCTGCTTCCACAAAATACTGATAAGGGGTGTGACATGTCTGATTCCACAAAATACTGATTGAGGGCTGCGATATACCTGTTTCTACAAAATACTGATTAAGGGGTTTGATATAAGTGGTTTTACCAAATATTGATTGAGGCCGCGATTCACCTGCTTCCACAAAATACCGATTAAGGGGTTCGATATACCTGTTTCCACCAAATACTGATTGAGGGGTGCGATATACCTGCTTCCACAAAATACTGATTAAGGGGTTTGATAAACCTGCTTCCATCAAATATTGATTGAGGCCCGTGATATACCTGCTTCCACAAAATACCGACTAAGGGGTTCGATATACCTGTCTCCACCAAATATTGATTCAGGCCTGCAATCTACCTGCTTCCACAAAATACTCATTAAGGGGTTTGATATGCCTGCTTCCACAAAATACTGATTGAGGGCTGCGATATACCTGCTTCCACAAAATACTGATTAAGGGGTTTGATATACCTGCTTCCACAAAATACTGATTGAGGGCTGCGATATACCTGCTTCCACAAAATAATGATTAAGGGGTGTGATATGCCTGCTTCAACAAAATACTGATTGAGGCCTGCGATATACCTGCTTCCACAAAATACCGATTAAGGGGTTCGATATACCTGCTTCCACAAAATACTGATTGAGGGCTGCGATATACCGGCTTCCACAAAATACTGATTAAGGGGTGTGATATGCCTGCTTTCACAAAATACTGATTGAGGGCTGCGATATACCAGCTTCCACAAAATACTGATTAAGGGATTTGATATACCTGTTTTTACCAAATATTGATTGAGGCCTGCGATATACCTGCTTCCACAAAATACTGATTAAGGGGTTTGATATACCTGCTTCCACAAAATACTGATTAAGGGCTGCGATATACCTGCTTCCACAAAATACTGATTAAGGGGTTTGATATACCTGCTTCCACAAAATACTGATTAAGGGCTGCGATATAACTGCTTCCACAAAATACTGATTAAGGAGTTTGATATACCTGCTTCCACAAAATACTGATTAAGGGGTTCGATATACCTGTTTCCACCAAATATTGATTGAGGGGTGCGATATACCTGCTTCTACAAAATACTGATTAAGGGGTTCGATATACCTGTTTCCACCAAATATTGATTGTGGCCTGCGATATACCTGCTTCCACAAAATACTGACTAAGAGGTTTGATATACCTGCTTACATAAAATATTGATTGAGGCCTGTGATATACCTGCTTCCACAAAATACTGATTAAGGGGTGTGATATACCTGTTTCCACTAAATATTGATTGAGGGCTGCGATATACCTCCTTTCACAAAATACTGATTAAGGGGTTTGATATACCTGCTTCCACCAACCATTGATTGAGGCCTGCGATATACCTGCTTCCACAAAATACTGATTAAGGGGTTCGATATACCTGTTTGCACCAAATATTGATTGAGGGGTGCGATATAACTGCTTCCACAAAATACTGATTAAGGGGTTTGATATACCTGCTTTCACCAAATATTGATTGAGGGGGTAGAAGGAGGAGAAGCATGCAGAACTTGCAGTGCACAGGAGGCAAAAAGCAGACTGCAAATGTACCTGGAGCGAGCCATCCACCATGCACGTTCACATCTGGCACTTCCAGGACACTGGCACATGGCTCCGCAGTGTGGGCTTTTTTTAATGTCTCAGATGCTGACAATAGTGTTGCCATCTGTAGCCTGTGCTGTCAACTCATAAGTTGTGTTAAGCTCAACACTCACCTAGGGACGACCGCCTTAAGAAGGAACCTGGCCTCCATTCACCGAGCCCAGTGGGAGCAATGCCGTCAGAACCCACAAAGCCACACTCCCGGGGCTCCATATCCTGCCTCTTCTCCTCTCTCCTCCCATTTGTCCTCCACTCCACCTTCCACCGTGTCGTCGTCGCGTTCATCTGGCAAAAAGTAGGCTTCCGTGGCCCAAATGTTTTGAACGTAAAAAGTTGATGACGTTGGATAACCCTCTTGCCCAACGACTGACCGCTGGCTTGTCCGAACTGCTAGCCCGCCAACTACTACCATATAAACTGGTGGACTGACGGCTGTCAAGCATGTAACCTATGGCACCCGTGTGGATTTGTTGTGACCACCACGGATTGCATGCAGGCCTGCCTCTTCTTCTCCTCCTCCTCCTACTCCATCCTACATCTCCTCTTCGTCTGACTCCTCCTTTTCCACTGCTACCGTCTCTTCCGCTGTACCCCCCAAGCTCCCCAAAACCTATTCGATGTGCCAGGTGAGTCATTGCCATGCTGTGCTGCGGTTGTTGTGCCTAGAAGCCAAGAGCCACACTGGTCCTGCACTGCTTTCAGCTCTGCGGTCACAGGCCGATCAGTGGCTAACCCCGCTCAATTTGACAGTTGGCAAAGTGGTGTGTGACAACAGTGCCAATCTGAAACAGGGCAAAATGACACACGTGCCGTGCATGGCACACGTCCTGAACTTGGTTGTGCAGCAATTTGTTGCTAAATACCCCGGGGTCCAGGATGTCTTGCGGCCGGCCAGGAAAATCTCTGGCCATTTCAGAAGATCTTACACAGCCATGGCTCGCCTTGCTGACGTTCAGCGACGACACCACCTGCCCATCATACGTCTGATTTGTGACAGCCCGACGTGCTGGAACTCCACCTGGTCAGTCGCAGCCAGGGCACCATCAGCGACATCGTACCTTATGCCTTCTTTCTGGAGCTTGCATTGCGTTGTGTCATTGATCAAGCCGTTGAGGAGCAGGAGCTGGAAGATGAGAAAGTCGCAATTCTAGATGAATAGGAGGAGCAAGAAGAGCTGGCTTTAAACTTTACGAGGATCCCTGGTGTTACCCGTGGATGGGGGGAGGAGACCAAGGACGACATTCGCCTGGGCGATGAGCAGGAGCCAGGGCACTCCACTGCTTCCAATTTAGTGCAAATGGGGGCTTTTATGCTCCAGTGTTTGAAGAGGGACCCCTGTATAAAAAGCATAAAGGGCAAGGACCAGTACTGGGTGGCAACATACTTAGACCCCGGTACAAACACAAAATGGCAGACATGTTACCAGAATCTTAGAGGGCTGTCAGAATGCAGCATTTCCAGGTCTTGCTACGAGAGCTGCTGCATTCTGCTGTTGCGGGCACTGGCAGAGGAATTTCCACCCACAGAGAAACAGTTGCGAGTACCAATCCTACTGCACATGCAAGAAGAGGGCGGTTTAAAGATGTGTTGGTAACTTAGGATATGAGATTATTCTTGCAGCCAACCCATCAACAGCCGCCCTCCGTATCCAGCCTCAGGGAACGCCTAGATGGACAGGTGTCCGACTACATCGGGTTAACAGCCGATGTGGACGCTCTGAGAAGCGAGGAACCCCTGGACTACTGGGTGTGCAGGCTTTACCTGTGGGACAATTTGCCATGGAACTCTTGGCTTGCCCCTCGTCGAGTGTCCTGTCCGAAAGGACGTTCAGCGCAGCAGGGGGGATAGTGACCGGAGCGCAGCAGGGGGGATCGTGACCGATAAGCGCAATCGCTTAGCTCACGACAGTGTGGACTACCTCACATTTCTAAAAATGAATGAGGCATGTATCTCGGAGGCCATATAATCACTTGATCTTTTCTCTATGATCAATGCATAATTTTTGGGGCATATAATCTAACTGGCCAACAGTAAAATTGTTATACGGTGACTGCGTAATGTACCTCCAGCCACATAATCACTTGATCTTTTCTGTAAGATGATTACATAATTTTGGGGGCCTGTAATCTAACTGGCCAACAGTAAAATTGTTATACGGCGACAGCCTAATGTACGTTCAGCCACATAATCACTTGTTCTTTTCTGTATGGTGAATGCCTAATGTTTGGGCCCTGTAGTCCAGTGGCCTGTTATCCACTGACTGTCTAATATACCTCCAGCCACATAATGACTTGATCTTTTCTGTCCGGTGAATGCCTAATTGTTGGGGCATCGGAGGAATTCAACACCTGTGACGACCACATGTTATCGAATTTCCCCTATTATCATTTGGGGTTTATTCAAGAGGGGGTATTTCTAAGCCATGTTTTTAATCCAATTTTATATTTTTAGTTCTTTAAAACATACAGTATGTTTTAGACATGTATTTGTACTGGCCTGCAGTAAAATTGATATCCAATGACCGTCTAATATACCTCCAGCCACATAATTACTTGATCTTTTCTGGGGCCTATACTCCAGTGGGCTACAGTAAAATTGTTATTCAGTGACCGCATAATGTGTCTCGAGCCACATAATCACAATTTCTTTTATGTCAGGAGAATGCCTAATTTTTAGGGCCCGTACTCCCGTGGCCTAAAATACAAATTTTCTAGGCTCCAGCAGGGCACATTTTTGAGAATTTCCCTTTAAGACGCGTAAAAATTGCCCATGATTAAAATACATTTTTTTGGTGGGAATTTTTGTCATTGATCCCCCTCTAGTATGTCACTGTCCATGTTGTGGGACTATTTGTGCACTTCTAGTAAGCATTTGGTGGGTGCAAATATGATCTGAAGGTTTTTCAGGTTCGCCTGACATTAAAGTGAATTGGGTCTGCCGCGAACTTGTGGTTCACGAACATTTGATCGCGTTCACGAATCGTCCTGGCCGATGTTCATCCATCACTACTAGGACACTATAGGGAACACTTTATCTACTGGGGCCACTTTAAGGGGACATTTTAACTACTAAAACACCATGGGAGTCCTTTATGGGACATTATAACTACTGGGGACACTATAAATCTGCCTTAATATTACTGGAGGCACTACAGGGAAGCCTTATTGATACAGCCTTATTATTGCTGATGGCACTATGGTAGGCATTATTATTGGGCACAATAAAGGAGGCAATATTACTAATGAGGGCACTCTGGGAGATAATTATTGCTATTGGTAGGAATTTTATATATTACTATTGAGGGACTATCTTTTTGGCAGTATAATATATTTGGCATAGTATTTGGGGCATTGGGGAGCACTGCGGGCACAGTATTGGGGGCAGCAGTAGGATAATATTGTTGGGGCAGCAGAGTGGCAAGGGTGATAATAGAAAAGTGAGGAATCTAAGATGTCTGTTTGGTATACTCTGCAGGGACAAGACTCAGCTGAAAGAAGTTGTCATGGCCGACTGGAGAAGATAGGGAAAGAAAACATCTACGAACATCAAAGTAGACATCACCTGGGAGGCACTGGATGTGTTAGGTATGCAGTATGCAGTGCTATGTAGTCCTGTATGCTTGGTAGAACTGAATGTAATGCCGATTCTGTGTGCAAAATATGTCTTTAGTGCTAGGGCTATGAGTGTGTGAGAGTGTGTGTGTGGGTGTGGAGGGGGGAGGTGTGCGGGAATATGGCACATATGAATTGGGGCTTGGACCACGGATATTTTTAGACCCTGTCAATGGCCCTGAGGACAGCAATACAGTTAAATAGTGAGAGATTAGCGCTTGCACAATGGAAGCGATCATTACCTAATAGTGTCTGACCACTTAGGGTTTGGAGGATGAGCCTGGTCCTAGAAATGGCCCTGCGTAGAAAGATGATAAATATATAGACAGACATAGATATATAGATATAGATAGATAGATAGATAGATAGATAGATATAGACAGACAAGAGTAAAAGCAGCTTGACAGCAACACACAGAGTAAGGAGAGAAAGGTTGTAGATCTTACAGTGCTGAACCGTAAATCTTACAGTGCTGAGTTGGGATACATGGAACTAAGCTCCTGTTCACACATACACACAGGACAGATAGACACAGTATTATTGTTCTTTCAGTTTTTTTTTCACATTTTTGCTTTTTCTCCTCTCCTCCCCCTTTTAAAGGGGTTTTCTGGGATTTAAATATTAATGACCTTATCCTCAGATTAGGTCATTAGTATCAAATCAGCGGGGGTCTGACTCCCGGTGCCCCCACCGATCAGCTGTTTGAAAAGAAGGCCACGCTCCATGAGAGAGCTCCCTTTACATTGTTTACCTGCTTGCTGTTGACATCGCAGAGGTGAGCAGGTTTAATTACAAGCTGCCCCATTCACTTCTATAGAACTACTAGTTCCTATTAAAGTGTATAGGAAGGAGTCTTTCCATCGAAGTGAATGGGACAACTTGTAATTACACCTGCTCACCACTGCCATGTTGTCGGTGAGCAGGTAAACCATGAAGGACAGCAGCGCTCGCACGGAGTACGGGCTTCTCTTCAAATAGCTGATCAGTGGGGGGCTGGGTGTCAGACACCCGTCGATCTGATATTGATAGGTCATAGATATTAAAATCTGGAAAACCTGTTTAAGCTCTTGAGTGACACTGACATAAAAAGCTGTTGGTAAACGTATGGTTGACAGTATTTACAGCCTATAACAGTTGCACATGTTATGGGTTTATTTTTATTAAAAACTGTTCCATAAATTGTCCCTTATTGAGAAAAGATGTCTGTTTATATACACATGGTAGCACTGAAAAAAAACGTTGCTTGTTCTGAGCAAGCTCCCAAAAATCTCCCTTTTTGAGGGAGCAGCAGCAGCAGTGCAGTTTGGAACTTCAGGATAGGGCTACACAGCAACAGCTGTCATGGTCAGGATCACAGAGTAGTGGTGATCCCATAGAAATGAATGTGATTGCAGCAAGAGTCGCACAAATCCAGCAGTTTAGGATTCTTTGTGTCCCATGCTGTGGTACCATTCATTGCTATGGCATCACTGCTACTTTGGCGACAGCAGTTGTTGCACGATCAGTGTTGCGGTGTATCCCTAGTCTCAAGAACAAACAGGAGATGTGCAGCAGTTTAGGGGTAGAAGTACTGGGTGATAGAGGAATAGCACTTGAGGCAGCAGCTAGAGTAAAGTATGGAAAACCATAAACAGGAGATAATAGCAGTGACATCATTGGGGCAGCGATAATTCGGTCAGCGTCAGTCGTTGTCAGCAATAGCAGATCTATTCATTGTCATCAGCCACAGATGTGTGAAAATCCTCACAGATCCATGCCTGATTCATTTTGACAAAGATAATGTTTTGGACTCTTACGTATGTAGGACAATTTTGCCTACTTGGCTGTGAAGATGCTGCCTGCCATGCTGAAAATTATTTCTGAGATGACATTAGAGGAAGATAGTACAGGGATAGAAAAGTGGGACAGTTCTGGCAGCTGTTCCAATCTGCATGCCCAGAAGTCCATGGGGTCAGAGACCAGGTTATGTGCCAGAGAAAGGGCAGAGTCATTGGGAACATTTGAAACATTTTTATTTTTTAAATGGATAGCTGGCCAGAATGAGTAACTCTATAGACCAGATTTAAAGTTGGTGAAGAAGCAGAACTGCCCAACATTTAGAGAATGAGACAATTTTTATGAACAGCTGGCCTGAAGTACTAATGCCATATAGCAGAATTAAATTTTGGTAAAGGCATGGAACTGTAAGACAATTAGCACAACTATATAAGTGGTACGGCAGCAACTGCACTGCCAGCAACTTTGCCAGGTGGGAGGTCACCTTGAACAAAAAGCTAAAATCTGGTCGCGAATAGTTTCCTCATGGCCACATGTTCCGTTATGGATGTCTCACGATGGAGCAGAGGACAAGGAGGAGGAAGAGTCTGAGCAGGAGAATAAGCAGCTGATGATGACACGGACATGTATTGCTTGGGGATGCGGGCTGACTATCACAAAGAAGACCTGGAAAAAAGGACAGACTTTTTCAGATTAGGAATGCTGGCCAGTTTCATTTTCCCACAGCATCCGGTGATGCCGCCTCATGTAGTGCAATACGGGCCTGGTCCCTGTTTCTGTGTTTGAATGCCTACTGCTTATGGTTTTGTGTGCTACTACTACTACTACCACCACCACCACCACCACCACACTTCTCACACAAATCATTATTAGGAAGACTATCTTGAGTATCTTCCTAGCACACAGTGTTTTATTGCCTGTTCTTAGGAAAAAAGAAGGTGCCCCACTAGGAGGGGATAGTCAAAACAGAGATAATGCAACAGAAATGCCTTTCTGGGCCAACAAAAAGGAGAAATGCTGTGACCACTGGGCCTAAGGCATGGTGTCAGACTCACAAGTGACAATTGTCATCTTGCTCTGACTGAGAGGAAGAGTGGGCCATCCAGTTCACAATGTCATCCTCTTTGTCCTCATTAATAATGCCACACCTATCAGAAACGAGGGAGAACTGTGGCTTTCTGTTACTACTATTACTGGCCACATGGCTGGTGCTACTACTACTGCTACTACTGCTGTTTGCACTACCACTGTACAGTGAAAAAGATTTTGACTCTCGAATGATGAGGCCTGGGTCTTTTATTTTCCATTCTTCTGTTTACTAGACATTTATATGAGTCCTAAAAATAAAAAGTCGCAAGTTTGGTACACACAGATTATTAAATCGTACTAGCAAAATTGGAAAAATGTTTTTTCCCCTGTAATTTACTGTACAGTCAGAAGCATAATCACATGTTCCCCCCTTCTACAAACACACTGCACACTGGTGTTGACAATTTACAATGGTAATACAATGTGTGGAATGAAACTGCTATATTAATGTAGTTATTACAGTATAATGTATTCTTTGAAACTGCATGGTATCTTGGTGCAATACAATGTGTTTTCAACAGGATATCTGCTACTAGTGCTGGAGGAGCTGGAAAAAAAACTATGAAACAATGTACACTGTAGAAACTTGAGGTTTTTACAAAATAGGCTTGCTCTTCCTTTATAGAAAAAATTACAGAACTTTGTTGATACCAGAATTTGCAGTGCAACATGAACTTTTCACTTGTCATCAGCTATGTGGAAACAGAATGAAACAGAAAGGTAAGTGACCAGTCCCTTCCTTTCTATGTTTTCCCTGATAAAACCCTGACATCTATTGATTTAATCTACCTAATTAAATATGTCCCTACACTGTCCCTTTACTCTCTCTGCCAGATCTACAGTAGATTACTGGATTGTGTCTGTAATTGCTTTTTGGCAGACACAGCCAAGACACATGCTTTTCAGATTGCAAGCTAGCCTCAGAATGGCTCCTCTCCAGCCCAGAGAAGAATCGTCAAAAATCCTGTCCCAATTGGCTCTCACAGTCTCCGTATGTACATGTGTATGATATGTGTTTGTACATTAAATATGAATATAATATATGGATGTGCAGCGATCCTCTGTTGGAGCCGCTGTAGAGGATGGCAGTGGTAATGGCCCTACCTCAGGCCACTCACTCCTTGCAGTGAAAGTTATAGTATTGAAGAATGAGGCCAGAGGTAAACATAAAGTCTTTTTTTACAAAGTGCAACTAGGAACTTGAAAAATATACAGTAGCAGGCTTTAGTGCAATTCTTCTCTGGCACCAGCTGAGGAGGTATTGTGCAAGTTGGTTTGCTGCAGTTCTGCACTTAGATGATACTGGCCTAGTAGTCTTTGGTGTTGGACGCGAATATCGGCACTTCGAGAATTTGCGAATATTTAGAATATAGTGATATATATTCGTAATTTCGAATATTCTAGATTTTTTTTTTAATCAGTAACCTCCTTTCTTGCTTGTGGGCCAATGAGAAGGCTGCAATGTCTTTGTCACAGCTTAGCAACATCCCTAGCAACCAATAGGAAAGTTGCCTACCCCTTACTATATAAGAAACTCCCCAGCAGCCATTTTCTACAGTTTTTTAAAAGATCTGATAGAGAGAGAGCAGGGACATTGCTGTGCTCTCTGCTTTCCACACTACATTAGATAGATAGTTAGATACAGTCATGTGAAAAAATTAGGACACCCTTTGAAAGCATGTGGTTTTTTGTAACATTTTTAATAAAAGGTTATTTCATCTCCGTTTCAACAATACAGAGAGATTAAAGTAATCCGACTAAACAAAGAAAACTGAAGAAAAGTCTTTTCAAGATCTTCTGTAAATGTCATTCTACAAAAATGCCTATTCTAACTGAGGAAAAAGATAGGACACCCTTGCCCCTAATAGCGAGTGTTACCTCCTTTGGCTGAAATAACTGCAGTGAGACGGTTCTTGTAGCCATCTACCAGTCTTCGACATCGGTCTGAGGAAATTTTACCCCACTCCTCAATGCAGAACTTTTTCAGCTGTGAGATGTTTGAGGGGTTTCTTGCACGTACAGCCCTTTTCAAGTCACCCCACAGCATCTCAATGGGATTCAAATCTGGACTTTGACTTGGCCATTCCAGGACTCTCCATTTCTTCTTTTTCAGCCAATCTTTGCTTGATTTACTAGTATGTTTTGGGTCATTGTCATGTTGCATGGTCCAGTTCCGCTTCAGCTTTAATTTTCTAACTGATGGTCTCACATGTTCTTCAAGCACCTTCTGATACACAGTAGAATTCATCGTGGATTCTATGATGGTGAGCTGACCAGGTCCTGCTGCAGCAAAGCAGCCCCAAACCATGACACTTCCACCTCCATGCTTCACAGTTGGTATGAGGTTCTTTTCTTGGAATGCTGTGTTTGGTTTACGCCAAACATGTCCTCTGCTGTTGTGTCCAAATAATTCAATTTTGGACTCATCTGTCCAAAGAACATTATTCCAGAAGTCCTGGTCTTTGTCAACTTTATCTCTGGCAAATGTCAGTCTGGCCTCGATGTTTCTCTTGGAAAGCAAAGGTTTCCTCCTTGCACACCTCCCATGCAAGTTAAACTTGTACAGTCTCTTTCTGATTGTAGAGGCATGTACTTCTACATCAACAGTAGCCAGAGCCTGCTGTAGTTCTCGAGATGACACTTTAGGGTTTTTGGAGACCTCTTTTAGCATCTTGCGGTCTGCTCTTGGGGTGAACTTGCTGGGGCGACCAGTCCTGGGCATGTTGGCAGTTGTTTTGAAAGCCCTCCACTTGTAGACTATCTTCCGGACAGTGGAATGGCTGATTTCAAAATCTTTTGAGATCTTTTTAAATCCCTTCCCAGACTCATAGGCTGCTACAATCTTTTTTCTGAAGTCCTCTGACAGCTCTTTTGCTCTCACCATGGTGCTCACTCTCACTTCAACAGTCAGGAGCACACCAAACTAAATGTCTGAGGTTTAAATAGGGCAAGCCTCATTCAACATGCAGAGTAACGATCTTCTAATTATGTGCACCTGGTGTGATATACCTGTGTGAGATCTGAGCCAATTTAAGAGGGAATACATGTGAGGGTGTCCTATCTTTTTCCTCAGTTAGAATAGGCATTTTTGTAGAATGACATTTACAGAAGATCTTGAAAAGACTTTTCTTCAGTTTTCTTTGTTTAGTTGGATTACTTTAATCTCTCTGTATTGTTGAAACGGAGATGAAATAACCTTTTATTAAAAATGTTACAAAAAACCACATGCTTTCAAAGGGTGTCCTAATTTTTTCACATGACTGTAGCTTATATATATATATATAATACAGATAGGCAGTGTAGGTTATATCCAGATATAGTGTAGCTGTTGCAGTGCAGGGTGTTAGGTAGTGTGATAGGTTTTGCTGTCCATACATACATCCAGACCTGCTAAAATATGAAGTTTCACGTATTGCACCAAAATATTTGCATCATTAGTGCCTATTAGTGCAATCGCGAATATATTGGAGCACTGTATCTGCATATAAAGCCATTGTAATGTTCTGCCGTGCCAACCATTTCCTCCAGTCTCAGGAAACTTCTAGCAGCTTAGAAAATGTAGCAAAAGTGACCCACCCTGACCTTCAGAAGTAGTTCCATAGAATGAGTTCTTTATGAGCTACTTTCCTACTCCACAGTGGTGCTCTATGAGCTGCTTTTCTGGTACCCTACAGGACCTCTCAAGTCCCCTTTCCTCTAGACTGCCCTCAACTTGTATTAAACTTCCCACTAGTTGCAGGAAGTCAGACCAGCCCACTCACCCAGGAGGGGTGGAATAGGGTGGAAAAACTGTTACAGCCAGCCATTTTCAACCATTACCTCCCCTACTTAATCAAATGACATGGTAGATCTTATATTAAATAGCATTACATTAAAATACAAG
Organism: Bufo gargarizans; assembly: GCF_014858855.1. NCBI lineage: Eukaryota > Metazoa > Chordata > Amphibia > Anura > Bufonidae > Bufo > Bufo gargarizans. Next base: position 683,712,768 of record NC_058081.1, on the reverse strand, counting down.
TAAGAATAGAGCAAAGAAATACAATAGTAATACCCCCAGGTCTGGGGTGCTACACATACCTTGTATGTATTATATACAGTGTGTATGTACACTCATTGACAAAAAGCACCCAGATGGAAATGTTGAATTCCTGCAGCTTTGTATGCAGTGTTGCAGTTATGTCTCAGGCAGATGTGTAAATGATTACAGGTGTGGTCTGATTAGCCACTGGGTCTTTCCACAAGAGTAAAAATGAATGAGAAACCTGGACTACTACGGACTGGAACCGTATCGTCTTTAGTGACTAATACAAGTTCTTTTTGAGATCTGATGACTGTCAGGTTTGAGTATGGAAGCCTTGTGGTGAGTCCTACAATCCTGCCTTTGTTGTGGATTGACACACTGACCTCACTGCGGATGTGATGGTCCAGGAAGCCATTGCATATGACACTCGGTCACCCCTAGCAGTGATATGAGGGGCACTAACAGCTCAGCAATATGTCCAGGACATCCTGAGACCACAAGTGTTCCTCTCATGGCAGGACTTTCAGCTGGCATTTTGAGCATGATAATGCTTGCCTACACAAGGGTTTCCAAGGAATATCCCAATCAGATTACATTTCCTTGCTTGTGCGGTCAACAGATTTATCTGCGATTTAGTGATGAGTGGCAGGGGCCACATTCGAATTTGTGATATTTCGCGAAAATTTTGTAGAATATTCGTCATATATTTGTGAATTTGTATATTCAACATTCTTTTTTTTTTACACGAAAACCGGCAAGGTAATGATTGTGTAATATGTGAATATTGCACGCTCAGTACAGGCGTGGGTCAAAAGCAAATATATAGCACTATAAATTATAGTGCTATATATTCGTTTTTGGAATATTCGTCATGTTTTCCATCTGAACACATGATTCCTCCCTGATTCTTGCTTGTGGGCCAATGAGTCATTGGCCCACAAGCAACTTAAGCAGGGAGAAATCATGACTTCAGATGGAAAAAAATGATGAATATTCTAAAAAACTAATATATAGCACTATATTCAATATAGTGCTATATATTCGTAATGACGAATATTTGTAATTTTTTTCCATCTGAACACGATTCCTCCCTGCTTAAGTTGCTTGTAGGCCAATGACTCATTGGCCCACAAGAAAGAAGCAGGGAGGAATCATGTGTTCAGATGGAAAAAAAATTATGAATATTCGTCATTACGAATATATAGCACTATATTTTAAATATTTGCAAATTCTCGAAATTCCGATATTCGAGATAAAAATTTGCTATTTGAATATTCACGCTCAACACTACTCCGATTGAGCATCTATGGTACCAGCTGGAATGCTTGCTTTTTCAATCTATAAATATGCAGGATCTACAGGCCTAGCTGTAACACCTGTGGGCATTGTGCCACAGGATACCATATAGAACCTGTATGCCTCCATGCCCAAATGTATTTTATCATGTATCCAGGCCAGAAGCCGGATCTCATCGTGTATCCAGGCTAGAGGCCATATCTCAACTTATATCCAGGCTAAAGAACATATCTCATCGTGTATCCAGGCCAGAGGCTGCATCTCATCCTGTATCCAGGCTAGAGGCCATATCTCAACTTATATCCAGGCTAAAGAGCATATGTCATCTTGTATCCAGGCTAGAGGTTGTATCTCACCATGTATCCAGGCTCAGTGATAATGAGGATCAGTCTGTACTTTGATTTACATTCATATTTGTGTTATAAATGATTAATGTCTCATTACTATCAAAGTAATAGGGTCCAAAGGTCTGAGGCTGGGAACAGTTGTTTTCCTTCCTTTCACTGTTCACAGGCTGTAGCTCTCCGTCTTATGTTACCATGGTGACATTTTTGCCCTTTTTGTGATTAAGCTGTACTTTCCTCTGGCGGCTCATTCACTTCTGTGATATTTTTCACTTACACTTAATTGATGATGATGGATTTGGCCTGTGTCTCATAACGACCTGAATAATTTATTCTCCATGAATTTCCATTTGGCTGTAGCAGAATACAAGGGACGGCTTTCTGCTAATTTCTCGTAAAACATGTGGTACACTGTGAAATCAGTCATGACCGTGAGAGACCTGGTCCCAGAACTCAATACTCAAACAGGGAGGAGCTTCAAAATAGAGGCTGGACCTCTATGAGAGATAGGCATGGAGCAAGGGAGGACATGCAGATGTGCAAGGTGCTCACAGGCTTTCTTTCACCAAGGCCAAAGTTTGCTGCTCTTTCCCTGCATCTAGGTACATTAGATAAGGCAGAAAGGCTTGTTGGTGCCCCCTGTCTTACCAAGGAGCTTGGAAAAAGCACCCCAGCTAGACCCATAAGAGTACAACCAATAGCCATATATAAATAAGGCATTTAAAAGGAGTTTTTGAGATATTTTTAAACTGATGACCTATCCTCTGGTTAGGTCATCGGTATTTGATTGGTGGGGAGTCTGACACCTGGGACCACTACTGATCCAATGTTTGAGAAGAAACACAGTGGCTTTCTCACAACTTTGCCTAAGCATCGGTTACATGGTCTAGGTACAGCTCAGTCCCATGGCAGTGAATTGAACTGAGTGGCAATATCAAGCACAGCCTCTATCAAATGGACAGCACTGATGCCTTCTCAAAGAGCTGATGTCAGATCCCCCAGATAGATTATCAGTTCAAAAATCCTGAAAACTCCTTTAACGTCCACTACAGATGAGCGAATTTCTTCAAAATTCGATTCGGCCGGTTTGCCGAATTTTTCTAAAAAATGTGTTTTGATCCGAATTTATTTGCAACGAATTGCATTTAAAAAAATGCTATTTCCTGCCTGCAGAGAGCCTTTATAGTGGTGTAGAACACTGTGCCTCGCAGTAACACGCATAGGGAGTCTGCTGCGTTAATGAAACAATACTGTGAGTCAGTATGACATGCAGATGACAGGTGTCGCTCTTAGAATCACTTATTTGGTATTTCGTCAGCAGCTGATTCCACATAGATGTCTACAGAACCTGTTCTATTAAACACTTATACAAGTAGAGCCCCCGACAGAGCGGAGAGGGTGTCAGCAGTAAGTTTGTGTTGACGTCACTGATTATTTTGCCCTTCCTCTGATCCGTCAGAACAATAACTCCCAAAAAACTGATCCTGTCTGTTGAGCATCTGCCTTCACTCAGTCAGCATTTGGTCAGTAATCCATCAGTATTGGTAAAGCCAAAAAACAGGAGTGGATCAAAAACAGAGATGACTTGTCAATGGTATATTTGCATGTCTTCTGTGTTTTGTACCCACTCCTGCTTTTGGCTACCAAATCATAAGCCAATTCTGATGCAAAATGTGGTAGTGTTACCTGCAGTCCTATGTAAAATCACAGATAACACTAGAGTAGATCATGTGGTAGTTTTACCTGTGTCCTTAGTGTTCCTCCCTGTGTCTCTTCCACGGAATCCACGCTGGCGGCGCTGCCTCCTCTTCCATCTTCGTCAAGACATAGGAACATTGTGGGCATGGTGATAGTGACACAAACACAGACACACACATACATACCTGTCTGCTTTGGTAAAGCCGGGCATAGATGGGCTATGTCAGGTTTTAGCAGAGTGGGCACAGGACAGTGGACACAGGGCACTATATGTATGCGAGCACAGCTGAACGAGTGCAGGGCCGGAGCCCGCATACACATCGCTCCTCCTGCCTGTGTCCACTGTGCAAAAGCCAGACGTAGGCCATCCCCCACATCTTAACCCCTTTGCTACCAGCGCCATTTTGTCATCACTTCTCTTACCCCAAACCCCTTTAACTCTTTGCTGCTGATGCTGAGTGTGCACATAGTCACCAATCATACCCCCCCCCCCCCAAAGGTGACTGATGTGTTGGGGGATGGGTGGCTTGGGGGAATGTGATTGGTGGCTATGTGCACACTTAGCATCAGCAGCAAGGGGTTTCCTGAGTCCTCTATGAGCCCCTCCAACCCCTAATGCCCCCCAAAATTCTCAGGACAGTGTGCTTTCCTCCTACTTCTCTACCCCCTGGGCATTTTGGGTGGCATTAGGGGTTGGGGGGCTCATAGAGGACAGTGTGCTTTCCTCCTATTACTCCAGATGATGGACGATGGTGCAGATAGGCAGCAGCCAACTGACTAAATAGGATGTCTCTATAGTAGTTTAGTTTGTCCTCCCTCTCAGCTGGTGTAAAAAGGCTTCCATTTTGGACCTGTAGCGAGGGTCCAACAAGGTGGAGAGCCAGATGTCATCCCTCTGTGAGCATGCATCGGGCCATTTGTGCAAGTGACTCGGAGGGACTCAGCTTGCATCTCCACTGCATACTGCCACGTTGTGTCTGGGATCTCTGCCTCGTCTTACTCATCGCCCTGTAGCTACTCTGGCTGCTACTCCTCTCGTGTCACCTGTGTAGAAAAACCACCTATTTCACTACATATTGCTTGTGCTCCAATGTCCTCTTCCTCCTGTTCAGCCCCCACAGGGCTCATGTGGCCGTGAGATGTAGACCCCACGTCTCCAATCCCCTGACCAGCCATTGTTACCACCATCTGTTCCAGGACATGAAGCATTGGAATGACGTTGTTCATCCCCTAGTCCTAGCGACTGACAAATAACATGCCATCCGCAAAAGGCCTGAGCAAATGGCAAATGTCATGCATAAGCTGCCACTGGCTGACATCTAAGTTAAACAGGAGAATACTCCTGTCCGCTTGGATTATCAAGAAATTGTTTATGGTCTTTCTCTGTTCGCATACTCGGTCCAACATATGGAGGGTGGAATTCCAACGGGTAAAAACGTTGCATATCAGCCTATGTTGGGGGATGCCGTTCTGCCACTGCAGTTCAAGGAGGGTGTGCTTTGCGGTGTACGAGTGGCTGATGTGCAGGCAAAGTTTCCTGGCCATTTTTAGGATGTCTTGCAGATGGGTGGAAGACTTCAGGAACCCCTTGACAACCAGATTAAACACATGTGCCATGCAGGGCGCATGGCTCAGCCCTCCTTGATGCAGCGCTGACACCATGTTCTTCCCATTGTCGATCACCATGGTTACGATTTGTCGCAAAGAAAGCCAGGATTCGATTTCTTGATGAAGGACAAGGAGCAGTTCCTCCCCTGTGTGACTCAGTTCGCCCAGGCAAACTAGGTGCAGAACAGCATGACACTGACGTTCCTTGAAAATGTGGTATGTTGGAGGGGCACTTTAAATTGTCCTTGCAGTGGAGGCTGAGGACACGGTGGAGGATGAGGAGGCAGAGGTGAACAATATCGCAGGACCAAGGAAGTGAGAACGTGGAGGCGGAAGTGGCGTCACCTGGTCAAGTTGCTGGTGTGACTGTGCAGAATTCACATTTACCCAGTGGGCCATAAAGGACATGTATTGTCCCTAACCGTAGTTACAGCTCCACAAGTAGGCACTGCCGTGCACTTTGGCAGACACCGACAGGCTCAAGGACTGGCCCACCTTCTGTTCTACATATGTGTGCAGGGCTGGTACTGCCTTTTTGGAAAAGAAATGACGGTTTGGGATTCTCCACGTTGGCAAGGCACAAGCCATCAGTTCTCTGAAAGGTGCAGAGTCCACCACTTGGAAAGGGAGGGACTGCAGCACCAGCATCTTGGCCATGAGCAAATTCAGCTTCTTTGCCGTTGGATGACTGCACGCATACTGGTGTCTCTTGGCAATCGCTCCGGTGATCGATTGCTTACGGAATGACTGACGAGGAGGAGGAGGCGCTAAGGACCAGCAGATGATGGGAAGGACAGACAGCTCCCTTCGGCTGAGGTGGTGCAGCCTTGACTGCATGAAATCAGGTGCGTGCTACTGGGTGATGCAGTGGTTGCTGTGGTATGCTGGACAACCACATTGGAGCCACGGTTTTCCCAGGCCACTTTATGGTGACGCTGCATATATTGACGCAGAGCTGTGGTGCCAACATTGACATCCAAGCCATGCTTCACCTTCGCCCACAGATTCTACAAATGGTCATATTCACCTCCTCCGGCAGCTTAACAACAAACTGCCACACCGCCGAGTAGGCGATTTTGCCCCAAGACTCCACACTGACTGACTGTTACCACTGCTGCTTCTGTGAACCCGTGCACCGCTACTTTACGGGCAGGTAGGCTTCTGCGAAGCGGGTTGTCTACCCCGGGCACGTTTGGCTCCCGACCTCCCACTGCGGCCACCCTACTAACTCCCGTCTATGCTAGCGACTTGCTGGCACCGCCGCTGCCTCACGGGCAAGCTGCCACCCTCTTCTGCCGATGATGATGAAGCCCCTAATTCACCCAGCTCCCCAGTGCGACCAGCCTCTTCATCATCATCGAGTACTGTCTGTACGTCACTGATGTCCTCCTCAACGGTCGCTGGGCCAGGAGCCTGACCGATTGCAACACCACCTCCCACGCCACTCTCCTCATCACTACTTGCCCGGCTACTGGAAGAAGCGGTGGATGTCTCCTCCACATCTTGGCTGGGCAGTAGCTGCTGACTCTCCTCTTTAGCTCGTCCTTGCTGTATAGGGGAGCTGAGCCCACATCATATAATACTGAGGGAACAGAAAAAGACAGAGGCAGGTTGAGGATAGGTGAGGGCACAGAGCCTGCTACCGGGCCATGCCAACTAAGGGTTGGGTCAGTCGAACCCACCAACTCTTGGCTGGGGGTGTCTGACCAAGTCAACCATTGAAGAACTGCTGGGTTGCTGGTCAAGACATGACCGCTATATGACACCGGGAGCTCAGGCCTCTTGCTTTGACTCCTTCTGCCACACCCCCTTACTCTGCTGCGACCTGTGCCAGAAACATTTAGGCCTCTGCCACGCCCCTTCTCTGTCTGACATACTGTTAGATTAAATATAATATATAAAGCTCAGTGTGTGTGTGTGTGTATGTCCGCTAAAGAAATCTGCATTTACAATCACGAAATTTGGCACACAGGTACATCAGGTGTCCGGGAAGGTTTTAGACCAGGTCTCCGCTATCTAGGACGTACCGTTCCTGAGATATTCCCAAAAAATGCATTAGCCAATAGAAGCTTGGTCACATGACCCTTATCAGCCAATATAAGCTCTCAGGTCCTCCATCCTCCACATACACAGTTTTACTCCAGGGTTCCATAACAACCCAGCCATTTATCTTCACTGCTGTAGGAGAGCTTTAAAGGAAATCTGTCACCAGGATAATCGCTATTGAAGTAAAGCCATGGCCTAATAGCACTTAGTACCTTATTTCAAGATGTGCCTTTGTTCCAGCAATTGATATTTTTATCCTCTGAATATCCAGTTTATTTGGTATGCAAATGAGCCAGTAAGGTGTCCAGAGGGGCGTCACTCTTGCAGGAAGGAGCCCAGACACGCCCTCTGCCACAATGTATCCACTCTCAAAAGACTCAAGTCCCGTTAAGCCACGCTCCTGATCTGGTTAGGCCACGCCCCTCCCACTCCTGAGCCGATGGGGATTGAAAATTTGAAGGTAAAAATCAACTTCTGTCAGCTGCAGGGATGGGAGGGAGGGTAACTTTCTACCTGCAGCTTACACTCAGACAGCACAGTGTTGCTGTCTTACAGTGAGCTGTTCAAAAGAACACACCGCCGATCGGGTTAGGCCACGCCCCCTCCCACTCCTCAGCAGTTTGAGATTGAAAAAATGAAGTTAAAATAAACTTCTACATCCCATTAAGCCATGCCCAGATCTGGTTAGGCCACGCCCCCTCCCACTCCTGAGCCAACGGGGATTAAAAAAATGTAGATAAAAATCAACTTCTGTCAGCTGCAGAGGTAGGAGGGAGGGTGACTTTCCCCCTGCAGCTCACACTCAGACAGTATTGTAAGAGGTGGACCCGAGGGAGTCTGTTGGGATACAGTGAACCACACAAGAATGAATGCATGGACAGTGAGCTGTGTGAACCAAAAGAACTTTACTGACTCTAGAGGAGAAAACTATATACAATATAATGTACACCGTGATCCAAGATTGTCCACAGTGGGACCCCAGCCAGGAATTCCCTAATTTAGGTACTGTACCTTTAAGGATTTATAGTTTGCCTAAATGCCGCTAAATTCGGCAGGATCTCCTAACCAAACACAGAGAACCGAAGCCACTAGGAATCAACACTAACTTTGGGGTCTGTGTACCTGGGATCTCTGCTGAGGGGCACTGTGGCTCACAGAGGCCAAATACAGAAAAATCCCACACTATCCCTCCCGAATGCCGATAATGCCCACCACCCCACCTCAGCTAGACTCCTTTGAACTCCCACCTGACTATTTGTAACTCCAGAGCCAGGATGTGGATCCACTTGCTGTCGTAGTAAAGCTGTAACTGCTGCAGCGGCACCAAAACTTGTCCTCACCCTTATTGCGGATCCGCTAAACACGGAAGCCGCCCGTGTGCCTTCTGCAATTTGCGAACTGAACACACGGCCCATTGTAGAAATGCCTATTCTTGTCCGCAAAATGGACAAGAATAGGACGTGTTATATTTTTTTTGCGGGGCTACGTAACGGAACAACGGATGCGGACAGCACATATGAATGGGTCCGCACCCGAGCCGCAATAACTGCGGCTCGGATGTGGACCAGAACCACGGTCGTGTGCATGAGGCCGTATTCAATTGGAGTATCATATGTCTCATCATGGGGGGCCCCAGACGGTGACCCCCTCACATCCCACCCCACTAGAGGGTGATAACCTTGACATCCCTCTCACAGAACCAGGATTCCCCCACACAAATTCATCCTGAGCGTAGCGCTGAGGAGGAATCCCTGCTGTGGGCCTTGTTGTCCGACGTAGTTGAGAAGGGGGTCCCTGACTTGGTACCACCACACTCGAGGGTGACACCGGATCAGTTAAAGTTGCCCGGGGAGGAAGTCCCTCTGGACAGGACCCGGGCACCGCCCACCACTCATCTGTCATCTCCCCTTTCTGGGAAACCGGTTCACTCTTGGGCGGAGTCTGCTCTCGAAACCTGCACAACCATAGCATGTTTCTATGTAAATTTCTAACAGGACCTCCGCGCCCCTCTGGTTCAACCTCGTAGACGGGCATATCGGAACCCACCGGGCGCCGAACTATATATGGTGTGGCCTCCCACCGATTGTCCAGTTTTCCACAAGGCCTCTTCTCCCTGACCAGCACGCGATCTCCCGGGGAGAAGACTTCAGTCCATACTGGCACCGAGTTAGGGTGTTGGAGTTTCTGCAACAGCTCTCCCACTGCCTTGTGGACGGTCCTCAACCGTCGCCGATGTTCTCGAGTCCACTCGGTTGCAGTGCGTGCTTGCTCACTGTCAGGGGAGGGCATGTTCAACTCTTCCAGTTCTCTCCCAGCCCGACCAAACATAAGCATGTACCGTAAGTAACCGGTCGTGCTGTGCACCCGGTTATTATAGGCCCAAATCAATTCGGGGAGATACTCCGGCCATCTGGATTTTTGATCCTTTTCCAGTGTCCTCACTATCTGAAGGATTGTACGTGTGGTCCAGGACTTCTTGATACCATATAGGTGATATAGTTCATTCATCAGTGCCCCCTGAAAGCAGGCCCCCTGATCTAAATGTATCCGTCTTGGACACCCATACACCTGTATAAAACGATGGCAGATGGCCTCCGCTGCTGACTGGGCAGTCTGGTCTCGGGTGGGCATTACCACCGTAAACTTTGTAAAATGATTGGTCATAACCAAACAAAAACCATGACCCAAATTTGAGTGCCTCACCTGCACATAAACTATCATCAATAGTTCTAATGGCTGGGACGTTTGGATAGTCTGAATCAGAGCCCTCTGCTCCACACTTTTGTTTAGGTTGCAAACTCTGCACGTCTGACAGGCCTTCTCCACCATCCGTTCGAGATCTGGGCAGTAAACCAGCCTCTGTAGCCACTTATAGGTTTTATTACTACCAAAGTGGGCACCCCTCTCATGAGCTTCTCGAGCAGCTGCTGGGATAATGATTTGCCACCGATGCTCTAACTCTGCCCGTGTGTAGACCTTCCAATACAACAGGTCGTGGGCCACTGTCAGCTTGTCCCACTGTCGGAGCAGCTTGTGGCCCTCAGGTATTAGACGTTCTCGCTCCTCGAGCTTTGGCCACGTCTTATGCTGGACCCACTGTTTTACCCTCCAGATATCGTCACACTCATTCTGGGCCCGCACCCAATCTGCATGGGTCCTTCCTAACAGCACAGGTAGCCCTTGCACCACCCCACTTGAGTGTGCCACCGCTGCAAAGGAAGTTAGGCGACCCAGGTCAGGAGTCTCAGAGTCCTCCAGGTCATCATCAACATCTCCTTCCGGGGAGCCCACAGGTACTCTGGACAATGCATCAGCGTTAGCGCTTTCTTTCCCAGACCTGAACTTGATCCAGTAATTGAACTTCTCCAGCCAAGCTATCCACAGCTGTTCTAAGGCTCCCAACTTCGCATTATTCAGGTATTCCAAAGGGTTATTATCTGTCAGCACCAACACCTCCATCCCAGTCAGGTATTCCGCAAAGAGTTCCACCAAGGCCCCAGGCTATGCAGGCTCCCATCCGTGTACAACAGAAATGGGGTATCGAACCGAGCATAAGCTAAGATCGGGGCTTTTAAAAGAGCATCCTTCACTTCTTCTAGTGCTTTCTCCTGCCTCTCCCGCCACAAAATTGGATGGTTCTTAGAGCCGTTGGCTGTCCCCCGGAGCATTTCATTCAAGGGCCCCACAGTATGTGCAAACTTGTGGATAAATCGATGTTAGTACCCCGCCAGCCCCAAAAACGTCTGGAGTTCTCATGGGCTCTTTGGTCGTGGCCACTTCTGAACCGCTTCCACTTTTCTGGGAGAGGGTTGCACCCCTTCTGGGGTCGCCACATGGCCCAGATACTCAATGCTTCGACGAAAGAGATGACACTTTTTTGGCTTTATCTTCAGCCCATGGTCCCTTAAGCTTTGGAGGACCTGCCGAAGCTGGGCCAGGTGGTCGTCAAAGGACTTCCCAAAGACCACCACATCGTCAAGATAGATCAACACCGATTCAAAGTTAAGGTCTCCCAGACAGTGCTCCATTAACCGTTGGAATCTACCCGGAACGTTGGTTAGTCCGAATGGCATCCGATTGAATTCATACAACCCCATCGGGAGGATGAACACTGTCTTCGCCTTATCTCTTTTTGCCATAGCCACCTGCCAGTATCTGCTGGCCAAGTCGAGGGTGGAGAAGAACTGTGCTCTTCCCAGTGCGGACAAGGTCTCTTCGATCATCGGAAGGGGGTAAGCGTCCTATATTGTATTTGCATTCAGCTTCCAGAAATCAACGCAAAACCTGAGAGACCCGTCTTTTTTTCGGACCAGTACCACTGGTGCCGCCCACGGACTTTGGCTTTCCTGAATAACCCCGTTATCCAGCATACTTGCTAGCATGGTTTTCACTTCTTGATAGAACTTTGGAGGGATCTGCTGGTATTGCTCTCGGAACGGCGGGGAGTCCCCAGTGGGGATTTCATATTCTGTCGCACACCCAAAATCCGCCTCATGGCGGGAGAAGGCAGCTTGGTACTCCCCATTTGAAATATACCGAAAACATGAGGGAATTATCCTTCCCCAAATGTTGGAGGTATTAAACCAATCATGGATACTGGGTTCCCTACCCCCTTCATGGATCGAAGCAACCATCACACTGATTCTAAAAAAGGGGAAGGACCCGTTGTCAGTTGGGTCTTACCGCCCCATCGCTCTGTTGAATACAGACTATAAAATCCTTGCAAAATTGTTGGCCAATAGATTGAAGGCCGTTATCCATAAAGTTGTCCATGAGGATCAAACTGGGTTCATCCCTAAAGGGAACATTCAGGATAACGTAAGAAGGGCCTTTCTGAATATTCAGATGGGGAGGTGGGAGGACTGCTCCATCCTGTCTCTTGACGCCTCTAAGGCGTTTGACAGGGTGGAGTGGCCCTTCCTCTAGGGAGTGATGTCACGATTGAGGATGGGAGAATATTTCTCTAGATGGGTCCAGATTCTCTATCGAAATCCGGTTTCCAGGGTCCGAGTCAACGGGGAGTATTCCTCCCACTTTTCATTGACCCAGGGAACACGCCAGGGATGCCCCCTCTCCCCTTTACTTTTTTCGCTGTTTTTGGAGCCAATGGCATGCAAAATTAGAGCAGATAAGGAAATACAGGGCTTCGGATGTGAGGGAGAGGCCGATAAAATAAGTCTCTATGCGGACGGCGCTCTATGTTAGTACCCCGCCAGCCCCAAAAACGTCTGGAGTTCTCATGGGCTCTTTGGTCGTGGCCACTTCTGAACCGCTTCCACTTTTCTGGGAGAGGGTTGCACCCCTTCTGGGGTCGCCACATGGCCCAGATACTCAATGCTTCGACGAAAGAGATGACACTTTTTCGGCTTTATCTTCAGCCCATGGTCCCTTAAGCTTTGGAGGACCTGCCGAAGCTGGGCCAGGTGGTCTTCAAAGGACTTCCCAAAGACCACCACATCGTCAAGATAGATCAACACCGATTCAAAGTTAAGGTCTCCCAGACAGTGCTCCATTAACCGTTGGAATCTACCCAGAACGTTGGTTAGTCCGAATGGCATCCGATTGAATTCATACAACCCCATCGGGAGGATGAACGCTGTCTTCGCCTTATCTCTTTTTGCCATAGCCACCTGCCAGTATCTGCTGGCCAAGTCGAGGGTGGAGAAGAACTGTGCTCTTCCCAGTGCGGACAAGGTCTCTTCGATCCTCGGAAGGGGGTAAGCGTCCTATACCGTATTTGCATTCAGCTTCCAGTAATCAACGCAAAACCTGAGAGACCCGTCTTTTTTTCGGACCAGTACCACTGGTGCCGGCTACGGACTTTGGCTTTCCTGAATAACCCCGTTATACAGCATACTTGCTAGCATGGTTTTCACTTCTTGATAGAACTTTGGAGGGATCTGCTGGTATTGCTCTCGGAACGGCGGGGAGTCCCCAGTGGGGATTTCATATTCTGTCGCACACCCAAAATCCGCCTCATGGCGGGAGAAGGCAGCTTGGTACTCCCACAGAAGGGCCTCTACCTTCTCTCACTGCTTGGGAGTCAGGATTCCCTGCTCCATACCCATGAGCTCCATAATTTCCCTGCCGTTCCAATCTGCAGTGGGGATTTCTTCCCGGGCCATCCCCATAGCGTAAGTCCATACTTTTTTCTGACTTGGCTGGAGAGTGAACTCCTCTTTCCAGAGCACTTCTCCGTCCTCCATTCTGACTTCGGCTAGCAGGGTCCCTGGTGACACGGTGACCTCCTGGTCCTGCAGGTTGATGCATCTGATGGGTACTAAACCATCCCTCATGGTTGTCAAGGCTCTAGCTACCAACAGTTTTGCTCTCTCTCTTCTCCACTCGGAACGGTTCTACCATGACCTCCAAGCCATCTATAAATATATAAAAGTAGGACAACAGAGAGAGCGGAGCGGCATGACGTGAGCCACGGACGTGCCGCGGTCCCTCTGCCCCCAACGCCGCTGGAGCCGGCGTTACATGCGGTCCCCCATGAGCTGCTAAGTGAATGAACCGCCGTCGTACATTGCGTTCCAGGAGGAAACTCGGTGGAGCCGGTATCGGTCATAGTGCCGAATGAAAAGTTTGAATCCTCTCCAAAAGCCGTGCCTCTCCAGAAGCACTGAAAGTGGATGTGCTCCCCCTCTCTCCATTCTTTATACTACATAATCTGCTGCCCTGCCTGCTTAGGGGTTACTCCCTATTGTGAAGCCCTCTCCTCGACACTGCACAGATGCAGATTTGCCTCTTTAAAAGACGCTGCCCGTGATCTCCGCCATTCTATACCTCAGGGGAGCCGTATTGGTTCACCTCTTTGATGGTCGCCAACCAGTGTGGGTGGACGGCGTAGAAGATACCTGGGCTAGCACAACTTGAAAACCATCCGAGATCCGGGAATCTGGGAATTTTGGAACATCGGGAGGTCAAGGAACGTAAGATCTCCTGCTTTTCTATGTCACACTATAATATATACAATATGGCACCCAAGCTGCAGAATAGAAAATCGGTTGGCAGTTCCTCACCAAAGGGTGGTACAGTTCGGAATAATATGACGCAGTTGGATAAATATCTTAAATCTCCACCCACACTAAGTAAGACGAGAAGTAATCAGAAACAGTTAATGCAGATGGAGGACTGTGAAAATCCATTAAACAGAGCAGGAGAAAACAGGGCACCAGAAGCGGACAATCAGATGTGCAATATTGACTTTAAGTTAGCAGGCATACTGGACGCAGTCAATACAACCAATCAATCATTAAGCACCCTAACAATTACGGTGGCAGCAGTACAGACCGACATCTCAGTAATTAGAGATGACCTAAATAAAATGAGGCAACGTATTAAGGAATATGAAATGCTTACTTCAGAACTGCAAAAAAACACTAATCAGATAAAGAAAAGGATGGAAATAGTGGAGAGTGATAATAAGGCACTGAAGGAAAAATTGGCGGATTTGGAGGATAGATCTAGGAGAGGTAATCTTAAAATCGTGGGTTTCCCGGAAGGAGCTGTCGAGATGTGGGGGGGGGGCGCCCCTCCCCTTCCGCCCGGCGCCATTCTAAAGTTAGGAAACAAAAAAATATATATATAAATAAAAATGTCTAGAATATTGACATGGAATATTCGCGGATTCGCGGATAAAATCAAGAGGTGTGCTGTGTTTGACTTAGTTTCTAGACATTTACCAGCCATAGTGGCTTTGCTAGAAACACACTTAACAGGTGAAAAAGTGGCGGCGTTTGGCGGAAGGAGATTGGCCTCCCATGAATATCATTCGTGCTACTCTATATATTCACGCGGGATCAGTGTTTATGTTCATAGACAGGTAAATTATGTACCAATAGAACAACTAATCGATCAAGAGGGTCGGTATATCTTTATTTATTGTGAGTGGCAGGGACAAAGGAGTATAATTGCTTTTATCTATATCCCACCTCCTTTTACAACATATGTGTTATGTAAATTGATGGAATATATTTCGGCACGAGAGGAGTGCCCGGTGCTGGTGATGGGCGATTTCAACTCGGTCATGGACATTAAAATAGATAGGATATCCACCATAATCAATTACGAACAAAATATCAGTTCAAACACGTTATTATCTAGAATGAGTAAAGAAATGGCATTGGTCGATATATGGCGATCTCTTTATGGTAATAAGCAGGTATATTCATGCTTTAGTAAGACCTATAGGCCCATGTCACAAGTTGATCTGGCCCTCGCCAGCCCTGGACTCATTAATAGGGTTAAAAAAATGAACTATGAAAGTCATGGTATCTCCGACCACTCCCCGGTTACCGTAATACTGGATAGTAATAATAAACCGAGTAAAAATAGAATTTTAAAACTTAACCCCCATTGGATCACATTAATAAAGGATGTGGATAAGATCAAAGAGGAAATTCAACTCTTTTGGGGCGATAATATTAATTCAACACATATACATATGGTTTGGGATTCCCTAAAGGCATACCTGCGCGGTTTATACTCATATCAAATTAGGAAACAGAAAAGCCTCTTTGCACAAACTCAAAAAGAAATAGAAGGTATGATTAATCAGATAATGGGTGAGATTGTGCAGATCAATACCCCTGAAAAACAATATCAATTAAAAAAAGTGCGGGAGGATTATAAGCAATATCTATATAAAAAAGCACAGAATAAATTGTTCTTCTTGGGGTTAAGGACCTTTAGTGAATCCGGTAAACCAAGTAGAGTATTATCCACAATAGTAAAAAATCTAAGGGGCAGTAATAACATCAATGGAATTAGGACAGAGGTGGGAAACATTTTAAGAGACCCTGACGATATCCTAGAGGAATTCACTCGATATTTCTCCATGTTATATCAGGCCGGACCTACAGATCAGGGAGGAAAAATAGATGAATATCTAGACAACATTAATATCCCTGAATTCGACCAACAAGATATAGATTGGCTGAATAGACCGATTCAATTGAGCGAGTTACAGAATACGCTAAAAACCATTAAGGGTAATACGTCCCCAGGGGCGGACGGCTTCCCATTTGAAATATACCGAAAACATGAGGGAATTATCCTTCCCCAAATGTTGGAGGTATTAAACCAATCATGGATACTGGGTTCCCTACCCCCTTCATGGATCGAAGCAACCATCACACTGATTCTAAAAAAGGGGAAGGACCCGTTGTCAGTTGCGTCTTACCGCCCCATCGCTCTGTTGAATACAGACTATAAAATCCTTGCAAAATTGTTGGCCAATAGATTGAAGGCCATTATCCATAAAGTTGTCCATGAGGATCAAACTGGGTTCATCCCTAAAGGGAACATTCAGGATAACGTAAGAAGGGCCTTTCTGAATATTCAGATGGGGAGGGGGGAGGACTGCTCCATCCTGTCTCTTGACGCCTCTAAGGCGTTTGACAGGGTGGAGTGGCCCTTCCTCTGGGGAGTGATGTCACGAGTGAGGATGGGAGAATATTTCTCTAGATGGGTCCAGATTCTCTATCGAAATCCGGTTTCCAGGGTCCGAGTCAACGGGGAGTATTCCTCCCACTTTTCATTGACCCAGGGAACACGCCAGGGATGCCCCCTCTCCCCTTTACTTTTTTCGCTGTTTTTGGAGCCAATGGCATGCAAAATTAGAGCAGATAAGTAAATACAGGGCTTCGGATGTGAGGGAGAGGCCGATAAAATAAGTCTCTATGCGAACGACGCTCTATTATTTTTGGGGGAGGGGCATAGGAATTTACCTAGGGTTATGGAAAGTATAGATTCATTTGAATCTTTATCTGGATATGAGATAAACTGGGAAAAATCTAAATTCCTCCCATTAAAGCGCCCTGTTCCACCGGGTTATAACTATCGGGTGAGCGTCCTGACTCCAGCAGAATCGCTACTATATTTGGGTATCCATATAGGGACCAAGTTGGAACATTATGAGAAATTGAATATACTCCTAATAATAGACAAGGTTAAGGGAAAAATTAGAACATGGTTAAGGTTACCTCTGTCACAAATTAATCGTATAGCGCTTATTAAAATGACACTATTGCCAATGTTATTATATGTATTCAATGCAAGTCCAATAATGATAGAAGATAAGTTCTTTAATAAACTGGAGACCCTTTTTAATGAATTAATATGGGGGCGCAAAGAGTTAGAATCAAAATACAGTATCTTTATAAAGAAGAGGGTGGTATCTCCGCCCCCCTTTCTAAAAGGATACTACTTGGCTGCACAGCTGAGATGGTGTGTGAGGAATCGAAAGAATAAATGCATACGTCTTGTTTTTGGGGAGAACTGTGGACCTTGGGAGGATGTCTTCTCTATCCTTGAGGAGGGCCCTTCTGAGAAGAAAACAATAATAAATCCTTTCAGAAGAATGCTTGAGTACATTTGGCAACAAGTTTGACGCATGGTCGGAGTATCCCAAGCGGTTCAGTACACCCCCTTGTGGGGGAATGCACACTAAGGCCTCTTTCACACTTGCGTTGTCCGGATCCGTTGTGTACTCCACTTGCCGGAATTACACGCCGGATCCGGAAAAACGCAAGTGTACTGAAAGCATTTGAAGACGGATCCGTCTTCAAAATGCGTTCAGTGTTACTATGGCAGCCAGGACGCTATTAAAGTCCTGGTTGCCATAGTAGGAGCGGGGAGCGGGTGAGCGGTATACTTACAGTCCGCGCGGCTCCCGGGGCGCTCCAGAATGACATCAGAGCGCCCCATGCGCATGGATGACGTGCCATGTGATCACGTCATCCATGCGCGTGGGGCGCCCTGACGTCACTCTGAAGCTCCCCGGGAGCCGCACGGACGGTAAGTATGCTGCTCCCCCGCTCCCAACTACACTTTACCATGGCTGCCAGGACTTTAGCGTCCCGGCAGCCATGGTAACCATTCAGAAAAAGCTAAACGTCGGATCCGGCAATGCGCCGAAACGACGTTTAGCTTAAGGCCGGATCCGGATCAATGCCTTTCAATAGGCATTCATTCCGGATCCGGCCTTGCGGCAAGTCTTCAGGATTTTTGGCCTGAGCAAAAAGCGCAGCATGCTGCGGTATTTTCTCCGGCCAAAAAACGTTCCGTTCCGGAACTGAAGACATCCTGATGCATCCTGAACGGATTTCACTCCATTCAGAATGCATTAGGATAAAACTGATCAGGATTCTTCCGGCATAGAGCCCCGACGACGGAACTCTATGCCGGAAGACAAGAACGCAGGTGTGAAAGAGCCCTTACCACAAATTAAGCAAATGGGTGATGTTAGATATTGGGAAAAACAGGGGATACATTTCATTTCACAAGTTTTTGATAAGGGACAGATTAAGCCTTTAAATGAAATTTTTCCTGATATTTCAGTAAGATTTATTGATAAATTTCGATATGAACAATTACGACACGCTATACACTATACGGAAAATAAGAATTATTTAAACATTGCACAGAATTATTTTTTAGATTTTTGTCACGATATGACGTTAAATACCTCTGCTGTATCTTACATTTATGCTAAGTTAAAACACGAATACACTAAACAGATCACATTTAGAGCTGAAGGCAAATGGGAAAGGGACCTGCAGAAAGTGGAACCCATTCCATGGAACATTGTTTATAAAAATATTAAAAGGTCCACGATCTCCCCTGCCCATGCATGGATTCTTCTAAAAATTATACACCGCCTCTATTACACACCAGCATTTTTGCATAATATCTATAAAGACAGAGAACAGAACTGCTATAAATGTAATAAAGACAGAGGAGAATATAAACACTTGCTGTGGGAATGCCCGGGGATAAAAGAGTACTGGACTAAAATATTTCGGAAATTACAGAATAGTTCCCCCTTGAAATACGAAGTGTGTATTGACTTTGTGATCTTGGGCACCCTCCCAGAGACAAATAAAAACAAAATCGAGCAATTACTCTGGCTTCGGGGCATAGCCTTCGCCAAAATAATAATAGTTAAACACTGGGGCTCTATGAAATACCCCAATCTCCAGGAATGGATAGAGTATATGGACAGGGTAAAGTTTTATGAACACAATCTTGCCCATACAGTGAAAAAAAAAAGCAGTCTGGCAGCGGATATGGGGTAGGTGGAAATAAAAATAATAAAAATACCAAATAATAAAAATATTAAATAAAAATAGGTGGGATAATGGCGGCTCCGCGGAAGAAAAGGGGTGGGGGAGGGAGAGGTGGGTGGGTATAAAATAAGAGGGGGATTTGATATATGATGAGAATACATTGTATTGTATGGTATTGTACTTAGCAATATGATATTGACTGGATACATTGTAAAATGTTTTATTCCCTTTTTGAAAATAAAAAAAATAAAAAAATAAAAAATTAAATATATATATAAAAGTAAAGTTGAGGCACACAATTTTCACGATTTGCGAATAGGGCATTTATTTATTTGCATGTAATGCTGTCATCCATTGGCCCAATCTGTTTCAGATTATACACATTAGCATAAACCGTACGTTTCGGTCGGGCAGGACCTTCATCTGCGGTATTATCTACAATATAATAGTCAACATGAGCTGGATTGTAGCATACAGTCATGTGAAAAAATTAGGACACCCTTTGAAAGCATGTGGTTTTTTGTAACATTTTTAATAAAAGGTTATTTCATCTCCGTTTCAACAATACAGAGAGATTAAAGTAATCCAACTAAACAAAGAAACTGAAGAAAAGTCTTTTCAAGATCTTCTGTAAATGTCATTCTACAAAAATGCCTATTCTAACTGAGGAAAAAGATAGGACACCCTCACATGTATTCCCTCTTAAATTGGCTCAGATCTCACACAGGTATATCACACCAGGTGCACATAATTAGTAGATCGTTACTCTGCATGTTGAATGAGGCTTGCCCTATTTAAACCTCAGACATTTAGTTTGGTGTGCTCCTGACTGTTGAAGTGAGAGTGAGCACCATGGTGAGAGCAAAAGAGCTGTCAGAGGACTTCAGAAAAAAGATTGTAGCAGCCTATGAGTCTGGGAAGGGATTTAAAAAGATCTCAAAAGATTTTGAAATCAGCCATTCCACTGTCCGGAAGATAGTCTACAAGTGGAGGGCTTTCAAAACAACTGCCAACATGCCCAGGACTGGTCGCCCCAGCAAGTTCACCCCAAGAGCAGACCGCAAGATGCTAAAAGAGGTCTCCAAAAACCCTAAAGTGTCATCTCGAGAACTACAGCAGGCTCTGGCTACTGTTGATGTAGAAGTACATGCCTCTACAATCAGAAAGAGACTGTACAAGTTTAACTTGCATGGGAGGTGTGCAAGGAGGAAACCTTTGCTTTCCAAGAGAAACATCGAGGCCAGACTGACATTTGCCAGAGATAAAGTTGACAAAGACCAGGACTTCTGGAATAATGTTCTTTGGACAGATGAGTCCAAAATTGAATTATTTGGACACAACAGCAGAGGACATGTTTGGCGTAAACCAAACACAGCATTCCAAGAAAAGAACCTCATACCAACTGTGAAGCATGGAGGTGGAAGTGTCATGGTTTGGGGCTGCTTTGCTGCAGCAGGACCTGGTCAGCTCACCATCATAGAATCCACGATGAATTCTACTGTGTATCAGAAGGTGCTTGAAGAACATGTGAGACCATCAGTTAGAAAATTAAAGCTGAAGCGGAACTGGACCATGCAACATGACAATGACCCAAAACATACTAGTAAATCAACCAAAGATTGGCTGAAAAAGAAGAAATGGAGAGTCCTGGAATGGCCAAGTCAAAGTCCAGATTTGAATCCCATTGAGATGCTGTGGGGTGACTTGAAAAGGGCTGTACGTGCAAGAAACCCCTCAAACATCTCACAGCTGAAAAAGTTCTGCATTGAGGAGTGGGGTAAAATTTCCTCAGACCGATGTCGAAGACTGGTAGATGGCTACAAGAACCGTCTCACTGCAGTTATTTCAGCCAAAGGAGGTAACACTCGCTATTAGGGGCAAGGGTGTCCTATCTTTTTCCTCAGTTAGAATAGGCATTTTTGTAGAATGACATTTACAGAAGATCTTGAAAAGACTTTTCTTCAGTTTTCTTTGTTTAGTCGGATTACTTTAATCTCTCTGTATTGTTGAAACGGAGATGAAATAACCTTTTATTAAAAATGTTACAAAAAACCACATGCTTTCAAAGGGTGTCCTAATTTTTTCACATGACTGTATATAGCAACAGAATTGGATGCATATAAAGGTATATATATTAGAAAAAGTCTTAAAGATAACAAGAAAGTTATATACTTGGCAAAAGCCATACATTGATTTCGGGGTATACAGAGCACATAGAGTACATTGAGTACATATATAGGACCACTAGGTATATGAGAGACATATAATAGCCAGATGGCTCACGTCTGTAGTGTGATCAATATCTAATCAGAGTAGTTTCCATGTATCTCAATGTGCTCCCCTCCCCCGGGCCTCATGATGATGTAACGGAAAATAAAACCACCACCTGCATAGAAAAAGGGGTATATACAATGACTTTTAACCATATCCTCTCACAGTATTAATATAGCACATCAGAAATAGTATTGCAATCAATAATAGCTTGGGTTATATGTCGCAGCAAACATACAGGTATATACTGGTTCGTCGCCCATATTGGAATCTTGTACTGTAGGCAGATATATAAATATATGTAAAGCGATCTGTAAAGAAAAAAATCTTATTAGGATTACTTGCACAATGACCAGTACCTGCTCAGACGAATGTGGGTAAATGGGGCGCTGGATGCATGGCGTATGTTTGAACCGGCCGCTATTTAAATATGTATGGGCTGCCTGGAGGTTCCGGTCACGTGATCGGATGTCACGTGATCACTGGGGCGGACTTATGCGTTCCACTGCGAGATACTGCGTTCCACTACGGAGTTACTGGGAGTTCCGGTCATGTGATCGGAAGTCACATGACCGCTACGAGAGATGTGTGCTTTTCAATTGTATCTTCGCACGGGCGCTGCGTTCCACTATAATATCCCAAAGACCCAACATTAATAGGGATCTGTCTGTGACATTCTGGCATAACTAAAGGTCTATGTGGAACTATAGTGGACTTGGCAGAAATAAAGGGCTGTGGAAAGGGGCCAATAGAAACGTGGATGTAATTATAGAAAGAAAGAGATTAAGCAGGCACACTCTATTTGGGTTCAATTAAATATTTATTTAAATTAGTAATAGGATGTTAGGTTATTTTATGTTTGGGTATATATGGTTATGAGGGTACTGTGTGAGTAATATCACTCTGAGGGGAATGTCCTGGAGATGGGGTGACAATATATAATGATGTAGATAAAAATGAAAATAAAAAATAAAATACTAGTAAAATGCTCTGTGGTGAGTATCTTGGAGACAAAGTCACAGTATATAATAGTCTGGAATAAAAAAAAATTTTGCAATAAAAACTGCTGCAATAAAAAGACAGCTATGGTAAAAAAGGCAAAAAGTCTGTTAGGTCTTTAAAGTGCTGTTTTTTGTCACAGTGACTGCTGTTTAGAGGACAGAGATAATTCAAGTAGTTAGTGAGGATGTCCTGAGTGCAGTATTAATCCTTTATAGAGATAGTTCATCAATAATGTTGCCGCTTAATCCACGGTAAGTGCTGCGCTTGTAACAGTGTTATGACAACGTGGATGTAGCGCTAACTTTCCTTGTACAAAAGCCATCTATTGTCTGATTTACAGAGGGGAATAATGGCAAAGATAATGTAATGTGATAGGGATCAAAAATGCGCTAGGTATATTTAATGAGTAGTAGGAGGTATAGGGTACGGGGTTAATATATGATAATGGATCTGGAAAGAGGGGATAGGGAAACTATAACCAAGGACAGGTGGTAGGGAAGAGGGGGTGAGAAAGAAGGGGGGGGGGGGGGCAAGAATGGAGAAAAGGGGTGGGAAGGGGGGAAGGTCAGTCTCATCCACACCCGTTGTAGACAAAAATAATTCTCAGCGAGTCTGTGGAAAAAGGGAATAATATTTAGAACATCTTCCTAATATGATCACAATAACAACAGATAGTAAATGCAGTTTAGGTATTAGATATTAATGAAAAGATACGAGAACAAGCTAAGTATTGTTTCAGGTATTGATAAAAAAAAGTCACATTCACGGTTCAAGCCATTCGGCGAAAGTGTCCCTAGTTTATGAATCCAAAATGCCTCCTTTTGTTTTAGGAGGAGTGTCCGGTTGCCGCCCCTCCTGGGTCGATCCACTTGTTCCAAAATTTGGAACCGAAGTTGCGATATTCAGTGTTTCCTCTCAGAAAAATGATGTGGGATTGGCAAAAAATTGTGTTCAAGTCTAATGGTAGACGTGTGCTTACTTATTCTGTCTCGCACATGTTGAGTGGTCTCCCCAACATATGCGAGGCCACATGGACATTTTATCAGATATACAACGTAGCTTGATTCACAAGTATAGAACCCTTGGATTGCGAATGCCTGTCCAGTACGTGGGTGTGTAACAACGTACTCTCCTTTTGTTACATTACAGCACTGTGCGCAGTGTAAACAGGGATACGTGCCATTACGTTTACTCCGTAGGTAAGTCTGGTAGGACTCCCTATATCTGCCCTGACTAATTTATCCCTGATATTGGGGGGTCTCTTGTAACAAGTCAAAAGGGGTTGTGGAATTCCTTTATCCCAGGGTAGGATTTAGCTAATACGGGCCAATTTTGTTTAAAGGCCTGCTGGATCTTAGGCATAAGTGGATGGTATGTAGTTATACATGCTACCCACTTTTGATTCATGGGGTGAGGTTTACGAGTCTCGTGTAGGCTATTTAGAGCTTTTTTAAAAAAATGGTATCAGGATAACCCCTGTTGTAGAATTTTTGGGTCATTATCTCAAGACGCTTAACTTTAGTTGCATCGTCAGTGACAATCCGGTCGTGTATATTGGGATCGCGGTAGGGAGTCCTTTGTCGCTCGTGGGTGGCAACTCTCGTAGTTTAACAGACTATTGCGGTCGGTGGGTTTACTGTAGAGGTCTATGGTTAGTGTTCCTGTTGGGTCTATTTGGACAAGTGTGTCTAAAAAGCTGATCTCCTTTTTGCTAGTGTGGGAAGTGAAGCCTAGCTCGCTGTATATTTGGTTGAGGTTCTCTACAAAGTTATTTATAGTGGATATCGGTCCTCTCCAGACACAAAAGATGTCATCAATAAAACGATACCATACATCTACGCATTGGCAGAAGAGGGGATTTGTGTACACGAAGTCTTCTTCAAATGCTGTCATGAAGGCACTGGCATAGGGGGGGGGGGCCACATTGGACCCCATAGCAGTGCCCCTCCTCTGGCCATAATAGGTGTCGCCAAACAGAAAAAAATTCTTTTTGAGTATAATCTCAAGTAGTGTTAGGCAAAATTCCTGCTGTTTGGTGGTTAGACTGGAATTGTTTTGTAGGAGTCTTGCTGTAGCTTTTATGCCTTTGTCATGTGCTATTGATGTATAAAGGCTGTTTACATCTAAGGTGAGTAGGGTACTATCTGGTGTAGGTGTTATACCATTCAATTTTTTGATAAATGTATCCAGTATAAAGGATCTCAATGTTTTAATGAGTCATAGGGCATAATCGTACACTCTGACCCAGTATCCACCAGGCAGCGAACCCTCTGCCCAAAGTCTGCTTCAAGCCATGGACTTTCGGAGTACAGGTCTTGGTTCCCATTGATAGGGCTTTGTCTCCCAGTCTCCGCCGCAGATTGCCCTGTTACTGCGGCAGTGGGGAGTTTAAAGGCAGCCCCTCTCCTTCATCTGCCACGTCCGAGGAGCAGTTTCGGGCATAATGGATCCATTCTCTCTGTTAATGGGGTTGTCCCATAGGAATTTCCTCTTCTGCCTGTCGGGAGGCTGGTACGGCCATAGGGGCACTACTCTTTGTTGAAGAAGCCGTCATCCTCTATCCAGCCATCTCGGCACACAGCGCAGTCACTGCCTCACACAGCTTCTCCTGGACCACCTCTCCAGAGGATTCTTCCCGCACTTTGCCACTCATCGGCACGGCTGACACAGCCTTGAAGGTTCCTGTGGTCATTCAGAGTTTCCGTGCGATTGCTTCCATGTAGACTTCCACAAATGGTTTGTCCGGGTTCTGGATTATGTATTTGGACATTTGCTGCCTTAGCCACTCGTCCCCGATCCCTAACACAAAGTGGTCCCTCAAGGGATTGTCTCCACCTCCGGGATCACCCAGAGCCCTAGGTGCTCGACGAAAAAGTTATTTCCTAACTCCTGCAGGGCCGTTGCATAAACCTGTAGGTCCGCATCCTCCCTCTGGGTCCAGCTAAAGAATTGGGCACATAGAGTCATGACCTCTGTCAACCCCCCATGTACCTTTTCGAGATAGGCCACGATTTTATCAAACGTATCACGCTCCTCCGGGGTCTAACCATGATGGTCCATCTAACCCGCCCCTCTAGTGCGTTAATGGCAACCTCCAAACATATCTCAGGGGCCAGGTTATACATCTTTATGGCTCCCCTAACCCTGTCTACCCAGTCGGATAGCAACATGTTTTTCCCGTCATATTTCGCTAAGTGATTTAACAGACCACCCATCAGGAGGTGTCCGTTGAGGGCCTGTGGGGGTGCTGGCCTGTGGGCGGCGATGGGTGCCACTGCCTCGCCACCACCTGAACTCCCTGAAACAGCCTGTAGGGCAGGCTAAGCCACTCCCTCCGCTGCATTCGCCTGTATGGGGGTCACTGTATCCTGCCGACTACACCAATTTGTAAGAGGTGGACCCGAGGGAGTCTGTTAGGATACAGTGAACCACACAAGAATGACTGCACGGACAGTGAGCTGTGTGAACCAAAAGAATTTTACAGACTCTAGAGGCGAAAACTATATACAATATAATGTACACCGTGATCCAGCGGGAACACATGGAGTGAGGTTTGCTCCGGTGTACTGAAGTGGTGGTACAATCTCTCTGGGTTGCTAGCAACTCAAGATTGTCCACAGTGAGACCCCAGCCGGGAATTCCCAAATTTAGGTACTGTACCTGTAAATTCGGTGGGATCTCCTAACCAAACACAGAGAACTAAAGCCACTAAGAATCAACACTAACTTTGGGGCCTGTGTATCTGGGATCTTGGTTGAGGAGCACTGTGGCTTGCAAAGGCCAAATACAGAATAAATCCCACACTATCCCTCCCGGATAGCGGTAATGCCCACCACCCCACCCAGCTAGACTCCCTTGAACTCCCACTTGGCTATTTGTAACTCCAGAGCCGGGATGTGGATCCACTTGCTGTCGCAGTAAAGCTGTAACTGCTGCAGCGGCGCCAAAACTTGTCCTCACCCTGATTGCAGGGAGGGACCTGAGCTCAGGATTTGTCCCATTCAAAGTGCGCACTGACCGAGCGGAAAATGCTTCAGGCTGAGATCTCCAGTGTAGGACTGAATGGTAGCTTGGTTTTCTTGATGGATAATCCAACGTTGGCCTCAGGGCAGGCAGGTCTCTGGTCTCCTCAGCTCCTGATTATAACCGAAGACTACAGATTCTCTTTAGCAGGCAGCAGATATTCACCAATCGTCCCTTGCTTGCTGTGGATAAAGCCTTCAATCTGTGGCTGATCACTGGACACCTCAGGTAAACAATTTAGCAGACATGTCTGAATCCATTGCTTTCTAAGTGCCGACTCTCTCTCCTCCTGCCACTTCCTTTCTGCAGCCCCTCTAGCTTTTCCCAGAAAGTTACGACATGGCAAAAAAAATAACAAAATGCACAAAATAAATAAGCTACTTTTAACGGTCCATTTCAATAAGAAAGCAAATCCTGTGCAGCTATAAGATTACTTTTCTTTTTATATTAATTGTCAACATCTCATTAGTTCTAAGGGGGCTGCCCGACTGGGGGCCTCTAGTGGCCAGTCACACAAACTGCATGTTATATCACTCATAGCTTATTCAATGTTGTCAGACTCACAGATGTATTCAATTGGAGTATCATATGTCTCATCTTGGGGGCCCCAGACGGTGACCCCCTCACAGTATAGTGCTGCTGTCTTAGAGTGAGCTGTTCAAAAGGATACGCCCCCGATCCGGTTAGGCCATGCCCCCTCCCAATCCTTAGACGGCAGGGATTGAAAAAATGAAGTTGAAAAAAAATAACTTCTAGGTCCTGCTAAGCCACGCCCCGATCTGGTTAGGCCATGCCCCCTCCCACTCAGCCTACAGGATTGAAAAAATGAAGTTAAAAATCAACTTCTGTCATCTGCAGGAGTGGGAGGGAGGGTGACTTTCTCCCTGCAGCTCAGACAGCACAGTGCTGCTGTCTTAGAGTGAGCTTTTCGAAAGGACATGCCCCCGATCTGGTTAGGCCATGCCCCCTCCCACTCCTGAGCCGACAGGGATTGAAAAAATGAAGGTAAAAATCTACTTCTGTCAGCTGCAGGGGTGGGAGGGAGGGTGGTTTTCTTCCCTGCAACTCACATTCAGACAGCACAGTGCTGCTATCTTAGAGTGAGCTGTTCAAAGGGACACCCCCCCCCCGATCCAGTAAAGGCCACTGTTAAGGGGGCGGGCCCCAGTGGAGGTCACTGTTAAGAGGGTGGTATGCTGTGAAAGTCACTGTTAAAGGGGAAGGCTGCTGTAAAGGTCAAAGTTAAGGGTGTGGGCTGCTGTGGAGGTCCAATTTTAAGGGACAGGGCACTTTGGGGGGTCAGTGTTAAGGGTTGGGGGCTGTTGAGGTCACTATTTTGGGGGTGGGGTGCTGTAGATGTCACTGTTATAGTGGATAGTGTTTATATATTTTAACGACACACACAAACATTAAATGAAATAGATTAAATATACCCAAGCGAAGCCAGGTCCTTCAGCTAGTAAATAAATAAAAAGGAAATTAAAACACGCCAAAAAGGGCTGTGATTTTCTCACTTCACCACACAACGGCTAATAAGCCCCTCCCCCCCCCCCCCACACTAATACAAGCTTAAAACGCTTTAGAACATATAACTGGACAGCACAAGGGCAAATAAGATATAGAAATATTTCCGTGTAATAAACCCTTGAAACACCAATACAAGAACACCAACACAGTACTACATATTGTATATGTCAAAAATATATATATGATCTTTATTTATTCACACAAATATATAAAAATTGTAGGTGGCAATAACAAACATACAGAAATACATAAAATACACCGTCAGTAGTAATAATATGACATCTCCACTACCCCAATTTACCAGTAATAAGATCCCATATCTCTAAACCGCTCTACCATACACAACATTACACAGTAAAGTGCATAATGAAACACAAATTACCTCTAGAGTCACGCTTAATCAAGCGATAGGGAGTCACTTTAGTGAAAGTCTGACCTTACAAGCAGCAAAGATAAAAGAGTAAACATATTACGGACCAGTGATCAAACACCCCTATGTTTGATCACTGGTCGTTAATATGTTTGCTCTTTTATCTTTTCTGCTTGTTAGGTCAGACTTTCACTAACAAATTAAATCCACTCTGTCAACTTCGATTCACTCATCTATAATGTCCATATAGACACATCTGATATATTTGGTCACGCTTGTGGTAAAAGCTGTCAAAAAGGTAATGAGCAAGTAACAGAGACTTTTTTGGTCAACAGAACTGGGGCTAAGGATATAAATCTGGTCAGGGTTATATCTGAAGAAGGTCTGTGTGTTAACTCTGGTCTTGTTCTATTATCTAAAATAATACTCTGCTCTAATGAATACTCTATTTTTTACGTCATTGTCTGTGTCACTTGCTTATTATCTTTGGATCATTTTAGATCATCTAAGATGACTAGAGGGTCTACTCATTGCAGTAACACATGCTGCTTACCTATGGTTTTATGACCTACAGGATCCCTGGCATGTTATGCAGTAGTCGTTAATGAGTAGGGGCTGCTAACTGGGATTTATTACTGTGTTCAGGGCACTAAAGAGGCATCATCACTTTGTGGGGCCAAAGAGGGCACTAACAAAGGGGCACAGAGGAGAACTATTACTGTCTGGGGTATTAAAGGGCACTATTACTGTGCGCTACACAAAGGAAGACACTATATCTGTGTGAAGGTAGTATTACAGTGTGCAGGTACTGATCTTAAACAGGCCACAAATGAGGGGCCAATATTTCTGTGTGGGCACAAAGGGTCACTGTTACTGTATGAGACACAAATAAGGCATTGTTCATTGCTACTGCTTGAAGCACAAAGGAGGACACTATTACTGTGGGGGGCGGGGGGCACTACAGGAATGGTATTACAGTGTGGGGCACTTTATTCCACTAGGTTTTTGGGGGTACTATGTACAGTCAGGTCCATAAATATTGGGACATCAACACAATTCTAATTTTTTTGGCTCTATACACCACCAAAAAGGATTTGACATGAACCAAACTGGATGTGCTTTAACTGCAGACTGTCAGCTTTAATTTGAGGGTATTTACATCCAAATTAGGTGAACGGTGTAGGAATTACAACAGTTTGTATATGTGCCTCCCACTTGTTAAGGGACCAAAAGTGATGGGACGATTGGCTTTTCGGCTTCCCATGGCCAGGTGTGTGTTATTCCCTCATTATCCCAATAACAAGAAGCAGGTAAAAGGTCCAGAGTTCATTTCAAGAGTGCAATTTGCATTTGGAATCTGTTGCTGTCAACTCTCAAGATGAGATCCAAAGAGCTGTCACTATCAGTAAGGAAAGCCATCATTAGGCTGAAAAAACACAACAAACCCATCAGAGAGATAGCAAAAACATTAGGCGTGGCCAAAACAACTGTTTGGAACATTCTTAAAAAGAAGGAACGCACCGGTGAGCTCAGCAACACCAAAAGACCCGGAAGACCATGGAAAACAACTGTGGTGGATGACCGAAGAATTCTTTCCCAGGTGAAGAAAACACCCTTCATCATAACAGTTGGCCAGATCAAGAACACTCTCCAGGAGTAGGTGTATTTGTGTAAAGGTCAACAATCAAGAGAAGACTTAACCAGAGTGAATACAGAGGGTTCACCACAAGATGTAAACCATTGGTGAGCCTCAAAAACAGGAAGACCAGATTAGAGTTTGCCAAATGACATCTAAAAAAGCCTTCACAGTTCTGGAACAACATCCTTTGGATAGATGAGACCAAGATCAACTTGTACCAGAGTGATGGGAAGTAAAGAGTATGGAGAAGGAAAGGAACTGCCCAAACTGCCCATGATCCTAAGCATACCACCTCATCAGTGAAGCATGGTGGTGGTAGTGTCATGGCGTGGGCATGTATGGCTGCCAATGGAACTGGTTCTCTTGTATTTATTGATGATGTGACTACTGACAAAAGCAGCAGGATGAATTCTGAAGTGTTTCGGGCAATATAATCTGCTCATATTCAGCCAAATGCTTCAGAACTCATTGGACGGCGCTTCACAGTACAGATGGACAATGACCCAAAGCATACTGCAAAAGCAACCAAAGAGTTTTTTTAAGGGAAAGAAGTGGAATGTTATGCAATGGCCGAGTCAATCACCTGATCTGAATCCGATTGAACATGCATTTCACTTGTTGAAGACAAAACTGAAGGGAAAATGCCCAAGAACAAGCAGGAACTGAAGACAGTTGCAGTAGAGGCCTGGCAGAGCATCACCAGGGATGAGACCCAGCGTCTGGTGAGGTCTATGTGTTCCAAACTTCAGGCTGTAATTGACTGCAGAAGATTTGCAACCAAGTATTAAAAAGTGAAAGTTTGATTTATGATTATTATTCTGTCCCATTACTTTTGGTCCTTTAACAAGTGGGAGGCACAAATGCAAACTGCTGTAATTCCTACACCGTTCACCTGATTTGGATGTAAATAACCTCAAATTAAAGCTGACAGTCTGCAGTCAAAGCACGTCTAGTTTGTTTCATTTCAAATCCACTGTGGTGGGGTATAGAGCCAAAAATGTTAGAATTGTGTTGCTGTCCCAATATTTATGGACCTGACTGTATGTAGCCCTATTTATAGAGCAGTATGACACTGTTAAAGGGGGTGACTGGATGAGACATTTCTGTAGATGGTGGGAAAAAAGGGTAGATGATGCTGGAAAAAAATTAAAAGCCAAAGATACCCGGACAGAAAACTCTGCAAAGATAAATCATGCTCTGGAAGTCATTACAGTGGTCTGGGTCACATTAAAAGAAAATGTCTCCAGTCAGAAAAGAGGTCACAATTATATTCTTCAGAGGGGCAGTGCATTATATGGTCACTGTAAGTGGATATTATTGGTTACATTGTTCTTTGTGGTAGCTACATGTGGTCAAAGTGTGGCACTACTGTTTGGTAAGTGGATGGTTTTTAAGGTAAATGTTATTTTAGGACAGGGTGATGCATTTATGGATACTCAGTAGGCCCGAAAATATTTTATTGCTGATGCATTATATTTAAGGCTATAAACTTTTAGAGATATTCAATACTGTCTTCTTTGCAATTTTTTTCCCGCAGGGGGTTAGGGGCATATGCTTTTGGGTGTGGCCTCCTGATCTTTAAACACCCTAGAAATCCCAGTTGCAGGATCCCTTCAGTTGCTCTATCTGCAGTAGGAGACCAGGCACACCGACCCTTCACCTCAACAAAGCACCACCCAGATAATCCTCTACTTGGACTTGTCTGTCCATCAGAAACCCACAAACCCAGCATGGCTCTCAGCTCTGGAGAACAACAGAGCATTATGTTAAAATATTTACTGTTATACCATGTGTCCAATTGGCTCTAAAGAATCATTTACGTTTCCCTTTGCAAATAACAGCTGATTGAGAGCAGTGAGACCCCCGAGCCTCAACTTTTACCTTCAGAAAAAACTCAAAAAGCTTGATCCACCGACAACGCTACCTCAAACTAATTAACTTATTACACTTTACTCTCCATTAGTTTTGGGCCCGTCCATTACATTGTCCATTACGTTATTAGTCTTGATAGTTCCTTAATCTACAGTGAACCTAATAGATGCTAATGGAGTAAGTAATAAGAAACCATTTGAAAACTGGATGCCAAACTCTTTTCCTGTGAATGAGTAGCAATGGTAATCTACTCGTAGGGACCATCACTACAAGGAATCCCAGTGGATGTACTACATGGAGAGATTCACACAGAGCACATCTTATTTTTTCTCATGGAAATGCTTTTTCAGAGCCTTTTTTTACCAGATCAGTGTGACATTGTGACTAGTGTTGAGCAAAGCGAAGCCTCCGAAGTGGAATTTGGTCTGAATTTTAGGAAAAGTGTGAGTCTAAACAAAGCAGAATTTCTTTGCGCATGGTGGTAATGATTGATTACTCCTAAAATGGTTGCTGGAGTTGTCTTAGAAAGAACATTAAAAAAACACTCACCTCATCCACTTGCTCGCAGAGGTCCTGCTGAAAGACCTGCTGAGCAAGTGGATGAGGTGAGTGATTTATTTATTTATTTATTTTTACCCAAAAGGCCATATTGTACTCTGTCAAAGGGTAAAGATCCATCTTGCATTGAGAACTTGCATCCAATAGGGCTTCTCAGTGTTTACAGAAAGATTCTGGCAAAGGTGCTGTTTAACCGGCTGGTGAAATTTGCACCCCGACTCCTTTCGTATGCCCAGCATTGCTCTTTTCCTGGCCACAGTACATTTGGTGCTGTGTTCAGTGTCCGAGAGGAGGAGGAGCAGAGTAGGGCTGGTCACTGGATGGTGTACTTGCTGTCATTGGATCAGGCAAAATCATTTGATTGGGTTAACCACTAGTATCTCTGGTCTGTTCTTCTGAGGTATGGCTTGCTGGGGCGGTTTGTCGATTGGCTTAAGACCTTGTATGCAGTGGCAGAGAGTTTCCCGCTTGTGAATGGTTGGATTGGCCACTCTTTTGAGGTGGGGTCTGGTGTTTGCCAAAGTTGTCAGTTGAGCCCACTTCCTTAGAAGGGTAGATCGTGGGCCCTTGCCCCTTGGCAGGGATCAGGATGGACCGAGCGGAGCTCTATGAGTGGTAGCGAATGCCGAAGATGTCACCGCCTTTGTGGCCTTGAGAGGGGAGGCAGAGTGGTTGATGTCTAAGGTCGATGGCAACTGGGAGGTCTCCGGGCCCAAGATCAACTGGGATAAGTGTAAGAGTCTTTAGCTGGTAGAGGGAGATCCTGGTTTTGATCTCCCGGACACTCTCCCAGAGCCCCAGGAGTCCACAAATGTCCTCTGCTTTAAATTCGGCCAAGGGGATTACCCTAAACAAAATTGGTACAGCAGGCTAAAAGCTGCTCAAAAGGTGGACCAGTGGAAGGGTTGGTCTTTAACCCTCAGGGAAAGGGTTAACTTGATTAAAACATACCTGCTTTATTTGCTCATATATCTGGGCAGTGTGTGCATCTTGCTGGAGCCTCTCTGGACTAGGGTCTACAGTCTGTTCTTCCAACTGTTGTGAGGGCACAGACTGAACCTAGTTAGAAGGGAGGTTACTTACCGCACGAGGAGGCTAGGGGGGTTGTGTATGGTCCACCCTGTGGTGTTTCTGGTGAACACCTTCATTAAGGTTAACATTGCTAACCTCTGGAAAGAGAGTGATCCTCCATGGGTATTTTCCTGTCGGGGATTGTTTCGTCCATTCTTCCAGGAATGACAAACAGGAGGGTAAAGTGAAGGATCTTTGTACACCGCATGGGCATCTTCCTGCTTATGTTACCCCAGTTCTGAAGGGATTCGCCGGTGGAGTTTGGGGTTGTGGGAGATCAAAACTCCTTGACCAAAGTGTTCTGTTAACCTATTTCCATAAACCTCTGGCCCTCAAGGATTGCCCAAGTCTGGATCTGGAGGTTGGGTTGCGAATTTTGAATTCTATCAGGATAACCTTGAAGTTTTGGGACTTGGTTTGGTGCTTCTTCCATGGGAAACTGTATGTGAGGGACAACTTAGAGTGCAGGAGCTCTGAGGAAAGGGGTTGTCCCCAGGAGGAGTGCGGTGATGTGCTGGAAAGCATGGGCCCCTTCTTGCTTCATTGTCCCTTTAATACAAAGGTCTACAACAGTGTGGGTGCCTCCATTGGCTGGCCAAGGCTGGGCGGTCTCACCTATGCGGAGTAAGCCTATGGCGCATTCAGAGACCCGGGAGGCCGGGACGCTGCACTTTATTCCTAGTTAGTGTAGTGGTGAAGTACTACACGTGGAACGCACACTGTCTAGTATCTACGAAAATCCTCCCGGTAAACGAGGTGGTGAGGAACATTCTGGGTGACCTGGTGAAGGTGCACTCTCTAGAATTTGACAGTCGGGGAGCAGGGAGGGCCTCTCTCCTCTGGAGGAGCTTTTTCTTACCGGTGCCCTCGTTTTTCATCCCCTTCCCTGGTGGTGGGTTGATCTTGACACGGTAGATTTTTTGTTTGTTTTGGTCAGTATTTAGGATGTATGGCTTGCAGGCACCAAACTTGGGCTTTGCTGGGTTTTTGTGTATTTTGTTTATTTATTGTTTTACTAAAGTTTACCTTTATTCTGTTTATATTGTGTACATATGGGGTTTGCCGTTAGGTGGGGTGGTAATTAAAGGGGGGGGGGGGGGTGTTCATGGGACTTTCTGAACTTTGGGACTGTTCACTAGCCTGACCTAGTCTATGGACATGGAATGCGAGCATGAGAGGTGGATTCAGCTCTCTGGCTAGTGGGGGGGGGGGGTGAGGGTTGGTGGGCGTGGGTGTATATAGTGTACATAGTTCTGTTTTTATTGTGTGTGTATAATAAAAAAAAATGTTATTAGGGTTATTGTTGTTATCATTATTATATTGTTGTGATGATATAGGTGGTTTATTCGGCAACTGACCAGCAAGCGGACCAGTTAGTTTTCTGTGATTATTTGTATATAAGTGTTGTGGTGTAGGGTCAGTGTATATATGTATGTGAGTAGTTGGTGTATGTCTACAACATAATATTGCATTATGGTGGCTGGACCAGTGTTAGTTGTATTTATTGGTTGGTTGTGTTTGATATTTTATGATTATGTTTCTTATTAATATTGTTACATTGTATTATTGTTATGTTTTATAATTTTCTAATAAAATAAATTCAGTATGTAATGCAACATCAGTACAGGATAAGTAATGAAATGTATGTGCACAGTGACTGCACCAGCAGAATAGTGAGTGCAGCTCTGGAGTATAATACAGGATGTAACTCAGGATCAGTACAGGATAAGTAATGTATGTACACAGTGACTGCACCAGCAGAATAGTGAGTGCAGCTCTGGAGTATAATACAGGATGTAACTCAGGATCAGTACAGGATAAGTAATGTATGTACACAGTGACTGCACCAGCAGAATAGTGAGTGCAGCTCTGGAGTATAATACAGGATGTAACTCAGGATTAGTACAGGATAAGTAATGTAATGTATGTACACAGTGACTCCACCAGCAGAATAGTGAGTGCAGCTCTGGAGTATAATACAGGATTTAACTCAGGATTAGTACAGGATAAGTAATGTAATGTATGTACACAGTGACTCCACCAGCAGAATAGTGAGTGCAGCTCTGGAGTATAATACAGGATGTAACTCAGGATTAGTACAGGATAAGTAATGTAATGTATGTACACAGTGACTGCACCAGCAGAATAGTGAGTGCAGCTCTGGAGTATATTACAGGATGTAACTCAGGAATAGTACAGGATAAGTAATGTAATGTATGTACACAGTGACTCCACCAGCAGAATAGTGAGTGCAGCTCTGGAGTATATTACAGGATGTAACTCAGGAATAGTACAGGATAAGTAATGTATGTACACAGTGCCTGCACCAGCAGAATAGTGAGTGCAGCTCTGGAGTATAATACAGGATGTAACTCAGGATCAGTACAGGATAAGTAATGTAATGTATGTACACAGTGACTCCACCAGCAGAATAGTGAGTGCAGCTCTGGAGTATAATACAGGATGTAACTCAGGATCAGTACAAGATAAGTAATGT
The DNA here is from genome assembly GCF_014858855.1 of Bufo gargarizans. Taxonomy (NCBI): domain Eukaryota; kingdom Metazoa; phylum Chordata; class Amphibia; order Anura; family Bufonidae; genus Bufo; species Bufo gargarizans. The sequence goes on along the minus strand of NC_058081.1, from coordinate 683,676,869 downwards.
ATGTACACAGTGACTGCACCAGCAGAATAGTGAGTACAGCCCTGGAGTATAATACAGGATGTAACTCAGGATCAGTACAGGATAAGTAATGTATGTACACAGTGACTGCACCAGCAGAATAGTGAGTACAGCTCTGGAGTATAATACAGGATATAACTCAGGATCAGTACAGGATAAGTAATGTAATGTATGTACACAGTGACTCCACCAGCAGAATAGTGAGTGCAGCTCTGGAGTATAATACAGGATGTAACTCAGGATCAGTCCAGGATATGTGATGTAATGTATGTACACAGTGACTGCACCAGCAGAATAGTGAGTGCAGCTCTGGAGTATAATACAGGATGTAACTCAGGATAAGTAATGTAATGTATGTACACAGTGACTCCACCAGCAGAATAGTGAGTGCAGCTCTGGAGTACAATACAGAATCTAACTCAGGATCAGTACAGGATTAGTAATGTAATGTATGTACACAGTGACTCCACCAGCAGAATAGTGAGTGCAGCTCTGGAGTACAATACAGAATCTAACTCAGGATCAGTACAGGATATGTGATGTAATGTATGTACACAGTGACTGCACCAGCAGAATAGTGAGTGCAGCTCTGGAGTATAATACAGGATGTACCTCAGGATCATTACAGGAGAAGTAATGTAATGTATGTACACAGTGACTCCACCAGCAGAATAGTGAGTGCAGCTCTGGAGTATAATACAGGATGTAACTCAGGATCAGTCCAGGATATGTGATGTAATGTATGTACACAGTGACTCCACCAGCAGAATAGTGAGTGCAGCTCTGGAGTACAATACAGAATCTAACTCAGGATCAGTACAGGATTAGTAATGTAATGTATGTACACAGTGACTCCACCAGCAGAATAGTGAGTGCAGCTCTGGAGTATAATACAGGATGTAACTCAGGATCAGTACAGGATACGTGATGTAATGTATGTACACAGTGCAAGTGTATACTGTACATAAATTCTTTGTTAAATTGACTAATATATTAAAGTGAATTATATTTATGTCTTTTGAGGCTTGTAAAACTTGACAGCGTTCAGGCTGACATTATCTGTGCTGTCTGTTGTTGTATTATCATGCGGCTGGTTATCCCTCGGCCATAATAACATTATATTCCAGCTGTTGCTGTGCTGGCTGCTATTTCTCCTGCTTGCAATCACCACAATAAGACGGCACACATCCCATTCCCTGATAGTTCAATCATGTCTGATGTAATACTGAAGCTTTTACTGTCCTGCTCTTTCCATTTTATTTATCCCCTCCCCTCTGTTTTATGGCATAATCTTATCAAGCCAACGCCCTGTTATAAAGTAAATCTGCACACAAGGCTGCACAGTAAACTACTTGTTTTCATAGCATCCTCAAGGAACTTCAAAGTCATGAGAAGCTCCTGGCTCCTGTTCATCTGCATCTTATCAGGCATCACAGCTACAGGTAGGTAACTAGACAAGAGGATGAGTAAGTCCTCAATCTTGCAAAAGGGATATTTTTATTTTTTGGAAATAAATTGGAAAAACTAATGATTCTAATACTCATTTTGAATGTACTTTATTTTATTTTGATTTTATTTAATGCTGTTTTTAAATACATGCAATCAAAATGTGTTTTATGTTTTAATCTAAGAAATAAAATATTATTGTATTTTATTAGTAATAGTAGTGGTATGTTTTTTTATGTTTGTTATTATTTTATGGTATGTATTTGTTACTATATGGTTTTATTATACAACATTTTGTATTTGTCAAAATAATACAATTAATTATTCAGTTTAAATTTATTTTGCTTAAAATTTTGAAAAAAATAAATGTTAAAATCAGTTTACTGCCTAAATAACTGGACTCTGATATTTATTGCTGATATTGTCATTGTTTAAACAGGCCATGGATATTTATGCTGTTGCTGATGGTGATGATGATGATGATGATAGTGATGGTGATGATGAGGGTGATGAGTGTAGATATGGTTATAACTGTACCTTATCAGTACTCAACAGATATTACTACAGAAATGAGCGCTGATCATCTCTAATACTGGATGTGACTGCCATAAAGTAGAATATGTCAATGTTCTTAAAGGCTGTGGACACTAGGGATGAGCGAATCGACTTCGGATGAAACATCCAAAGTCGATTCGCATACAACTTGGTTTCAATACTGTATAGAGCGAGGTACCACTTAGAACCGAACCCGAGTTTGGGAAATGTTTTGTTTACAGTATAAATCAATTTCTGAAGTTACTATGTAAAATCTCACGAGACTTTGCGACGTAATAACTTCGGCTCACCTGAGCCAATACATTCTAATACTCGTTCCGTACAGTATTGAAGCAAAGTTTTATGCGAATCGACTTCGGATGTTTCATCCAAAGTCGATTCGCTCATCCCTATTGGACACCTTTGGGGGCAAATTTTTTTTTTTATTGCATTGTACTCATTTTGAACAATGAATGACTTTTTCAATTGGTCTTTATAAAAAAAATATATATACTCAGCAGTTTTTGTTCTACAGGATCTAAAAGCGGTCTCTCACTTCTGACATTGCTGGAATATCGCTAGGATATGCCACCAATATCACATAGGTGCAGGCTCCACCTGTGGGATCGGCTCCTATCTCCGCAATGAGACCCTCAAAGTGACTGGAAGGCATACGTGCATGCTGGTTGCCCTCCATTTATTTCTATGGCAGCTCTGACTTGGATATTTCCAGGAGTCCCATAGAAGTGATTGGAGAGGTGACCGCCCTGCACTGCGCGCTGTTCATTCATTTCTATGGGAATTCTGGAAAACAGCTAAGCGCGCTCGCTTGGCTATTTTCAGAATTCCCCAAAAAATAAATGAAGACCACGCCATGCATGTGTGATGCACCCTCCTTTCATTCTGGAGGTGGGACCCACATCTATTTGGCATTGGAGGCATATCCTAGCAATATGCCTCCAATGTCTGAGATGATAAAACTCCTTTACGCTTGTCTATCTGCAGAGTACATTGCTTTCAGATTCATGCTGAACCGTCAGGTTGCTGCTCCAACTGCTCGATGTCTAGCCCTTATCTCTGAACTCCCACACACTCAGTTAAGACATATTCCTATCAGCTGGATAAGAATTGAGCTATAGGGAGTGTTTATGAGCTGTCAGGAGTTCATCGATAACGGCTAGACATCGAGCAGTCAGAGCAGTAGATGTTCATGGCCTTTAAACACAACCTGACATGTCTGTTTTAGTATCGACTGTCCTTGCATGCCCCACGTAATAACATGTCTGCAGCATAACTCTATCTTGTTCCATTGTTCTTACTAGCAGTTTATGAGTGAATTTCCAGCCCTCTGCTATAAAGGTTTAACAGAGTGTCACCGCTAGAGACTGTGTCACTGCACAGCCTTACACTTTCCAACCAGCACTGCCAAGGTCACCACAAGGACTTTTATCGCAGACTGCTGGCAATTGGTAACTTTTAGTAAGGATAATAGAGGAATGGCACAACATAAAGTCATAAGAAATGGATTCTCCAGAATTATTACATGCGAAATACAAGTAGTTATTAGAAAAGACATGTCAGGAGAGGTGACTGCGCCTCTTTACCCTTTTATATGCATATACAGTAATCACTGCCCTCACGAATCCATTGTATATCTATTAACTATTATATTTATTACCTTCTCCTGACCAATGCTTGCAACAACCCCTTTGACCTTGAGTGAAGGCACTGACGGGATTAGAGCCTAGGGTTTCATAATGCGATTATAATGCAATGTCTGAGCTGAATGGAGGCGGAATATAGCATCCATAGAAATCAATGAGTCCAACTGGTCTTCCACATGCCTCTGATTTCATACAGAGACATCCTCCATACATAACATTAACCAAACACTTTACATTCCTGCACCATACACTTGTGTGCTCAGCTCGACATGTTTTATCGGCGGGAAGATGGCAATAAGCCACTTATCTCCTTTAGGAACCATGAATTAGTCTAACATGCATGATCCCTTGTTTTACCCAACATCTACTGTTGGAGGAGAACCAGGACACCCCTCATACACATTAGATGGTCTGCCAGTCCTACCAAAATCAGTGCTTCTATCTTAGGTGTATAAGTACTTTAAGACATGTTCCATAGGATGCCATATCATAGAGGTAGCTCTATAACACAATGAGGCACAGAGGAACTATAGGGGGGCACATGGAGTTCCTATAACTCAGGGACTCCATGTATTGCCTTATAGGCTCCATAGACATGAGATATGATGCCTTAGTCGGATAGTCAAAAGAGTGGACATCAAATAGCAAATAACTAGTGATGAGCGGCATTGGCAATATTCAAATTTGCAATATTTCGCGAATTTTTGGGCGAATAGTCATTATTTTCTTGATTGTGAAAGTCGGCAATGAGAAAATTCGCAATCAACACTACTCCTAAAGTCAAAGATATTGCACTATATTCTAGATATTTGCGAATTTTCGAAGTGCCAATATTCGCGATAAAAATTTGCGATTCGAATATTCGCAATCAACACTACAAATAACTACTTCTATCAACTAGCAAGAGGTAAGATTCCAAAGCCATAGATAATTATTATACATTGCTCACCCTTGTCTGTATTCTCCACCATTTTTCGACGTTGTAGACATGGTTGGAAGAGTTTTCTATGGCTTTGGTGATAAAAGCCTTCTGTTACTTCTAAAGATGTAGAAAACTGGACTCAGCAGACCATAAAAACCCTCATTCCACATTTCAGATGCTCAGGTTCTAGAGAAAATTTTATTTTTACTTGTCTATTTCCTTGTCTCAGTAACATCTTATTCTAGTCCCATGGAACTAAGATGTCTTCTAGGTCTGAGAAGACACGAGCAGACATGGATTCTGATGTGTTTCCCAATGCCATCAAGCCTGGAGATGATTTCCAGCCAATCATACAGTGGCGGAAATAATTATTTGACCCCTCACTGATTTTGTAAGTTTGTCCAATGACAAAGAAATTAAAAGTCTCAGAACAGTATCATTTCAATGGTAGGTTTATTGTAACAGTGGCAGATAGCACATCAAAAGGAAAATCGAAAAAATAACTTTAAATAAAAGATAGCAACTGATTTGCATTTCATTGAGTGAAATAAGTATTTGAACCCCTACCAACCATTAAGAGTTCTGGCTCCCACAGAGTGGTTAGACACTTCTACTCAATTAGTCACCCTCATTAAGGACACCTGTCTTAACTAGTCACCTGTATAAAAGACACCTGTCCACAGAATCAATCAATCAAGCAGACTCCAAACTCTCCAACATGGGAAAGACCAAAGAGCTGTCCAAGGATGTCAGAGACAAAATTGTAGACCTGCACAAGGCTGGAATGGGCTACAAAACCATTAGCAAGAAGCTGGGAGAGAAGGTGACAACTGTTGGTGCGATTGTTCGAAAATGGAAGGAGCACAAAATGACCATCAATCGACCTCGCTCTGGGGCTCCACGCAAGATCTCACCTCGTGGGGTGTCAATGGTTCTGAGAAAGGTGAAAAAGCATCCTAGAACTACACGGGAGGAGTTAGTTAATGACCTCAAATTAGCAGGGACCACAGTCACCAAGAAAACCATTGGAAACACATTACACCGCAATGGATTAAAATCCTGCAGGGCTCGCAAGGTCCCCCTGCTCAGGAAGGCACATGTGCAGGCCCGTCTGAAGTTTGCCAATGAACACCTGAATGATTCAGAGAGTGACTGGGAGAAGGTGCTGTGGTCTGATGAGACCAAAATAGAGCTCTTTGGCATTAACTCAACTCGCTGTGTTTGGAGGAAGAAAAATGCTGCCTATGACCCCCAAAACACCGTCCACACCGTCAAGCATGGGGGTGGAAACATTTTGCTTTGGGGGTGTTTTTCTGCTAAGGGCACAGGACAACTTATTCGCATAAACGGGAAAATGGACGGAGCCATGTATCGTGAAATCCTGAGCGACAACCTCCTTCCCTCTGCCAGGAAACTGAAAATGGGTCGTGGATGGGTGTTCCAGCACGACAATGACCCAAAACATACAGCAAAGGCAACAAAGGAGTGGCTCAAGAAGAAGCACATTAAGGTCATGGAGTGGCCTAGTCAGTCTCCGGACCTTAATCCAATCGAAAACCTATGGAGGGAGCTCAAGCTCAGAGTTGCACAGAGACAGCCTCGAAACCTTAGGGATTTAGAGATGATCTGCAAAGAGGAGTGGACCAACATTCCTCCTAAAATGTGCGCAAACTTGGTCATCAATTACAAGAAACGTTTGACCTCTGTGCTTGCAAACAAGGGTTTTTCCACCAAGTATTAAGTCTTTTTTTGTTAGAGGGTTCAAATACTTATTTCACTCAATGAAATGCAAATCAGTTGCTATCTTTTATTTAAAGTTATTTTTTCGATTTTCCTTTTGATGTGCTATCTGCCACTGTTACAATAAACCTACCATTGAAATGATACTGTTCTGAGACTTTTCATTTCTTTGTCATTGGACAAACTTACAAAATCAGTGAGGGGTCAAATAATTATTTCCGCCACTGTATGTGTTCTCTACACATGGTTCACATCATATTAGTCATGATCCTCCCTATGGTCTGGTGAACCCTACTTTATCAACTGAGATGGCCTACGTTTTCTACAGGGTGATACTGTTTTAGGAAGAAAGCAGCCATATTTTCTAATCCTAGACAAGCCCTTTGCTTGTAAATTTCTCGACCCTCTCAACACTCAATATTAAGACCTCACTGAATAAAGCATGCTTCCCTTTTCAACCTGCTGTAGATTTCCATTGGCGGATATCTTTTAGTGGTATTAACAGAGTCTTTGTAGTTTACAGAGAGAACTCCAGTCCCTTTGTTTTAAGTATCAGTGAGGGTCTGGATTCATAAAGTCTACCAATAACATCTTCTACTTGCAGTATATTTGTAGATACCCTGTATGGACCATCCTTGTCTATCTATCTTGTGACGCCTTCCACAAGTAGGTGCTAATGATATGACAGACAGAACATTTTTCCAGCACTCAAAGGCGATGACTTTCAACATGGCTACGATGCTATATTAGGCTTCACTTTATCTTCAAAGCTAATTTTATACTGTACTGAGAAATATTATATTAAAAGGCATAGCGAATAATCACAATCTTTGCTAAAATTTTAGAAAATGAGACGTATTTATAATAATAACAGATCCCCCTTATTTAAAGCAGTTGTCTCAACTGAGATAGCTCCTTTTATTTTGTAGTGGTCATGGCAATCTGCTGATCGACATGGGTCAGGATCCCAGCATTAGCTCTTCAGCGGCCACTAAAGGGGAAATATAGTATTGCATGGCAGCCATTCATACTACAAGCAGGGGAACTCCTTCTATGACTTGCCATATGGACAGAGGTTGTCTTAGCCAGACAACCCCTTTTAGACTTACAGTCGGAGAGATGATTACTGGTCTGGCGACGTCATTACAATGATTAACTGCCCTCCCAAGGGCCAATCGAGAATCAGAAATCTATGTTATACCATAAGACAATGGCCCCACTTCCTTTTATTAAGATCTCTTAACTAATTAGGGCCATCAAAAAGACAAGTCTGAATTATCCAGGGACCACTTTTACTTGGCTGCAAATGCCCACCTTTAAAGGGGTTCTCCGGGCTCTCCTATATTGATGACCTATCCTCATAATAGGTCATCAATATCAGATCGGCAGGGGTCAGACTCCCTTGCTGATCAGCTGTATGAGGAGACGGCATGCGCAGTGTGCATGTGCTGTCTCCCTTCTCTATTCCTTTGCCATCGACAGCAGCGGTGAGCGGGAAGAGAGATGGGAGACAGCACATGCGCAACCAGAGCTGGTCATCTGACAAACCTTATCTCCAAACTACTAAGAGGTCATAAACACTTATTTAAGCCCCATTCTTATCAGTAACTGAGTGTTGAGGAGGTCAGAGAGGAGAGATAAGGAGTCCGTCAGCTCCTGGTCTGACGGAAAAGACAAAAAAAACTAAGAAATTTTGGGGTTGATCATGATTAGAGAACCGTGGCTTCTATCTTCCAGAAACAGCTCCATACTGGTTCAAGAGTTGTGAATGGGACTGAGCTGTCATACCACAAACAACCTGCAGACAGGTGTGGGGCTGTTTCTGGCAGAAAGAAGCTATGTTTTTCTAATCCTGCACAACCCTTTCAAATATGACAGTTAACATTTGGTTGGTTTTGATGGGACAATGCACTGGGGAGATCATAACCTTAGATAATTTTCTATCAGACTCTAATTAGAGGAAGCAATCAATGATATTATATCTGGCCTATGTTCTCCTCCCATCATGCGCATAGATTTCTTATTCTCTTGGAGGAACTTGTTCCTGTCCTCTCTTTGTCGCCCCCTGGTGGATAATGCTTTTCATATGAGCCGCCAAAAAGAAGCAGTGGAAAGGGAAGCCACATCTGCTCTGAGCCCATTTCCTGGTAAAAAAAAGGTGGCACATTTATCACTGTGTAAGCTAAAATGGTACTAACTGCCCAAATACTGCTTTCTTTCGGTAAGAAAATCAATTTGCAGGATGAAGGAGTCTCATTTTGACTATTCCTTTGTAGACATAGCACATGATTTTGCTCTTTTTCGGGGGGTTTCTCAGCTTTATGAATCTTCTGTTTCAGATTCGCGTTTGTCATGTCTAGTGTGTGCGGCAGAAAATGCGAAGAACTGCGAAGGAGAACTAACGGAATGTCCATTGGCCACTGACAAATGTATCTCAATTCATGAAGTAACAAAAATAGGTAAGTCACCAAGAGACCCTGTCCAGCCTGTCTAACCCCCCCACTCCTGCAATCTGCTGTCATTTCCCAAAGTGTGAGCCCCAAACTTTTGAATCAATTTACTGCAACCCCCCATCATTGAGCAGCAAATGGCATGGAAATGTCCCTGATTTCAATATGACAGACCCTCAAATCCAGCCCTGTGGCCTTCTCCCACCAGGCTCATGGAATTTGCTGCCCTCTATAACATAATGTACTTCCCTGTCAACAGCCAGCGGGATGTGAGGGTCCTTGGTCCTGTTGTGTGTGGGGTCTCTTCTTAATACGGCCATAATGGCTTCTTGGTTCCCATCCCCTATCTGCTCTCTATCTAACACTGAAAAAGTAAAGATTTGGAGTTGGACACTAAAGCCCTTCCCTTTGCCGGAACAGCCTGCCGGAGTTCCTTGGCACTAGTGTGAAACTAGCTTTAGCTGCACCTTTGCTCAGATGTTCCTGCTTCAACCACCTTTGGCCAGGACCTCCTGCTGCATTCAGCGCCTACATGGAAGGTACAACGGGATGTAGGCGGTACCAAGCAGGAAGGAAGCAGTGTTTATTGGCTTCTGCAGTTCCTGCTGCTAGTGTTGAGCAAACCGAAATCCACGAAGTGGACTTCGATCCAAATTCATGATAAATTAGATTTGCCGCAAAGCTAAATTTCCTCGTGCTTCATGGTAGTGAATCGATGTTACCTGAAATAGTGTAAAAAAAAAAAAAAAAGATCTTTAATCAAGATGGTGGTGGCTGGCCAGTCGCGAGAAAATGGATGAGGTAAGTATGATTTTTTTAAAGATTTTTTATTTATTTAACTCTCGTGGCATCTGAGGGATACAATGACGGGGAGCAGCACAATCGCCGTTCCCTGTCATTGCACCCACTACTTACAAAAAAATGTGCTTCTTGACCAAGTAAGGTGCATTCACATCACCGTTTAGCTTTCCGTTCTTCTGATCCGTCAGAAGAAGAGAGAGAGTATAAAAAAACTGGATCCTGTATAAAAACGGATCCTGTTGCATCAGTTATGCATAGGATTACACAGGATCCGTTTTTTTACAGGATCCAATAAAAAAAAACTGATCCTGTTGCATCAGTTGTCGTCCGTTTGAGCCATTTCCATCTAAGATCCGTTTTTTTAGACGGAAACAAAAGTACTGCATGTAGGACTTTTGTTTCCGTCTAAAAAAAACGGATCTCAGATGGAAATGGCTCAAACGGATGACAACTGATGCAACAGGATCAATGTTTTTTACTGGATCCTGTTTTTTGTTTCTCTCGGATGGATCAGAAGAATGGAAAGCTAAATGGTGACGTGAATGCACAAAGTGCATTTTTTTTGTAAAATTCGACGAAGCAACCAAATCAAATTTTGGAATACTTCGCTCATCTCTACCAGCTGCATTCAGCGCCCAAATCGAGGAGTTGTATAGGAATGTAAATTTTTATGTGAGTGCGAGAAAGCAGAAGGAGCTCCATGCTTACCGGCCGGGACCTCCACCTTGGTTTCTCCTGGGTATGCCTTTGCATTACAACTATTATTCCTAAGTCATCTTTGTGAGCACGGATATTTCTAGATATAGATTGCAGTCATTGTCCTGGGACAAGAACTCTACCCTTAGGCTTCTTGCAGACAAACGTAAGGGCTCTGTGCCCGTGCTGCAGTCCGTGGGCGCGAAGAATGCGGATCGCGACCATATTCACTTGAATGGGTTTCGCAATCCGTCCGTTCTGCAAAAAGATAGGACAAGTTCTATCTTTTTGCGGAACGGAAGCACGGAACGGAACACCACAGAAGAACTTCGTAGTGCTTCTGTTCCGTGGTTTCGTTCTGTTCCGCACCGCATCTCCGGATTTAGGGACCCATTGAAGTGAATGGGTCCGCATCTGTCATGCGGAATGCACATGGCCGGTGTCCCATGTATTGCGGACCCGCCGTATGCGGGCCGCAATACGGCCAGAGACACAAGAGGCCTTAAGTGGATGAACTAAGTGGATGCAATATACCCTAAAAACGTGAATCATTGCATTTTTCCTTCTTTTTGAGTAAGAGGGTGCCCCCCTCCACTGAGCTTCTGCCATGACGTGCCCTTACTACACGCACAGTAATACATGCACCTGGCATTTCTATGGGTAAAGTCTCTACAACCTCAGTGGTTGATGATCTGGAAATCATTAGTAAGGAGCAGGAAGCATTAAAATAAGAAAGAACGCACATTACCGAGGTTTGTGCTAATGAACGAGCGATGACTTCCTGAAGGTAAGGACATCAGGATCTGAGAGGCTAATTATAATAACCTGGAGGATTTCATTAGGTTTACAAAAAAAAAAAAGAAAGACAATAAAAATTAACAAAAATAACAGTGGTGAGCGAATTTCTTGAAATTCATGTCGGGTCCGATTCTATCGAATTGCGTGTCAAAATCATGTGATTTTATTGGACCCTTGTGCAGAAGAATTTTGCCCGCTTCAGAATGTAAACAACTAAGCTGGCATCTTGCCATGCTCATCAAGGGCCCAGTTCTTTCAGGCTTCGCTCTGCACTGCAATGGCCAGTGTTGTCATCATGCAGTACCCCAGCAGGACTACTGCAAAGGTTTAACTAATACCGAACAGTTAATGCAATATACTTGAGTTAAATGTTGTAATTTGTCGTGTTTCATGTGAACTCAACAGCACTGTATTAGCAACCTAACAGTTAATGTTAGGCAGACTGTTTAGATTACCAGGTGATGGACTAGGTCTGCCCCCATGGTCAGTGAGAGTGAGAGTCTAGTCTATGGAAAGCTAAAGGCAAGAGGTCTATGTGGACAGTTCCTGCAGAAGCTAGGTCCAAGCTCAGAGAACCCATATCTGACCCTACAGCTGCCAGAAAAGCTTTAAAATCTTTACTATCAGAGTACACCGAAAGGGAAGGAGACCAGACATCTTGGAAGGTCCAGAACTCAAATGCCGTGCATTGAACTCAAACAGCAAGGAATTGTACACGTTTATGGCGGAAAGGCTTTGCTTCTGTGGAGGGGAATACTGCTGATGCATCCGCCATACTTTGGCTTGGCAATCCATATCTCCTAACCCTCAGTCCGGGAACTGCAGAAGAAATTAATAATGACCTCATTGCATGCCCGTGGTTCTGCTGAGAGACTATAAAGAGTTTTTTGGAAAGAGAGGGACAGGGAATAATGCAAGTCCCATGACTGTTGCTTCTACACTGCTATTGAGAAAGGATTGGAACTGTGACTTTTTCTGCTGCACCCATCATTAAAGTTAGTAAAGAGAAGCCATATTTATTGCAATGAACAGGCCTTGTTATTGTCTCCATCATTCGCTGGCCCCTGCATCTGCACTCCTGCCTTGCACCCATTCAAACCTACTCCATCAAGGGTACCCCAACTACCACCAGACAGAAGCCCCGATACAAGATGTGCCCTAAGGAAAGAAGGGATGCACGGCAGGGCCCAAGCAAGTGACACACAACCCTGGTGAGCTGCCATTGCCTTACGTCTAAACACATGCTCCCAGCTGAGGTGGTCTGGTGGACGATGTAAATATTCACCGCTTTATTCTGCTCATAAAGATGGTCCAGAATATTCCATTCTATTGAAATGTCACAGATCAAGCAGTGCAAAAGCAGAACTTTTTGTCGCTGCAAGTCCAGAAGGGCTTTTTTTTACCATGTACCCCATGCAGGGATCATGTGTTATCTCCCCCAAATGCAGCACTTACACAATGTTCCGGCTATTATCGCAGACCGTGTTGCCCAGTTGTAGTTGGTGAGGAGACATATTTATCTTTTGAACTTTGCTGCTTGATACACATTTGCAACTGAGCCTTTGTGTGGTAACTCTCTTCTAGGCCGATCAAGTCTAACACGGCATGGCAATTCCTCATTTTAAATATATGATAGGAGGGAGGGTAGTGGAAGCAACACTCTGTGATGTGCCACCCCCATGGCATATCATGTCCTAGGTCTATAGAAATGCAGAGTGGCGTGGTGCGGCCCTTAATAGTCTTTGAGTGTGTCACGGTGCTCATACCTGGATAAAGCCGATCCCCAGGGTTAGGCTCCGAAACAATAAAGGGGAGAGTAATGGTGGGGAATAAGTCGAGTCCAGACTCTTATAAAGATCAACAGCTTTACTTGCATCAACTTGCATCCTGACAATATTCAGGCTTTCTCCTGGTTCCAGCAGGCTTTGGCATAAACTGTCAGGCAAACTTCAGTACTCTGCTCTATTCTAGAAGCTGAACTTCAGGACTGTTCTGGTATCTCTGGAGTGAGGTGCTTTTGGCTGCTGACCCCCTCGTGATACTCTGTCTGTAAATCTATAATGAGTCAGGGAGTTACTTCCCTTCGGAGAGACTGCTACATGTTTTATGTCTTCTTAGCTCAACTATAAGTAAAACGGAATAAACTAGAACTGCAATTTCCTTCCTTCTTATAGAAAGCAGTACTGGCCCACTTCTGTCCAAAAGGGGGAGAATGGAATGGTAAGTTTCATTCTATCTAAAAAATAGCTCTGCCATATACACACCGCCACCTGCTGGTGAACCAGGCATATTCACGTACAAAATAGCTTCATAACAATTATTATTGATGCACGATGACAGAGGACCTGGAAATAAATACACATATGGCATAAATGTTAGACCATTAGAGAGAGTAGCGGAGTGCAGAAATGGTCATACCACTTCAGGGTATAATAACTCTGTTATTGTCCATTAAGTAGGCCTGCAACTGAGTAGGAAATTGAGCTGGAGGTGGCTACGCACTTGGTGTGTGAACCAGACACAAACGTGGAGATGTCATGGAGACTTGGCCTTGTTGCTGCGGTGTTACAATGCTGCTGCTACGCAAAACATTGACCCAGTGAGAGGTTAAAGTCATGTACTGTCCCTGTCAGTAATAGCTGATTCAGGTGTCCATGATGGCGTGCAACTTGCTGCACAGCAATAATTGCAAGGAGTGACCGACGTTCTCCACCACTTTACAGTACAAGACAAAGATGACTTTTTGTGAGAAATAATGGATGCAATGTATCTCCCAGTGAGGCTGAGCTTGGGCCATTAGCTCCCTAAAGGCTGTGAAATTGACTAAGTGGTAGAGCAGCGACTGCACTGCCAGAATCTTGACAGGAGGGAGTTCAGTTGGCACCAAGCAGATTGCTGGGAAGTAGAGTAGTCCCCTGACCATACATTCCATTATGGATGGCTGGTGATGTAGGGCAAGGAGGAGTCTGAGTGAGTAAAGCAGGAGCTGATGATGTTGAGGACAAAACTGTACTGCTTGTGGATGCATCCTAGCTGCTACAATGATAATTGGCAGAAGAAGGACAGTCTTGTTCCAATTGCTGGCTAATTTGATTCTTCTATGTAAGCAGATAATGCTTCCTAGTGTGCTGATGAAGAACCATACTTCCTATATTTGTGTGTGAATGTTCACAACTTATTTTTAGCCTATAGATATTGTACACAGCAACGGTCTTGGGCGCAGGCACACAACTCCTCAACAGGAAGACTATATTAAATATCTTTCATAGCACATGGAGGTTTGTCTCTTCTTAGGAAAAAAGTATATGGGTCACTGGAATGAGTAGAGCTAAAACGTAACTTTTATTAAAGTAACTAAAGGTAACACAAAGTGATTGTGCAAAAATAACAATCAAAGGATCAGTCACCTCAATTCACAAAGGAAAATCAGGCAACCCTGCTTAACAGGGAACTGTACTAATGTGTGCTGATGGTCCCAAGTAATGATGTTCAGACAGGGGGTACCCAGATCGGACCAGTATCCAGTACATGTACCCTTAGTAGTGGGTAATTCGAGAACAGCCAGTATTGGGTATAGAGCTGGGTGTTAAGTAAATGAGGCTCATTTGTTTACTCCAGACCCAGAATATACTCTGAGTAGCGATCAATGGTCGTGTGTGCAGGCTGATAATTTATTTGCCGGTAAAGCAGACTTGTCCTATGCACTGGACCAATGACACAAGTGATCAGTTTTGCTGACCACTATATTTTTCTATGTCATCACCCACTGAACTGGTACACTACTTATAAAGAGGAGGGCTGCATTCATAAGGCTGGTGCTCACATTATAGCCTCTATCATGTATGCCAGGTCTTGATTCCACAAGCAGGATCCGTAGCACACAGCCCCGGTCTCTCTAGTGCCTAGGTTGTCGTCCCCAGCCTGCGATGCATACACCCAGGCTGGATTGGTCAGGTGAACCAGGTGCTGAGTACTGATGCTGGCTACTATCTCTCAATGCATTTCTGTGTTTGTGATTCATGCGAGCACTACCTCAGAAGAGAGTTTATATCAGATGTGAATGCAGTAACATTGGTCTACCACAGTTGATGGTGTGTGGGCGCCTGCCAACACTAGAGTGGGCATAAAAAGTAGATGCTCAACTAGGAGGGGGAAGTGAAGACACAGATAATGTAAATGAAGTTCTTCTCTGGGGCTGCGAGGAAGAAGAGCAGGAAGAATGCTGTGATCCCTGGCAGAGTGTCAGACTCAGAAGGGATTTCAACATCGTCTTACTGTTGCTGAAATGATGTATAAGCCAACTAGTCCACTCTGCTATCATCTTCCTCCTCAATAATAATATGGTGCTTGAAGGAAGCAAAGAAGCTGTGGTTCAATCACTACAGCCATGCACATTCTCACTTCCAGATGCAGTGGCACAGTTCCTTTACAGATGGTTTACTACTAGTGATGGACAAACATCGGCCGGGACGATTCGTGAAAGCAATCGCATGGACGCGATCAAATGTTGGCGAACTGCAAGTTCACTTTAATGGCAGGTGAACATGAAAAACCTTCAGGTCATATTTGCAGTCACCAAATACTTACTAGAAGTGCACAAATAGCCCAAAAACATGGACAGTGACATACCAGAGGGGGATCAATGGCAAAAATTCCCACAAAAAATATTTATTTTAATCAGGGGCCATTTTTATGTGTTTTAAAGAGAAACTCTCAAAAAGGTGCCCTGCTGGAGCATAGAAAAATAGTATTTTAGTACAAGGCCCCAAAAATGAGGCATTCACCTGACATAAAAGAACAAGTGATTATGTGGCTGGAGGTACATTAGATGGCAGGTGGATAACAAGGCTGGAGGTACATTAGGCGGTTACCATATAACAATTTTACTGTTGGCCAGTTAGATTACAGGCCCCAAAAATTATGCAGTCACCGTACAGAAAATATTAACTCATTATGTGGCTGGAGGTATATTAGATGGTCATTGGATATCAATTTTACTGCAGACCAGTGGAGTACAGGCCCCAAACATTAGGCATTCACCTGACATCAAGTGATTATGTGGCTGGAGGTATATTAAATGGTCAGTGGATATCAATTTTACTGCAGGCCAGTACAAATACATGTCAAATACATATGTTTAAAAGAACTAAAAATATAAAAATGGATTAAAAATATGGCTAAC
The DNA here is from genome assembly GCF_014858855.1 of Bufo gargarizans. Classification (NCBI taxonomy): domain Eukaryota; kingdom Metazoa; phylum Chordata; class Amphibia; order Anura; family Bufonidae; genus Bufo; species Bufo gargarizans. The sequence goes on along the minus strand of NC_058081.1, from coordinate 683,660,618 downwards.
GAAATCCCCCCTCTTGAAAAAAAGCCATTGGTAATAGTTGAAATTCAATTAAACGTGGTCGTCACAGGTGTTGAATTCCTCCGAGAGCCATGCATCATTTATTTTTAGAAAGGGGTAGTCCACACTGTCGTTAGCTAGGCGAGTGCTCTTATCGGTCACGATTCTCCCTGCTGCGCTGAACGTCCTTTCGGACAGGACACTCGACGAGGGACAAGCCAAGAGTTCCATGGCAAATTGTGCCAGCTCTGGCCACAGGTCAGGCCTGCACACCCAGTAGTCAAGGGGTTCCTTGCTTCTCAGAGATTTAACCCGATGTAGTCGGACACCTGTCGGTCTAAGCGTTCCCTGAGGCTGGATCCAGAGGGCGGCTGTCAATGGGTTGGCTGCAAGAATAATCTTATATCCGAAATGACCAACACATCTTCAAACCGCCCTCTTCTTGCATGCACGGTGGGATTGGTACCTGCAACTGTTTCTCTGTGGGTCTAAATTCCTCTGCCAGCGCATGCAACAGCAGAATGCAGCATCTCTCGAAGCAAGGCCTGGAAATGCTGCATTCTGACAGCCCTCTCTGATGCTCGTAACATGTCTGCCATTTTGTGTTTGTAGCGGGGGTCTAAGTACGTTACCACTCAGTACTGGTCCATGCTCTTTATGCTTTTTATACGGGGGTCCCTCTTCAAACATGAAGGCCCCCATTTGCACTAAATTGGAAGCTGTGGAGCGCCCTGGCTCATGCTCATCGTCCAGGAGAATGTCATCCTTGGTCTCCTCCCCCCATCCACGGGCTACACCAGGTTTCCCAGAAAAGGTTAAAGCCTGCTTTTCTTGCTCCTCCTCATCCTCCCCCAGCCACCATCCTCCTCTGACTCCTCTTCAGACTCCTGCTGATTTGTCTCAGATGGTGTAGCCCCCCCTGGGAATTCATTCAGCATTGCGACTTCCTAATCTTCCTGCTCCTTGACGGCTTGATCAATGACACAACGCAATGCACGCTCCAGAATGAAAGCATATAGTACGATGTCACTGATGGCGCCCCGGCTGCTACTGACCAGTTTGGTGATCTCATCAAATGGCCGCAGAAGTCTGCATGCATTGCGCATGAGCAGCCACTGGTGCGGTAAAAAAAAACAAGCTCCCCAGAACCTGTCTTGCTGCAGAGTTCGTACAGGTAGTCGTTAATGGCACGTTGCTGCTGGAGCAGCCTATCAAGCATATACAAGGTGGAGTTCCAGCGCGTCGGGCAGTCACAAATCAGACATCTGAAGGGCAAGTGGTGTCACCGCTGAACGTCAGCAAGGCGAGCTATGGCCGTGTAAGAGATTTTCCTGTCCTGACGCAAGATGTCCTGGACCCCGGGGGTATTTGGCAACGAAACGCTGCACGACTAAGTTCAGGACGTGTGCTATGCACGGCACATGTGTCATTTTGCCCTGTTTTAGCGAGCTCAGCAGATTGGCACCGTTGTCACACACCATTTTACCAACTGTCAAATTGAGCTAAAAGGAGTGCAGGAGTGGTGTGGCTCTTGGCTTTCAGGCACAACAGCCGCAGCACAGCATGGAAACGTCTCACCTGGCACCAGGGGCGTAGCTAGAACTGACTGGGCCCCACAGCAAATTTTTGTACTGGGCCCCTCCCAAACTTAATGGACGCACTCATACACACACTCGCCACATACATGGACGCACTCACCACATACATGGACGCACTCATACACGTACTCACCATATACATGGACGCACTCATACACGTACTCTCCACATACATGGACGCACTCATACAGGCACTCACCATATACATGGACGCAGTCATACACGCATTCACCACATACATGGACGCACTCATAAAGGCACTCACAACATACATGGACGCACTCATACACGCATTCACCACATACATGGACGCACTCATAAAGGCACTCACAACATACATGGACGCACTCATACAGACACTCACCACATACATGGACGCACTCATACAGGCACTCACCATATACATGGACGCACTCATACAGGCACTCACCATATACATGGACGCACTCATACACGTACTCACCACATACATGGACGCACTCATACAGGCACTCACCATATACATGGACGCACTCATACACGCATTCACCACATACATGGACGCACTCATAAAGGCACTCACAACATACATGGACGCACTCATACAGGCACTCACCACATACATGGACGCACTCATACAGGCACTCACCATATACATGGACGCACTCATACAGGCACTCACCATATACATGGACGCACTCATACACGTACTCACCACATACATGGATGCACTCATACAGGCACTCACCATATACATGGACGCACTCCTACACGCATTCACCACATACATGGACGCACTCATACAGGCACTCACCATATACATGGACGCACTCACCACATACATGGACGCACTCATACAGGCACTCACCATATACATGGACGCACTCCTACACGCATTCACCACATACATGGACGCACTAATACACTCACCACATACATGGACGCACTCATACACGCATTCACCACATACATGGACGCACTCATACACGTACTCACCATATACATGGACGCACTCATACAGGCACTCACCATATACATGGACGCACTCATACAGGCACTCACCATATACATGGACGCACTCATACAGGCACTCACCATATACATGGACGCACTCCTACACGCATTCACCACATACATGGACGCACTCATACACGCATTCACCACATACATGGACGCACTCATAAAGGCACTCACAACATACATGGACGCACTCATACAGGCACTCACCACATACATGGACGCACTCATACACGTACTCACCATATACATGGACGCACTCATACAGGCACTCACCATATACATGGACGCACTCATACAGGCACTCACCATATACATGGACGCACTCATACAGGCACTCACCATATACATGGATGCACTCATACAGGCACTCACCATATACATGGACGCACTCATACACGCATTCACCACATACATGGACGCACTCATACAGGCACTCACCATATACATGGAGGCACTCATACACTCACCACATACATGGACGCACTCATACAGGCACTCACCACATACATGGACGCACGTATACAGGCACTCACCATATACATGGACGCACTCATACACGCATTCACCACATACATGGACGCACTCATACAGGCACTCACCACATACATGGACGCACGTATACAGGCACTCACCATATACATGGAGGCACTCATACACTCACTACATACATGGACGCACTCATACACGCATTCACCACATACATGGACGCACTCATACAGGCACTCACCATATCCATGGAGGCACTCATACACTCACCACATACATGGACGCACTCATACAGGCACTCACCACATACATGGACGCACGTATACAGGCACTCACCATATACATGGACACACTCATACACGCATTCACCACATACATGGACGCACTCATACAGGCACTCACCACATACATGGACGCACGTATACAGGCACTCACCATATACATGGAGGCACTCATACACTCACTACATACATGGACGCTCTAATACAGGCACTCACTACATACATGGATGCACTCATACAGGCACTCACCATATACATAGACGCACTCATACAGGCACTCACCATATACATGGACGCACTCATACACGCATTCACCACATACATGGACGCACTCATACAGGCACTCACCATATACATGGACGCACTCACCACATACATGGACGCACTCATACAGGCACTCACCATATACATGGACGCACTCCTACACGCATTCACCACATACATGGACGCACTAATACACTCACCACATACATGGACGCACTCATACACGCATTCACCACATACATGGACGCACTCATACACGTACTCACCATATACTTGGACGCACTCATACAGGCACTCACCATATACATGGACGCACTCATACAGGCACTCACCATATACATGGACGCACTCATACAGGCACTCACCATATACATGGACGCACTCCTACACGCATTCACCACATACATGGACGCACTCATACACGCATTCACCACATACATGGACGCACTCATAAAGGCACTCACAACATACATGGACGCACTCATACAGGCACTCACCACATACATGGACGCACTCATACACGTACTCACCATATACATGGACGCACTCATACAGGCACTCACCATATACATGGACGCACTCATACAGGCACTCACCATATACATGGACGCACTCATACAGGCACTCACCATATACATGGATGCACTCATACAGGCACTCACCATATACATGGACGCACTCATACACGCATTCACCACATACATGGACGCACTCATACAGGCACTCACCATATACATGGAGGCACTCATACACTCACCACATACATGGACGCACTCATACAGGCACTCACCACATACATGGACGCACGTATACAGGCACTCACCATATACATGGACGCACTCATACAGGCACTCACCACATACATGGACGCACGTATACAGGCACTCACCATATACATGGACGCACTCATACACGCATTCACCACATACATGGACGCACTCATACAGGCACTCACCACATACATGGACGCACGTATACAGGCACTCACTATATACATGGAGGCACTCATACACTCACTACATACATGGACGCACTCATACACGCATTCACCACATACATGGACGCACTCATACAGGCACTCACCATATACATGGAGGCACTCATACACTCACCACATACATGGACGCACTCATACAGGCACTCACCACATACATGGACGCACGTATACAGGCACTCACCATATACATGGACACACTCATACACGCATTCACCACATACATGGACGCACTCATACAGGCACTCACCACATACATGGACGCACGTATACAGGCACTCACCATATACATGGAGGCACTTATACACTCACTACATACATGGACGCTCTAATACAGGCACTCACTACATACATGGATGCACTCATACAGGCACTCACCATATACATGGACGCACTCATACAGGCACTCACCATATACATGGACGCACTCATACACGCATTCACCACATACATGGACGCACTCATACAGGCACTCACCATATACATGGACGCACTCACCACATACATGGACGCACTCATACAGGCACTCACCATATACATGGACGCACTCCTACACGCATTCACCACATACATGGACGCACTAATACACTCACCACATACATGGACGCACTCATACACGCATTCACCACATACATGGACGCACTCATACACGTACTCACCATATACATGGACGCACTCATACAGGCACTCACCATATACATGGACGCACTCATACAGGCACTCACCATATACATGGACGCACTCATACAGGCACTCACCATATACATGGACGCACTCCTACACGCATTCACCACATACATGGACGCACTCATACACGCATTCACCACATACATGGACGCACTCATAAAGGCACTCACAACATACATGGACGCACTCATACAGGCACTCACCACATACATGGACGCACTCATACACGTACTCACCATATACATGGACGCACTCATACAGGCACTCACCATATACATGGACGCACTCATACAGGCACTCACCATATACATGGACGCACTCATACAGGCACTCACCATATACATGGATGCACTCATACAGGCACTCACCATATACATGGACGCACTCATACACGCATTCACCACATACATGGACGCACTCATACAGGCACTCACCATATACATGGAGGCACTCATACACTCACCACATACATGGACGCACTCATACAGGCACTCACCACATACATGGACGCACGTATACAGGCACTCACCATATACATGGACGCACTCATACACGCATTCACCACATACATGGACGCACTCATACAGGCACTCACCACATACATGGACGCACGTATACAGGCACTCACCATATACATGGAGGCACTCATACACTCACTACATACATGGACGCACTCATACACGCATTCACCACATACATGGACGCACTCATACAGGCACTCACCATATACATGGAGGCACTCATACACTCACCACATACATGGACGCACTCATACAGGCACTCACCACATACATGGACGCACGTATACAGGCACTCACCATATACATGGACACACTCATACACGCATTCACCACATACATGGACGCACTCATACAGGCACTCACCACATACATGGACGCACGTATACAGGCACTCACCATATACATGGAGGCACTCATACACTCACTACATACATGGACGCTCTAATACAGGCACTCACTACATACATGGATGCACTCATACAGGCACTCACCATATACATGGACGCACTCATACAGGCACTCACCATATACATGGACGCACTCCTACACGCATTCACCACATACATGGATGCACTCATACAGGCACTCACCATATACATGGACGCACTCACCACATACATGGACGCACTCACCACATACATGGACGCACTCATACAGGCACTCACCATATACATGGACGCACTCCTACACGCATTCACCACATACATGGACGCACTAATACACTCACCACATACATGGACGCACTCATACACGCATTCACCACATACATGGACGCACTCATACACGTACTCACCATATACATGGACGCACTCATACAGGCACTCACCATATACATGGACGCACTCATACAGGCACTCACCATATACATGGACGCACTCATACAGGCACTCACCATATACATGGACGCACTCCTACACGCATTCACCACATACATGGACGCACTCATACACGCATTCACCACATACATGGACGCACTCATAAAGGCACTCACAACATACATGGACGCACTCATACAGGCACTCACCACATACATGGACGCACTCATACACGCATTCACCACATACATGGACGCACTCATACACGTACTCACCATATACATGGACGCACTCATACAGGCACTCACCATATACATGGACGCACTCATACAGGCACTCACCATATACATGGACGCACTCATACAGGCACTCACCATATACATGGATGCACTCATACAGGCACTCACCATATACATGGACGCACTCATACACGCATTCACCACATACATGGACGCACTCATACAGGCACTCACCATATACATGGAGGCACTCATACACTCACCACATACATGGACGCACTCATACAGGCACTCACCACATACATGGACGCACGTATACAGGCACTCACCATATACATGGACGCACTCATACACGCATTCACCACATACATGGACGCACTCATACAGGCACTCACCACATACATGGACGCACGTATACAGGCACTCACCATATACATGGAGGCACTCATACACTCACCACATACATGGACGCTCTAATACAGGCACTCACTACATACATGGACGCACTCATACAGGCACTCACCATATACATGGACGCACTCATACAGGCACTCACCATATACATGGACGCACTCATACAGGCACTCACCATATACATGGACGCACTCCTACACGCATTCACCACATACATGGACGCACTCATACACGCATTCACCACATACATGGACGCACTCATAAAGGCACTCACAACATACATGGACGCACTCATACAGGCACTCACCACATACATGGACGCACTCATACACGCATTCACCACATACATGGACGCACTCATACACGTACTCACCATATACATGGACGCACTCATACAGGCACTCACCATATACATGGACGCACTCATACAGGCACTCACCATATACATGGATGCACTCATACAGGCACTCACCATATACATGGACGCACTCATACACGCATTCACCACATACATGGACGCACTCATACAGGCACTCACCATATACATGGAGGCACTCATACACTCACCACATACATGGACGCACTCATACAGGCACTCACCACATACATGGACGCACGTATACAGGCACTCACCATATACATGGACGCACTCATACACGCATTCACCACATACATGGACGCACTCATACAGGCACTCACCACATACATGGACGCACGTATACAGGCACTCACCATATACATGGAGGCACTCATACACTCACCACATACATGGACGCTCTAATACAGGCACTCACTACATACATGGACGCACTCATACAGGCACTCACTACATACATGGACGCACTCATACACTCACTACATACATGGACGCACGTATACAGGCACTCACCATATACATGGAGGCACTCATACACTCACTACATACATGGACGCACTCATACACGCATTCACCACATACATGGACGCACTCATACAGGCACTCACCATATACATGGAGGCACTCATACACTCACCACATACATGGACGCACTCATACAGGCACTCACCACATACATGGACGCACGTATACAGGCACTCACCATATACATGGACGCACTCATACACGCATTCACCACATACATGGACGCACTCATACAGGCACTCACCACATACATGGACGCACGTATACAGGCACTCACCATATACATGGAGGCACTCATACACTCACTACATACATGGACGCTCTAATACAGGCACTCACTACATACATGGACGCACTCATACAGGCACTCACTATATACATGGACGCACTCATACAGGCACTCACCATATACATGGACGCACTCACCACATACATGGACGCACTCACCACATACATGGACGCACTCATACAGGCACTCACCATATACATGGACGCACTCCTACACGCATTCACCACATACATGGACGCACTAATACACTCACCACATACATGGACGCACTCATACACGCATTCACCACATACATGGACGCACTCATACACGTACTCACCATATACATGGACGCACTCATACAGGCACTCACCATATACATGGACGCACTCATACAGGCACTCACCATATACATGGACGCACTCATACAGGCACTCACCATATACATGGACGCACTCCTACACGCATTCACCACATACATGGACGCACTCATACACGCATTCACCACATACATGGACGCACTCATAAAGGCACTCACAACATACATGGACGCACTCATACAGGCACTCACCACATACATGGACGCACTCATACACGCATTCACCACATACATGGACGCACTCATACACGTACTCACCATATACATGGACGCACTCATACAGGCACTCACCATATACATGGACGCACTCATACAGGCACTCACCATATACATGGACGCACTCATACAGGCACTCACCATATACATGGATGCACTCATACAGGCACTCACCATATACATGGACGCACTCATACACGCATTCACCACATACATGGACGCACTCATACAGGCACTCACCATATACATGGAGGCACTCATACACTCACCACATACATGGACGCACTCATACAGGCACTCACCACATACATGGACGCACGTATACAGGCACTCACCATATACATGGACGCACTCATACACGCATTCACCACATACATGGACGCACTCATACAGGCACTCACCACATACATGGACGCACGTATACAGGCACTCACCATATACATGGAGGCACTCATACACTCACCACATACATGGACGCTCTAATACAGGCACTCACTACATACATGGACGCACTCATACAGGCACTCACCATATACATGGACGCACTCATACAGGCACTCACCATATACATGGACGCACTCATACAGGCACTCACCATATACATGGACGCACTCCTACACGCATTCACCACATACATGGACGCACTCATACACGCATTCACCACATACATGGACGCACTCATAAAGGCACTCACAACATACATGGACGCACTCATACAGGCACTCACCACATACATGGACGCACTCATACACGCATTCACCACATACATGGACGCACTCATACACGTACTCACCATATACATGGACGCACTCATACAGGCACTCACCATATACATGGACGCACTCATACAGGCACTCACCATATACATGGACGCACTCATACAGGCACTCACCATATACATGGATGCACTCATACAGGCACTCACCATATACATGGACGCACTCATACACGCATTCACCACATACATGGACGCACTCATACAGGCACTCACCATATACATGGAGGCACTCATACACTCACCACATACATGGACGCACTCATACAGGCACTCACCACATACATGGACGCACGTATACAGGCACTCACCATATACATGGACGCACTCATACACGCATTCACCACATACATGGACGCACTCATACAGGCACTCACCACATACATGGACGCACGTATACAGGCACTCACCATATACATGGAGGCACTCATACACTCACCACATACATGGACGCTCTAATACAGGCACTCACTACATACATGGACGCACTCATACAGGCACTCACTACATACATGGACGCACTCATACACTCACTACATACAGTCATGTGAAAAAATTAGGACACCCTTTGAAAGCATGTGGTTTTTTGTAACATTTTTAATAAAAGGTTATTTCATCTCCGTTTCAACAATACAGAGAGATTAAAGTAATCCAACTAAACAAAGAAAACTGAAGAAAAGTCTTTTCCAGATCTTCTGTAAATGTCATTCTACAAAAATGCCTATTCTAACTGAGGAAAAAGATAGGACACCCTCACATGTATTCCCTCTTAAATTGGCTCAGATCTCACACAGGTATATCACACCAGGTGCACATAATTAGTAGATCGTTACTCTGCATGTTGAATGAGGCTTGCCCTATTTAAACCTCAGACATTTAGTTTGGTGTGCTCCTGACTGTTGAAGTGAGAGTGAGCACCATGGTGAGAGCAAAAGAGCTGTCAGAGGACTTCAGAAAAAAGATTGTAGCAGCCTATGAGTCTGGGAAGGGATTTAAAAAGATCTCAAAAGATTTTGAAATCAGCCATTCCACTGTCCGGAAGATAGTCTACAAGTGGAGGGCTTTCAAAACAACTGCCAACATGCCCAGGACTGGTCGCCCCAGCAAGTTCACCCCAAGAGCAGACCGCAAGATGCTAAAAGAGGTCTCCAAAAACCCTAAAGTGTCATCTCGAGAACTACAGCAGGCTCTGGCTACTGTTGATGTAGAAGTACATGCCTCTACAATCAGAAAGAGACTGTACAAGTTTAACTTGCATGGGAGGTGTGCAAGGAGGAAACCTTTGCTTTCCAAGAGAAACATCGAGGCCAGACTGACATTTGCCAGAGATAAAGTTGACAAAGACCAGGACTTCTGGAATAATGTTCTTTGGACAGATGAGTCCAAAATTGAATTATTTGGACACAACAGCAGAGGACATGTTTGGCGTAAACCAAACACAGCATTCCAAGAAAAGAACCTCATACCAACTGTGAAGCATGGAGGTGGAAGTGTCATGGTTTGGGGCTGCTTTGCTGCAGCAGGACCTGGTCAGCTCACCATCATAGAATCCACGATGAATTCTACTGTGTATCAGAAGGTGCTTGAAGAACATGTGAGACCATCAGTTAGAAAATTAAAGCTGAAGCGGAACTGGACCATGCAACATGACAATGACCCAAAACATACTAGTAAATCAACCAAAGATTGGCTGAAAAAGAAGATATGGAGAGTCCTGGAATGGCCAAGTCAAAGTCCAGATTTGAATCCCATTGAGATGCTGTGGGGTGACTTGAAAAGGGCTGTACGTGCAAGAAACCCCTCAAACATCTCACAGCTGAAAAAGTTCTGCATTGAGGAGTGGGGTAAAATTTCCTCAGACCGATGTCGAAGACTGGTAGATGGCTACAAGAACCGTCTCACTGCAGTTATTTCAGCCAAAGGAGGTAACACTCGCTATTAGGGGCAAGGGTGTCCTATCTTTTTCCTCAGTTAGAATAGGCATTTTTGTAGAATGACATTTACAGAAGATCTTGAAAAGACTTTTCTTCAGTTTTCTTTGTTTAGTCGGATTACTTTAATCTCTCTGTATTGTTGAAACGGAGATGAAATAACCTTTTATTAAAAATGTTACAAAAAACCACATGCTTTCAAAGGGTGTCCTAATTTTTTCACATGACTGTACATGGACGCACGTATACAGGCACTCACCATATACATGGAGGCACTCATACACTCACTACATACATGGACGCACTCATACACGCATTCACCACATACATGGACGCACTCATACAGGCACTCACCATATACATGGAGGCACTCATACACTCACCACATACATGGACGCACTCATACAGGCACTCACCACATACATGGACGCACGTATACAGGCACTCACCATATACATGGACGCACTCATACACGCATTCACCACATACATGGACGCACTCATACAGGCACTCACCACATACATGGACGCACGTATACAGGCACTCACCATATACATGGAGGCACTCATACACTCACTACATACATGGACGCTCTAATACAGGCACTCACTACATACATGGACGCACTCATACAGGCACTCACTACATACATGGACGCACTCATACAGGCACTCACCACATACATGGACAGACTCACATACGCACTCACCACATATATGGACATATATACTGTGTATATATATATATATATATATATATATACACACACACACACATTACATACACATGAACTTTCAAGTAGTTATACACCTATTTCTACAGACAGACACTATTTCTACAGACAGACACTTACCTTTCCTGTAGACAGCTGATGTCTGGTCCTCACAGGCAGCCTGGAGAAGTAGGTGCCATCACCCCTCTGTGCCATCCAGTGACAGCAGTAGTAGGTTTTAGGCGGGACCAGTCTCCCTCGTCCCACTCCCAGTCCCTCCTCCACACAGCAGGACAGGTAACAACCACCCCCAACCCCCCCCCCCCCCGGCCTGGCCCCGCCCCGGCCCCGCCCCCTCCACCGCCTGAGTCCGCCTCCTACTAACTAGAGGGACTGGGTGGGAGGACTCAGGAGGCGGACTCAGGAGGCGGACTCAGGCGGTGGAGGGGGCGGGGAAATTCATTCTTTTCCTGCACTGCGGTCTGCGGGCTCCGCCTCCGCTACGCCCCCGTTCCGGCCCCCTCCACCGCATCCGCCGGCCTACCTCATGTTGGACCGCCCGCGCCCCGCCCACTACACTGGGCGGGCGGTCGGCCCTGGCTGCCTGTGAGTGCTGTGATTATAAAAAAAAAAAAATGATGCGGTCCGGACGGGCGGGCCCCCAGTGGCGTAGGGCCCCATAGCCACTGCTATGGTTGCTATGGCGATCCCTACGCCACTGCCTGGGACGTCGAATAGGTTCTGGGGAGCTGGGGGGGGGGGCACAGCGGAAGAGGCGGTAGCAGTGGAAAAGGAGGAGTCAGCTGAGGAGGAGACGGAGGATGGAGTAGAAGGAGGAGAAGAAGAGGCAGGCCTGCATGCAATCTGTGGCAGTAACACCAAATCCACACAGGTGCCATGGGTTGCATGCTTGACAGCCATCAGAAGGTTCACCCAGTGGGCAGTAAAAGTTATGTACTTTCCCTGCCCGTGTTTGCTAGACCAGGTACCTGAGGTCAGATGTATCTTGGCACTGACACTGTGTTCCAGAGATACATTCACTTGCCGCTGAACATGGCCATATAGCTCTGGGATGCCCTTCTGGGGACCTTCCATTGTGGTGTGCCAATGGCCACAAATTTTCTAAAGCCCTCCAAGTGCATCAGTTTATATGGCAGTAGTTGGCGGGCTAGTAGTTTCGACAAGCCGGAGGTCAGCAGTTGGGCAAGAGGGTTAGCCGGCGTCATCAACCACGGAAGCCTGCCTTTTGCCAGATGAACGCGACAAAGGCACGGTGGAAGGTGGAGTGGAGGAAAAATGGGAGGAGAGAGGAGAAGGAGAAAAGGCAGGACGTGGAGCGCCGGGAGTTTGGCTTTGTGGGTTCTGACCGTGTTGCTCCCATTGGGCTCGGTGATGGGAGGCCAGGTGCCTTCCTAACGTGGTCGTCCCTAGGTGAGTGTTGGGCTTACCACGACTTATTCGTTGACAGCACAGGCTGCAGATGGCAGCACTATTGTCAGCAGCTGACACGTTAAAAAAAGCCCACACTGCGGAGCCATGTGCCGGCGTCCTGTGCGCCAGATGTGACCGTGCATGGTGAATGGCTCGCTCCAGATACATTTGCAGTCTGCTTTTTCCTCCTGTACACTGCGAGTTCTGCCTGCTTCTCCTCCTTCTCCTCCCTATCTGCTGCTCCTTCTCTCCCTCTGAACTCCCCTCCTCTTCCTCTATTGTGGGCACCCATGTGGTGGTGGTAGTGGTGTCTTTGTGGGTGCACTCAGCAGAGAGTGAGGAGGATGCTGATACAGAGGTTGAGGAGGGTGCAGAAGCAGAAGGCTGAGTGAGCCACGCAACCAAATCTGATACGTCTTTTGATGTAATCGCACGCACCTTCTCCAACTTCCCACTTAGGCTCCGGCCTGGTGCTCCTGCCCGACCCCTATCACCCCTGCGGAATGGCCTGCCTCTTCATCTGCCTGTCATTTTCAAAATGACCCTGTGACAAAGTCCCTATAGAAGAGCAGTATTTTTGGAAGCAGGTGTATAGAACCCCTTAATGATTATTTGCTGGAAGCAGGTATATTAACCCCTTAAGGACTCAGCCCTATTCCCCCTTAAGGACTTGGCCATTTTTTGCAAATCTGACCAGTGTCACTTTAAGTGCTTATAACTTTAAAACACTTTGACTTATCCAGGCCATTCTGAGATTGTTTTTTCGTCACATATTGTACTTCATGACACTGGTAAAATGAAGTCCAAAAAATTATTTTTTTGCATAAAAAATACCTAATTTACCAAAAATTTGGAAAAATTAGCAAATTTCAAAGTTTCAGTTTCTCTACTTCTGTAATACATAGTAATACCCCCAAAAATTGTGATGACTTTACATTCCCCATATGTCTACTTCATGTTTGAATTATTTTGGGAATGATATTTTATTTTTTGGGGATGTTACAAGGCTTAGAAGTTTAGAAGCAAATCTTGAAATTTTTCAGAAATTTACAAAAACCCAATTTTTAGGGACCACTACAGGTCTGAAGTCACTTTGCGAGGCTTACATAATAGAAACCGCCCAAAAATGACCCCATTCTATAAACTACACCCCTCAAGGTATTCAAAACTGATTTTACAAACTTCGTTAACCCTTTAGGTGTTGCACAAGAGTTATTGGCAAATGGGGATGAAATTTGAGAATTTCATTTTTTTGCCTAATTTTCCATTTTAACCCATTTTTTTCCACTAACAAAGCAAGGGTTAACAGCCAAACAAGACTGTATCTTTATTGCCCTGACTCTGCCGTTTACAGAAACACCCCATATGTGGCCGTAAACTACTGTACGGGCACACAGTAGGGCGTAGAGGGAAAGGTGCGCCGTATGGTTTTTGGAAGCCAGATTTTGCTGGACTGGTTTTTTGACACCATGTCCCATTTGAAGCCCCCTGATGCACCCCTAGAGTAGAAACTCCATAAAAGTGACCCCATCTAAGAAACTACACCCCTCAAGGTATTCAAAACTGATTTTACAAACTTTGTTAACCCTTTAGGTGTTGCACAAGATTTAATGGAAAATAGAGATACAATTTCAAAATTTCACTTTTTTGGCAGATTTTCCATTTTAATATTTTTTTTCCAGTTACAAAGCAAGGGTTAACAGCCAAACAAAACTCATTATTTATGGCCCTGATTCTGTAGTTTACAGAAACACCCCATATGTGGTCGTAAACTGCTGTACGGGCACACGGCAGGGCGCAGAAGGAAAGGAATGCCATACGGTTTTTGGAAGGCAGATTTTGCTGGACTGGTTTTTTTTGACACCATGTCCCATTTGAAGCCCCCCTGATGCACCCCTAGAGTAGAAACTCCAAAAAAGTGACCCCATTTTAGAAACTACGGGATAGGGTGGCAGTTTTGTTGGTACTAGTTTAGGGTACATATGATTTTTGGTTGCTCTATATTACACTTTTTGTGCGGCAAGGTAACAAGAAATAGCTTTTTTGGCACGTTTTTTTTTGTTATTTACAACATTCATCTGACAGGTTAGATCATGTGGTAATTTTATAGAGCAGGTTGTCACGGACGCGGTGATACCTAATATGTATACAATTTTTTTTATTTATGTAAGTTTTATACAATGACTTCATTTTTAAAACCCCAAAAATGTTTTAGTGTCTCCATAGTCTAAGAGCCATAGTTTTTTCAGTTTTTGGGCGATTATCTTAAGTAGGGTCTCATTTTTTGCGGGATGAGATGACGGTTTGATTGGCACTATTTTGGGGTGCATATGACTTTTTGATCGCTTGCTATTACACTTTTTGTGACGTAAGATGACAAAAATGGCTTTTTTTACACCGTTTTTTATTTTTTTTACGGTGGTCACCTGAGGGGTTAGGTCATGTGATATTTTATAGAGCCGGTCGATACGGACGCGGCGATACCTAATATGTATACTTTATTTTTATTTATGTAAGTTTTACACAATGATTTCATTTTTGAAACAAAAAGAAATCATGTTTTAGTGTTTCCATAGTCTAAGAGCCATAGTTTTTTCAGTTTTTGGGCGATTATCTTGGGTAGGGTATGATTTTTGCGGGATGAGATGACGGTTTGATTGGTACTATTTTGGCGTACATGCAACTTTTTTGATACACTTATATTACCTTTTTTGGGAAGTAAGGTGGGCAAAATTTCAATTTTCTCATAGTTTTATTTTTTATTTTTATGGCGTTCACCTGTGCGGGGAAAGTAACATGACCATTTTATAGATCAGGTCGTTACGGACGCGGCGATACCTAATATGTGTAGTGTATTTTTTTTTTTTTTTTTTATTCAGTGATAAATGTGTTTTTTTATCTTAACTTTTTTCACTTTTTTTTCCATTTTTTTGACACAGACCCACTTGGTTCTTGAAGATCCAGTGGGTCTGATGTCTGTATAATACAGTACAGTACACTATATAGTGTTTTGTACTGTATTTAACTTACACTTTGTCTGAACAGATCTATGCCTTTAGCACAGATCTGTTCAGCACCATGGACAGCAGGATGCCTGATAAGGCGTCCTGTTGCCATGGGAACCTTCCCCATCTGCTCAGTTGTGGCCACAACTTTGTAGACCGGGAAGGGTAAGGAGGGGGGCTCCCTACCTCTGTCACCCCATCCTGTCTGGGGGCTGCAAAGGCACAGCAGCCCCGCGATGGGAGAGGGAGGGAGCTCCCTGACAGTTAACCTTTTCCATACAGCGGTCCGTACGGACCGCGGTATGGAAAGGGTTAAACGGCTGACATCTGCACAGATGTCAGCCGTTTATACCAGAGTGTCAGCAATGTGCTGACACTCTGGTATAACCACTGAACACCAATGAATTTTCAAGAGGATCGCGATCCCGCCTGCCGCACCGCCCGCCTCCCGCACCGCCCCCACCGCCCACAACCCCCCCCTCCCCAACCCGCCGGCATAAAATCATGCAGAGGTGCAAAGGGGGGTGCAAAATCGATATTTTAGGCACACTAAAGTTTCTGATCCCCGCGGTCAGGGACCGCGGGGATCAGAAACTACAGAAAGCGCAGCAAACCGCAGGTCTGAATTGACCTGCGGTTCGCGGCGATCGCCGATACGGGGGGGTCACATGACCCCCCCCTGGCGTTGTGACAGGATGCCGGCTGAATGATTTCAGCCGGCATCCTGTTCGGATTAACCCCCGGGGCGCCGCAATTGCGATTTAAACTTAGGACGTACTGGTACGCCCTGAGTCCTTAAGGATTCGGGAAATAGGGCGTACCGGTACGCCCTAAGTCCTTAAGGGGTTAAACCCCTTAATCTGTTTTTTTGGTGGGCAACAGGTATATCACACCAGTTGCAATTAGTTCCAATAGCGTTTGTCTCTCTGTATAGCTGCAGTATCTCAGCAGAACCGCACACAACTGCCGCACAATACAAATGCACTATAATATACTTTCTATGTTAGAAAGTATATTATAAGTATATCACACCCCTCAGTAAGTCACACCTATCGATAGCACACCTATACCAGTCCTTAAAAGGACTTTTGTGGTAGCTAGCATTTGGTGTCCCCTCACACAGCAACCTCTCCCTACACTGGCAAAAGACTAAATGTAAAATGGCAGCCAGATCAGGTTTATTTATAAGGTAGGGTGTGTGTCCCTGTTCTGAAATGTCTCAATTGGCTGTCCTGTCCCACCTGATGGATGTGTCATGGGTCAAAGTTCGGCGCAATGCAAAAGAATTTGGTGTCGGCTGACATCGCCATATGTTTGCATGTTCGGCGAATCGCGAACGAGCAAAGTTTGCTGCATAATGACCGCCTGGTGAACCGCAACACCATCTGTTTTTACTACACATTTTATTTTAACGCCTATTTAAACAATGAGAAGTCACAAGTTTGGTATGCTAATTATTGAATGATGAAACTTTCCAACAATTTTATTGAAAAAATATTCAGTTGACTAGAGTCCAGTGCAAGTATGACACTTAAAACATAATCAGGCAACAGATTTAAGTTTTTTTAAATTAATTGGTCTGCTACCTGGCTTATGTACAGTGGAAAATGAGCACTGTAGCTTTAAACGCTGATTTGCAGTGCAGCACAGTCTGTTTGTATGTGCATAGCTCAAGTCTTGTAACACAAATAGTACACTAAATGACCATGTCCTGACCGTAGTGCTAAACTTCATTTTTCTATCAATTAATTAAATCTAACTAAATACAGTATATCTTTCAAGTCCCTAAAATTGTCCTTGTTAGACCCAAAACTCACTGTATCCCCTCCTGTCACATCAATGGACAAGCTGATAATACATATGTGGGGTCATTTATCAAACTGGTGTAAAGTAGAACTGTAGCCCATAGCAACCAATCAGATTCCATGTTTCATTTTCCAAAGGAGCTTTTCAATGGGAGGTGGAATCTGATTGGTTGCTATGGGCAACTAAGCCAGTTCTACTTTACACCAGTTTAATAAATGACCCCAATAGTGTCTCTGTTTAGGACAATATATTGTGCCTAATGACAAATGATCATACTGCTGCCAGTACTATTGCTGCTGCTATTACCCCTACACAGCTTACCTCTTCCACATCCACACTGTACTGGTTCTCCCAAAAAAGGGGGGAATTTTTGGATGATTGTTCAGAACAAGCAACAGTTTTTTTTAATTTTATGTATTCTCTATTTTATGCACTTATACAATGCTGATATATTCCACAGCACTTTACAGACATCATTCTTCATCACTAACTGCCCCCGGTGGAGCTCACAATCTAAGCTCCCTATCAGTATATCTTTGCAGTGTGGGAGGAAACCGGAGAACATCTATGCAAAAAAAGGGAGAACATACAAACTCCCTGCAGATATTGTCATTGGTCGGATACGAACCTAGGACCCCAGCACTGCAAGGCAATAGGGCTAACCACTGAGCCACCATGCTGCCCTCATCCCATAACACCATGTGTGTTCACACACCCTCTCCTGGACACTTTTTGGAAGCTTTGGAATATGAAAAAGCATGAGACATGTGCCAGTGCGCTGTGTTTTTAAACACGCTGTATGTTAACACCATCAAACGTGTTTACCCATAGCTATGTATGTCATGGTCACTCTGACATGATTTACTATTGCTGTAATTGCGTTCAAGATTTTAGGGAGGGGGGAGAGAAAATGCAAAACTTCAAAAAAAAAATATAGAATGTAAAAAGAGAGAACGATAAGAGTGTCATGTACCAATTTTTAGGCCAGTTGGAGCACTTTTGAATTAGGGTAGAATTTAAATAATTTTCTTTTAACCAATTCACTGGAATCGGACCCGTAACATATTTAAAAAAATTCGCTCATCTCTAATGTTGAATAAATAATGAAATAGTGGAATATGTCGTGTTTTGAGTTTCCTCTGAGGCTGAATTTGCCTGATTTTAAGCAAGAAAAGTGATGTTAAAAAGTCTAAATTTTTTACATCAGACTTTTGAAAAAAGTGACAAGGGTGAGAAGGAGGCGTGGCCATCTGCTATGACAAATTTATGGAATTTTAGAAAACTGGTGTAAATGAATCAAGAAATCTATGGCGGCTTAGAGCTGCTGTAGATTTCGATTTACACGCACCGACTGCCAGGGGATGCACCTAATTTATGACGAGGTCTTTGTCTCTTTATAAATTAGACGCATCCTCCGGCAGTGCAGGGAATATTAAGGCTGATGCAGAAAGTACTCGTCTTGATATATCTCCCCCTAGATGTTATTATTTTTTTTTATTATGTCCCGATTAAACCCATAGAAATCAAAGAGGGTGGACTTTTTTTGATGACAATAAATATTAGATAGATAGATATATAGATAGATTCAAAATTAAGTGTCTTTTCAAGCAGGGTGACTGAAAAAGACATATTGTAGTCAAAATGTTGCATTCTTGGGGAATAAATTAGGAATTGCAGAGAAGACATTGAATACTGCAATATTTCTCCCAAATCCTTGATACTCTTCTAAGGTTAAGCTAGGTGCAATTCCGCCTAGATACCAGGAACGCAGGAACGAAGCCACAGATACATCCAAAGAGCAAAAATTGAGGCAGCACCCAAAAAAAGGTGAGGGTGGTGGACCCGTTTATTATCACAGTCAGTACGTTTCAGCCCAGCTCAATGGGGCCTTTGTCAAGCAAACATATGATATCACACAGGGGTTTATATACCAACATAGTGATCAAAACACATAATTACATGATTAATCTCCAATAATACATAATTAAGTGTCAATAATACATAATAAGTCTACAAAGTGATAATATCATGATTCAGAATACATCAATAGCCACTAGTGTAACGATTCATGTGACAGCAATAAAAAAAATCATAAATAAATTCATCCTTTAGTGTTATAAAATAACATATGATCTAAAGTGCCTGAGCATAATTGTGTCGTTACACCTGCGAAAAAGTGCTTAGTGCAATATAAAATCAACAGCATCAGCTGTGATCAATGTAATACCTATAAACACACCTGCTGCAGCGTTGGTGGCTCATAGCGTGAGCAATAGTGATGAGTGGCAGGGGTCATATTCGAATTGGCGATATTTCACAAATATTTTGTAGAATATTCGTCAAATGTTCGCGAATTGGAATATTCGTTATATTCCCCAAAAATTTGACTCGGAAAATCAGCAAGGTAATGATTGCATAATATACGAATATTACGCAATCAATACAGCCGCGGGTCAAAAACGAATATATTGCACTATAAAATATAGTGCTATATATTCGTTTTTCAGAATATTCAGCATTTTTTTTTCATCTGAAGTCATGATTCCTCCCTGCTTAAGTTACATAAGCAGGGGGGAATCATGACTTCAGATGGAAAAAAAATGCTGAATATTCAAAAAAATGAATATATAGACCAATATAGCTAATATAGAGCTATATTCGTTTTTCAGAATATTCGTAATATTCTAAAACAAGAATATATAGCAATATAGCGAATATAAAAAAAAAAAAACGAGACTGATGTTGAGACTGATGTGGTGGTTTCTTGCGCAAAGTCCTGTTCTTCAGGGAAGGCTGTACCTTGGAGTTTCCTCCACTTATGTTGTCTCCTGCCTCCTCGTCTGTTCCTGTAGGCGTCGGACCTTGGGATCATCTTTACTCTGCTGCATCCTGTTGGTGTTATAAAGACTCCCTACATCTCCTGTCTAGGGATATGGCCTCCTGGGGAATACAACTACAATTTATGCTCTTCCTCCTCCAGATGCAGGAAGTTTTCTTATACATGTGGGGCTTTGTCACTGGGTATGCTTTTTAATAAAAATGCCCTGAAGTATCTATTCAGTAAATCGGGAGTATATTTTGGGATTAATACTTTGGTCTTGGGTTAGAGGACACATAAATGTGCCCTTGAACGTGGGACCATAACAGGAGTGGGTGGAGTCATGCCAGCCCCACCTCATCCCTTAATATTTATACTTTTGGGAGTGGTGTGGGGCCATTGACAGTGGTCGGCACGCCTCTCTCTATTTGACTACCTCATAGCCCCCATGATCTTACTATATACATGGCCCTTAGACATACAGAGAATATCTCTGGGGCTTTATAACTGTTATATCAAGCTCCTGTGTCTGAATATATGAGTAGTACTTTTATTCTATCTTATAAAATGTATTATTTGATACAAATAGATATATTGTATAATCAGGAGGTTGTCCCTTATTTGATTTGATTTGTTTGATATCTCCGGTGTGGACTGCGCATGTCGGGAAAGATCCTGTGTCTCTTTGGAACGCACACGTGGACGCTCTGTGAAGCGCTCACGTGACTGGCGCAGTAGCGTGGGTATTGCTGAGAATGGATGGCGATTGGCGCGGCTCCCGTCATGTGCAATCACAAACACTGGGGACGCGATTGCTCACGCTATGTGGTGTGTTTATAGGTATTACATTGATCACAGCTGATGCTGTTGATTGTATATTGCACTAAGCACTTTTTCGCAGGTGTAACGACACGATTATGCTCAGGCACTTTAGATCATATGTTATTTTATAGACTAAAGGATGAATTTATTTATGAATTTTTTATTGTTGTCATATGAATCTTTACACTAGTGGCTATTGATGTATTCTGAATCATGATATTATCACTTTGTAGACTTATTATGTATTATTGACACATTATAGGCCCCATTGAGCTGGGCTGAAACGTTGCGACTGGGGTAATAAACGGGTCCACCACCCTCCCTTTTTTCGGATCCCTGTACTATACAGTGGAAACCAACGTTTGTGGTTTCTTTCCTTTTAGATGACACTTTTTCATTGATGTTACGTTAATGTTTTCACAGGTGCACGAGATAGGTCTCTGTTCATGAGACTGTGCGGTAACTGTTCACACGATAAGCCGATGACTGTGCGGTTCGACAAAGGGATTCTGAAGATCAATGTAGCCTGCTGCAACACGGACGCTTGCACGCCTCCTGAACCCACCAGTAGGTTGAAGATTAATTGGTATCGATAAATAGATTAAATGGCTGATCTGATGCAAAATCTATAGAATTTCTAGGTTTATGACCGAGGCCTGGGCTCCACAGCGCCATCATTACTGCAAACACTGAGCATCGTAGATGTTCACATTTGGAGGGAAAGATCACAGGCAGTATGCAATAATTCATGCAAGATTTTGTGCTATAGGGAAAACATTTAAAAAGTTGTCTAGGACGTGCTTAACAAGCACGTGTAACAAAAACAACAGGACTATACAGTAAAATCATTAGTTTAATGAGGAGATCACAATGCATGTTATTGTAGGCTGTAAAACAAGAAGCTTCTTTGAAGTAGGAACTGTTTTGCTGACATCTAGTGGGCGACGTGAAAACTGCAGCGCTTCATCTTTATCTAATTTTCTTTTTTCTTTTCTTACTTTTAAGTTCCACCAGAAAAACCTGGCACCAAAGATGAAAAACTTAAAAGCAATGGAATTAGATGTAAATCCTGCTTTGCTGAAAACGCTAAAGCTTGCGACTGTAACACCTTTGTGAATTGCAGCGGGGAGGAGATGAAATGTATTTCGCGGCAGATATCGGCTTCCTCAGGTAACGATAATAATAGCTACTTAAGACCTAAAGGCGTTGTGACCTTATAACCATGATGTGGGTAGAAATTGTGGGAAATGGTCATGGATTATCAAGGCAAATATTTACTCTATAGATTTGCTTATAGACTTGTGTGCTTGAGGTGCACAGGAACACAGTGAAGAACACCTGACTTTATTTCTTTACAAGACATAGAAAACTTGACAGTTGTAACATACAGATTGGCACAGTAAACTTGATGGTTGCAGATCAGTCTTAAAGGGGTTGTCCGAGTTATGTAGACAAAAAATAATATAGAGCCCTGTAAACCTGATAATCAGCAATATATACATAAGCTAATAATCTATTTCCTCATTTCCCTAGTTCTCTTCTGACCCTTTATTTACCTGCAGTAACAACAATCTCTGAGGTTTTCCTCATGAATATTTGTGGGTGTCAAAAAGACTGCCGCTCCCCCTGCTCTGCAAAGGGAGTGAATAAAAGTCTGCCCTGAGTGACATGTCTCACTGCTGGGATACTCATCAGCATGTGGTTTGTGTAGGACTACAAGTCTCAGCTGTAAAATGACACTGCTGATACACACAGGATTCTCCTCCTACCTGTTCTTGTGCAATGCTCTGCAGAAGTCCTCCAGTCTGTCAGCTCCTGTGCCCAGCATTTTTCTCTTCACTGCCGGCAGCTGTTCTGCAAAGCCTCCAGCCCTGAGTCTGTGCTGCTGAAGGGGTTACTCTTTCCTAATTAATCCAGTGGGAGGGAGACACAGGGCAGGCAGCAGCAGACGGCAGTGCAGGGGGTGTGGCCAGCACAGTGATGTTTTGTGCACCTGTGTACGAGACATCATCAGAGGAGGGAGTGAAGCTGACATCACAGGTAATGTTATTTAGTGAATTTTACATTAAGAGGTTCATGATCCAGTTTATAGGAAATTAAATGCTGTGTAACCACTATCCATATATGAGCAATAGGTACCTTGTTCAGTGGCTTGGAGTTTCTGTGGTTAGGGATAAAGGGATATCTGGATGGCAATCGACACTACTCACTAGCAGAGGAGACCGCTGCTATTACATGCAGCAAGCTATGCCATCACTCGTCCCCATGCAGTATAGTGGTTGGCCAGCGGCAGATCGTGATTTGACCGCACGATCTGCTGCCTCCAAACAACATTTTTTTAACATGTCAAAAGATTTGTGTTGCATGATGAATGAGCAACATTCATATGTCAATTGGTGAAAGTATTATACTGCAAGATGAGCGTGAATGAAAAATCAGCCTGTCTAATGCAGGCTTTGCAGTTCCAGAGTACTCAGAAGGCTGCCCCCAACTTTCTGCATGTTGCACCTAGTAGGTATGGGTTGCAACAGATATGTACCAAGCCCATGAGGAGGAAGAGTGGAGGATGGGAGTGGTAGTGGTTCTGATGATCACACAGTCTATCACAGTGGCTGTCCTCTCACCCTAGCACCCTACGGCCAGTGCAGCCTAAGGATAGGTCACCCTTTTTTTTTTCTCATGGCACACACTGATTTTAGGGCTCCTGCCTAATGGCAGCTGGGGTGCCCTTGATTTTAGGTGTTTGGATGGATGCAAACCAGGGCATGTAGAGTGTGCAGTGGCCGGGTTTGGGGTGCCCCCAATGCTACGCTGAGTCCCCCGGACACCATTGAGGTGTCACTACATTTTGCTGATCTCTGGAAGGGATGTTGAGGTGTGGTGCACCCCAATGGGAGTTAAATCTGGAGAGTCAGGGTCTGCAGTAACCACTGTCTGCAATGGCCAGGATATGGGTTGTTAATGTTCTGTATTTGTCGTGACGCCAATTGCAGCGGGGGCAGGGTATTATCCCAGGGCTCTTCCAAGGTGTTATAGCGCATTAGGAATGTGTTATAGCAGATTAGGAATGCCAGAGTGGTGTAATGGCCTATAATGTCTCTGTAGGGTAGTGATAGTTGTGTCACGGTGTCTCCTACCTGGTTACGGCTGGACCCCTGGCTCACTTGCAATAAATTTGAGTGTAGTGATAATAGGAGCAATAGAGGAACTTGGCAGAATATATTATGTCCAGAACTTTAGATGAAGTTCAAACATTTCTTCACTTGACATAACTTTCATCCAAACAGTATACAGCTTTGGTCTCTTGGTCCCAGCAGGTTTTGGCAATGATTGGCAGGAATGAGTACCTCTGCTTTAAATGTGGAGATTGCAGGATAAAACGTCTGCTTGGTAGCTCTGTAACTATGGCAGGGTTAACTTCTGCACTTATCTGGTAGCTTCTGCTTTGTGGGGACAGACTAGCTGAGAAGGTATTGGCTTCTCCTAGGACTCTGGACTTATCTCTCAGATGGTTTCTCAGCGGATGCTTTCTCCCTGGAACTCTGGAAGTTGTCTGTAGTGTCTGAATTTCTTCATCCAGCTGAGCTGAAGGTGCTCAGACTGGGTATATGGCCAAGTCTCAGCTGAGACTAGGTCCTTGCAGTCTTCCCTATGCAGGGGTTCTCCTGGACACTATCAGATAGCCTTTCCCTAGCAGGGGGGAGGCTACACTGATTCTAACTTCCTTCTCCACCAATGCTGCAGGACGTGGGTCCAGACCACCTCTCCACAGAGGGGGAGCTAAGCTCTCCATTCCAGCTTAGATATACTAAACGGTGACTTGCCAATGTATTGCTTCGACCTACTGGTTACCAGGCAAATGACATGAATAATTACATTTAACATGGATTTATGCACATTTGTGGAAGAAATAATGTAAATTATATCTGATGACAGTATAAAGGCTCTTAGGAGATAGTAAGGGGGTAGAGGCGTGTAGTAACACAACTCTAGGGTATTACATGTTCTCCTTTACTGGAGAAACTCAAGTGCAAAACAGTACAGGCAAGGCATAGGGCTCGCTTCTCCAGTCTCCTCCCTGGCAGAAGAAGGGTTTGATGCTGAGGAAAGACCTGTCTCTCTCTCACGGACATTCACGACAGGTGACAGGAGATCAGTGAGACTGGCAACACGTGGTTTGATCTGACATGTTTTCTGTTTAGATCAAATGACGTCTGTGTAGTTTCTGGTGCTTGCCACACCTTCTTTCCCCAGGTGTGGCTATAATGGTCAATTAATCTTCTCTATTCATTATTGTTTCTCCCACTCTGCTATGCGGTTTATAGCCTCAGTTTGAGTTCTGGATAGCTGGTGTGTGGATCTCGGCTGAGTACCTGGTGCAGCCATAGCCACTAGGGTTGAGCGAACCCGAACTATAAAGTTTGGGTTTGTACCGAACTTTACGGTATTCGGCACCCGAACATTTCAGTAAAAGTTCGAGTTCGGATTCAGTGTTCGGGTAATATTAATATACCATCAGATTGGAGTTTTCTCCAATCCGATGGTATATTTTAACTTGAAGCGTCCCCATCACCATGGGAATGCCTCTATGTTAGAATATACCATCAGATTTGCGTTAGAGCGTGAAAACTCAGATCCGACAGTATATTCTAACACAGAGGCGTTCCCATAGTGATGGTGATGCTTCGAGTTAGAATATACTGAGAACTGTGTACATAACTTCCCCCTGCTGCCTGGCAGCACCTGATCTCTTACAGGGGGCTGTGATCCGCACAATTAACCCCTCATTGATGGCCAGTGCGGCCCCCCCTCCCTCCCCAGTATTAAAATCATTGATGGCCAGTGCGCCCCCCCTCCCTATTAAAATTATTGGTGGCTAGTGCGGCCCCCAACCCCCTATTAAAATCATTGGTGGCTAGTATGGCCCACCCACCCCCTATTAAAATCATTGGTCTCCAGTGCGGCCTCCTCTCCCCCCCCCCCTATTTAAAATCATTGGTTAACAACCCCCCCATCATTGGTGGCAGCGGAGCGGCAGTTCCGATCAGGGTCCCAGTTTAATTGCTGGGGCTCCGATCGGTTACCATGGCAGCCTGGACGCTACTGCAGTCCTGACTGCCATGGTTACTTAGCACTTTTAGCAGCATTATACTTACATGCGCTGTCTGTGGCTGGCCGGCGCTCCTCCTACTGGTAAGTGAAAGGTCTATGCGGCGCATTGCTTATGGCACAGACCTGTCACTTACCAGCGATTAAACTGGGACTCCGATTGGAACTGCCGCTCCGCTGCCACCAATGATGGGGGGGGGTGGTAACCTGTGGCCACTGCCACCAATGATTTTAATTAGGGGTGAGGGAGGGTGAGGCGGGGAGGCTGCACTGGACACCAATGATTTTAATAGGGGGGGCCGCACTAACCACCAATGATTTTAATAGGGGGGTGGGGGGGTTGCACTGGCCACCAATGATTTTAATACTGGGGAGGGAGGGGGAACCGCACTGGCCACCAGTGATTTTAATACTGTGGAGGGAGGGGGGTCTGGCCCCTGCTGCCCGGCAGCACCTGATCTCTTACAGGGGGCAATGATCCGCACAATTAACCTCTCAGGTGGTGCACCTAAAGGGTTAATTGTGCAGATCACAGCCCCCTGTAAGAGATCGGGTGCTGCCAGGCAGCAGGGGGAAGTTATGTACACAGTTCTCAGTATATTCTAACTTGAAGCGTCCCCATCACCATGGGAACGCCTCTGTGTTAGAATATACTGTCGGATCTGAGTTTTCACGAACGTGAACATCTAGGTGTTCGCTCAACTCTAATAGCCACTTGAAGTTAAGTGTTTTCTTTCCTTTTGTATTTTGTTTGGGTTATTTTGTGTGTTGCATTTCTCTGTCATTTGTATTAAGGCCTGAGGGAGACTCCTATTCATCCTTCTTTTTGGAGGAACAGGTTGTCTCAGTCCTGACATTAGTTCCAGGGTCCTTTAGGGTGAGTTAGGATATTAGGTATTTCTGTGTATGAACTCTCCTACCTCTGGGGTCTGTTCATACTGTTAGTTAGCCAGGACTTTTATTAGGGTTTTACTAGGAGGTGTCCATCTCCTTTCCCTAGTTTCCAGGCCTTATTCCCTCCCACACCCGAACGTGACTCTCTCTCTCTCTCTCTCTGAAGTCTGGTACCCTGGTCTAAGGCTGGTGATCCAGGGTCTGCGGGAGAATATTCCCGTCTCAGCCTCTTCTTCTGGTCATTCAATAGTCTGGCAGAGTCTCATCTTCTAAGCACTGATCCCAAACTGCAGAACACTAGGGGCTATGACTGCTCTCATTATATACAGATTCTGGCTAAACTAGAACCTTATATTAGGAGGGGCGGAGTAAAGAAACACAGCCCAAACAGTTACAATGTTACAACTCCCGTATTTCATAGACTTAAATTAGAGCTTCAGTGATACTCAATGAAAATGACACAGCAGTTTTTCCAGACGAAAACAAGTTTTAGACATAAACACAGAGCTAAACCAGATATCCACAAGGTCAGTCTGTCTGGTTTTGGTGGTAAACAAGTCTGAATTTTTCCCTTCAAAACATGCTCTTCTTTAAACATTAGACTACTTTCACATTAGCGTTTTCAATTCCGCTTTTTGAGATCTGTCATAGGATCTCAATAGCGGAAGAAAATGTTCCATTTGGTTGCATCCCCTTCGTGGACAGAAAAACGCTGAAATGATCAAGACGGATCTTTCCGGACACACAGTGTAAGTCAATGGGGATGGATCCGTTTTCTCTGACACAATGGAAAATGGATTCATCCTCCATTGACTTTCAATGGTGTTCCATACGGATCTGTCATGGCTATAGACATAATACAACCAGATCTGTTCATGACGGATGCATGCGGTTGTATTATTGTAACGGAAGCGTTTTTTGCAGATCCATGACAGATCCGCAAAAATGCTAATGGAAAAAATTGCCAGCTTCTTATTATTAGCTAGAAAGTCACAAAAGTCTCTCAGTGTTCATTAACCCTTTCCACAGTGCTGTGCAAACACAGTGCAAATGTACAGGGTATATATCACAGCAAACATATGCAATTACACAGTATTAAATAGTATAAGTCAGTGCAAATTAACCCTTTGCATAGGGGGAACAGGGGCAAATGTCCACAAATGTCCAGACTTCAAAGTATCCCTGCTCCAGGGCACTACAAGTGCACGGCGCAAGATATGATGTAGGAGGCAGCAAACCGGGCCAGAGTTAGACGAAAAATGTCTCTCTTTACTGTAGTGCAAAATGGAAGTTGTAGTACATCCAATTACAACGGTCACAATTCTAACTAAACATAGTGAAATTCTCTCCCAGATAGCAGTGTATGGATTTAGGCAAGGATGGGCACTCTTTCCTCTCTAGCTTGCCAAAGTCTCTCTTAGTACTTTTGCAATTATACACAGCAGCGTTTAGGCTGAATGAAATGACTAGGCGGGTCATGTGTAGGGTGTCTTAACTGTAATCCCTCCATGGCAGTAAAGTCTTTATTGCCCTCAACGGCAGTTACCTTACTGATCCATTATTTTATCTCGGCCATGCAGATTCCAAGTTCTCCTTAATCTCTCTTTCTTGCTCTAGATCTTACAGAGATCTAATAGTAACTTCCATGGGCCTGAGAAGAAGGGGCACATGGCACAGCTTCCTTCCCCTCTGAGCTCTCCCCTCAGAATCTGTTGGAAACTCTAGAGCTAGTTGTGGAGCCAACCACCACCTAGCAGCCTCCTGCAAAGTGCTGTATCAGAGTTAGTCAACTCCGTTACTACCGTACAGCACTATGCTGGGAGTATACAAAGCATTACAATGGATAACATAACCATAACATGATAATACCATAAGTCTTTTACATAAGGGGCAACAACATGTACCCTTCTTATTTGTGCTCATTGGGTTAGAGAAGGGCCAGAAAATATATGTAAGATGTCATTTTTTTCTGTTTTCTCTACAGGGAGTTACAACCATGTGGCCGCCATACGAGGCTGCGCCACTAAAGACATGTGTGAATACCGCACAGAAAACATAACATCAAAGGCCATGCAGACCATCCAGCTGAGAACCAGTTTCACATGCTCGGATGACAGTGACAGCGTCCACAACAGTTTATTATTGCTGGTCCTTACTGCCACTATGTTCTCCAAGTTTACAACAGCCATGTGATGTCCACCTGTAAAATAGCTTTCTGTACCAAGAAAAACAGTGCAAAAAAGTGTAATTTTACAAATGCTTCGCTTTACTGATTACTAATATTTATATAAATTATTCTTCATACATATCCAAAGCTAATAAAATCTACTGTGTAGTGTATTATGGAAGCTCACAAGAGAGACCGGTAAAGATAAGGAACTATCTGGATAAGCCTGGGAAAAAAGTGAAATTCCTTTCGTGTCCGATTCGTCAAATTAAAAAAAAAATTGATTCGTGATTCTACATGAATAAAATCTGCTCCAATTGGCCTCAAAATTGGTATATGACACTACGAGGCCTCCTAGGAGAGTGACACTGACATACAGCGGGTTAACACATGGGTGATGGATGTAGATGGTGTTTAAACACACACTGTGTTATGGGAAAAAATATTGGCTTGCTGGGACCAAGAGTTCAAAAATTAATGGGGGCAGATCCCTTCTGCACTTATCTTTAGAACGGTGCACCGCCATCCTCCATTCATTGCTATGGGATTGCTGAAAATAACCAAGCGGCTTACTCGGCAGTCCCATTGAAATGAATGGGAAGCAAACTTCACAAGTACGGTAACCCCACCGCTCCATTCACTTCTAGGGGGTGACAGAAATAGCCAAGCCAGCATTTTCAGTGCTCCCATAGGAATGAATAGAGGGTGGCATGCATCCTCCATCACTTTACGGGCTCCGTTCTAAAGATAGGTGTGGGTCCGCAGCACTTTACAGACATTAGCCTCAAGCTGTCCCCAATGGGGCTCACAATCTAAGTCCCCTATCAGTATGTCTATGGAGTGTGGGAGGAAACCGGAGAACTCGGAGGAAACCCACCCAAAAACAGTGAGGACATACAAACTCCATCCAGATGTTGTCATTGGTTGGAATCAAACCTAGGACCCCAGCGGCAAGGTACCAGTGCTAACCACTGAGCCACCGTGCTAAATGTAAATTATACCCTACGGTGAACGCTGTAAAAAAATAAAAATACATTTTAAATGACAGAATTGCTAGTTTATACTTAGTTGCCACTAAAAAAACTTAATGAGGGTCGCAGGGGCGTAGCTAGAAATGACTGGGCCCCATAGCAAAAAAAAATTATGGGCCCCCCCTCCCGGATCTCCCACCCCCACATTACCTCTCGGACCTCGCCGCCACATCCACAGCCCTCATGCACTTGCGACGGTTACGTGTAGGACTGAGCATAGACAGTTGGTCACTGGCAACGCATTTGTGCCAGTGTAGGAAATGTATGAATCAAAATGTCTGTGTATTAAAGTAGGACTAGTCAGAACTGCCGCCCAGACTGCGGGACCACTCCAGGGGTCAAGTCCTGGGAAAAAAAGTGTGGGAACCCAAGATCCACTGCCACCCCGACCCCCCCCCCCCCCCCAAAAAAAATATATATAATAAAATTCAGTGCAACCTAAACAAAAACTGGAATTTGCGCTATATGTCTGTTCAGACATAATTCGTCTCTTTCATATTATATGCTTCCCTTATATCTAATTTACTTACAGTTCTGAAGACTCAGGGGTGCTGAGTGGCATGGCCTCAGGGGTGCTGAGTGGCATGGCCTCAGGGGTGCTGAGTGGCATGGCAGAAGGAGTGTGGGAGACTGTGAGGCCTTTTTTCTACAAGCTGCTCCGAAAAAAAAAAAAATCATTACACCTCAGGTCAGACCACCAATCAGACCCTCAATGTTAATCAGACCTCAGATCACACCTCAGCTCAGACCCCAATATGAATGACCCCCAATCAGACCTCAGATAAGAGCCCCATGCCTATCGTCCACCAGCAAGGCAGCTGGCACTGGGATCTCCATGTTATTGGTCAGTTAATACATCAGGGACCCCCTGGCATGGGGCCTGGGCATAGCTAAGTGGAAACTGGGTGATCCATAGGCAGGACCGGGTGGCTGCCCTCATCCACCAGCCCGTCCCTAAGAAATCTCTCATCAGATGTTAGAGCAGCAGCGATCGATCAGCCAGGATTAATGTGCACAGTGGGTGCCCCCCTCCCCCTCATTCTTAGGCAAGTGACAAACTCAGCTCTGCTACATCTACAATGACCAACTACAACAAATGTAATGCCAAACTGCAGTTCCTCTATGTGATGCCTTGGATAGCTTCCACTGGACCCACAGGCTGTGTGGGTCCAGTGGAAGCTATCCAAGGCATCACATAGAGGAACTGAAGTTTGGCATTACATTTGCTGTAGTTGCTCATTGTAGATGTAGCAGAGCTGAGTTTGTCACTTGCCTAAGAATGAGGGGGGGGGGGGGGGCAGTTTGTCAATTGCCTAAGGGGGGGCCTCCCACTGTGCACATTAATCCTGGCTGATCGATCGCGGCTGCTCTCACATCTGATGGGAAAGGTTAGGAGGCACTGGGGTGACTTTGTAATTGCTCCCTATATAATTGAGTTTGTCTGCTAATAGATCAGGGCACCCAGAGAGAAATCAGATTACGCAAACCAGCTGCTGAAGAATAAGGGGCCACACAAAGGGGCCCATCCAAGCTGAATGACAGATGTAAGGTCATTTACCTGAAGGGCCCCTTACATATGGCAGCACCTTGATAATTCTGACCCATTGTGTAGCAAACTGACAAGGCTTTAATGAAGTGACATTAGTGCTCCGGGGCAGACATACCATAGCTGTAACTGCATAGGGGCCCTACAGGCATTAGGGCCACAGGCCAGCTCAAAAGTAGCATATGTTCCCTACGTGATACGTCAGATCAGCCGTACCTGAAAATTCCTGAACCTGAGGTGGAACATGATGGCAAGAGGTGGCGCTGATATTCGCCAAGATTTAAAGCATTTAGAAATAATTGTCCCAGTATGACCACTTTAACTGCCTGCACCCAGCTTTCCCAATCCCCTGAATGGCAAACCTGGAGAATTAGACCGTAGGCGGGTCAGGGGGGCCCGGACTCACTCAGCGACAGTCACTCACTGACTCTACAGTCAGTGAGTCACTCACTTGCCGCGCGCTGCACACAGCAGCTTCCTCTTCCGACCGCAACTGAAGGCTGAAGCCGCTCCCCCTCCTCACGTTGCCTGGCCCTGCCCTGCACAGTGCGCGTCACGCAGGGCTGGCTCTCAGCCTCCGCTCCGCCCCCTGTCCTGTGAATCTGTCACACAGTTATCAGCTGCGCCTGCGGGCCTCGTTCTCCTGGCTTGAGGCGGGGGCCCCGTGGGCCCCCCTGACTTAGGGGCCCGGTCGCAATTGCGACCGCTGCGACCCCTATAGCTACGCCACTGGAGGGTCGGTTCAAACTAGCGTTAGGGAATCCGTTATGGCTTTCCCTTATAACATGGTTATAACAGAAAATAACGGAATCCATAAGACGGAAGGACGGACTTGTATTATGACAGGATGCAAAAGGGAAGCCTTTAAAAGGCATTCCGTTTGCTCTCCGTCCTAATAATGGTCTATGGGAATCAAAACGGATCCGTCTGGGTCCCGTTATGCAAGACGGAAAACAAAGTCCTGTCGACAGGACTTTATTTTCCATCTTGCATAACGGGAACCAGACGGATCCGTTTTGCTTTCCCATAGACTTCTATTAGGACGGAAAGCAAACGGAATGCCTTTTAAAGGCTTCCGTTTTGTATTCTGTCTGGGCATTCCGTTATTTTCCGTTATAACCATGTTATAACGGAAAGCCATAAGGGAATCCCTAACACTAGTGTGAACCCACCCTAACAAGTGATCAAAAAGCGTCATTTACTCCAAAATGATACTAATGAAAACTATAAGTCATCCTGCAAAAATCAAGCCCTCAAACATCACCACAGATAGAAAAATAAAAAAGTTATGGCTCTTGGGAAGGGGCGATGCACAAAAAGATTTTATTCTTTAAAAAAAAAAGGGTTTTATTGAACAAAATTCGTAAACAGAAAAAAAACTATTTGTATTTGGTATCGCTGTAATCGTACTGACTGAAAGAATAAAGATATTATGTTATTTATACCGAAAAATGAACGACGTAAAGTTTATAACATAAAAACTCATGATATGATATTTCAACCTGGTGGCTCACCTCCCTTCTCCACTATGTATAAGGTGCTCTGACTGTAAGGTTCACCCCGTTCACATAATATCAAATAGATTTATAACAGTAGACAGGCACACTTCATTTGGAGGAATACTTATGCATGCCACTCAAATATTTCATTTATTAATTAATCATATGCATAAAATATATATAAAAAATGCACAGATAATATATAAAAAACAAGTCGTTGTGTAAAATATATTAATTGCAATTCATAAATTATTTTCTACAGAGAGAGGCTACTTATTTCTCTTCACTTCCCTCTGTATGCCAAATTGTTGAAGGGAATAACTGAAGGACCTGGAGTATTTGTGTTCTTGTGATGGGAGTATTTTTCATCAATTATTACTCATATACATTCATGTACCAACCTCGTGTCTTTATATTTTGCTCCGATATATTCAGCTCCTGTATCAATTCCTGATTAAGCAAACCGTTCTCTTAGGGTACTTTCACACTAGCGTTTTTCTTTTCCGAAAAAGAGTTCCGTCCTAGGGGCTCTATACCGGAAAAGAACTGATCAGTTTTATCCCCATGCATTCTGAATGGAGAGTAATCCGTTCAGGACGCATCAGGATGTCTTCAGTTCTGTCTTTTTGACTGATCAGGACAGAGATAATACCGCAGCATGCTACGTTTTTATCTCCGGCCCAAAAAAACGGAACACTTGCCTGAGTGCCGGATCTGGCATCCAAAGGAATGTATTAGTGGCGGATCCGGCATTCAAAATACCGGAATGCCGGATCCGTCCTTCCTGCGCAGACCGAAAAAAAGGTGAAAAAAAAATGCCGGATCCGTGTTTCCGGATGAGCATTTGTAAGATGGCTCAGGATCCTAATCAGTCTTACAAATGCCATCAGTTAGCATACGTTTTCCGGCGACGGAACTGCCCGCCAGATCACTCTGCCGCAAGTGTGAAAGTAGCCTTAGTTGAGTTGTAACAGTTTGTGTCGATCTGTTTACATTATCATATTGCAATAATGGCGCTCAGTCATTTTTACTCACTGTTAGCCGATCAGGGGGCTGTCAGAAAAAACGCGCTGAAATCGCAATGCTTTTTTTGGAAGTAAAACTGAAGAAATACCATCTAGATAAACTACTGAGGCTGGGAACGGGATTGGAGAAAGACTATTCCTTGAAATCTCCTTCTAAATACAGGGATTTTATATCAATTATATATCATTTGGTGGGAACTGGAAGAGTGGGTATAAAAGTGGGAAGGGTCCCAATGTATTCATGGCCACTGAGGAAGGAGTCCATAGAACTCCGAAATGCGTTTGGTACAAAAAGATACATGGAAACCAGAACCCACCACAAAGAACCCACTGGATCTAAGGACGAAACTAGATTCATATGAGAGAACTATCCTGGGAACCCAGTATATCCCAATACACATGCTGATCGAGATTCCACTAACACGTGGAACGCTGATTCTCGCCGCAGCTTGTGCAAAGGCTGTTTCTTCACGGCAGCTGCCACTTCTGAGTGGACCGTCATCTCACCGCCAATCACCTTACCACCGTGTAACGTGAAACGCAGAGGCTTCCACACAGGCGGATTACTTACTTACATAAGTGAACGGCGGCTTACCACCTTGAGGGTAGTACCACCTTGCTGCCCACTGCCTCACCCCTGCATTTGTGTATATCTGAAGGTAACGCTACCTTTCTGAGCACCTTCATACTACTTATCATCATATGGAGCCCACTGATCGGCTAACAGTGAGTAAAAACTACTGAGCGTCACTATTGCAATATGATATTGTAAACAGATCGACACAAACTGTTACAAACCAACTAAGAGAACGGTTTGCTTAATCAGGAATTGATGCAGGAGCTGAATCTATGGGAGCAAAATATAAAGACACAAGGTTGATACATGAATGTATATGGGTAATTGATGAAAAATACGCCCATCACAAGAACACAAATACTCAAGGTTGCTTCTACTTATGTCCTTCAGTTATACCCTTCAACAATTTGACATACAGTTAGGTCCATATATATTTGGACAGAGACAACATTTTTCTAATTCTTGTCCTGTACATTACCACAATGGATTTTGAACAAAACAATTCCGATGCAGTTGAAGTTCAGACTTTCAGCTTTAATTCAGTGGGTTGAACAAAAGGATTGCATAAAAATGTGAGGAACTAAAGCATTTTTTACACTCAATCCCTTCATTGCAGGGGCTCAAAAGTAATTGGACAAATTAAATAATTGAAAATAAAATGTTAATTTCTAATACTTGGTTGAAAACCCTTTGTTGGCAATGACTGCCTGAAGTCTTGAACTCATGGACATCACCAGACACTGTGTTTAATGCTCGGCCTTTACTGCAGCGGTTTTCATTTGCTGTTTGTTTGTGGCCTTTCTGTCTGAAGTTTAGTCTTTAACAAGTGAGATGCTCTATTGGGTTCAGATCCGGTGACTGACTTGGGCGTTTAGGAATATTCCACTTCTTTGCTTTAATAAACTCCTGGGTTGCTTTGGCTTCATGTTTTGGGTCATTGTCTGTCTGTATTATCAAACTCTGACCAATCAGTTTGGCTGAATTTGAGCGCACAGTATGTCTATGAAAACCCCAGAATTCATCCGGCTGCTTCTGTCCTGTGTCACATCATCAATAAACACGAGGGCCCCGGGGCCACTGGCAGCTATGCATGCCCAAGCATCACACTGCATTCGCCGTGTTCTACAGATGATGCGGTATGCTTTGGATCATGAGCTGTACCATGCCTTCGCCATACTTTTTTCTTTCCATCATTCTGGTAGAGGTTGATCTTGGTTTCATCTATCCAAATAATGTTCTTCGAGAAGGCTGCTGGTTTTTTAAGATGTTTTTTGTTTTTTTTTTAGCAAAGTCCAATCTAGCCTTCTTATTCTGGAGGCTGATGAGTGGCTTGCACTGTGCAGTGAACCCTCTGTATTTCCTTTCATGCAGTCTTCTCTTTATGGTAGATTTGGATATTGATATGCCTATATCCCGGAGAGTGTTGTCTACTTGGTCGGCTGTTATGAAGGGGCTTCTCTTCACCATGGTAATTATTCTGTGATCATCCACCACTGTTGTCTTCCGTGGGCGTCCAGGTCTTTTTGCATTGTTGAGGTCACCAGAGCTTTCTTTCTCAGGATGTACCAAACTGTAGATTTTGCCACTCCTAATAGTGTAGCAATTTCTCGGATGGGTTTTTTCTGTTTTCGCAGATGAAGGATGGCTTGTTTCACCTGCATGGAGAGCTCCTTTGACCGCATGTTTACTTCTCAGCAAAATCTTCAAAATGCAAGCACCACACCTCAAATCAACTCCAGGCCTTTTATGTGCTTAATTGAGAATGAAATAATGAAGGAATTGCCCACACCTGCCCATCCAGCCTTCGAGTCGATTGTCCAATTACTTTTGGTCCCTTTAAAAACAGGGTGCCACAGGTAAAGGAGCTGAAACCCTTCATCCAATTTTAATGTGGATACCCTCAAATGAAAGCTAAAAGTCTGGACTTTTATAGGTCATGTCCATTATATAACTAAAACTTGAATATGTTTTAGAAAAACAGGCAATAAAAACAAAATTTTTGTCCGTGTCCAAATATATATGGACCTAACTGTACAGAGGGAAGTGAAGGAAAATAAGTAGCCTTTCTCTGTATAATATAATTTATGAATTGAAATTCATATATTTTACACAACTTATATAGAATAGAGAGGGCTCACCTATTAATCAAGAGTGGTATGGGTGCTCCAACAAAGAGGATTCACCCAATCCTCTAGAAATATTGAGAACAAGATAGAAGAGTAGTAGGGCACACCAATATTTGTTTCCACACGGATACTTAATTTAACAATATTTATTAATCATGATATACAATATTAAGAAAATGAACAAGTTAAAATACACTCTAAAAATTAATGGAATTAATAAGATATTAAATACATTACTAAACATTAATAAATAATAATAATAATTAATAATATATTACTAAACATTAATAAATAATAACTTGTTCATTTACTTAATATTGTATATCATGATTAATAAATATTGTTAAATTAAGTATCCGTGTGAAAACAAATATTGGTGTGCCCTACTACTCTTCTATCTTGTTCTCAATATTTTACACAACTTGTTTTTTATATATTATCTGTGTATATTTTTTATTTTTTTATTTTTTCCCTTCTTTTATATTTTTTATATTTTATACATATGAATATGATGAATTAATAAATGAAATATTTGAATGACAAGGATAAGGTCTCTCTGGATTCCTGCAAATGAAGTGTGCCTGTCTACAGTTATAAAACATAAAAACTCAGTGGCGGTATTGCTGTTTTTCCCTCCCAGAAAGAGTTAATAAAATTTAATCAGAAAGTTATGTGTACCCCAAAATGGCACCATTAAAAACTACAATTTGTAACGCATAAAAACATGCCCTCATAAAGCTATATAGACAGAAACATAAAAAATTTATAGCTCTTGGAATGCGATGATGAAAGAGGAAGAAAAACTCTTGGTCAGTAAGGGACAAAATAGGCCGGTCACTAAGGGGTTAATGGGCCTCAGCTAGAGGTGTGGGAAAATCCTCATGGGTCCATGGCTGATTCATATTGCCAAAAGTGATGTTTCATATAATGGCGGAGGACACCTTTGTCTATTTGTGTGAGACGACGCCACCTGCCATGCTGAAAACCCTCTCCGAGATGATACTGGAGACTGGACAAGACAGCATAGTGAGGGCAAACTGGGCCAGTCCTAGCCACTGTTCCAATCTGCCTCCCCAAAAGTCCATGGGGTCAGGGAATACAGTATGTGACGGGGAAAGGCCATATTTAGAAAACTAGACATTTTTAAACCATTTTTTTATTACACAAAAAAAAGGGCAGCGGGGCAGAAGTACAACTATCACACAACAAATTACATTTTGGTGAAGGTGCAGAACTGCTCCACGTTTTGATAATAACAATGACAATTTTACAGTCTGGCAAAAAGTACAACTGATGGCATAAGAAGAATTACATTTTTGAAAATAATTACATTTTGTTGAAGGTGCAGAAGTGCCCTACTATGGACACCTGGCCAAAAGTCAGATGGATGGGATATGACAAAAACTGAGGCTGAGGGAATACAGAAGAATTACATTTTTGAAAATAATTCAGCTTTGGTGAAGCAGTGGAATTGCATCAAAATTGCCACAACTAAGTGGTACAGCAACAACTGCACCACCACCAGCAGCTTGGCCAAGAGGCAGTTCAGCATGCTTTTATGAAAGAAATTAAGCTGTTAACAAACATGAATTGTGCTAATTGTACTTAATTGTCAAGTATTCTCACTTCTCTTGGGCTAATATAACTATGAAGAGCATGAATTTTTAAGTTGAATTAAGAAATATAGGGAGTCATTTACTTTTCTGAAATACTGCTAAATTAGACGCATCTCACCGAGCTCACTCCAGGTCTAAAATTGTGGGAGTGGTGTGGCATGGAAGGGGAAGGGCTGGTAGGCCCGTCTCATTCACCATTTTCTATACCTGTTTTAGGCTCGGAAAAAGGTCATAATGTAAGACCGCTCGGAAGCTGTCTTAAATTTAAAACTGGCGCTGGATGCGCCAAAGTTATAAAGAAGAGGCCTGCACCTCTTCATAATTTCGGCAGAACCACCGCCAGCTGTGGGCCTTTATTAAGACTGATGTTTAAATCGCCAGTGTTAATAAATGTGCTCCATAGTCTGCCCCAAGCGGGGTGTAGTCCCATAGTTTAGGACTTGTCCTAAATTGCAGCGACACTTACAACTGGATTGCTAAACACACAGGGGGTCATTTATCAAACTGGTGTAAAGTAGCCCATAGCAACAAACCAGATTGCACCTTTCATTTTCTAAAGGAGCTGTCAAAAATGAAAGGAGGAATCTGTGGTTGCTGTAGGCAACTAAGCCAGTTCTACTTTACACCAGTTTGATAAATGACCCCAACAGAGCTGTTTTCTGGTCAAACATTACATTTAGTGTTGAGCGAGCATGCTCGGCCGAATACCGGTTCGGCTCGAGCATAGCTATGCTCGTCACATGGCGGTACTCGGCTGAGTACCGCATGTGCTTGAGTCTCCTCCCCGCACGTTTCGTAGCTGCTAAGCAGCCAATAAACATGCAGGTAAGTACTGCCCTCACTGTGATGCCAGTAGCCATGTTGGCTACTGGTATTACAGTGATTGGCTGTCCAGAACGCATCATCAGGTGCTATATAGCTCATTCATAGTCAGGGAGAGCTGAGCATTGGAAGGGACAGAGAGTGTAGGGAGTGTAATTGAATTAAAATGTAAGGACTATTGTGTGTGACAACAGCAATATATATTTTTAGTGCATCCTGCGCAAAATACTGTGTAATAGTCCGCTGCGGACAGTCAAATTATTTGCGCCACATCTCCTGTGTAAATTGTGCGCATCCCTAAAATATCAGTGACATCCAGTGCACTTTTTCCGCAGACGGTGTCCACTGCGGACAATTAAATTAGCAGCGCCACATCTCCTGTTTAAAATGTGTGCATCCCTAAAATATCAGTGACATTTAGTGCACTTTTTCCGTAGACGGTGTCCGCTTCTGACAGTGACCTGATCAGGCCCACGACTGCTGTGTAAGGCTACTTTCACACTAGCGTTTGTCGGTCCGCTCGTGAGCTCCGTTTGAAGGGGCTCACGAGCGGACCCGAACGCAGCCGTCCAGCCCTGATGCAGTCTGAATGGAGCGGATCCGCTCAGACTGCATCAGTCTGGCGGCGTTCAGCCTCCGCTCCGCTCGCCTCCGCACGGACAGGCGGACACCCGAACGCTGCTTGCAGCGTTCGGGTGTCCGCCTGGCCGTGCGGAGGCGTGCGGATCCGTCCAGACTTACAATGTAAGTCAATGGGGACGGATCCGTTTGAAGATGCCACAATATGGCTCAATCTTCAGGCGGATCCGTCCCCCATTGACTTTACATTGAAAGTCTGGACGGATCCGTCCGAGGCTATTTTCACACTTAGCTTTTATATGCCAAAATAATGCAGACGGATCCGTTCTGAACGGAGCCTCCGTCTGCATTATTATGATCGGATCCGTTCTGAACGGATCCGATCGAACGCTAGTGTGAAATTAGCCTAACGTGTGCGCTTCAAAAAAAATTCGGGGACATAAAATTAAATTTTTCAATAGACGGTGTCCACTGAGGAAAGGTTAACTGAGGAAAGGTTAATTATCCGCGCCACATCTCCTGTTTAAAGTGTGTGCACCTAATATCTGACATCCAGTGTCCTTTTTCTATAGATGGTGTCCGCTGCGGACAGTGATATTAGCTGCGCTACATCTCTTGTATAACGTTAGCGTATCCGAAATATCAGCAACATTCATTCAGTGCAATTTTTTATTAGCCGGTGGTAGCAGCGACATTACAAGCGCTTTTGGCCAGGGACGCTACATTTCCCTTATGGCACACTGGGTGAACATTGTGGAGGCCAGGAGCGAGTCGTACCCTGGGATGGCACTGGTGCTATCGACACCAAGGATTTCGTGCCCTACTTCCATCAGGATTTCCGCCGCCACCTACGTTACTGGCTGCCACCCCCCCTTCTCCTCCTCCACCTCCCCCTACACTTCCACCTCTTAATTATCATCTTGCAGCACCAGTCAGCCATCGGTCAGAAGCTGGATGCAGTGTAGCACTGCAGAGAAGAAGCGGCAACAGGCCGTGCTAAAACTTATTTGCCTAGGTGACAAACAGCACACCACCGCAGAGCTGTGGCAGGGGATAAGGGACCAGACTGAGCTGTGGCTCTCGTCCACAAAATTTTTAAAATGGTCAGCTTGGCAGCAGGCTCTCATCCACACAATTTTTAAAATGGTCAGCGCGGCAGGCGGCCCTCACCTACAATCAATTACAAGGTCAGCTCACCTCCTGATGATGACAGCAAAGTCTTGCCTGTTGGTACTCTGAAACATATGGCTGACTTCATATTAGGCTGCCTTTCCCGTGACCTGCACGGTATACACATTTTAGACAACACGCATTACTGGTTGTTCACCCTTTTCGACCCCCGCTACCAAGAGAACTTATCTCCAAGTCCTCTGGTGCAGAGGACAAGCAAAACGGTGCTATACCAGAAGGTCCCTGTGGAAAAATTGCTCCACATTTTATAGGGCTGACATCGAAATGGATCGTCGACGTCACGGGGATGTGCAATCAGGCAGAAGTTATCTAGAGCCAACAAAGTGGCAGCAGGCCCTCGTCCATAATGTTTTCGCTGGCCCTCGCATATCTGTGACATACAGTGTACTTTTTGCATAGACACTGCGAACAGTGACATTACCTGTGGTACCTCTCCTGTATAACGTTTCCTCATCCTACATACCAGTAACATTCCCTGTAATTTTGTAATACTCATACCAATAACAAGGCCTCTTAAGAGTCCTGTATTGTTATTTATCGTCACTACCTCCCCAAGTCGGAAGTGGGTAATTTGTAAGCCCCCCGCTTACCTTCCGTGGATGTGGTAGCCGTTTCTCTGGCTCCCTCTCCAGAATCGAACACTGATTCCCCTGTGGTCACCATGTTAGGAGCATAAAATAACATCAAAAGTCGATAGGGCAGACATCCAAATGGATCATCGACGTCACGGGAACGTGCAGTCAGGCTATCTAGAGTCAACAAAGCAGCAGCAGGCCCTTGCCCATAATGTTTTCGCTGGTCATCTCACCTGCAAGCCCTCAACCATAATTTTTTCGATGGTCAGCTAAGCAGCAAGCACTCTCCCATAAGAGTCTGGTCAAGACAATCCTCACCGCCGGGGGTCACGTAACTAATTAGCACAGAGGAGTCTCGTTGGTTATCGGAATTAACCAAACAAATCGCTCCACCAACTCAGAAGGGCCATGCACCACCACCCACAGAATCGAGAAAGAGCTATGAATCTGTCAATCCTTTCCGTGTCTGGGCCAGGTGAGGTTTGCCGTGTTGAGTCAAATTAAGCTGCAGGCTCCACTCCTGGTGGTGCCCTTCCGTCAATGAGTTTAAAATTCAGCTTTGCAACCATACTCCCCCCCGGAACCCAAAGACTTTGGTTTCCCGGAAGCTGCTCGGCGGGTCATGGGAATAACGCCACCGGATCGCCTGTCGGATCGTCTTCGAACCTCCGACTTTCGTTGATGATTAATGAAAACATTCTTGGCAAATGCTTTCACTGTGGTTCGTCTTAGGCCGGTCCACGAATTTCATCCCTAGCGGCGCAATACAGATTCCACTCGCTGTCCTTCTTGATCATGGCCCAAGTTCCGAAAATCAACTAAATATTTGACTGAACTTGC
The DNA here is from genome assembly GCF_014858855.1 of Bufo gargarizans. Lineage (NCBI taxonomy): Eukaryota > Metazoa > Chordata > Amphibia > Anura > Bufonidae > Bufo > Bufo gargarizans. Next base: position 683,616,662 of record NC_058081.1, on the reverse strand, counting down.
ACTTTATATACAAGTAAATATACAGGAAAGAATGTTTCCTATCAATTTTTCCTCTAAAATCGATTTTTTTTCTTTGGTTGTGTGCGTATTATTGTCAGTCTGTAAAAGTGCCATACTATTCTGACATTGTTCCCTGCAGCAACCTCTAAGTCCAAAATGCATCCAGACATCCTCCCCATGTTGTACTAGAACCATTTAGGTGGTGTTTCCATCAATTTCTGACATTTTCCTATGAACCAGGCACCCTCCCCTCTTCTGAGCAGGGGGTACCTGGTTTAATGCTCGGGTTCTCCCATTAACTTCCATTATACTCGGGTGCTCGGTCGAGCACCTGAACATCCCGATGTGTTCAGCCCGAACCCCAAGCACTATGGTGCTCGACCAACACTAATTACATTATTAATAACTGATAACAAAGTGGAGCAGGAAGAATAGTCTGGGAGAACCAGTAACTAAGGACAATGACAAGGACACTATACTGTTTGTGGATGCCGCCTGGCTGCCACAAAGAAGACTCAAAAAAGGAGGACAGACTTCATCCAATTGGTGGCCAATTCTATCCTCCCACTGCATCTGGTGACACCGCCATATATGTGCAGAACTGCACAACATTTTAAAAATGAGACAATTTTTAAGGATAACTGGCCACAAGTGGTAATACTATAAAACAGAATAAAATTTGAGTAAAAGCCCGGAAATTTACCACATTGACCACAACTAAGTGGTACAGCAGCAACTGCACTGCCAGTAACTTGGTCGAGCTAACTGCTGGTCGAAAATATTTTTCTCGTGGCCACACACTCTGTTATGGATATCTCATGATGAAGCAGAGGACAAGGAGAAGGAGGAGTCTGAGTAGTAGAAGAAGCAGCTGTTGATTACAAGGACACTGTTCTGCTTGGGGATGCAGGCTAGCTGCCACAAAGAAGGCCAGGAGAAGGAGGACAGACTTGTTCTGATTCAGAATGCTGGCAATTTCTATTTTCCCACAGGATCTGGTGATGCCGCATGTGTTGCAATAGAGCCCTGGCACCTATGTTTGCATTTGAATGCCCACAGCTTATTTTAATCCTGCAGATCTTGCAAATGCCTGTGGTTTTGTGTGTGGGCCTTGTTGAGAAAAAACACTCTAAAAGGAGATATTTTCACAGAACTAGAGCTTGGCCTAAGTCTGGCACGTTTTGAGCCTGCCCCCACAGTATCAATGGCATTACCAGTTCCCGAGCTGACCACAAGAGAAGCAGGTTTGGCCCTTTCAGCAGGTTTTGGCTTAATGTTGCTTTCTTTCTTTATTGTGCTAAGGCCAGTACCCTTCTCCTTTGATGTTGCTTCCTCACCAGCACTCCGATCTGGTTCCCAGGTCCTGACCAACACACAACATTATAGTCCTTACAAATGCTGAGCGAATTGAAGCATCTGAAGTGGAATTCGATCTGAAGTTTAGAATTAATTTGAATCTACACAAATCAGAATTTCCTCACGCTTCGTGGTAATGAAAGTAAGAAGCCTGGGGACCATGATATGACCCATAATGCCATGCAGCCAGCCAATTCACAGATAGCCATCCCCTGTGATGTCACAGCCCTATGAAACCCTCATCCCGCATGGTCTCCACCATTTCACTGTGATCTGAGCTTAGGGAGAGACGTGACAAGAGCTTATGCGCTAGGGACAGTGTTACTAAAAACTGTTAATAGAAGCATATTAGATAGGGAGAGTGCGGGGACAGTGCAGGTTGAGTGTAATTGGCCTGTGCATCGTGTTGAACTGTTGCCACATTCCCAGTAAATTTGTTAGTTTATACATAGAATTACTATGCTTCAGTATTAAAGGGCAGTCTGCATTTATCTTGTTCAACTGCTGTCACATTCTTAGTTAATCCGTTACTTTACTGACATAGTTACTGTACACTATGGCCAAAAGACAGTTGCCTGGGCCCTCCAAAGGAGCAGACAGTGGCAAAAATGTAGCCAGCACAAGTGGCAGCAGAAGAAGTGGGATCAGTAGCTGGCACTATTTTTCCAGCGGTCTTGTTTTGAACAACAATCCAGCTGTACTGGAATGGTTGACTCGCTGTTCAAGATCATCTCAAGTGACAACAGATACACACAGCCAGGAATCAGTGGGTTCCTCTGACACCACACTTAGTTGGCATGGCCCTGAACCTGCCTCTTGCTTTTCCGGCTCCTTCTGCCAGCAAGCAAGGATGAGCTTTGTGAGGACAGTCAGCAGTTACAAGCCAGCACAGACTTTCAGGAGAGTTCCACTATGGACTCCTCTAGGCGTAAAACTACCAATGATAATATTCGGGTGGAATCACATGTTGCGAGAGGTCAGGGATGTGTGCAAGAGACAGGTGTTGGTGACACAAGTTATAACCAAACAGATGTAGATGATGTAGTGGATCACACAAGGGAGCCGGATGAAGAGGGGGATCATCGTCATCAGGGGGTTTGGGTGGCAGTGTGCCCATGAGACAACAGGGTGAAAGCGTGCCTATGAAACAGCATGGTGGAAGCAGTGGGAGATCTTCAGCCAAATGTGGGAGTGGTACACCTTCCGCTACTGGGGAGACTACATGTGAGGAACACACTAGCAGTGCACGGGTTCATAAAAAACGGTGGCAGGCAGGCATCACGCATGAATGAAGGGAGAATGCCATACTCGCCAGTGTGGGGACTTTTCACCAAGTCAATGAGGGACGATAGCAGAATGTGTAGGCAGTAGGTGAGGCGCAGCCAGGGTGTTACTGTTGGCACGATGGCCCAGCGTCATCATAAAGTGGCGTGGGAAAACCGTGCTGAACATGCCCCTGGCCAAGTTGCTGGTACTACAGTCCTTCTCTTTCCATGTAGTTGACTCTGCACCTTTCAGAGAACTTATGGGTTGTGCCCACTCATGGTGGAGAGTGCCAAGCCATCATTATTTTTCCAAAAATGCTGTACCAGCTTCTGCACAAGTACGTTGAGCAGAAGGTGGGCCTCTCGGTGTATGGTACAGTTCACGCCAGCACTGACGTATGGAGTGCATGTCATCCACGGCCCACTAGGTAAATCTGGTTCAGGCGAAGGCACAGCAGCAACTTGGCCAGATGATGACAACGCTGCCTCCGCATTGTAATGCTGGGATTTCGGCGCCAATGTCCTCCTTTGCCTCCTAATCCTGCACCTTGTTCTCATCCTCCACTCTAGGCACAGTTCACAGTGGTCCTCCAGCATATCACCTATGCAAAGCTAGGCATTATCATACAGTTCTTCCCCTGGTCAGCCTGGGTAAATGGAGCCAGCCCGGGGTGGAACCGCTTGGCGTCATCAATAATCGAACACTGGCTGTCTCCTTATCAACTGGAAATAAGAAGCATGGTTACTGTTAATGGGAAGAAAATTTTGTCTATGCTGCATCAGGAAGGGCTGACCCATGCGCCCTGCATGCCCCAAGTCTTTATCTTGTTGTTAACCGGTTTCTTAAATCTTCCACTGAAATGTAAGAGCTGTTAAAATGTCCAGGAAAGTGTGCATGCACTTCAGCCACTCTTATCGTGCAAAACAAGCCCTCCTTGAGTTGCAAAGGCAAAATGCTCTTCCCCAACATCGCCTGATATGCTACGTTTCCACCCGTTGGAACTCCACACTCCATATTTTACACCGCCTGTACAAGCAGAAGAAGGCGTCAACAATTTCTTGTTGTAGAAGACATGTCTACTCCCCAGGATGAATTATGTCATTCCACTCCTTCAGGTCCTGGACAGGATGCTGACAAATCATAATGGCGAGGGAACAGAAGAGGTAGCACCTCCATTTGACAGCCACCTGAGCCCTGAGGAGGATGAATTGGTAGAGGAGGAGAACATAAACACCCAGGAATTTTATACACAACTAGGTGGTTTATCTCCCCATACAACATGAAAGGAACAGGGGGAGCATGAGGAGCTGGAGGGCAACGACGGAGACAACTCAGATATCCCTGACAGACCGTGGAGGTATGCAGTGGAGATGGAGGCGGGGAGGCCCTCCAACTCACTTGCGCAAATGGCCAGTTGCATGATGTCATGGCACACTGGCAGATTCTACAAAAGGGAGATGCCCGCTGTCAGCCTCTGAGTCATTCAGGGCAAGCCCGCCCCCCCCCCCCCCCCCCACACACACACACACACATACATACACATTATCCCAGTGTCATGTAATCCTTCATCTTCCTCCTCCTTCCTATATTCCCTGCCAATTCATCCAAAACAAATAAAAAAAGTTTCAGATATGTTTGGCAGACGATTTTTTGTGAAATTCGTAATGAATCTGATTTCTTTAAATTTATTTGCTCATCTTTGCCTAGGACATTTTGCAAAAAAGTGGAGATGGTGAACCTGTAATTAAACTGCTTTATAATGACATACAGTCCTGATCAAAAGTTTAAGACCACTTGAAAAATGGCAAAAAAAATCATATTTAGCATGGCTGGATCTTAACAAGGCTCCAAGTAGAGCTTCAACATGCAACAAGAAGAAATGGGAGTGAGACAAAACATTTTTTGAGTTATCAATTTAATGAAAACAACAAATAAACTGAAACAGGCTGTTTTTCAGCTGATCAAAAGTTTAGGACCACACCTCCAAAAAAACGAAACCCCCCCAAAACAGAAATCCAACTTCCAAACATGAACTCAGTAATGAGTAGCTCTCCCGTTATTGTTTATCACTTCAAAAATTTGTTTCGGCATGCTTGATGCAAGTGTTTCCATGAGGTGAGTGGGAACATTTCTCCAAGTGGTGAAGACGGCCGCACAAAGGCCATCTACTGTCTGGAACTGTTGTTCCTTTTTGTAAACTTCCCTTGCCATCCATCCCCAAAGGTTCTCAATTGGATTTAGATCAGGGGAACATGCAGGATGGGCCAAAAGAGTGATGTTATTCTCCTGGAAGAAGTCTCTTGTCCTGCGGGCATTGTGTACTTTAGCGTTGTCCTGTTGAAAATCCCAGTCGTTACCACACAAACGAGGGCCCTCAGTCATGAGGAATGCTCTCTGCAACATCTGGACATAGCCAGCGGCCGTTTGACGCCCCTGCACTTCCTAAAGCTCCATTGTTCCACTGAAGGAAAAAGCACCCCAGACCATTATGGCACCCCCTCCACTGTGGTGCGTAGAAAACATCTCAGGTGGGATCTGCTTGTCATGCCAGTAACGTTGGAGACCATCAGGACCATCAAGGTTAAATTTTTTCTCATCAGAAAATAAAACTTTCTTCCACCTTTGAATGTCCCATGTTTGGTGCTCTCTTGCAAAGTCCAAACGAGCAGTTCAGTGGCGTTCAAGGAGACGAGGCCTTTGAAGACGCTTTTTTTTTTTTAAGCCCTTCAGTCTCAGATGCCGTCTGATGGTTATGGGGCTGCAGTCAGCACCAGTAAGGGCCTTAAGTTGGGTTGAGGATCGTCCAGTGTCTTGACGGACAGCCAATTGGATCCTCCGGCTCAGTGCTGATTAAATTTTTTGGGGTCTTCCACTTGACTTTTTTGTTCCATAACCCTCAGGATCATTTAAGAATTTAATAAATTCAAAATTACTGTCTTACTGCGTCCCACCTCAGCAGCGATGGCGCGCTGCGAGAGACCCTGCTTATGCAGTTCAAGAACTCGACCACGTTCAAAAAGGGAGAGTTTTTTTGCCTTTGCCATCACAACGTGTGACTACCTGACAGAAAATGACAATGAATCCACATCTTTGCACAGATTTGGCCTTTTAAAGGCATGTGGTCCTAAACTTTTAATCAGCTGAAAAACAGCCTGTTTCAGTTTATTCGTTGTTTTCATTAAATTGAATGCTCAACAAATGTTTTGTCTCACTCCCATTTCTTCTTGTTGCATGTTGAAGCTCTACTTGGAACCTTGTTAAGATCCAGCCATGCTAAATATGATTTTTTGCCATTTTTCAAGTGGTCTTAAACTTTTGATCAGGACTGTGCAAAAACATCCATATGCAAACATTTATAGGAAGTATAGTCGTCACCTAACCGTAATGGATCTAATAATGTAGAAGAAATGGTTTACACCAGGCACGTTCCAAATTCTCAAAAACTTGTAAGACTACTTCAGTAAAGACAAAGACATTGAACTAGTGGTTAAATAGCCATTGAGATGTGCTATAGAGAGGTTCAAAAGCATAAGGAAATATCCATGCACTTAAAGAAAATGACAACCTAAAATTGCAGGCAACCAAACAAAGGCATCGTAGAACAACTTGCTGGATGGCACTGGGCAAGGTGCGCGAGTTTGATTCAACATCTCATGACTTTCTTTGAAAATATAAATAATCTGTCATCTTTACGGACCCTATTGACCATATATGAGAGATGAGCGAATTTCTCAAAAATTTGATTAGGTCGGTTTGCCGAATTTTCCAAAAAGATTTGATTCCAAATTTCATTAAAAAAAACTGCTATTTCCTGGCTGCAGAGAGACTGCATAGTGGTGTAGAACACTGTGCCTTGCAGTAACAGGCATAGGGAGTCTGCTGCGGTAGTGAAACAATACTGTGAGTCAGTATGACACACAGATGACAGGCGTCACTCTTAGAATCACTGCACACTTCATGGGGCCAAAATACTCAAGTGTGAACTCAGCCTTACAAGTCAATTTTAGTGCCAGGTATAAAGAATCATGCAGAGACCCAAGATACTACTACAGCGTGAAAGAGTGCATTCCTTTTACACCATCGTCAGCTGATTCCACATAGATGTCTACAGAACCTGTTCTATTAAACGCTTATACAAGTAGAGCCCCCCGACAGAGTGGAGAGGGTGTCAGCAGTACGTTTGTGTTGACGTCACTGATTATTTTGCCCTTCCTCTGATCTGTCAGAACAATAACCCCTTAAAAAACAGATCTAGTCTGTTGAGCATCTGCCTTCACTCGGTCAGCAGTTAGTCAGTAATCCATCAGTATTGCTGAAGCAAAAAAAATAAAAATAAACAGGAGTGGATCCGAAACAGAGACAACGGAATAGAGTATTTGCATGTCTTCTGTGTTTTGTACCCACTCCTGCTTTTGGCTACCAAATCATAAGCCAATTCTGATGCAAAATAGGGACCAGGTCATACAGGCCTTACAGCTGCTACATAGACAGGATCCGTTGTGTGTCTCATTTTTCCTTCCTTGACAGATCAGTAGAAGGGTCAAATAAATGGTGATGTCATCAAGGCCAAAAAGACAAAATAGTGGTCCAGTCATGGAGTGGTGATGTAGCAGCAGACTGACACAGTGTTGAGGTGGCTGCAGCATGGGGAGATCACAGATTGGTGAGGTGGCAGCAGCATGAGGAGACCACAGAGTGGCCCAGTGACATAGTGGTGAGCTGGCAGCAGCATGAATAGACCACAGAGTGGTGAGGTGGCAGCAGCATGAGGAGACCACAGAGTGGCCCAGTGACATATTGGTGAGGTGGCATCAGCATGAGGAGACCACAGAGTGGCCCAGTGACATAGTGGTGAGCTGGCAGCAGCATGAGGAGACCACGGAGTGGCCAAGTGACATAGTTGTGAGCTGGCAGCAGCATGAGGAGACTACAGAGTGGTGAGGTGGCAGCAGCATGAGGAGACCACAGAGTGGCCCAGTGACAGAGTGGTGAGGTTGCAGAAGCATGAGGGGACCACAGAATGGTGAGGTGGCAGCAGCATGAGTAGACCACAGAGTGGTGAGGTGGCAGCAGCATGAGGTGACCACAGAGTGGCCCAGTAACATAGTGGTGAGCTGGCAGCAGCAAGAGGAGACCACAGAGTGGCCCACTGACATAATGGTGATCTGGCAGCAGCATGAGGAAACCACAGAGTGGTAAGGTGGCAGCAGCATGAGGAGACCACAGAGTGGCCCAGTGACAGAGCGGTGAGGTGGAAGCAGCATGAGGAGACCACAGAGTAGCCCAGTGACATATTTGTGAGGTGGCAGCAGCATGAGGGGACCACAGAGTGGCACAGTGACAGAGTGGTGAGTTGGCAGCAGCATGGGGAGACCACAGAGTGGTGAGGTGGCAGCAGCATAAGGAGACAACAGAGAAGCCCAGTGACATAGTAGTGAGTTGGCAGCAGCATGAGGAGACCACAGAGTGGCACAGTGACACAGTGAGGTGGGGGGGCAATACTAGTACCAGCTAAAGATGGCAGTAGGAGCACCTGACAGCAGGTTTTTGGCAGCAGGCGGGTGGCAGCATCAGAATAGTAGCTGAAGCAGGTAGCCAGAAGAAACAGGTCTCTTTTGACAAAGTTTAAGTGTGGCACCATGGATGATCTAGTTTGATGCATCAGGCACTGGTGTGTGGAAATCCTGGCTGAAGAGTAGATACATAACCGCAGCACTTGAGAAAAACTCTGTGTAGTTGAAACATCACACAGTTGATGAATAAAACGCCACATTTTTTGAAGACAGTGAGTGCTGTGGTTATCTATCTACTCTTCAGTTCGTCAGGGGCCTGTCGGGCTTGGGCTCAACACCACTAGCACCGCCACTATTGGGATTCATTTTGGTGAAGATTTGTGAGTAGTGCTGTCCCCTCTATTTCTATGAAATCCTGGCTGATCAACGCCTGATTCATCTTCATAAAGGTCAGTTTCTCCACATTTTGGGTGGACAGGCGAGTTTTCCTTGAGGTAACTATGGCCCCCGCAGCACTAAACACCCACTCTGATGCCACACTGTTGGCCGGGCAGGAAAGCTTGTCCAGGGCAAACTCAGCCGATTGCGGCCACAAATTGAGTTTGGCTGCCCAGTAGTCCAGGGAATCTTTGATGTGGTGTGGGAGGGTGTACTCCAAGTATGCCACAACCTGCTGGTTCAGGATGTCTACCTGCTGCTGCTAGTGAGTAGTTTCTTCACTAGGCAGGTGAAGAAAACTGCTCATTAGCGACTCTGGGCATAAGTTGCTGCTGATGGAGCTGGTACTGGTACTGCTCCTGCTCCTGCTCCTGCTCCTGCCCCTGCTCCTGCTCCTGCCCCTGCTCCTGCCCCTGCCCCCCCAGCCCCCTCCAGCAGCCATGGCAGTGGAGCATGAGAGCAGATGGCCCACCCGGTCAGACCTGCGTGAGCATGGGCGATGGCACACATAAGCAGCGGCCAACTGACTACATAGGATGTCTCTATAGTAGTTCAGTTTGTCCTCCATCTCAGTGGGTGTAAAACAAGGCCCCCATTTTGGACAGATAGCGAAGGTGTAACATGGTGGAGAGCCAGTAGTCATTCATCTGCCAAATGGTAACAATTCGGCTGTCACTACGCAAGCAACTGAGCATGCATTGGGCGGCCATTTGTGCAAGTGACTGGGAGGGACTTCCTGCCTCCATCTCCACTGCATACTGCCACAGTGTGTTTGGGTCATATGCCTTGTATTTCTCATCACCCTGTAGCTCCTCCGGGGGCTCCTGCTCCTCCTCTCCTGTGTAGAAAAAACACCTATTTCTCTACGCATTGCTTGTACTCGAATGTCCTCTTCCTCCTCTAGTTCAGTCCCCACAGGGCTCATGTGGCCGTGAGATGTAGTCGCCCCGTCTCCTGTCCCCTAGCCAGCCAGATTTAGAAGCATGTGCTCCAGGATATGAATCAGTGGAATAACGTTGTTCATCCCATATTCCTGGCGACTGACAAATACAGTGGCCTCCTCAAAGGGCCTGAGCAAACGGCAGGTGTCACGCATAAGTGGAAGTTATATAGGGGAGTACCTCTGTCCGCCTGTATCATCAAGAAATGGTTTATGGCCTTTCTCTGTTCATATAATCAGTCCAACATATGGAAGGTGGAATTCAAACAGGTGAAAACGTTGCATATCAGCCTATAATTGGGGGACACCGTTCTGCCGCTGCAGCTCAAAAAGGCTGTGCTTTGCGGTGTACGAGTCGCTGAAGTGCATGCAAAGTTTCCTGGTCATTTTCAGGATGTCTTGCAGATGGGGGGAAGACTTTAGGTACTGCTTTACAACCAGATTGAACACGTGTGCAATGCAGGGCGCATGGCTCAGCCCTGCTTGACGCAGGGGCAACACCATGTTCTTTCTGTTATCGGTCACCATGGTTGTCGAGGAGAAAGCCAGGATTCGATTCTTTGATGCAGGACATGGAGCAGTACCTCCTCTGTCTGACTCTGTTCACCAGGGCAAACTAGGTGCACATGTGGTATGCTGGAGGAGCACTGTGAATTGTCCCTGCCGTGAAGGCTGAGGACATGGTGGAGGATGAGGAGGCAGAGGCGAAGATTGTCGCAGGACCAATGGCGTGAAAACGTGGAGGCGGAGGCGGCATCATCTGGCCAAGTTGCTGGTGTGGCTGGCAGGAACCATATTTGCTCAGTGGGCCATAAAGAACATATATTGTCCTTGACCGTAGTTATAGCTCCACAAGTCGGCGCTGCAGTGCACTTTGGCAGATGCCGACAGGCTCAAGGACTGGCCCGCCTTCTGTTCTACATATGTGTGCAGGGGTGGTGCTGCCCTTATTTCTGATATTTAAGGACTCTATACTGACAGGGAGTGTTCTACAGGATTAGCGCATAGCAAATGTGGTGTCAATATGCTAAAAAGGTTCAAAAATTGAGCCTGGAAACTATTGGCCTGTAAGTTTAACATCTGTCATGGGTAAACTGTTTGAAGGTTTTCTAAGAGATGCTATCTCGGAGTACCTCAATGAAAATAAGTGAATAACGCCATATCAGCATGGCTTCATGAGGGATCGGTCATGTCAAACTAATTTAATCAGTTTCTATGAGGAGGTAAGTTCTAGACTCAATCAATTTATCTCGACTTATCCAAAGCATTTGACACTGTACCACATAAAAGGTTAGTATATAAAATTAGGATACTCGGACTGGGGGAAAATGTCTTTATGTGGGTAAGTAACTGGCTCAGTGATAGAAAACAGAGGGTGGTTATTAGAGGTACACACTCAGATTGGGTCACTGTCACTAGTGGGGTACCTCAGGGGTCAGTATTGGGCCCTATTCTCTTCAATATATTTATTAATGATCTTGTAGAAGGCTTGCACAGTAAAATATAATTTTTTGCAGATGACACTAAACTGTGTAAAGTCATTTACAATTAAGAGGACAGTATACTGTATATATACTACAGAGGACAGTATATATATATATATATATATATATATAGAGTGACACAGCGAGGGGTTTTGTCTGGGAAGGCAGGTATTTTCCTCCCAACATGTGCGGCTGGGCTGGCTTCCAGCCAGGTGCGGTCAAATACCGGACCAGAGTTTAAGTTTTGGCAGCACCTGGCTGTCCTTAAATAGGCAGCTGGACTCAGCAGCTGAGTTTCTGTGTTGGGATCTGAGGTTTTGTGCCAGACTAGAGGGCTGAGACCCATGGGAAGGGGTTACAGGCCCCCTAAAGCCTCCTGTGGAATACTGGGGGCAGAACCGCCAACAAGTTGTCTTGTGCAATATGAACTTTCCAATGAGTGTTAATTAACGCCAAAGACTGCAAAGTGAAATGTTGTTCTGTGCAAATTGAACTTTCCATTTGTGGGTGAATTAACACCAAAGACTTCAAAGTGACGTGTTGTTTTGTGCAACTGCTGCAAGTGTGAATAAACACTGAAGTTTGAGTTAAGAACTTGTATTTTGCCTCTGTACTGCTCACCCTATCTACCAGAGCGAAACCCCACAATATATACATATATATATATATATATATAAATATATACAGTAAATATATATATATATATATATATATATATATACACTGTAAGGGGTAGCTCTCTTTCACTGGGGTCACAACCGCACACTTCTTCACGGACACCAGGATTTAGGGGCCCAACTGTGCTTTATTGTGGCACACGGCATAAAGAAAAACATACAAAGCCAAAATAAAACACCTCGCCCATCTGGGCTCTACCTAAACACATAGGTTTCCCTGACTCACCTCTAAGCACCGCTTAGGGTCAGGGTCTCAGGCTTCAAGCCTTAGCAGGTTCCACTCATCAAGCGTCAGTCCACACAGGGAAGAGATCAGGCTTCGCATAGCCTTGTGGCCCCTCAGTCGTCCTGACTGAGACCACACACAGAGCCTCTGCTCTAGGTTCACAGACACTTCTCCCTTCTCAGACTGACACCCTGGGAGGTGCTTTATGCTAATTACAGCAGGTCTCACCTGCGATCACCTTCCTGCTAGGGAAAAACCTGCCCCGGAGTAGGGGGTGGATAGGGAGGTTCCACTACCAAAACCTACCATCCCAATCCAAGTAAAATCCAGCCCTGAATAAATAAAGAAAATTGCTCCACCAACTATATTTAGTGAAGCCAGCGTCATTCTGGATTTCACCCACCTCAGCCAGTTGAGGAACTTGGGAGAGATATACCCCCCTTCCGGGACTTTCCCATGCATTTTATAGTTCACATCGCCACAATACATATATATATATATATATATATATATATATATATATATATAGAAAGAAAAAAAAATAATATATATATATATATATACTACAGAGGACAGTATACTGCTACAGAGTGATTTGGATAGATTGGAGGCTTTGGAAGAGAAGTAGAAGATGAGATTTAACACTGACAAATGTAAAGTTATGCACATGGGAAGTAATAATGCAAGTCACCCGTACATACTAAATGGTAAAACACTGAATAACACTGACCTGGAAAAGGATCTAGTTATCTCTGTGCATGAAAAACATTAAACTACTTGTATTTCTTTGATTTCCTCTTTTGATTGTAAGAAGACTTACACGCATGCACAGAGTCATTTTGGAAAACCAACGCCCTGGCTTTAGAAAAAAAAAAAAAAAAAACAGTCTTCTGCTGTAGGTCTTGCAGTTGTTCTCATATAATCCTTCTGGAATCATGGACAACACTGTGCTCCTGCTTTCCCTCATCCTGTCCAGCCTGGTAGCTACAAGTAAGTTCTTCTTTATACAAGTTACCGTTTGAAATTTTTATATTAGTTTATACCTAATTTAAAAAAGAAACATGGTAGTAAAAATTAAATGTGCAATCTAAATATAAATTACATTTTATTACCGATTTCATATGAATCCATTTGCTTTTAGCTTCCTGCACATGCTGTAGCGATGAAGTTGCTTTTGAGGAAAAGTTTGTTTCTAATTAACAGCTTTGAAGAAAAGCTATATGGAAAAAAACAAAGCAATATGTTTTACTTTACGTCATAAAATACTAACAACAACAAAAATGATCTGTATTTATTCTAAAGACCCCCGATTTCATTAACTTCTATGCTAGTTTTAGGCACATTTCTGAAATGTAACTGTTCTTGGATCCTTGCAGCTATAAAGTTCTGCTACCTAAGAAAAAAAGAAAGATCTCCGTTCCATTTTTGTCTATGTGTTGGCAGAAAGTTTAGGAAAATCTGACACATTAGGATGCTCTCGGTTCTGCAGAGTTTCTTACTAGTTAACTCTTAGAGCTGCTCCCCCTTGTTCATGTTAAGTGGAGAGTGGAATGAATTTAGAAACCCTGGAAAGTAATTTTAGTAAGGAATGCTTTCTCCGCCACTGCCAGGACCCTATTTACAGTGCAGAGCAATCCATTAGTACATGTCGTTACAGTGTGTTTAGTGTGTGTACTTCTGTGTGTGGTGTACGTACGTATGTACGTGTAATGTGTATGTATGTGTGTAAATATGTGTCGTGTAAGTATGCTCCCTAGGCCTGGTGCAGTGAAAGAAGGCTTCACCCTTTGTTCCCTCGGGCACACCCTGACATTGGGTCTCCTGCCTGATAGTAGTCGGGATGCCCTTGATGTTAGGTCCTTGTATGGGAGCAAAGTACAGTAGGGTGTGTAGAGTGAAATGGCCAACACATGGTGTAGGAGTCGGTAACCAGGCCAGACATAGTAGAATAAACATCTCTCTTTACTGAAATAAAAAATAGGGGCAATATTCAAATTTGTGATATTTTGCGAATATTCGCCATATTTTTGCAAATTCGAGAATTCATTATCTTCAGTCATTATTTTCTTAATTGCGGAAATCGGCAATTGAAAAATTTGCGACGAAAATTCGCATTACGAAAAATCGCAATCAACACTCAATCAAGATATTGCAGACTTCTCATTGGCCCACAAGCTAGAAGCAGGGAGGGATCATGTGTACTGATGAAAAAAATAAATTCAAATATTCTAAATTACGAATATATATCACTATATTCTAAATATTCGCAAATTCTCGAAGTGCCGATATTCGCGATAAAAATTCGCAATTTGAATATTCGTGATCAACACTACCAATGATAGCAAAACACTGCTTCAACTATACATAGTGCAATTCCTCCCTGATAGCGATGCATGGATTTAGGTAGGGATGGGAGTTCTGGCCCTCTTCCCTCTCTTTCCCAAGTCTCTTCCTGCTAAATTTATGGTGGGCAATACTACTTTTATAATGGTAGCTGTAATGTCTACTGAGGCATATAGGGCTTTTTATGATATGACTGGCCAGATCCAGGTGTGAAAGGTGTCTTAACAGTATCCCTCACAGCAGCAAAGTCTGAATGGTTGAAGTAGCAGGTTACCTTACTTTCTCCACTTTGTCTTTCTATCTCTTTCTGAAGATGATGCAGAGATCTGTGAGCCTCTGTAGAGTGAGGTCTCGTACTAAGGAGTGGAGCACAAGGACTTTGCTTCTTCTCGCCTTCACTGCTAAAACTAGACTCCTTGTTAGCATCCCACCTACAAGGGTTAAGCCAGGATTGTTAACTTTGGCTGTTCCATCCATACATAGCCATGATGGGTGCAAACATAGCTTAACTTGGGGAATACTATCTCTTTTTACAGAGAGAGCACCCTGAGCGGCATGAGGAGACTCATAGGACACACAGGCTCATCTGGAATTCTGGGAAGAAAGGGATGCAAATGACCTCTTAGCATGCTCTCCCTCCAATGTCACCAGATGTAAGGTAGCTATCATATAAGTCAATGTTCAACCCTTTACATAAGCCCTGAGACATGACTCAGATATTAAATAAGCCAGCACCTCATCTGCAGACAGCTGTTTCGGAGTCATTGCCCCTCATCAGTGCAGAGCAAATAGTACTGACTTAACTGGCTGCTGGCTTATTTATTTTTCCAGGACATGTCTGAAGGCCTGTTTAAGTGACTTATAGGACAGCTACATACCTTACATCTGGTGGCGTTGGAGGCAGAGCTCTACAGAACATAACATTACAACACATAAAGAAACAATTTCCAGATACTCCCTTATTCTGGGGTACTGCAAATGCAGAGCATTGGATGTGCGCTCTATGTTTTCTATTTATTTTTTTATGTATTGGACTAAATTTCCCCCTAGAAGCACCAAACCAAGTGCTTAAAAAACAATACACACACAAATACAAATACATTGGTCATGAATGAATTTCCCAAAATTTGTTTCACGTCTAATTTGAAAATAGCGAACATCAGATTCATTTGTGGTCTGAATAAATTTGACTGAATCAAAAGTATCCCACTGAAAAGTCATGTATGACACACTGGGGTCTCCTAGGACTGTATCCAACCCCTGTCAAACCCCTTAAGGACAGAGAACCATCCCTTTTTCCCTTGTCATACTTGTTAAAAAGTTGTATTTTGACTCATAGGCACTGGGAGCCACTTCCACAAAGTATTAGAATCTCGTGATGATCACTGCACTCTATCTTTTACTGACTGGTTCGGGTGCACGTCTCGGTATGTTCCTGGCTCCACCTCTGGGATCATGTAAATATTCAACAATTTAGACAGCACTCCAAATTTGGTTAATTGATTTTTATTAGCCGGACATAGTGGTCCTTTTTTAATCAAGTATTGGTAGCGAGATGGTATCTCCTAAGGAAAGAGGACCCGTGGAGCATTGCCTATAAGTCTCCATAGACAGCTGTTCATGTTATGGAGACCTAGCACATTGTCTAAGCTGCATCCAAGGCATCAAACTCAGCCCGCCAGAATCCTACTCAGCACTGATGAGAGATAACACCCCAAAACATCTATGGATGCATAATTGGTTTGGCTATTTTTAATTATCGTGTCCCAAGGCTTAATGGGAGCTGCTTCCACAAGGTGGCGCTAGTGAGATGGTTCTGTTTCCTTGGGAGATACCTCTTTGCGTATTATTTTTCCATTGAACATTGAATATAAATCTTTACATACAGCTGGACTCTTTTAGGAGACCTAGCACACTGCCTAAGCTCTTTAACACCAACTCAGCATTAGTAATGTCAGAGTGAGAGTAACAGACAGCCTGTGTAATAACACTGTGCTGTCTGTTTTTTTATGTTTAAAAAAAAAAAAAAATGTTCCAAAATATATTCCTTTTTTAGATGTCTCCAGTGTCTACACAAACAGCCAACTTGTTATTGCAATGAATAGCCGCACAGGCAGCCGGCAGGCACCTGCTCAACGACAGCTGCAGCAGGCTGAGTACAGGCCGTATCCTGGTAATATACGAGCTTCGTCTTACATTCAGAAACAGGAAAACACTCCCCTATTTTGGTTTTATAGGCAGGGTCTACAAGCATGACTATCCAGTAGTCATCACTTGATAGTAACTGTCACTGCAATGTAGGACAAGTCCCAAACTATGGGACTACACCTCGCTTGTCTGTGGGATTCAAATTGGTTAATAAGTTTTCCTCATGTGCCAGGGCCATGTGGTCGACCTAAGAATCAAAGACCAAGACACTTTGCTGGTTAAAGGATTCTCTGCCGGGCAATACCCGTAGAGCCAATTTTATTAGTTGTACACTGTGGGTCTAACCACCCCCCATTAGCCATCAATTTTAATCTGTCAAGTAGTTATTAAAGCAACCGATCAGAAGCATAATGGTATGGAAAAATAACTGTGCACATACAGACATCACTCGGAATACTGAAAAAAAAAAAAGAAGAGTCCCTGGATATATTTCTCCAATATATTCGCGATTGCGCTAATCGGCAGTGATTAGAATATTTTAATCGCACTACGTGCAACTTCACATTTTAGCAGGTCTGACTACAGATTACTGATTGGTGCACTAAGTATTGTTGTGGACTTGACATTGCTTCCTTCTCATTGGTCCACAAGCAAGAAGCAGAGAGGAATCATGTGTTCAGATGGAAAAAAAATGCAGAATAGTCAATACAACGAATACATAGCACTATATTCTAAATATTCACAAATTCTCAAAGTGGCGATATTCGCGACAAAAATTTGTAATTGGCTATAAAAATTTGCTATTGATTGACAGGGCCAGGCATTGTTGGTCTCCTCCAGCCCTGTAAATCCTGCGGCTGCTCTGTCCCGTTTAGCATTCGGCACAGGCGCAATGAGTGAAGGACGCTGACTGCGCCTGTGCCGAATACATCACAGTGCTCCCCGGAAGTGAAGACAGCCAACAGCAGGCGAGCTGAATACTAAACGGGACTGCGCAGGCGCGGGATTTACAGGGCTGGAGGAGACCAACGATGCCTGGTCCTGTCTATCAACTTTAGCGGGGCGTGTCAAGAGGTGATCCTCTAGGGGCAGAAGCAATGACATTTTCTCTAGACTCATTGATCAACCCATGGGCAGAGTGCCCTTGAAAAGGCACCATTTTACCTACCCTCCAGAGCTTGTCTTCACTCATTGCTTTTACTTTGGAGGTCTTCTGGCTCTGGGCTGGTTGAATCACATAAACCTTAAGTTGGCTTCAGGTAACGTCAAGAGGTCTGCAGTTCGAGCAGCTTAATCTACCAACCTGCTGCCTCTTTCCTCAGGGTAGCATCAGGGTATTGAACAACTCTCACACACACTCAGCATTCCAAATGGGTTTCACATGGATCCAACAAAACCTCCATAATGTGCACTGATATTGCTGGAGGAAGTGGTGCTTACTTGACAACATCAGTTTAGGTACTGACAGCATATCCTGTCTTGTGTGCTCTGAGCTGGTGATATCTGGAAACATCTAAACCGTCTATAAGAAGAAGAAAAAACTATATTTGATAAAGTTATCAATTGAATCTAAATGTACTTGCTCCACAGTTTGTATGACTAAACAATCATGGACCTTCAAATAGTCTGGTAACCCAACCTCTTATCAAAATGCTGAAAATCCTCTGCAGACTCAAAGTAACTTCTCCTTTCTGATCAGTTTCAACTAGATGTCTTAGCATACAAGGTGTAACAAATATGCACTGCAGCTCCAATAAAAACTAAAAAAAATATATATATATATGCGTCATCATTTTTCCCTTAAAAACATTCTCTAAATTTAACGGAAACGTTTCCAGCACAGAAACAAAATTGTATGCTGCCTTATGTCTTTCTTCACTCGTGAAAAACAGATAAGTCCCAGTCCCCACCAAGTTAAACATTTGGGGAAAAGTAAATTAACAAAAACATCCAGGCTTTCTTGAAGTCTTTTAAGTAGAGCTATGAAATAAAACCCATAAAACCTTTAGTTTTGCAACAATGAAAAATAATGTGCACGCAATACCAACTGTAACAATGACCCCATCTTTTACCATGTGGATTTTCTTTAACCCTATTCAAAGGATATCATTACCAACATGTTGCATTCATTAGAAAACTTTAAGTACTTAAATTCTCCTTCACAAAGGAAACATACACAGCATAGCAACATCAGAGCTCCTCGGACAGAACACAGACATGCTAATTTATATAATCAAACATCTCTAAACTTTACTTTATCACTGTGTGTAACTGTAAAGATTTTCTGGTAAAAAAACTATCACTGGAGGCATTGATAAATCACCAAATCGCAGCAGTACACACTGACACATCGACTTTTGGACACTGCTACTTGGGTAGATGTCTGCAGTATGTTCTTGGTGAAGCATGTAAGCAATGAAGCATGTAGCATGATTGCTGAGAATCCAATTGTTTTAGTCTCCATCCCACTCTGCTGTCATTATGATCATCATCATCAGTGTGCCTGCCATGACCGCCAAATTGGGTGCATCACATATAGGCAATAGCACACGCAATACTTATTAAACTTACTAGGTTTTACTAAAGCTGTGGCGCAACTGAAAAAACAAGCGGATACGCCATGTGGGATTTAAACTGGCCACAGCTTTATTGAACAATAACAACACATAACACAATATTATAACCCAACTTCCAAGAGTCTCCAACCGAGAGATGAACCCGTGGGGTACCACGTTTCAGTATTAACTCCCTAAACTCTACAAGTTCTGGCCTCACAACCCCACCAACGTCTTGAAGGTTAAACCTAACCTGAGAGACAGCCCCACGAGGCTAGAACCCAGTCAATCCCATTCTGAAAATCCATATTCCATATATCTAGGCCTATTGGATTTAAATGGACACCATCCTGTCTTTTTAGGGAATTAGCACCACTCTCAATCTCCCTATGTCTAATGGAAAAAAATGCCTATGCGGCGGACAAACGCTGAGACTGTCATAATTCGTTTTTTACAGCACCTCTCAATGGTGGAATAGTTATTAGTCACAGACCAGGAAGATCTGGAAACTATTTCTGACCATACCAGTGAAACGCCATTGACTAGGGCACAACATCTGGCTAAATCTTATTTTTTGAGTGTGTATTATTTGGACATTCTTTTGAGAGCCGAGGTCATTCCCCAGGCATGTATAATGAGAATGAAGGGATAATGGCAGAGATTCCATAGGTGAGCTACTTCTAAG
Source organism: Bufo gargarizans (assembly GCF_014858855.1). Classification (NCBI taxonomy): domain Eukaryota; kingdom Metazoa; phylum Chordata; class Amphibia; order Anura; family Bufonidae; genus Bufo; species Bufo gargarizans. The sequence goes on along the minus strand of NC_058081.1, from coordinate 683,597,031 downwards.
TAAATCTGGGACCAATGAGGACCCCTGGTGACCCTCTATCTGAACTGTACCTACGACAGAGAAAATCCTAAATAGTGGTCAGAAGGACTCACAGCTGCTCGCTTACTGGCCAATACACGAAAGAATGTGTTACTGAAATTACAAAAGATTAGGATGAACATAGGATTTGTATCGGTTAGGTTTCCCACCACCTATATATATTTTTTTTAGCTCTACTTCAGACAAAGTGTATAGAAAAGCCGTGGTGGCAGCTCCTATCCGAAAAGAATGTGTAGTGAAAAGGCATTTTGACAGCCCTGCCCGACTACAACAGGCTGATAGAATGTGGCGGAATCGATATAACAAAAGAGTTGAGTGCACATTGTACAACAGGACAATACGGTCATTTCCCTGCTGATCTGTTTTGGATTTTGGCAGCCAAGCAAGAATGGAATCTGGAAATAGAAGGACATCATCTTTTTGTAGACCACCTTGTAAGTCGTTCTGTTGTGATATTAATTTGCTAATGCGAAAAGCGCCAAAAAATAAAAGATAAATACTGAACGGAAAAGGAGTGTTTTGAAAGAATCAGGACACACACCTGGAAGAGCCAGTAGTAGCTGTTTCAAAATTGCAGGGGGAATTTTCTTAACCAGGAAATGGAAATGCACTCCCTCCCATTCCAATAACTGATACTGGTAAGCTAGTGCAGATAGAGTCTTAGCGGCTGCCACGCTAGAGGATCCTTGGGACCACATGGCCTCCAATAGAGGTAGAGTGGCGAAGACTCTGCTATGATGATCCCGTATCCCCCATCCCTTGCTTGTGACATCGACCCATTGGAGCAAGGTGCTGTAATAGGATCAGAAGGTAGAGCTATGGATTGCTTAACCAGGTTCAACGATTCTCTGAAACGATGTCCCATAAGCAGGGTGGCACTGCAGTTACTGACTGCTCCGTTTGTGGAGCCAGACTGCAAAACTTGGTCATCTGGAAGCGGGACGGAGAGTCTGCTAAATCATTGCGTACCCCAGGAACATGTTGTGCCTTAAACCAATTTTTAGCTTTAGGCAACGAAGGATAAAATGGCGCAGTAGGGCGAGGACCGGGAGAGAGGATGAGATAGACCTATTCAGGACGTATACCACGCTAATATTATCTGTCCAGAATACTATGCGTCTATTTCTCATCTCCTCTCCACAAACCTCGACCGCTGCAACTATTGGGTAGAGCTCCAGACATGTCAGATTATGGAGCAACCCTTTCCATGACTGTGGCCATGCTGTAGCAAACCATTTACCCTAAAAATAGCCCCCCATGCCTGTGATGCCCGCTGCATCTGTAAAGAGTTCTTACTGGGTGTTTAGAATCTCAGGCTCCTGCCAGCAAGAGGCACCATTAAATTCTGACAGAAAGGAGTGCCAAACTGAAAAGTCCTGCTTGATAGATTTTTTAATCCTTATAAAATGGTGCGGCTGTCTTACTCCCTTAGTAGCGAGAGACAGCCAGCAGCAAAATGCTCTGCCCATGAGAAGCACCCTGCTGGCAAATGTGAGATGTCCTAGTTGAGGCTGAACCCGTCTAAGGGTAGCCTTTTTGGAAGACAGGACTTGGGACAGGAGGCCTTTTAAGTTGGCCAATTTTTGCTGGGGTAACGGAATACCATCCTATCTGCAGTAAATTTTGATGCCTAAAAATGTAGGACAGATAGTGGACCCTCTGTTTTTTCATCAGCAATGGGGACCCCGAAATTACTGAGCATGCGAAGGAAGGTGTTTTACAAATGCAACGTTACATCCGTACCTGCTGGGCCTATGAAATGAAAATCATCTAAATAATGATGTAAATATGGGCATCCTGACTCCTCAGATACCACCCACTGTAAGAAAGAGCTAAATATAAAAAAGTAGCAAGAGGATATGGATCACCCCATTGGTAGGCTCATATCATAGAAGTAGTGTCCCTAGAAAAAGCAACCTAGGAGGTGAAAGCATTCATGGTGAACCAGCACGAGATGGAAAGCCGCTTCAATGACCGATTTTGCCATCAATGCTCCTTGACTACCTTGCCTTAATAGGAGTAGCGCCGTAGTGAAGGAAGCGTAATGAACTGTTGACTCATCTTTATCTATGCCATCATTAACTGATGTCACTTTTGGGAAAGATAAGTGGTGTATAAGACAGAACCTTTTTAGTTCTTTTTTCAGGACAATGACCAATTGGGGTACTCTGAGGTTATGGAAGGGGGGATCCCAAAAAGTTCCCGCCATTCTGCCCTGGTCAATTTCCAATTGCAAGGTTTTTTTAGCGACCACCTCTGGGTGATCTTTGGCTAAATTCACATTGTCAGCAAAAGATCGGTCGGCGCGGTGTGTCTACCTCTGAGTCACCTGAATGTTTAAATGCTTTATCCACAGATTCTCTATCCGGCGGGACTAAGGAAGAAACATCTACATACTGTTGGGCCCAGATTTTTATGTTTTACTTTGTCAGTCAGGTGCCAGCTCAGGGGTGACACCGAATTAGCAGGGGCTCCCCAAAGTAGTGGAAGACTGGCTCTCTCTGTCTGCCAACTGCTCTTGCACCTGGGTAGCAAATGAAGAGTTGGAATTACCAGAAGGGGTGGTAGTTATGAATTATGTGTGTGAGAACGTGTCTAATGTTCGGTGTACTATTGGTAGCAGTCCCCTCCACGCCGAGTCCCAGTTGCAGTCACCTAGTGGACGCTCTGTAGTCTGGACCATAACCTGCTGGAGGAATACCTGCTGAACTGCAGTCTGGATGTCTGTGATGTTCCTCGCCATGGCAGCAAGATTCTGGGGAAGGTTCCGGCAAATGAGCTGATAGCCGCTGTTAAATGGAACCTGTCACTGGGATTTGGGGTATAGAGCTGAGGACATGGACTGCTAGATGGCCGCTAGCACATCCGCAATACCCAGTCCCCATAGCTCTGTGTGCTTTTATTGTGTAAAAAAACTGATTTGATACATATGCAAATTAACCTGAGATGAGTCCTGTCCCTGAGATGAGTCCAGCGTGAAGGAGCCCAGCACCGCCCCGCATCCTCCGAATCTCCTCCTTGCTCCCCGACGTCAGAAATGTAGAGCGCCGTAATATCGCAATGCGTGAGCTAGCGCATGCGCAGTGTCATCATAGTGTTCCTTCCTTGTGCTGGCATCAGCCTCAGGGAACGAACTGCTCATGCGCTAGCTCACGCATTGCAAGGTTACGGTGCTCTAGATTTCTGACGTCGGGGAGCAAGGAGGAGATTCTGAGGATGCGGGGCGATGCTGGGCTCCTTCACGCTGGACTCATCTCAGGGACAGGACTCATCTCAGGTTGCTTTGCATATGTATCAAAGGATTTTTTTACACAATAAAAGCACACAGAGCTATGGGGACTGGATATTGCGGATGTGCTAGCGGCCATCTAGCAACCCATGTCCTCAGCTCTATACCCAAAATCCCGGTGACAGGTTCCCTTTAAGCGGAATGGTGAGCAAATGAGTGTTGATGCGGAGGCTGGACACGGGTGAGTAAAGAAGAGGTTGATGTCTAGGGGAGCGGTGGGGAGCAGAGGTGCGACAGCAGGAGCCATCTGTGGTTGATCCTCTTGCTGATGATACAGGTGGATGGATGGTGGATTTGAAGGTGTCGCCTCAAGGCTCACAGACTCAGGGGACATACTGTTAACAGTGCTGAGATGCACATGTGATGGGCTAACATGGGGATCAGCATACAGAGTGGACTGGTGACATGTGCGACATCTGTCAGCCCCACTTCTGTCCCTTGGGGCAGGACTTCAATAGAAGAGGCTGCTGCTGCCAGGTCTATTGCTGGCAGTGCTTCGGTTAATGAGGACAGGACTGTGCACGAGGGCACATGGTGCAGGAGGTGGGGAAGCATCTGGATGCAGCTGTGGACTGGCTGGCGTGCAACCCTGCACATGTGAACGCTGGGCACAGGAGGGGAGTTAGGAGGGACCTGTGATGGAGGATGTCTGCTGTGAGGAGCAGGCTCTATAAGTGTGAAGAATGTCTGCAACTAGTCAAAAACTCTCACCATCCCTTGGGGACTAGTGGAGGGGGGGGTAGACCTGATGTGGAAGAGAGGAGGAGAAGTGCTTGGCCATTTATCTCTTCTAGCAGGCTTCTTGCCTGTTGAACTCTGAGCCCTATGTACTGGGCTGAAGCTCAGGCGTTGAGGAGCACGGGAGCGCCTTGTTGGTGACAAAGGTGCTGGGGATGATGCAGGGAGTGCCGAGGGTGTCATGTGCCATGTCTTCATAGTTCTTGTCACCTTGAAAGGCTCAAGCTGCAATGCATGTTGTGCTGAAGAAAAAACACTGAAGGTAGAATCTAACCCCTCCTTCCAAAGGGGGGCTCACCAATAAGGAGTGTGAAATCAAAACTATCTTTTGACTGGAATATGTGACCCAGACATGACCCCTGACTTGCTGGATGCTAGGGCTAGTCATGACCTCTGTGGCCTCCACACAGAGGCCCCAAAAGTCACTTAATGAGTTTCAGCCTCATCCCCTAGCTGTGCCTCGTACAGATGCTCCTGCTTATTTATTTACTTATTTATTTATTCATTTATTATTAAAGCGCCATTCATTTCATAGCGCTGTACATACAAAAACGGGTGCACACACATAATACAGACAATTGCACTAAGCATGAACAAGACGAGATTGGTACAGAAGGAGAGAGGGCACTGCAAGGGGGAATTCGAGTGAGTTGTAACTTTGCGGATCAAGCGGCATAAAGGCAGACTGTTTTTCTATAGCTGCAAGTCCAGGAGGACATTTGTAGCCACATAAATATGTCTGAAATGCGGAGGCACTGTCCTGGACATGGCCAGCAACTTCTGCAAGCCCCAATATGTTTTTAAAAAGAGTTATGCCACCAAATTTAAAGCGTGCACCATGCAGAGAATATGTGTTAGATATTCCAAATGCAGCACAGCCATGATGTTCCTGCCATTGTCAGTGACTAAGCTGCCCAGATGCACATGGCGGGGAGACACTCAGTGGTAAATTTGATGCATATTACCAACTGATCTGCCGTCTGGCTTCTCTCATCAGTTTTAAGACAGAACGACAACACTTCAGTTTACACATATGAAAGGAGAGAGAGGAATGGCAGCAACGTCATCACTAGTCATCATCGTCATCATCCTCAGCACTTTCTCAGACCGTGATATGTTATGTCACCTCTGTATTTGCTACCACCAAGGCTACATATGTTCCTATCACCACCTCTACAAGTGACACTACCACCACCACCATTGTATCTACGCATTTCAGTCATCACGTCCTCCACTTCTGCCTGAAACTCTTTCTCTTGACTTACCAAATGCTGACTGTTCTCATACAACTCATCATCAGGAATATTACCTTCAATATCTTTTATAACACAAAGGGTGTTATCTTTATTAGAAAAGAAGTCACTCCACTAGGAGGGGCAGTAAACACAGAGATTATTCAAGTGAAAGACTTCTCTGGGGCTGCAGGGAGGAGGAGAAAGAGCCATGCCCTGACCTCTGGCTTGAAAGCATGGTGTCAGACTCAGAGGTGACCTCCACGTCACCCTGATGTCACTGAGAAGAGGAGTGAGCCATCTAATCCACATTCTCATCAGCTTCCTCTGATAATAATCAGCATCGGACTGGCTTACCGGCGCACCACCCGTCGCAGCCACCGCAAAGACGTGCCCGTAGAGCCCCTAGAATCCCAGAGGTGCTGGCAAACCCTGATTGGCAGTCCCCAACTTCAGCCGCACCTGTAGTTTTCCCTTTCACTGCCCAGTCTGGAGTTCGGGTTGAGACAGCTCAGATCGGTTCGGCCCTGGGATTTTTTGAGCTGTTCTTGACTGCGGAGCTCTTACAAATAGTTGTGGCCGAAACAAACAGGTATGCCACACAATTTATCACCGCTAACCCGGGAAGCTTTTATGCCCAGCCTTTCCGGTGGAAACCAGTCCAAGTTTCCGAAATTAAAACTTTTCTGGGCCTCCTCCTCAACATGGGCCTGACAAAAAAGCATGAATTGCGGTCATATTGGTCCACGAACCCGATTCATCACATGCCCATGTTCTCTGCTGCTATGTCCAGGGCACGTTTTGAGGCCATCCTGCGTTTCCTGCACTTTAGTGACAACACCGCCTCCCGTCCCAGAGGCCACCCTGCTTTTGACCGGCTCCACAAAATTCGGCCCCTCATAGACCATTTCAACCAGAAATTTGCAGATTTGTATACCCCAGAGCAAAACATCTGCTTAGACGAGTCCCTGATACATTTTACCGGGCGCCTTGGCTTCAAACAATACATCCCAAGCAAGCGCGCCTGGTATGGGGTCAAATTGTATAAGCTCTGTGAAAGGGCCACAGGCTATACCCACAAATTTCGGATCTATGAGGGAAAAGATCAGACCCTGGAGCCGGTCGGTTGCCCTGACTACCTGGGGAGCAGTGGGAAGACAGTTTGGGACTTGGTGTCACCCTTATTCGGCAAGGGGTACCATCTTTATGTGGACAATTTTTACACAAGTGTGGCCCTCTTTAGGCATTTGTTTCTAGAACGGATTGGCGCCTGTGGTACCGCGCGAACTAGTCGCGCGGGCTTCCCCCAACGGCTCGTTACCACCCGTATTGCAAGGGGGCAGAGGGCCGCACTGTGTAACGAAGAACTGCTCGCGGTGAAATGGAGAGACAAGCGTGACGTTTACATGCTCTCCTCCATTCACGCAGACACGACAATACAAATTGAGCGAGCAACCCGTGTCATTGAAAAGCTCCTCTCAGTCCACGACTATAACCTACACATGGGAGGGGTGGACTTCAATGACCAGATGTTGTCTCCGTATTTAGTTTCCCGCAGAACCAGACGCTGGTATAAGAAGGTGTCTGTATATTTAATTCAATTGGCTCTGTACAATAGTTTTGTTCTCTACAGTAAGGCTGGGAGAACTGGATCCTTCCTCAAATTTCAGGAAGAGATCATCGAGAACCTCCTGTACCCAGGAGGTTCCGTGGCCCCATCCACCAGTGTAGTTAGCCGTCTACACGAGCGACATTTCTCCAATGTCGTTCCTGGTACCTCAACCCAACCGTCACCCCGAAAAAGATGTCGTGTCTGTAGCAGGAGTGGAATAAGGCGTGACACCCGCTATTTCTGTCCTGACTGTCCTGACCACCCTGCCCTATGCTTTGGAGAGTGTTTCCGGAAGTACCACACACAGGTACACTTAGCATAGGGATTGCATCTCACAGTACAGGCACACAGGGCTATTAGGGCCCATTCACTCACTGCTGCTGCAAACGTCTCCTTTCACATGGGACAAAGTGCATAACGCACTTCGCCACATCTTTGGGCGATTTGCGCTTTGCACATTGACCCATGGGGAAGGAGAGGTTTGTTCTATAAAGGTAAAAAAAAAAAAAAAAAAAAAAAAAACACCAGTAAGCAAAAAGGTTAATGTTCAGTTAAAAAAGTTAAAGTTTATATGTTCTGTTGCAAAGTTAATAAAATTATTGCTCTGCGGCCTGGTTTTTTCATTTTTATTTTTTTTCGTTTTTTTACCTTCCAGGTGGACCAACCGATCGATTAGCTGCAGCACTGATGTGCATTCTGACAGAAGCATTGCGCTGCTGTCAGATTACACGCCAGTCGGTGTATGCGGCGCTGCAAGACGAGATTTCTCCTCTGCAGTGACAGATACGTTTGCCGAGGCATACGAGCTGAGGAGGAGGTGGCGTTCCTATGCTTTGGCAAACACTTTGTATATATATAAAAAAAAAAAAATCCCGGCAATGATTTATTCATCCACATCGATTTATGTGAATGGAGAAATCTGGTTTGCCAGGGCATACGAGCTAAGTGGGTATGGATGTAGGGCGGAGCTCCTATGTCCTGGCAGACGCCTTTCCCCTCCATTTTTTTTTTTTGGCAGAGATTTTTTCATCCACATTGATCGATGCGAATGAAGAAATCTGTGCCTTTCATTTTTTTCTTTCAGCCCAGAGGCTGAACGGAAAAAAAAATCTCATTACCTGTATGCTCAATACAAGGAGAATAGCAGAAACTCCTAATGCTGACCATACATGTAATGATTGCGGAGACCCTCAAATGCCAGGGCAGTACAAACACCCCACAACTGACCCCATTTTGGAAAGAAGACACCCCAAGGTATTTGCTGAGGGGCATATTGAGTCCATGAAAGATTGAAATTTTTGTCCTAAGTTAGCGGAAATTGAGACTTTGTGAGAAAAATAAAAATAAAATTTCCGCTAACTTATGCCAAAAAAATAAATAAAATTCTATGAACTCGCCAGGCCTCTCATTGGATACCTTGGGGTGTCTGCTTTCCAAAGTGGGGTCACATGTGGGGTATTTATACTGCCCTGGCTTTTTAGGGGCCCTAAAGCGTGAGAAGAAGTCTGGGATCCAAATGTCTAAAAATGCCTTCCTAAAAGGAATTTGGGCACCTTTGCGCATCTAGGCTGCAAAAAAGTGTCACACATCTGGTATCGCCATACTCAGGAGAAGTTGGGGAATGTGTTTTGGGGTGTCATTTTACATATACCCATGCTGGGTGAGATAAACATCTTGATCAAATGCCAACTTTGTATAAAAAATTGGAAAAGTTGTCTTTTGCCAGGATATTTCTCTCACCCAGCATGGGTATATGTAAAATGACACCCCAAAACACATTCCCCAACTTCTCCTGAGTACGGCGATACCAGATGTGTGACACTTCTTTGCTGCCAAGGTGGGCAAAGGGGCACATATTCCAAAGTGCACCTTTCGGATTTCGCAGGCCATTTTTTACACATTTTGATTGCAAAGTACTTCTCACACATTTGGGCCCCTAAATTGCCAGGGCAGTATAACTACCCCACAAGTGACCCCATTTTGGAAAGAAGACACCCCAAGGTATTCCGTGAGGGGCATGGCGAGTTCCTAGAATTTTTTATTTTTTGTCGCAAGTTAGTGGAATATGAGACTTTGTAAGGAAAAAAGAGAAAAAAAAAATCATAATTTTCCGCTAACTTGTGACAAAAAAAAAAAATTCTAGGAACTCGCAGTGCCCCTCACGGAATACCTTGGGGTGCCTTCTTTCCAAAATGGGGTCACTTCTGGCGTAGTTATACTGCCCTGGCAATTTAGGGGCCCAAATGTGTGAGAAGTACCTTGCAATCAAAATGTGTAAAAAATGGCCTGCAAAATCCGAAAGGTGCACTTTGGAATATGTGCCCCTTTGCCCACCTTGGCAGCAAAAAAGTGTGACACATCTGGTATCGCCGTACTCAGGAGAAGTTGGGGAATGTGTTTTGGGGTGTCATTTTACATATACCCATGCTGGGTGAGAAAAATATCTTGGTCAAATGCCAACTTTGTATAAAAAAAAAATGGGAAAAGTTGTCTTTTGCCAAGATATTTCTCTCACCCAGCATGGGTATATGTAAAATAACACCCCAAAACACATTCCCCAACTTCTCCTGAGTACGGCGATACCAGATGTGTGACACTTTTTTGCTGCAAAGGTGGGCAAAGGGGCACATATTCCAAAGTGCACCTTTCGGATTTCACCGGTCATTTTTTACACATTTTGATTGCAAAGTTCTTCTCACACATTTGGGCCCCTAAATTGCCAGGGCAGTATAACTACGCCACAAGTGACCCCATTTTGGAAAGAAGACACCCCAAGGTATTCTGTGAGGGGCATGGTGAGTTCCTAGAATTTTTTATTTTTTGTCGCAAGTTAGTGGAATATGAGACTTTGTAAGAAAAAAAAAAAAAATCATCATCATTTTCCGCTAACTTGTGACAAAAAATAAAAAGTTCTATGAACTCACTATGCCCATCAGCGAATACCTTAGGGTGTCTACTTTCCGAAATGGGGTCATTTGTGGGGTTTTTTCTACTGTTTGGGCATTGTAGAACCTCAGGAAACATGACAGGTGCTCAGAAAATCAGAGCTGTTTCAAAAAGCGGAAATTCACATTTTTGTACCATAGTGTGTAAACGCTATAACTTTTACCCAAACCATTTTTTTTTTTGCCCAAACATTTTTTTTTTAATCAAAGACATGTAGAACAATAAATTTGGCGAAAAATTTATATATGGATGTCGTTTTTTTTTGCAAAATTTTACAACTGAAAGTGAAAAATGTCATTTTTTTGCAAAAAATCGTTACATTTTGATTAATAACAAAAAAAGTAAAAATGTCAGCAGCAATAAAATACCACCAAATGAAAGCTCTATTAGTGAGAAGAAAAGGAGGTAAAATTCATTTGGGTGGTAAGTTGCATGACCGAGCGATAAACGGTGAAAGGAGTGTAGTGCCGAAGTGTAAAAAGTGCTCTGGTCATGAAGGGGGTTTCAGCTAGCGGGGCTGAAGTGGTTAATAGAGCTGACCGGTTTATACAAAATGCAGTTATACAGAAGACCAGCTGTTGGGTGTATCTTTTGTACTGCTGCTGCCCCCTCATGTTACTAATACCTTTGGGCAGTAATTGAATAGGACAGGGCAAACTGGGCGAGCAAAGGAGGGCCTGGCCACCAGGGTAAAAGGCTGTGGGAGAATGCTTAAGCAGCATTGTTGATGGGTGGGGAGTCTCACTGGAGATGTGAGACCAAACAGGTGCTCCATCAGCTCCTGGAAGGCAAGCCTGCTATATTGCACTGTCAGCAAATTAGTTAAATGAGCACCATGTCATACCATATTTTTCTTCTAGTGGCCACTGCAGAAGAAATGTGAGCCCACTAGAAAATGTCCCCAAGTCGTAAAAGCTGAAAAATGGAGTAGATCCACCAATTGACAGTGAGACCATTTGAGAGCTTGTTTTTGTGGGATGAGCTGTTTTGGAACAGAAATGCTGTTAGGGTTTCTTTTTATTTACAGCCTTCACCATGTGGTATAAATGATGTTAACATTATTCTGATGGTCATGACTTAATAGGATGGAAGAATTTCCTCCGGCTACTCACACTAACCTGTATCCTTCAAAACCACACCGACACCATCTTGCTTTGGTGAAAATTACCATGACGGCCGAACTTTATTATTCACATATAATAATAATAATAATAACAACAGGCACTTTAACACAACCTTCAACGTTATGACCCACTGCACCATAACAAGGATCCTGGAGGGCAACCCAAACAAGCGGTATCTTCCTTAACCGTCTCACCTTATACTTCAAGCTTACCCTTGGCCGCACTCACCGACCCAAGGGCACCAAATCCTTGAAGTATACAAGTATCTCCTCCTGTACGCCTTTTAGCCCAAACAGGAGCCCCATCCTCGGCATTCACAAACCACATGAGATGCAGGCTCCAACATGTCCCGGATCTCTTAACCATTGTATTGCTCCCCAGGATCCCATATCAATCAGCCCCTTCCAACAGCAATCCAATAAACAAAGCTGCCAGGGTGGGAGGGTGGGAAACGCACTTGCGCTACACTATCACTGACCGAAGCCCCTCCTTCTAACAATATATACTGCCCGCCAATCTACTAAAACCTCCCCTTCCTCCCTTAAACCAACCCCTAGCCATACTTCCTGACATTAACCCTTTACTATCCTGTGGTCTTCCCCCTAAGTCAATCCGCACTCCATTATGGCTACGCCTCATTCCGTTGCTATCATTACAATTGCAGACTTACAGATGTAGTAGAGTTAACACTCATGATTTATGAGATGTGTTATATAAACTAAATGCGTTAAGTAAACACCTTCAATTGCTTTTCAATGGCTTTTGTTTCAAGATAACGCGATAAGTTAAGAAATTTAAGTTGAGTTTGTGTGTTAACCCTGCTACATCTGGTACCAAATTATAGTTTTTGCTTTTTTGTTTTTTTCAACTTTAGACATTTCTAGTAATACAGGGGGTCATTTATTAAGACCTATACCTGGCGGTGGTGTCATGGTCTTACCTTCTTACTGTTCTCCTTCGTTTGACATGTGCTGGCGGCCATCTTGGTTTCTGGGTTTCTTGTAGCCTCCCACCCTGCGGCTTCTCCTTCCCACTGGGAGGAGCTGGATGCCCAGCTCATATATATAGGAGGTCTGTGGCTTCAGTTCCTTGCTTGGTCCTCCTGTGTTCACATGCTTCTAAGACTGCTGCTGCTTCTGGTTCCTGATCCTGGCCTCGTCTGACTACCCCGTTGGTTCCTGATCCTGGCTTCGTCTGACTACCCCGTTGGTTCCTGATCCTGGCTTCGTCTGACTACCCTGCTGGTTCCTGATCCAGGCTTCGTCTGACTACCCTTCTGGTTCCTGACCTCTGTCTACGCAAGACCCTGCTTCGGTTTAGCCATCCGTTTGGACTTTTGCTTACGGCTTGATTTTCAATAAAGCCTTCTTATTTTCCACTTATCTCTTGTTGTACGTCTGGTTCATGGTTCCATGACATTAGGACCAAGCCATGAATTCTGACGGTACAGGGCCATCCTCGCTACCTACGCTGGTTGCCAGACTTGATCAGCAGGATCACCTGTTGGGTCGGTTCGCTGTGGCGTTGCAAACCCTGCTTGAACGCACGGCTCATTTCGCTTCCGTTGCCGATGGGTCGGTTGTCGCTCCTGGGCCCGCTCCTACTGCCGCTCCGGTTGTTGCGCCAGAGTCTACCCCGACACCTGTTGCTGCGCCTGCGGTGTCTCGGGGTATGACCGGTTCTGCCCCCCTTCCACAGCGCTTTGGGGGAGAGCCAACTCAGTGCCGAGGTTTCCTTAACCAGGTGGGCATTTATTTCGAGTTGCTGCCACATGCCTTTCCTACTGAGAGATCAAAGGTGGGCTTCTTGATCTCGCTGCTCTCGGACAAGGCCTTGGCCTGGGCCAGCCCTTTATGGGAGAACAACAATCCGGTGGTTGCCGAGTTTTCCGGTTTTGTTGCTTCTCTTCGGAAGGTATTCGATGTGCCGGCTCGTGCTGCCTCTGCTGCGAAGCTCCTTATGTCCATCAGACAGGGTTCACGATCCGTAGCTGAATACGCCATTGAGTTTCGTACCCTGGCAGCAGAGGTGGGCTGGAATAATGAGGCTCTGGTCGCTGCTTTCTCTCATGGTCTCTCGGATGCCTTGAAGGATGAGGTTGCAGCTAAGGACCTACCAGTGGAGCTCGAGTCTCTTATTTCTTTCCTGATTTTGATTGACACCAGACTCAGGGAGAGACCTTCCTTTAAGGAGAGCCTGCGGAGGTCTTCTAACAGATTGGCGCCTACGTTTGCTGTCCCACCCGTGCCTCCCTCTCCTCCCACGCCTCCTGGGGATGACTTGTCTGGGGGTGAACCCATGCAGCTGGGGTTTGCTCGCCTGTCCGAGGGGGAGAGGGTACTCCGGAGACGCGAGGGCCGATGCATGTACTGTGGTCTCGGTGGGCATTTTCGGTTGGCATGTCCGAACCGTCCGGGAAACGCTCGCACCTGAGATCCTGTCGGGGGCAGATCTTGGGTGGAGTCTCCTCGTCCCCGGTTTCCCGTGTTGACAAACCACTGATCACTGTTGTCCTCTCCTGGGTCGGGGGCTCGGTGACGACCCAGGCGTTGGTGGACTCTGGTGCTGGTGGTTTGTTCATTGATAGTGTGTTCGCTGCCGCCAATTCCATTCCTCTGCAGCCTCGAGGTTCCCCACTGGCTCTTGAGGCGATAGACGGCAGACCCCTTCTGCCGCCACACGTGACTCATGAGACCCTTCCAGTGGGGATAGCCATTGGTGCCGTTCACAGAGAGTCGGTCTGTTTCCAGGTGATTTCGTCTCCACACTACTCGGTGGTCTTGGGGTACCCCTGGCTCCAGAAGCATAATCCGACTTTCGATTGGAGATCGGCCGAGATCCTCTCGTGGTCACCGCAGTGTGGGGCTAGTTGCATCCATGGGCCTGTCAAGTTGCTGTGTACTTCCTCGGACTCTCTGTTGCCTCCTGAATACGAAGAGTACCGGGATGTATTCGATAAGGTGCGCGCGGTTGCCCTACCTCCGCACCGCCCATACGATTGTGCCATAGAGTTACAATCTGGTGCCGTTCCTCCTCGTGGCAAAGTCTATCCACTGTCGGTAGCGGAGAATGAGGCCATGGAGGAGTACGTGAGGGAGGCGCTTTCACGCGGACACATTCGCAAATCCTCGTCCCCGGCAGGGGCTGGATTTTTCTTTGTGAAAAAGAAGGGCGGTGAGTTGAGGCCTTGCATCGATTACAGGGGTCTCAATCGCATCACGATCAAGAACGCTTACCCGATACCCTTGATTTCCGAGCTGTTCGATCGCCTCAAAGGGGCCACGGTCTTTACCAAACTCGACCTGAGGGCGGCATATAACCTGGTAAGGATCAAGGCGGGCGATGAGTGGAAGACCGCGTTTAACACCAGGACCGGTCATTATGAATCCTTGGTTATGCCCTTTGGGTTGTGCAATGCGCCCGCAGTCTTCCAGGAATTCATCAACGATGTTTTCCGTGACCTGTTGCAGCAGTGTGTGGTGGTCTATTTGGATGACATCTTGGTATATTCTGAATCCATGGAGGCCCACATTATGGATGTCAGACGAGTGTTGCAACGGTTACGAGAGAACAGGCTGTTCGGTAAGCTTGAGAAATGCGAATTTCACCGATCCCAGGTAACCTTCTTAGGTTACATCATTTCCGCTGAGGGGTTCTCCATGGATCCTGAGAAGGTTTCGGCTGTCTTACAGTGGCCCCAGCCCAGTGGTCTCCGTGCCCTGCAGCGCTTTTTGGGCTTCGCCAATTATTATCGGAAGTTCATCAGGGACTTTTCTATGCTAGCCAAGCCGCTCACGGATCTGACCAGGAAGGGCAGTAATTTCCAGGTCTGGCCGCTCGAGGCCATCCGAGCGTTTGAGGCTCTAAAGTCCGCCTTTGTGTCGGCTCCGATTCTGTCGCATCCCAACCCTGGGTTGCCCTTTGTCCTCGAGGTGGACGCGTCTGAGACGGGAGTAGGCGCCCTCCTGTCTCAGCGTAGAACACCAGAGGGTCCTCTGCTTCCTTGTGGGTTTTACTCCCGGAAACTGTCTTCCGCGGAGTGCAACTATCAGATTGGTGACAGGGAGTTATTGGCCATCGTGCAGGCCCTTAAAGAATGGAGGCACTTGCTCGAGGGTTCGGTGGTTCCGGTTCTCATCCTGACGGACCACAAGAATCTGACCTACCTTTCTGAGGCCAAGAGATTGACACCACGTCAGGCCAGATGGGCTCTGTTCTTGTCACGTTTTAATTA
The DNA here is from genome assembly GCF_014858855.1 of Bufo gargarizans. NCBI lineage: Eukaryota > Metazoa > Chordata > Amphibia > Anura > Bufonidae > Bufo > Bufo gargarizans. Next base: position 683,581,817 of record NC_058081.1, on the reverse strand, counting down.
CGTGGTCTCCTACCTACCCGGTTCCAAGAACATCAGAGCGGATGCCTTATCACGGCAGTACTCCGAGCTGTCCGGGGAGGAGTCGATTCCGACTTCGGTCATACCTCCGAATCAGATCCTGGCCGCCATTCGCACCAGCCTGACCTCTCCCCTGGGTGAGCAGATTTTGGCGGCTCAATCTGGTGCTCCCTCTGGGAGACCCAACGGCAGGTGTTTTGTGCCTGAGGAGTTGCGCACTCGGTTGTTGCGAACCTACCATAACTCCAAGGCCGCGGGGCATCCTGGAAAGAATCAGCTGTCCTGGGCTGTTTCACGTCTGTTCTGGTGGCCTTCTCTACGTTCCGACATCGCCGCATATGTAGCGGCATGCTCCGTTTGTGCCCAGAGTAAGTCCCCTCGGCACCTTCCGTTGGGCCTGTTGCAACCCATAGCCACCGGGGAGCGCCCATGGTCACACCTGGGGATGGATTTCATTGTGGACCTCCCTGCATCCCGAGGCCATACGGTCATTCTCATGATTGTGGATCGGTTTTCCAAAATGTGCCACTGTGTTCCTCTCAAGAAGTTACCCTCTGCACAAGAGTTGGCCACGATTTTCGCCAGGGAGGTCTTCCGGTTGCACGGTTTGCCCAAGGAGATTGTGTCGGATCGGGGGAGTCAGTTTGTGTCCAGGTTCTGGCGCGCCTTTTGCTCCCAGTTGGGGATTCATCTCTCTTTCTCCTCGGCCTACCACCCTCAGTCCAATGGGGCCGCAGAACGATCCAATCAGGCCTTGGAGCAATTCCTTCGTTGCTATGTCTCCGATCACCAAGACAATTGGGTTGACCTCCTGCCTTGGGCTGAGTTTGCCAGGAACACGGCAGTGAACTCTTCCTCTGGGACGTCTCCCTTCATGGCCAATTATGGGTTCCAACCTGCCGTGTTACCGGAGGTATTCTCTCCCCAGGATATTCCGGCTGTGGAGGATCACCTTTCCGTCCTACGTGCTTCTTGGGTACAGATCCAGAGGTCCCTTGAGGTCTCTGCGCAGCGCCAGAGACTCCAGGCTGATCGCAGACGAGCGCCCGCTCCTTCCTACCAGGTCGGAGACCGTGTATGGTTGTCCACCCGCAACCTCAACCTTCGAGTGCCCACTCCCAAGCTGGCGCCTCGCTTTGTTGGTCCCTTCCGAGTGCTTCGCAGGGTAAACCCGGTAGCCTATGCCCTTGCGCTTCCTCCTGGCATGCGGATCTCCAACGTGTTTCATGTCTCCCTGTTGAAGCCATTGGTGTGTAATCGTTTCACTTCCTCGGTTCCTCGGCCCCGTCCGGTCCAAGTGGGCAATCGTGAGGAATATGAGGTGAGCAATATCCTGGACTCACGCCTGGTCCGCGGTCGGTTGCAGTTTTTGGTCCATTGGCGTGGTTATGGTCCAGAGGAGCGTTCCTGGGTTCCCTCCGCAGATGTCCATGCTCCTGCTTTGCTCCGAGCCTTCCACGCACGCTTCCCTCAGAAACCGTTCCTTACTCCGCGGAGGAGGGGCCCTTGAGGGGGAGGTACTGTCATGGTCTTACCTTCTTACTGTTCTCCTTCGTTTGACATGTGCTGGCGGCCATCTTGGTTTCTGGGTTTCTTGTAGCCTCCCACCCTGCGGCTTCTCCTTCCCACTGGGAGGAGCTGGATGCCCAGCTCATATATATAGGAGGTCTGTGGCTTCAGTTCCTTGCTTGGTCCTCCTGTGTTCACATGCTTCTAAGACTGCTGCTGCTTCTGGTTCCTGATCCTGGCCTCGTCTGACTACCCCGTTGGTTCCTGATCCTGGCTTCGTCTGACTACCCCGTTGGTTCCTGATCCTGGCTTCGTCTGACTACCCTTCTGGTTCCTGACCTCTGTCTACGCAAGACCCTGCTTCGGTTTAGCCTTCCGTTTGGACTTTTGCTTACGGCTTGATTTTCAATAAAGCCTTCTTATTTTCCACTTATCTCTTGTTGTACGTCTGGTTCATGGTTTCATGACAGGTGGATGCGCCGGAGTTATATAGAGGCGCCAGCCTCTTCATAGCTTTGGCGTATCCACCGCCGCTTCTAAATGTAAGACAGCTTCCTAGCTGTCTTACATTTAGACCATTTTCTATGCCTAAAACAAGCTTAGAAAATGGTAAATGAAACGACCCTGCCGGCCCGCCCCTTTCCCCGCCCACGACATGCCCACTTTTGTAGACCTGGTGTAAGAGGGGAGAAGTCAGATCCTTTGCGTTACAATCTGCGCCAGAGCCATGCCAAATTTATGAGTATTTCTGTTTAGTAATTGACCCTCACAGTTTATTTTTTGTGCCACTCTTTCCAAGGCCCATAACATTTTTCTTTTTACTGTATGTTGTCGGAGGACTTTTTTTTTGAGGGATGACTTTAAGTTTTCATTGATCATTTGGGATTCATAGGACTTGTTGATGACTTGTTATTCATTTTTTTTAAGGGAGGAATGAACAAAAATAAGACATTTTTGCTTTTTTTTCATCATGTTTGATAATGAGTTCATATTTAATAGGGGACTTCAGTATTCAGTCTAGTATATTAATGCATGATGGTATATAGGACAGGGTGTAATCATTACCAATTACTTTCACAATTACCTTCACTTGTAGATCACAAACCCCCTTGCCAGTTCAGGGGCTGCAGTTTGAGAGCGCCAAGTCTTGGACATTTAAACCAGCTTTGATCTCTGAATTTCTATTGTGGTAATTGTCTTCATTTATACCTTTCAGCCTCTTCTCTAACGTGTGTGGAATGTAATGTGGAAGGTGAGAAATATTGCCAAGGAAACAAAGTCACTTGTCCTCCTGAAGACGATGTTTGTGTTACAACCTTAGAAAGTGACACCAAAGGTGAGCCATGAAACATAAATTGGCAAGATATGATATTCAGCAGCTTAAAAAACGATATTGATATCGGCCCATGAAAGTAAAGGGGTTGTCCAGTTGGGTGGGAAAAGTTGAGAAGTCTCTAGCAATGACAATGAGTGGGATAAAAAAATAAAATACATGAAAGGAAGCGAAAACTGTACAAAAACTGTACAATGTGTCCTACCATCAGTCTAGCATAGCATATAGAATACCTGATCAAGTAATCTCACATACTTAATTGTTTTAGTTTTAAGTTTGAAAAGCCCTATAAATTAGTAATTGATAACATAATATTAGGGCTAAATCCGTTCTCTACACAGTTCCCGATATTTTTTTTATTTTTTTGGGGGGGGAGGGTATTGAATTTAATTAAACCAACATAAGTAATCAGTACACCAATACACAGGATAGTGCACCAATTTGCCTGTGAATGATAATGTGATATTACGCATCAGGCCTCAATCGTCTGTTTCCATTTATTGTATTTCCGCAGGGTTGGAAACCAGCATATAGCTAATCAGTTCACCAATACACAGGGCACTGCACCAAATTTTCGTTGAGTGATAACGAATGTGGGTTGAAATCCGTTTCCCTTAATTTCTATCCTTACACGGTGTAAATTTTTTGGGGGTTGTTAAATATATTCAAACCAGCATATACATGATTACTACACAACTACACAGGGTAGCGCACAGGGCCGGCGTCATAACCCGGCAAACCCGGGCAAGTGCCGGGGCCCAATGTTCCTGGGAGGCCCACTGAGCTGCTATGAGCACTTCCATCAATATAGATGGAAGCTCTCATTGCTGTCATTTCACTTACGCAGTACCCCTTTGGTGGGCCTTCTGAGTCACATGAGGCCGGCAGCTGCAGAGACTCAGACATGCCCCTTCTACACAGGACATGCTGCCTGAGGAGAGAGACCGGCAGGCCTGGAGCAGAAGTGTGAACACAGGTTGTCAGTGAGTCTGCACTGTGACTGTCTCTTCTCTGTGGGACAGGAGGGGTACGACGACTCTTCAATCTGCTGCTGTATGCTGCTTCATTCTATTTACTTGTTTCACTGTTTCATTAAGCAGTTTGCCTCCATGACACCTGTCCCCCCCAATATCCTGTCCTATCTCATCCTCATGGAGCCCCTGCTGTCTCCTTTCCTTCCTCATTTATCCAGAGCTCCTGTTCCACCCTCCTATCTTCTATTGCTGCCCTGCACAGACCTACTGCCACTACTTGTTGTATGAATCCCCCTTCCACCTACTTTCTGTGTAGGGTTGCCACCCGTACGGGAATGACCCGGACAGTCCGGGTTTGTAATCCTGTTCCCCGGGTACAAGCCTTTCTCAGACCCGGGCACAGGATTAATTTCAAACTGCAGTGCAGACTGTCTGACTTGCTCGCTCACGGTCCAGACTGCTGGCTGTGAGTGAGCGGCGGTGAGCTGTGAGCGGCCGACACTCCGGGGCCGGCTCGAACCTGAAGAGGACGAGGCCGCCGGTCAGGATGGATTGGAAGCCGGAGATCTGGGAGCTGCGGGTGGTCAGGAACAGGAGCACGAAGACGCTGCTGAAGGAGAGCAGCAAACCCTCCCCCGGCCGCGCCGGGACTGAGCCGCTCTCACTTCCAGATAAGGCCGGATAACAATGAGACCAGCCGCAGGCCTGCACTCCTCCCATCCCCGGCTCTTCTGCTGAGCTCCTTTCCTATCACCTCCCCTCTCCCCCGGTCTCCGTTACCGGGCCCAGGAAAGCTGCCGGACTCTCACACAACACTCTACAGTCAGTGTGCTGGCCCCGAGTGACAGTTCCCGGGGGAGGAGGGCAACATTACGCTAATTGGGGGTCACTAATAGGGGCATTACTCTTACTGGGGGCATTATTCTTACTGGGGGGGCACTATACATTCTGGGGCGCACTAATAGGGCCATTACTCTTACTGGGGCACACTAATGGGGGCATTGCTATTACTGAGGGGACACTAATGGGGCATTGCTATTACTGGGTGCATTACTATTACTGGGGGCGCTGAAGGGGGCTTTAATATTTCTGGGGAGCCACAGTATGACAGCGACTTCACACCCGTGTTAAGCCACGCGCCCACAACCGCACCCCCTTTGGTTGTGGCTTAAATTGCCCGGTATTTTTTGTTGGGAAAGGTGGCGACCCTATTGCTGTGTCAACCCCTCCTGTCCATCCAGGGCCCCTGTCCCACTCCTCTGCCTCTCATTATGGTGGCATCTGAACCGCATTCACCATAAGGACCTTCTAACGTCACAGGGTCATGTGACTGTGACCCCCACCCTGTACTGTGTCCCCCACCAAGTACTGTGCCCCTCACCCCGTACTGTGCCCCTTTATACCCTGCATTGTACCCTCTTACCACACCCTGTACAGTGCCCCTAGTCATTCCCTATACTGTGTCCTCTTATACCCTTTTATCCGGTCACTGTATGGTGGTTTTATCACTGTATAGTGGTGGTATCCAATATCTGGGTGGCCATAACTGTATCCCCTTCCCTGCCCACGCCACTTTTTTTAGACCTGGCATGAGCGGGAAAAGATACAGATTGCGGTGCTAAGGACCTTTGTGCCACAATCTGTGTCAGAAATACTTCTAATATAGACGTATTTCTATATAATAAATGACCCCCTAATTGTATTATTATTCGGGGGTAGGGCTAATATCATTATATTATATAGATTCTAGTGTATTATACTGTGCCCTGTATTTCCCAGTAGAAAATGATCCTTGGGAAACACAGTCTTCATCCCTGACCACAAGTACCAGGTAGCGCTCTGTCAGTACATGGCGGCCTCCCCTCTCTGCCACGCTGCTCCGCTGTGTACTGGTGCTTATTCTGACACTAGGGCTGGGTTCACATCCTATTGTGCCATACATTTAATGCATACCAAAAATGTATGTGTTAACAGATGCCTCAGACTGATGCCGTACAGGGGCCTCCGTTCACCATACAGTTCCATGGTAGAAAAAACATATACGTTAACGTATGCATTTTTTACTGGACTCTGCAGGATACAAAAACATGGAGTGCTGCACATTTGTATAAATCAAGCAGCGTTTTGGTGTCCGCCTTCAAAGCGGAATGGAGATGGAACGGAGGCAAACTGATGCATTCTGAGCGGATCCTTTTCCATTCAGAATGCATTAGGGCAAAATGGATCCGTTTTGGACCGCTTCTGAGATCCCTGAACGGATCTCACAACAGAAAGCCAAAACGCCAGTGTGAAAGTAGCCTTATACGTGGTTACTACACCAATACATGGGGTATTGCACAATATTATCCGAGAGGCCCAAATATGTCTGGACTACAGAAGGGTTCCATACAAAAGACCCAGAGCTAGAATGTGAGTAGTAGCAGCACCAACTATCCAGCCAGAAGTAGTAGTAGTAGAAGTAGTAGGCCACAGTTGTCCCTGCTAACTTCAGAAAGAGCGCAACATTATCGATGAGGAGAAAGAGGATGAGATTGTGGATTGGATGGCTCACTCCTCCTCTCCGTTGCAGCAGGATGGCGTGGAATTGACTTTGGAGTCACTGTACCTTGGAGCCAGTTGTCACAGCGTTCCTGCTGCTTCACCACCTTGCAGCCTCAGTGGAGTCCTCTCAGTCTTCACTGCCCGTTCCTAGAAGTGGCAAGAAAACCCAACCAAGCCCTACGGCAAATAGGCAAGAGAGTCTCCCTGTTTACAACTTGTGTGGAAGCAGTCAGCGTTTGCCTTAAGGAGAGGGTTGATGATACAATTTCATACTGTGGAGCTGGTAGTATTTGTGCTGCACTGTAGAGTCACCCACCACCACCACCAGCAGCAGAGACTACGCTGTTATGTGGGGGATCTGTGGAGGACGCTGTTTTGTGGGGGATCTTTGGAGGACGCTGTTATGTGGGGGATCTGTGGATGACGCTGTTATGTGGGGGATCTGTGGAGGACGCCGTTATGAGGGATCTGTGAAGGACGCTGTTATGAGGGATCTGTGAAGGACGCTGTTATGAGGTATCTGTGGAGGACACCGTTATGGGGGATCTGTGGAGGACTCTGTTATGAGGGATCTGTGAAGGACGCTGTTATGAGGGATCTGTGGAGGACGCTGTTATGGGGGATCTGTGGAGGACACTGTTATGGGGGATCTGTGGAGGACGCTGTTATGAGGGATCTGTGGAGGACGCTGTTATGGGGATCTGTGGAGGATACTGTTATGGGGGATCTGTGGAGGACGCTGTTATGGGGATCTGTGAAGGACACTGTTATGGGGGATCTGTGGAGGACGCTGTTATGTGGGGGATCTGTGGAGGACAGTGTTATGGGGGATCTGTGGAGGACACTTATGGGGGACCGGTGGATGGCACTGTTATAGGGGATGTGTGATATGACACATAGGGCCATGAGGGGGGCCAGCATAAGATACACATATAGCATCTTATGCTGGTCCCCCTCAGCCCTATGTGTCCTAAACTGCGCACATAACTGGATTTGTGTGTAAAGTATTTTACTACTGTGTGAAACAATCTCTCTCCTATTGATAACATGGCCAGCCTCTGTACTCGCTGTCACAGTACTATGAATGCACTGCAGCGAGCGGCAGCGAGCTGGCGTCCGGCGGTGACTGACGTCACTTAGTAACATTCCTCCCACTTCAAGAAGCAGGAGCGTTACTAAGTGACGTCAGTCTGCGCCGGCCGGCCAGCTCGCTGCCGCTCGCTGCAGTGCACTCATAGTGACAGTGAGTACAGAGGCCGGACCTGTTATCAATAGGAGAGAGCTTGTTTCACACAGTAGTAAAATACTTTACACACAAAGCCAGTTATGTGCGCGGAGCCCCTTCATATATAATCGCAGCATTTTCGTGTCGGCCAAATCGCCATATCGCATTTGGCGATTATCGCGACTTGATTATTTTTTCGATATATCGTGCAGCCCTATTATATACCAATTTTCAAGGCAACCGGAGCAACTTCGGTTTGGCCTGAATTGTTTCAGGTCCGAACCAAACTTTTTTTAAATTCAGTGAACCTGAACCGAACCGATTCTCGAGTCTACTGCTAGCTGCCAAATAGCTTAATTTAGAATAGGGAAGGTATTAAAGGGGTCTTCCACTTGGGATGTCCTCTATCATGCATACTAATTTACATAAGCTCCCACACTTGAGGGTTCAATTTACAAGGTTTCCCTTTCAATTTTATTGTGTTGTGTTTCTCATACAGCTACAAGGAAAATATGAGACCTGACCAAAGTTCCTCCAGCAATAATAATTTAGACAGGGATCGTAGCCAAGAGAGCAGCTCAAATCCAGGGTTATAGGCTAATTTGGCCAATGGCTGTGGTCAACCACCAAATATATAGTCTAATGTACTGTATACACCCTAGTATGGCTTAAAGGAATTGTCCAACCTTTTGGACTTTCTGTAGCTTTCACTAGGAGAGTGTTATGCCTACCTAGAAGTTTACCAGTTCTTATTCTGTAAACTTCTGTATGGGCTCAGTTGGGGAAGTATCCCCAAGAAATTTGTGACCTAGCAGTGACGTGCTGCTTGGGCACAGCTAAGGCCAGTCCTTGGCTGCAGCGGCACATACTGTTTGGGCCTGTCCGTCCCAAACTTTACAGTACGGAGACTAAGCAGTTACAACACACTTCTAATTGTAGTTCAAAATTCCAAAAAGCTGGACAACACCTTGAACATTAAAGACAAGCCTTTTACTTAGACATATAGGGCTCTAGCACAATCTGATCAGAGCCTTATGGCCATATTATAGTGTTGGTGAGATATTATGTAGCACCTAGCTACCGGGCTGTCTCAGGCACCTTGGCATAGAGGTGGTAGTAACCTCGCAGCTCCTCAAGGGCTTGGCTATAGGCGGGGCAGAGTCATATAAGCTTCTTTTGCTACACTACTACTTTAAATGTTACATAGAAGATGGGGTATCTGGTAAAGATTTCATATTGGGGCCCAGAGGCATCAGGTTACACCTCTGCAATTTCTGTACCTCTGCAGCATGGTTGAAGTGTTTTTTCTTCTAGGTTACATGTTCTTCTATTTGTAGATGGAAAAGAAATGGTGACGTTCAGACGGCATTGTGGGCAAAGGAGAATGTGTGGTTACTCTGACAGCCTGACCACAGCCTTCGGTAAAAAGAAGCTCAGTAGTACTTGTTGCTTCACCAGTGACTGTTCTCCTCCATCGCCAACATGTAAGTACCTCTGAAAGGAACAATACATCGAGAAATCCTGAAAGGAAATCTTTTTTGAATCTTGAAATGGGTTAATTTTAGAGGGCTCATGGTGGAGTTTCAATTAGGTTGAGTTCACACTTCAGTTATTTCGTCAGTTATTTCCATCAGTTATTGTGAGCCAAAACCAGGTGCAGGTCAAAAACACAGGAAGGGTGCAGATTACATTACACCTGATCTCGGAGTAGGCCTTACTACTGGTTTTGGCTCACTTTCACATCTGCGTTTTCACTTTCTGGTATTAAGAGCCCTCATAGGATCTCAATACCGGAGGAAAACGCTTCAGTTATGTCCTCATTCATCATCAATGGGGACAAAACTGAACTGAATGGAACGGAATGCTTCAGAATGCATTCCATTCCAATTGGTTGCGTTCACATCACGGACAGATGCAAGGGGCATGACACACAATTAAAGTCACTGGTGCCGGATCCGTTTTCGCAGACACAAAAGAAAGCAGATCGATCTCCCATTGACTTGCAATGGTTTTAGTTTTGGATCCGTCATGACTATTTTAGAGATAATACAACCGGATCCATTCATTAAGGATGCAAGCGGTTGTATTATTATGACGGAAGCATTTTTGCTAATCCATGACGGATCTGCAAAAAACGCAGATGTGAAAGTAGCCTTATATCTACACTGAACAAAAATATAAACGCAACACTTTTGGTTTTGCTCCGATTTTGCATTAGCTGAACTCAAAGATCTGAAACATTTTCTACATACACAAAAGACCCATTACTCTCAAATATTGTTCACAAATCTGTCTAGATCTGTGTTAGTGAGCGCTTCTCCTTTGCCGAGATAATCCATCCCACCTCTCAGGTGTGACATATCAAGGGGCTGATTAGACAGCATGAATACTGCACAGATGTGCCTTAGGCTACTTTCACACTTGCGTTCGGAGCGAATCCGTCTGGTATTTGCACAGACGGATCCGCTCCTATAATGAAAACGATGGTATCAGTTCAGAACGGATCCGTCTGCATTATATTTCTGAAAAAAGTCTAAGTCCAATTTGTAGTCAGACGGATCCGTCCAGACTTTACATTGAAAGTCAATAGGGGACGGATCAGTTTGAAATTGCACCATATTGTGTCAACTTCAAACGGATCCGTCCCCATTGACTTACATTGTAATTCAGGACGGATCCGTTTGGCTCCGCACGGCCAGGCGGACACAAAAACGCTGCAAGCTGCGTTCGGGTGTCCGCTTGATGAGCGGAACGGAGGCGAAACGGAGCCATACTGATGCATTCTGAGCGGATCCGCATCCACTCAGAATGCATTGGGGCTGGACGGATGCGCTCGGGGCCGCTTGTGAGAGCCTTCAAACGGAACTCACAAGCGGAGCCCCGAACGCAAGTGTGAAAGTAGCCTTAGACTGCCCACAATAAAAGGCCACTCTGAAATGTGCCATTTGATCACACAGCACAATGCCACAGATGTCGCAACGTTTTAGGGAGCGTGCAATTGGAATGCTGACTGCAGGAATGTCTACCAGAGCTGTTGTCCGTGCAATGAATGTTCATTTCTCTACTATAAGCCGTTTCCAAAGGCGTTTTAGAGAATTTGGAAGTACGTACAACCGGCCTCACAACCGCAGACCACGTGTAACCACACCAGCCCAGGGCCTCCACATCCAGCATGTTCACCTCCATGATCGTCTGGGACCAGCCACCCGGACAGCTGCAGCAACAATTGGTATGCATAACCAAAGAATTTCTGCACAAACTGTCAGAAACGTCTCAGGGAAGCTCATCTGCTCGTCCTCCTCATCGGGGTCTGGACCTGACTGCAGTTCGTCGTCGTAACCGACTTGAGTGGACAAATGCTCACATTCGATGGCGTCTGGCGTTCTGTTCACGGATGAGTCCCGGTTTTCACTGTTCAGGGCAGATGGCAGACAGCGTGTGTGGGTGAGCGGTTTCCTGACGTCAACGTTGTGGATCGAGCGGCCCATGGTGGCGGTGGGGTTATGGTATGGGCAGGCGTGTGTTATGGACAATAAACACAGGTGCATTTTATTGATGACATTTTGAATGCACAGAGATACCGTGACGAGATCCGGAGGCCAATTGTTGTGGCATTCATCCACGACCATCACCTCATGTTGCAGCATGATAATGCACAGCCCCATATAGCAAGGATCTGTACACAAATCCTGGAAGCTGAAAACATCCCAGTTCTTGCACGGCCAGCATACTCGCCGGACATGTCACCCATTGAGCATTTTCGGGATGCTCTGGATCGGCGTATACGACAGCGTGTTCCAGTTCCTGCCAATATTCTGTAACTTTGCACAGCTATTGAAGAGGAGTGGACCAACATCCCACAGGCCACAACAACCTGAGAGATGTGTTGCACTGCGTGAGACAAATGGTGACCACACCAGATACTGACTGGTTTTCTGCCCCCCCCCCCCCCCCACCTCAGTAGGGCAAAACTGTGCACATTTCAGAGTGGCCTTTTATTGTAGGCAGTCTAAGGCACACCTGTGCAATATTCATGCTGTATAATCAGCACCTTGATATGCCACACCTGTGAGGTGGGATGGATTATCTCGGCAAATGAGAAGTTCTCACTAACACAGATTTAGACAAATTTGTAAACAATATTTGAGAGTAATGGGTCTTTTGTGTCTGTAGAAAATGCTTCAGAACTTTGAGTACAGCTCATACAAAATGGGAACAAAACCGAAAGTGTTGCGTTTATATTTTTGTTGAGTGTATATGCACCTCCATCACTCCATGGCTATATATTATTGCCTTTGAAAGGAATGGGTGGGCAAATAATCATATCTCCCAAATGTTCCTGTTTTTGTAGGATTGTCCCATGAACCAACCTCCAAGTGTGGGTGTCATTGAGAAGTAGTAGCATTCAAGGCTCCTGCCAATGTACAATGCATTCAGAAAGCATTCAGATTGTTTCACTCTTTTCATATTTTGTTATGTTGTGGCCTGGTGCTAAAATAAAAAAAAAGACGTTCAAATTTCTCTGGGGGGGGAGGGGGGAGGGGGTCTTGGTAAAGAATTAAAAAAAACAACAACAACTCTGTAGGATACTAGTGACTTTGATCGGAGAAAGCTTGAGGGAGTGAGAGGCTGAGGCTGAGTACTTAAAGGGCTTCTGTCACCCCACTAAGGTGATATTTTTTTTTTGGGCTAGTGAAATTAGTTATATTGCGATCTATGACAATATAATTGTGTTACTTACTTTGATCCAGCAGTTTCTGCAAAAAACAAAGTTTTATAATATGTAAATTCGGTCTCTACCAGCAAGTAGGGTGGCTACTTGCTGGTAGCTGCTGCAGAAATCCGCCCCCTCGTCGTGTTGATTGACAGGGCCAGCCGGGATCTCCTCCTCCGGCCAGCCCTGTCGGCATTTCAAAAATCGCGCGCCTGTGTTGATTCGGCGCAGGCGCTCTGAGATGAGGAGGCTCGTCTCCTCAGCACTCCCTCAGTGCGCCTGCGCCGATGACATCACCGAAATAGAAGACGTCATCGGCGCAGGCGCACTGAGGGAGTGCTGAGGAGACGAGCCTCCTCATCTCAGAGCGCCTGCGCCGAATCAACACAGGCGCGCGATTTTTGAAATGCCGACAGGGCTGGCCGGAGGAGGAGATCCCGGCTGGCCCTGTCAATCAACACGACGAGGGGGCGGATTTCTGCAGCAGCTACCAGCAAGTAGCCACCCTACTTGCTGGTAGAGACCGAATTTACATATTATAAAACTTCGTTTTTTGCAGAAACTGCTGGATCAAAGTAAGTAACACAATTATATTGTCATATATCGCAATATAACTAATTTCACTAGCCCAAAAAAAAAAAATCACTTTAGTGGAGTGACAGAAGCCCTTTAATATTACAGCTGCAGAACCTCATTCAAGCAGTTCTCTAGAGGCAGATTGGCCACAGACCTTACAGGGAAATATCCTGGTGGGCTGAAGCCCAGGGGGCCCCCTGAATCCTCCTCACGGCCAGACGGTGGAAGATTTATGGACTGTGGTATTTGGCTCTTTTGGGGTGGTATAATGTGCCACAATATTGTACTGCTGGCACCGCCTACCTGCCTTCCATCAATTTGGACCTGACTAGAAAACAGGGCAACTTTTAGTATTTTTTCCAGGACCACTGTTAGTTCCCTGTCCGCCCCTGCAGTTCTCCATTACAAAACCAGCGACCTGTAAAAAATGTTTTTGCTTTTTTTTTTTAAAACAGAGAGACCGATATTTCTTCTTCAAAACCTTCTCTAGTTTCTACTTAGACTTATTACTGGCACACCATCCCAATAGCATTCTGCTACTCAGCAATTGCAAATTTTTTTTAAAACCCATTTTATTTTTGTAAATGGGTTGCATTGTAACAAAATCATTTTACGAAAGAAACACCATTTTTATACCAGAGAAATTAAACGCAAATTACACCGTGAACCAAATCTTACCTCCTTTTCTGCATCGTTATATTGGGGGTGGGACGAAATGATCACATTACAAGTTTGCGACGTGTAGACGCAGCCCACTGGTAAAATCCATTAAAAAATACGCTTTTTTTCCATTGAAAATACAATTTTCAATGATTTTTTTTAAAAAAATCTCCCCCATATGTTTGGTATTGTTGCGTCCATAACGACCCGGACTACATAAATATAATGTAAATTATCCCCTACGGTGAATGCTGTAAAAAAAATAAATAAATACAGAATTGATAATTAATTGTTAGTTGCTACCAAAAAAACTTAATAACAAACCATTAAAAAAATAATTTACTCCAAAATGATACCAATGAAAACGACAAGTCGTCCCGCAAAAATCAAGCCCTCACACAATTCCATAGGAAGAAAAATAGAAAGGTTATGGTTTTTGGGAAGCGGCAATGCAAAAAGATTTTTGTTCCTTTCGAAAAAAGGGGTTTTATTGCACAAGAGTAGTAAAACGTAAAATAACTGTATGTATTTGGTATCGCTGTAATCTTACTAACCCATAGCATAAAGATATTATGTTATTTATACTGAAAAATGAACAACGTAAAGTTTATAAGGTAAAAACTCAGTGACATTATTGCTGTTTTTCCCATCTCCCTCCAAAAAAATAATTAAAAAACAAAATCAGAAAGTTATTTGTACCTCAAAATGGCACCAATAAAAACTACAACTTGTCCCGCGAAAAACAAGCCCTCATACAGCTATATAGACGGAAAAATAAAAATAAAGTTATAGCTCTTGGAAGGCGAAGATGAAAAAAGGAAGAAAAACGCTTCGACAGTAAAGCCCAAAACAGGCTGGTCACTAAGGGGTTAATGGGGAAACCTATTATTTTATCATAAGGCTGTAACATAACAAAATGTCAAAAAGCGAAAGGGTCTGAAGACTTTCCGAATGCACTGGACTTACCAATATTTACAAAGCAAATTGAGCATTTTAAACCCTGTCCCCTTCCTATTAAAAAACCCAAAAACACAGAACTGCCCCTCTTGGGGACAACGTTGCATAAACTCTGCTGGTTTGTTTCCAGTTCTCAGCAATGTGCTATAATAACAGGGCGCTAATGTCATACACGGTCTACATTTTTTAGATTTTTCAGGTTTTTGGTGTTCTTTTCTACCATTTTGGGGTAATTAAGCCAATGAGGGTTAACAGAGGACAATGGCCGCAGGGTTGGGACTAGGGAAACGCTTAACGTGATGAGGAGCTTCTTGATTTTATCGGTAGGGCGCGTCAGCATGAAGTGCAGGACAGTTAATGACTTAATTATAAATCTTATTGGGGGAGATTAATCAAACTGGTGTAAAGGAAAACTGGCTTAGTTGCCCATAGCAGCCAATCAGATTCCACCTTTCATTTTTCAGAGATCTTTTTCAAAATTAAAGGAGGAATCTGATTGGCTGCTATGGACAACTAAGACAGTTCTCCTTTACACCAGTTTTTATAAATGACCCCCATATTCTTCTTTAAGTCCCAGCAGGAAAAACTGACAAAAATGGAGTTTTCTGTAAATCCTGTGACACTGAGAGGAGATTGTCTTGTGAATCAAGCTCCACCATGGAATGCACCGGGAACGAGAACAAGTGTGTCCTAATGACCAACGTGATGACAGAAGGTACAAATTCTCAGCACTTTGTATCAAACAAAACTAATTCCATAAACCTTATTACAAAATAATACACACCTCAGCTGCTGCAGCACCTCATAATACACACCTCAGCTGCTGCAGCACCTCATAATACACACCTCAGCTGCTGCAGCACCTCATAATACACACCTCAGCTGCTGCAGCACCTCATAATACACACCTCAGCTGCTGCAGAACCTCATAATACACACCTCAGCCACTGTAGAACCTCATAATACACACCTCAGCTGCTGCAGAACCTCATAATACACACCTCAGCTGCTGCAGAACCTCATAATACACACCTCAGCTGCTGCAGAACCTCATAATACACACTTCAGCTGCTACAGAACATCATAATACACACCTCAGCTGCTGCAGCACCTCATAATACACACCTCAGCTGCTGCAGCACCTCATAATACACACCTCAGCTGCTGCAGCACCTCATAATACACACCTCAGCTGCTGCAGAACCTCATAATACACACCTCAGCCACTGTAGAACCTCATAATACACACCTCAGCTGCTGCAGAACCTCATAATACACACCTCAGCTGCTGCAGAACCTCATAATACACACATCAGCTGCTGCAGAACCTCATAATACACACTTCAGCTGCTACAGAACATCATAATACACACCTGAGCTGCTGAAGCACCTCATAATACACACCTCAGCTGCTGAAGCACCTCATAATACACACCTCAGCTGCTGCAGCACCTCATAATACACACCTCAGCTGCTGCAGCACCTCATAATACACACCTCAGCTGCTGCAGAACCTCATAATACACACCTCAGCTGCTGCAGAACCTCATAATACACACCACAGCTGCTGCAGAATATCATAATACACACCTCAGCTGCTGCAGCACCTCATAATACAGACCTCAGCTGCTGCAGAACCTCATAATACACACCACAGCTGCTGCAGAATATCATAATACACACCTCAGCTGCTGCAGAACCTCATAATACACACCTCAGCTGCTGCAGAACATCATAATACACACCTCAGCTGCTGCAGCACCTTATAATACACACCTCACCTGCTGCAGCACCTCATAATACACACCTCAGCTGCTGCAGCGCCTCATAATACACACCTCAGCTGCTGCAGAACATCATAATACACACCTCAGCTGCTGCAGAACCTCATAATACACACCTCACCTGCTGCAGCACCTCATAATACACACCTCAGCTGCTGCAGTGCCTCATAATACACACTTCAGCTGCTGCAGAACCTCATAATGCACACCTCAGCTGCTGCAGAACCTCATTATACACACTTCAGCTGCTGAAGGACATCATAATACACATAAACATTCTGATGAGGAACATAAAGTCTATTAGAAAATTGTGGGGGCAAGAATTTAGTTTTTCTTTCTTTCTCCACATTCAAAGACTAACAACTTGGTTATTTTTCCATGTACACCGCCGTGTAGGACAAGTTGTGTTTTTTTTAACTTAAAGGGGTTTTCCAAGTGTTTAGTACTGATGATGATGATGATCATAAAGTGCTGATCGTTGAGGGTCCGACTCTCGACACCCCTGCAATCTCTAAGCACCGCGACCTCTTCACAGGACGCTGTTGTCTCAGTTATCAGTCAGATGAAGGGGACTGAGCTGCAATACAATGCACAACTGGTAAGAAAAGCACAGTGCTGTGCACCGGAGCCTGTTCAAACAGGTAATCGGCAGTAGCGCCAGGCGTCGGACCCCCAACGATCACATACTGATCACCTATCCTGGTTCCTGTGGATAGGTCTTCAGGATTAAACACCCAGAGATGGAACCCATTCAAAAATGTATACAATGTACTAAACTAGTTATCTGGGAAATAATATTGATCACCTATAATAATAATATCAATATCACATCGGGGAAGGGGGGGTCCGATGCCTTGCACCCCAGCCGATCAGCTGTTTTGAGAAGTTGCAGCGCTCACCGAAGCTCTGGTTAGTGGGGCAGTCTCCCAGGTGCTTATGAACCCCAGCTCTGTAGTGTGCTTGGTACTGAAGATCAGCCCTATTTAGGGGCTAATTTTTGCGGGACAATCTGTAGTTTTTATTGAAACCATTTTGGAGTGTGCATGACTTTTTGATCACATTTTATTACTTTTTTCGGGTAAGAAAAACAATGAAAAAATGGCAAATCAGCCATTTTGACCCATTTTTCCGTTACGCCCTTTTCCGCATTGTAATTTTTAAAAAATATTTTAATAGTATGGGCGTTTTCGGTCGCAGTGATACATATGATGTTTATATTTGTCGTTGTTTAGGTATTTATTTAACTTTTTTTGTGATGATTTTGAAGCTTGTATATGAGCCTATAAATTATGTTTCTTAATTTTTCATCACATACTATCAGGGATTATTAAAATGGGGTTTGGATTGAAATTTGCTCATTTCTTATCCTGGCCTGCCATCTGGTGGCCAAAATGAAAACTGCAGCATGAACAATAACAGCCTCGTCAGTGAGGCTGATAGTGTTCAGCGCAACTACCAATGCCCCCATTGGCCGCACAGGGCATTAGTAGGAAGCCCGGAAACGCGAGCTTCCGAGTTTTTGTGCATTTAGATGGAATCTAAAGCCTTTAATTACCGAGTGTCTGCTGTCTGAAACAGAGACCTGCTGGCCATGGCACCCACTGCATGTGCGAGCAGGGGGGCACTATGTCCACACATTACTCTAGCACTGTACATGTATGATGCTCGTAGCAAAAAGGTTAAAGAGGACCTTTCATGTTTTTTATTTATTCTAGATAAATACCTTTACTTGAGGAGTACTGATGCTGCCACCCTGCCTATTATTGCTCCTACGCTCCGCTGTGCCCCCGTATAGTTTTCCCGCTCAGTATGTTAATACTGAGCATCGGTTACAGGGAGGAACAGACACCAGGGTTTCTCAATGGGCGTCTCCTTCTCCCTGGCTGTGCCGGGATCCAATCACAGAGAAGAACGCCACAGCCGGGGAGTAGGTGAGCTTTTTTTTTCTCCCTGGCTTTGACGCTCTCCTCTGTGATTGGATTGCGGCACAGCCAGGGAGAAGGAGACGCCCATTGAGAAACCCTGGTATCTGCTCCTCCCTGTAACCGATGCTCAGTATTAACATACTGAGCAGGGGCGTGCATAGAAATCAATGGGCCCCATAGCAAGAATCTGAATTGGGCCCCCTGACCCCGCCCACTACCCACCCCTGGCCATCCCACCTCCTGTCCTGGCTCCTCCTCTACCCCACCCCCATTTGCCAATAAAGAAATGTATACATGACCTACTGAAACCGTTAGGGATAAATCTTTTTTTTTTTATTAACCAACTTTGTTGCAGTAACTAAAAAACTATTTGGGCATAAAAAACCTATACATATGGGGTATCATTGTAATCGTACTGACCCAGAGAATAAAGGGCATGGGTCAGTTTTGCCGCAAAGGAAATGCCGTAGGAACAAAACCCGTAAAACGGTGGAAACATTTTTTTAAAACTCCACCCCATTTGGAATTTTTTACATTGTATGCCATATTAAAGTACAAAACAAAAAGTTATGGCTGAAGTAAGATAGGGAAGAAAAAAGAAAATGCAAATACTAAAAAACCTCCGGTATCCTAAGGGTTAAAGGGGCTATCTAACCCCTATTATGCCCACCAAAATGCTCAGGCACCGCATATAGTGCCCAGACATTTTGGGGGGCATTATAGGGGTTGGTTGGATAACCCCTTTAACTCCTTATTGCTGCTGATGCTGAGTGTGCACATAGCTCCCCCACCCACCCCGCAAGGTGACTGATGTGCTGGGGGGGGGTGCCCTGTAGGCTAATAGAGGACTCAGGAGTACAGTGTTCTTTCTCCCCTCCCCCTGGAGGGGGGGAGCAGGAGGAAAGCACACTGTCATTCTGAGTCCTCTATGAGCCTACCCCCCCAAAACCCCACTGTTTGCTCAGCTGCTGCCCTCTACTGCTGACGCTCTACTGTGGCACACTACCTGAGTAAGTGTGTTTATTCTGTCCCAGTTCGGAGCGGTCCTTCAGTCTGGGCCGGGGAGGGGGGGGGTCTGCGCTCACTCACTATCACCAGCTGAGTGATGACTTGAGGGCTGAGGGCCCAAGGCAGATGGCGAGCAGCACACACTGAGGGCAGAGAGAGGATAACTACTGCCACGCTGGGTATGCGGCTCTATCCAATCAGCAGCAGGATCTTTGCGCTGCTAAATGCTGATTGGCCAGTGTGAAATGCAGCAGAGAGCAGACGCTCTGCCTGGGAGCCCGCAGCCTGGATCATATGGAGGTCAGACATGGGGAGGGACCGCAATCCCATTATCGCCAGGGAGGGAGAGGGGGGGCCCGCTGGGAGAAAACAAGTGGGTGGGCCACGGGCCGCCTCATACCTCAGCCAGTAAACTGTGTCTTGTGCAGAGGGGTGGGGCCTTCCTTGCGCTTCGGGCCCCCCTGTGCCACTGTCCCCATAGCAACAGCGTGGTCTGCCTGTATTAGCAGTAGGCCACTGATACTGAGCGGGGAAACTACAGGGGGGCACAGTGGGGCGTCGGAGCGATATTTAAAAAAACAAGCAAGGTGGCAGCATCAGCGGGTACCCCGCAAGAATAGGTACAGGTATTTATCTAGAATAAAAAAACAAACATGAAAGGTCCTCTTTAATAATCATAAATCACTGACCATAACACAGAACAAACAGACAACAACACAAAGCTATTCACCAATAGCTAGCAGGGAGAATCAGCATACCTTACTATGGCAGCCTGGTGCATAATAAGACATACAAGACCAGCTCCCTTCATTTTTTATTATAAAACTAGAAAAACTTACATTACAATCAGCAAATTAGAGAAACCAATAAGCATACTTGGCTCAAAATATATATCCTATCTATTCGATATCAAAAATACAATCTATTTTATCAAAAGGAAACTTTCTATACTATAACTAAACTAAATTGTTCCACACATATATATGTTCCATAGTGTGGCAGCCGTTCTTCCCATCTTCTTCCGGTCCTGCAAATAATATACGTACATTTCGCTCAAGGCCAGATTCCCGCAGTCCTTTTCCTCAATAAGATCTCTTCTGAAGAGCAAGATGTTGCGCACCTTCCAGATTGCATTTTTAACACAATTAAGCATAATCCACATTATTCTCTTTTTTTCTGGCCTTACTGTATTTTCTAAGCCCTACAGTACTAGTTCGTGATCTAGTCTATGAAGGTCGCATGCATGTTTCAGGATTAGCCCAACTCTTCTCCATACATTTTGAGCGAAAGTAAAGTTCCAAAACACATGCATCACTTAAACAGTTCCTTCTGGGACACTTGGGAGTTTCACTTAATCTCCTCCGATACTGAAAGTCTCTAGTTCGAACACACTCATGCATTATCATCCATACAAGGTCTTTCAAATTATTGGCATGTAAAACAAAACATTCAATGCAACAGCTCTCTGCAAACCAAATAAAGTACAAAATTGCATCATAATTGCAAATGCTTGGCAAATCATTTTGGCACCAGAAATGACAGAAATTAAAGCAGGCCTAGCATGCATGTGGAACCTACACTCGCTGAATTATATGGTAGCCGTCATGGCACATAACAGGTAGAATTTACTGTTAGGAACCCGTCTAACTAGAGATCGCCTTGACGTGCGGCAGACGGGCTCAAATAATTTTGTACAAAATGATTTGCCAAGCATCTCTAACTTATTAGTAAAGCATTTGCAACTGTGACGCAATTTTGTACTTTTGTACCACTATTTGGTTTGCAGTGAGCTGTTGCATTGCATGTTTTGTTTTACAGTATTGTTCTCAGCCGTAGCAACGTGCCCCTGCGCTTTGGGATGTGCTGACTGACCCCCTTTTTTCTTTGCAGCTTGTGCTGGAGGTGTGGCTGCCTCCTTAGTCGTGCACTCCTGACCAGCTCGTCTGCCCCATAGGCTGATTTTAATTAGTGTTAGTATATAGCTTGGCCTGCTCCCCCTCACTCACTGGAAGCCATTTGGCACCAGGAGAGAGATAGTTTGTGGACTCTCATTGCAGTCTTTGGTGGCCATTTGGCACCAGGAGTGGTGTGGAGTGGGCCCGGCATGAATGTTGGTACCTGCATTCCTTGGATATAATGGAGGCCATTTTGGCACCAAAAATGACAGGAATTAAAGCGGGCCTAGCATGCATGTGGAACCTACACTCGCTGAATTATATAGTAGCCATCATGGCACATAACAGGAAGAATTTAGTGTTAGGAACCCGTCTAACTAGAGATCGCCTTGATGTGCGGCAGACGGGCTCAATTAATTTTGTACAAAATGATTTGCCAAGCATCTCTAACTTATTAGTATAGCATTTGCAATTATGATGCAATTTTGTACTTTATTTGGTTTGCAGAGAGCTGTTGCATTGCATGTTTTGTGTTACAGTGTTGTTCTCAGCCGTAGCAACGTGCTCCTGCACTTTGGGATGTGCTGACTGACCCCTTTTTTTCTTTGCAAATTATTGGACATATAAGACATATTACACATTTTCCAGCAATCAAGGGATTTATTTGGAGGATAATTTGCCACCGTTTCCGCTTGCTGTTCATTGTCCAGAATAGCTCTTACTTTCTTTGGATTATTACGGATATTGCTTTCATATTTTTCAATTGAGTATAGTCTTATTATTTTCTCTATTATTGCATATTGTTTTGGTGGCACTAATAACACTGGGGTTGTCAATGGTAACTGAATCCATTTCCTTTTCCTAAACAGGTGACCAGCTGCCAATGTCATAAATAACACCACGTAGACTCCATATGAATCACTTTAGAACATAGAGAAAAAAACTGTCAATGCAGGAACCGTTTGAGGTTCGGTATTTCTTTAAAGGGTTTCTATCACCTCATTTTGACCGAATTAGCTTTCAGACACTAGCGATCTGCTAGTGTCTGATCTCCATAACCATGCAATTCTCAGACCTTTGTGTGGAGCCATTTCATTAAAAAACTAACTTTTATTCATATGCAAATGAGCCTCTAGGTGCTATGGGGGCGTCTTTTCAGCACCTATAGGCTCGGTCTACTCACACTGTATGCCGCCCCACTCGTCCGTCAAGCCCGCCCATCTCGACTTGAATGCCTGCCTCCATCTCAGCCATCGGACGAATTCTCGCGCCTGCACCGTTCACTTCTGTCTTCGGCGTAGGCGCAGTGAGTGAATGATGCGCTCCTGGTGCCGGATTCCTCACTGCGCCTGCGCAGACTACGTCACAGTGAGGAAGCCGGCATCAGGAGAGCGGCCTTCACTCACTGACTTTGTCTCTTCTCAGTGATGCTAATAGTGGCTCCAGGACGCAGATAAACAGTATTGGCGACAGTGGGCAACACTGTTTCACTCCGGATTTAAGGTACACTTTTTCTGACAGAAACCCATTAATAGATACTTGACTGTATGCCTCATTGTACAGTGCTGAAATCTGTTAGAACATATGAATTTCCCGACAAATATGATCTAAGACTTTCCACAAGAACTCATGAGATATACGGTCATATGCTTTAAGGAAGTCCAGTGATAAGATCGCCAGCTCTTCTTTTCTTTCATTCTGATACCATATGCAGTCTTTAATAATATTAAGATTTTCACTTAAACTCCTTTCTGGAATTCCACATGTTTGATCTTTGTGAATTACTTTCCCGATAACTTTATTGATTCTGTTAACCATCGTTTTGGCTAAGATTTTATACTCAACATTTAGCAAAGTTATGGGTCTCCAGTTTTCTAGATTTTCTCTGTCTCCTTTTTTATACAGCAAAGTGACTATGCCTCTCCTCCAAGACTCAGGTAAGGTATCACAGAGTAGAGCTTCTTTACACACTTGCAAAAAATCTACTTTCACGATATTCCAGAAGATGCTGTAGAACTCAATAGGTAGGCCATCTGAACCTGGTGCCTTGCCTTTGCCAAAACTCTTAATTGTTTCTTGTAGCTCCTCTATCGATAGCTGTATATTGAGGTGTTCTTGGTCTTTTTGTCCGAATTTGCCTTCCAGGGCCTTTAAAGCATCCATTACAAAGGAATTTTATTAGTTTTTTCTCATCGAAAAGTCTTTGGTAGAACATTTGAGCCTCTTTAAGCATATCTTCTTTTCCAGTTTTGTCAGCTATTTTTGCGATCACATTTTCCTGTTTAATTACTTTTTTAAAGAAGAAGCGTGGACACTTTTCATTCTCCACTAATTGTTTGATTTTGCTGTTAAAATGATCTCTTTCCCTTTATTATAAATTGCCTTTTTGATGTTTTGATGTTTGCTTTTTATTTTTTATTAATACAGATACATCCACACCGGCTTCTCCCAACTTCAGGTAAATCGGTAATTTTGTTTTTAAATCCTTAAACCATTGCTTCTTTTTCTTAGCCTTTTTTATTCCAGCTTTAAAGAAGAAATCTTAGATTTAAGTTTTTACGTACTCCCACCATTTTAACGTTGCAAATTTTTTTTGTACCTGACTCACTTTTTATAATTGTAAACAAAATCATCCTTTATTTTTTTGTCTTCCAGCGAGTCCACATTTAATCTCCATGTGCCTTTGCATTTTTCGCCACCGGACACTTCTATTTGTGCTTGAATCATCTTATGATCAGAAAAGATGTTTTCCTCCAAACACATATTTCTTGGCTTGAAGACTTTAGAAATAAAAAAAGAATCCAGCCTGGATTGTACAACCGAATTGCTCCATGTATACCCTGGGTCTATGTCATTGATATTTGACCAGACATCTATTAGGTTCAAGTCCATTATTAGTCACATTCTTGTAAGAAAATAATGTCACTGTCAAATGTCTCTAAATATGAAAACAGGGCTGCTCTTCTAGTTGCTCCCTTAATGCTTTTGACATTTAGAGAAGAGACCTTTAATATTCCCAACATCATTTATTTATTTAAGAAAAAACTGAAAAAGCTGCTCTCTCTAAGAGCTCTTTGCATATTTTCTCTTTAGAGGTGACATTCTGATTCAGGTCATTTCATCACTGGATACACTTGACATAAATCCTACCGGAGTAGTAGGACTCTCGAACTGTTTAATCCGGGCTGGATTTGACCAACAGACACTAGGTCTCAGCCCACTATCGCTCTCATCCGTACTTATGTGAGAAGGTCTTTTTACTCTAAGAATCTCTTCTTCCTGTTTGTCTACTTTCCTTTTTGTATCTTTTGCTTCCAGGTCAATGGCTTCTTCCCCCGCAGACTTCTCCTTCACCCCTGCTCCGGTGATAGGTTTCCCTCTTGCAGGGGCCGCTGTTCTAGGATGAATCTTCCCAGGGTCTACCTCTTTCGGTCTTCTGGATGTACCAGCTTCAGATACGATTGCAGGTAGGCTTGCGGTCACAGGTTCTTTCCCTCCAGGCTTCCCCGAATTAGGTTCAACCACAGCAGACACTCCTGAAACAGAATCAGCTGAAGTCCCCCTTTCATCCAGTTTCTTTGTTCCCTCCGACTTCGTTGCAGGACCCGCGGCAGCCTCCGCATATGATCTATTTGACCGCTTAGGGCACTCTTTGTAGGCATGACCTTCTGCTCTGCATAGATTGCAAACAATCACATTTGGACAGTCCACACACAATATCACCTCTTTGCATTCTGTTTGTATATGTACGAAGCTTTTGCACTTTTGGCAATACTGTGGCATCCCTGGATAATATAGATATCCCCTATCTCTTCCAATGACAAATTTAGATGGGGGGCGACTCAATCCCGCAATCCCTCCTGGATCCTCTCTAAAGATCACATGAAATTGATATTTCCCTTTCCAGAAATCTGCCTCATTCATTAGCTTGCGACAAGACTTCATGGTCAGACAATACATTGATAAGAAAAATTCAATGTCTCCCAAGGCAACAAAAGGGTTATAAATGCGTATTACTAACGATAATTGCAACTTTGAATAAAGTCTAATGAATTTAAGTCCTTTTAGAATTGGGTCAGCATGATGAATTTTAAATTTTTTAGTCATTTAACGGCAAGATGTTTTCCTTTCTTAGGCTACTTTCACACTCACGTTTGGTGCGGATCCATCATGGATCTGCACAGACGGATTTGTTCAGATAATACAACCGCATGCATCCGTTTGTATTATCTTTAATATAGCCAGATTTTCTGCTGTGCCAGATTGTGTCATAGAAAACGGATCCGTCCCCATTGACTTACATTGTGTGCCAGAACAGATCCGTTTGGCTCAGTTATGTCAGACGGACAACAAAACGCTGCAAGCGGAATGGAGACGGAACGGAGGCAAACTGATGCATTCTGTGCGGATCTTTTTCCATTCAGAATGCATTAGGGCCAAATTGATCAGTTTTGGACCATCATGCTGACCAAATTCTAAAAGGACTTCAATTCATTTTACTTTATTCAACGGGGGAAATACCGTTAGTAATACACATGTTTAACCCTTTTGTTGCCTTATCAATGTATTGTCTGACCATGAAGTCCTTGTCGCAAGCTAATGAATGAGGCAGATTTCTGGAAAGGGAAATATCAATTTCATGTGATCTTTAGATGAGGATCCAGGAGGGATTGCGGGATTGAGTCGCCCCCCATCTAAATTTGTCATTGGAAGAGATAGGGGATATCTATATTATTCAGGGATGCCACAGTATTGCTAAAAGTGCAAAAGCTTCGTACATATACAAACAGAATGCAAAGAGGAGGAAATATTCAGTGGAAGATGTCAGAAAACAGGCCAGAACAGTGTGGACTGTCCAAATGTGATTGTTTGCAATCTATGTAGAGCAGAAGGTCATGCCTACAAAGAGTGCCCTAGGCGGTCAAATAGATCGTATGCGGAGGCTGCCGCGGGTCCTGCAAGGAAGTCGGAGGGAACAAAGAAACTGGATGAAAGGGGGACTTCAGCTGATTCTGTTTCGGGAGTGTCTGCTGTGGGTGAACCTATTTCGGGGAAGCCTGGAAGGAAAGAACCTGTGACCGCAAGCCTACCTGCAATCGTATCTGAAGCTGGTACATGCCAGAAGACCGAAAGAGGTAGACCCTGGGAAGATTCCTCCTAGAACAGCGGCCCCTGCAAGAGGGAAACCTATCACCGGAGCAGGGGTGAAGGAGAAGTCTGCGGGGGAAGAAGCCATGGACCTGGAAGCAAAAGATACAAAAAGGAAAGTAGACAAACAGGAAGAAGAGATTCTTAGAGTAAAAAGACCTTTTTGCATAAGTATGGATGAGAGCAATAGAAGCATAGAATGTGTCGGCAGATAAGAACCATTTGGCCCATCTAGTCTGCCCAATATACTAAATACTATGGATAGCCCCTGGCCCTATCTTATAGTGGGCTGAAACCTAGTTTCTCTTGGTTAAATCCAGCCCGGATTAAACAGTTTGAGAGTCCTACTACTCCGATAGGATTTATGTAATCAAGTGTATCCAGTGATGAAATGACCTGAATCAGAATGTCACCTCTAAAGAGAAAATATGCAAAGAGATCTTGGACAAAGCTGCTTTCAGTTTTTTCTTAAAGCTGTCAACTGGAGTTTGGCAATATAGCTGAGGACATGGCCAGCTAGATCACCACTAGCACATCCGCAATACCCAGTCCCCAAAAAACGATTTGATAGATATGCAAATTAACCTTAGATGAGTCCTGTCCCTAAGATGAGTCCAGCGTGAAGGAGCCTAGCACCACCCCGCATCCTCCGAATCGCCTCCTTGCTCCCCGACGTCACAAAGCTTGAGCACCGTAATCTTGCGATGTGCGAGCTAGCGCATGCACAGTGTAAGCATAGTGTTCGTTCCCTGTGCTGGCATCAGCCTCAGGGAACGAACTGCGCATGCGCTAGCTCACGCTTCACGAGATTACAGCGCTCTAGCTTTGTGACATCAGGGAGCAAGGAGGAGATTCTGAGGATGCGGGGCGATGCTGGGCTCCTTCACGTTGGACTCATCTCAAGGACAGGACTCATCTCAAGTTAATTCGCATATGTAACAAACATTTTTTTTTTACACAATAAAAGCACACAGAGCTATGGGGACTGGGTATTGCAACCCTTGCCAAATTCCAGATGACAGGTTTCTTTTAAATAAATAAATAAATGATGTCGGGAATATTAAAGGTCTCCTCTCTTAATGTCAGGAGCATTAAGGGAGCAACTAGAAGAGCAGCCCTGTTTTCATATTTAGAGACATTTGACAGTGACATTATTTTCTTACAAGAATGTGGCATATAATATTCTCAGAATTATACAGAATTAAGAAGAGATTGAACGCAAGGACCCTCACTGTGGTCCGGCGACAACAGCAATAAAGCCTCTGGGGTCCGGATATTATTTAAAGAAAACAACTTCCCAAATTATGTCATACATGCAACTAATTCCGGGAAGGGCCTTACTGGCTAACATAAAATATAACAACAAAGAAAAAGTTACTGAATGCATACGTCTCCCCTGAGATCCACGAGAGAGCCGAATTGCTGGAGGATGTGCAACCTTTCTTAAGGCTGAGTTCACACTGGCGAGATTTCCGCGCGGGTGCAATGCGGGAGGTGAACGCATTGCACCCGCACTGAATCTGGACCCATTCATTTCTATGGGGCTGTGCACATGAGCTGTGATTTTCACGCATCACTTATGCGTTGCGTGAAAATCGCAGCATGCTCTATACTGTGCGTTTATCACGCAACGCAGGCCCCATAGAAATGAATGGGGCTGAGTGAAAATCAAGTGCGGATGCAGTGAGATTTTCAAGCATGGTTGCTAGGTGACAGTCTATTCACTGTATTATTTTACCTTATAACATGGTTATAAGGGAAAATAATAGCATTCTGAATACAGAATGCTTAGTAGGTGGTCAATTGAGGGTAAAAAAAAATAAATAAAATTAACTCACCTTCTCCTCTTGATCGCGTAGTTGCCGGTCTCTTCTTACTTCTTTAATGATGAGCTGACGGCTAAATGACCTGTGGTGACGTCAGATCACATGGTCCAATCACATGATCCATGATCCATTTTTTTAACCCTCAATTGACCACCTACTAAGCATTCTATATTCAGAATGCTATTATTTTCCCTTATAACCATGTTATAAGGGAAAATAATACCATATACACAGCATCGAACCCAAACCTGAACTTCTGTGAAGAAGTTCGGGTCTGGGTACCACAGTCGGTTTTTTATCACGCGCATGCACAACACATTGCACCCACGTGATAAAAACTAAACATCGGAACGCAATTGCAGTCAAAACTGACTTCAATTGCGTACCTACTCGCGTGGGTTTGCCGCAATACACCGGGACGCATCCGGACCTAATCCGGACACGCTCGTGTGAACTCAGCCTAACAGGTCAGACACCTATGATCATAGGCAGAGACTTCAATTGTGCACTGAAAGAGAAAGATAGAACCGGTTTGATAAAACAGTAGAGCAGTTGAATAATATAATTATGCTATTGATCCTAATAGATGTCTGGTCAAATATCAATGACAAAGACCCAGGGTATACATGGAGCAATTCTGTTGTACAATCCAGGCTGGATTCTTTTTTTATTTCTAAAGTCTTCAAGCCAAGAAATATGTGTTTGGAGGAAAACATATTTTCTGATCATAAGATGATTCAAGCACAAATAGAAGTGTCCGGTGGCGAAAAAGGCAAAGGCACATGAAGATTAAATGTGGACTCGCTGGAAGACAAAAAAATAAAGGATAATTTTGTTTACAATTATTAAAAGTGGGTCAGCTACAAAAAAAATTTTTTCAACAATGTTATAATGTTGGGAGTACGTGAAAACAAAAATCTAAGATTTCTTCTTCAAAGGTGGAATAAAAAAGGTCAAGGAAAAGAAGCAATGTTTTAAGGTCTTAAACACAAATTTACAGACTTACCTGAAGTTGGGAGAAGCCGGTGTGGAAGTATCTGTATTAATCAAAAAAACTAAAAGAAAACATCAAAAAGGCAATTTATTATAAAGGGAAGAGAGATCATTTTAACAGCAAAATCAAACAATTAGTGGAGAATGAAAAGTGTCCACGCTTCTTCTATAAAAAAGTTTCAAAACAGAAAAGTGTGTTTGCAAAAATAGCTGACAAAACTGGAAAAGAAGATATGCTTAAAGAGGCTCAAATGTTCTACCAAAGACTGTTTGATAAGAAAAAAATAAAAAATTCCTTTGTAATGGATGCTTTAAAGGACCTGGAAGGCAAATTCGGACAAAAAGACAGCTATCGATAGAGGAGCTACAAGAAACAATTAAGAGTTTTGGCAAAGGCAAGGCACCAGGTTCGGATGGCCTACCTATTGAGTTCTACAGTATTTTCTGGACTATCGTGAAAGTAGATTTTTTGCAAGTGTTTAAAGAAGCTCTACTCTGTGATACCTTACCTGAATCTTGGAGGAGAGGCATAGTCACTTTGCTGTATAAAAAAGGAAACAGAGAAAATCTAGAAAACTGGAGACCAATAACTTTTCTAAATGTTGAGTATAAAATCTTAGCCAAAATCATGGTTAACAGAATGAATAAAGTTATCGGGAAAGTAATTCACAAAGATCAAACACGTGGAATTCCAGAAAGGAGTTTAAGTGAAAATCTCAATATTATTAAAGACTGCATATGGTATCAGAATGAAAGAAATGAAGAGCTGGCGATCTTATCACTGGACTTCCTTAAAGCATATGACCGTATATCTCATGAGTTCTTGTGGAAAGTCTTAGAACATATGAATTTCCCGACACATATGATGAAACAGATTTCAGCACTGTACAATGAGGCATACAGTCAAGTATCTATTAATGGGTTTATGTCAGAAAAAGTGTACCTTAAATCCGGAGTGAAACCAGGTGCCCCCTGTCGCCAATACTGTTTATCTGCATCCTGGAGCCACTATTAGCATCACTGAGAAGAGACAAAGTCATCAGAAGGGTACCAATCCCTGGAGGTAGTGGTCTGTCTGTTAAAACCAACGCATATATGGATGATGTATCAATATTCCTGTACTAATTCACCATCACTCAGAAGAGCCGTCCAAGTTACAGATTTTTTTTTTGTCAAGCTTTGGGTTTCAAATTAATTAGTACAAGGACTGTTTTGTGATTGGAGATTGGTCAGACGACACTTACACGATATTAGGATCCAGTCAGAAGAGATAAAAATACTTTGATATAGAAAATAAAGGGAGGAAAAGCTGGGTTGGTATAAAAAAGAAAATACAGGAAAAATTTTAGTTTTGGAGACTAAGACAACTGACAATTGAAGGGAAAAATCTAATAATAAAAGCACTACTAATACCAATTGCTGTACCTGTCACAAGTATTCCCACCGGATGAGAACTGTGCAAAACAACTGCAGAGAAGCTGCTTTCGTTTCATCTGGAGTTCAAAGAATGAAAAATTAGAGAGGGAAGTTATGTACAAGTTAAACAAATATGGAGGTAAAGAAATACTGAACCTCAAACGATTCCTGCATTGACAGTTTTTTTCTCTGTGTTAGACATTGATACATATGGAGTCTACGTGGTCTTTCTTTCTGACATACGCAGCTGGTCACCTCTTTCGGAAAAGGAAATGGATTCAGTTACCATTGACAACCCCAGTGTTATTAGTGCCAACAAAACAATATGTAATAATATTATAAAAATAATAAGACTATACCCACTTGAGAAATATGAAAGCAATATCCGTAATAAGTAAGAGCTATTCTTGACAATGAACTGCAAGCAGAAACGGTGGCAAATTATCCTCCAAATAAATCCCTTGATTGCTGGAAAATGTGTAATATGTCTTTTATGTCCAATAATTTGAAAGACCTTGCATGGATGATAATGGATGAGTGTGTTCCAACTAGAGACTTTCAGTATTGGAGGAGATTAAGTGAAATACCCAAGCAGGGCCAGTTCTAGGTGAAATTGGGCCCTGGGGCGAAAAACAATAAGGGCCCCCCCCCCATGACACTTGCTGACTTTAATGTCCCGTATTGACTCTGGAGATTTAATTTGTGGACTTTCATACAGAAGAAACTGTATATTGTGGGGCACAGTGTAGGCTATATGTGTATAACTAACATATTTCACATGAACACTTACAATTACTTGGCTTGGCCCTTGGGGATCTTGGGCACCACTTCAACACTTTGGCCGGGGGCTCGGCGGAGCTGATGTTGTGTTTTATCCTATTGAGAAATATTTCATAATAGTAAGGCTGTTGGCAGCCTGCATTTGTGGGAGGGGCGTCTGGCTATTTATCCCCCTACCTGCCGCTCAGCCAGGCGCCCGAGCCTCACGCATTACTTGGCGGTATCGCGCTCCTTCCTCTTCATGTCGTTTTTGGCTTCCTGTTTTTTCTGCGCACGCGCGCTACGGGTGTCCGGATTGCCGCACGTCAGCCTACCAGGTAATCGGGGCTCAGCTGGCTCCGCTCTACTGAGCCTCACGCCCGGCCTGGATTCTGGCACCCGGTGCTATAGGGTGCAGACGCCGCTCTCCCCTAGCATAAACCGCTCGCGCATCTACCCTAAGGTACAGGCGGCGGGGTCTGGGGAGCGGCATCACAGTTAAGTTGTCTGCCTCTGTCACATGCTGGGTCAGTATGCAATTTCTTTTAACATGGGACGTGGTGACAGGCTTTCTGGTCTTCACTTTTAGCAGGCTGGTAAGGGGATAAGCAGAGCCATACAAGCACTCTGCCCTGTGGCTGCGATGCAAGTGGGGGTCTTGTTTGATTTAGGGGGGGGGCACAGTTTTTCAGTTATTCCCTCTGCCAGATTGCTAGGGTCATATGCTCATGCGGTTTTAGGTTCACCGGCTGCAAGGTTCCCTCACTGTGGGTTTCAGCCGTCTCCCTCTGTCAGCACATGTGCTTCATGTGCTTCACAGCGCATTACAGTGTTGCTTTGTTTTCTGTCTCACTCGGCTCCTGTCTCCTGGGGCGCCCGAGCCTCACGCACCATTTGCGGTTTCGATCTCCTCCTCTTCCGACCCGAATCGCTTCCGGTATCCTGCCCTCACGCTCCGCCGACATCCGGATCGCAGCACGCCAGCCTGCCAGGGTGATCGAGGCTCAGCTGGCTCCGTTCTAGCTGCGTCTCGCACCCGACCTGGTTTCCTGCCCCCTGCTGGTGCACGCTTGATTGCCGCTCCCCCCAGCATGTTGCGCTCGCACGAGTGCGGGCGGCAGGGTTGGGGGAGCGGCGTTCTAGTCAGGGAACTGCCGGTCACATGCCGGCTCAGCATGAGAGCCTATCATGTTAAAAAATGGTGTCATAGGTTGTTTTCACATATATCCATGCTATCTTGCATATCTATTAATTCTGGTTTTGGGATGCAGGTTGCCCTCCCGCTTTCAGGGGGGGGCGCAGTTTTGGGTCCCCTGCCAAATTATTTGGGGCTCTGTACGTTTAATTTTAAGTTTATCTGCCTTGCTTCACAATACCAGAATTAGCGATTTACGTGTTTTCACTTTACGGTCTCAGAAAACTGGTTTTTCGTTTTCTGGTTCAAATCTGCTTCTCTCTCCTGGTCTTTACGTATGGCCGGGGTCCCCTGGCCCTCCCGGGATCTCAGTGCCTCCCGGATCTCCCAGGTTGTCAATGTTTTTTTCTGGATCGCCCAGGTTGTCAGTTTTTCCTGGATCACCCAGGTTGTCAGGGTCCTTGGATCACTCAGGTTGTCAGTGTCCCTGGATCGCCCAGGTTGTCAGGGTCCCTGTATCGCCCAGGTTGTCAGCGTCCCTGGATCGCCCAGGTGGTCAGCGTCCCTGGATCGCCCAGGTGGTCAGCGTCCCTGGATCGCCCAGGTGGTCAGCGTCCCTGGATCGCCCAGGTGGTCAGCGTCCCTGGATCGCCCAGGTGGTCAGCGTCCCTGGATCGCCCAGGTGGTCAGCGTCCCTGGATCGACCAGGTGGCCAGCGTCCCTGGATCGCCCAGGTTCTGTCTTCGTTTAAATGTCTGTGTCCCTGGATCGCCCAGGTTCTGTCTTCGTTTAAATGTCTGTGTCCCTGGATCGCCCAGGTTGTCAATGTCCCTGGAACGCCCAGGTTGTCAGGGTCCCTGTATCGCCCAGGTTGTCAGGGTCCCTGGATCGCCCGGGTTGTCAGCGTCCCTGGATCGCCCAGGTTGTCAGCGTCCCTGGATCGCCCAGGTTGTCAGCGTCCCTGGATCGCCCAGGTTGTCAGCGTCCCTGGATCGCCCAGGTTGTCAGCGTCCCTGGATCGCCCAGGTTGTCAGCGTCCCTGGATCGCCCAGGTTGTCAGCGTCCCTGGATCGCCCAGGTGGTCAGCGTCCCTGGATCGCCCAGGTGGTCAGCGTTCCTGGATCGCCCAGGTGGTCAGCGTTCCTGGATCGCCCAGGTGGTCAGCGTTCCTGGATCGCCCAGGTGGTCAGCGTTCCTGGATCGCCCAGGTGGTCAGCGTTCCTGGATCGCCCAGGTGGTCAGCGTTCCTGGATCGCCCAGGTTCTGTCTTCGTTTTCTAAAGCCACCCTTCAGGGTATTCAAAAGGAGGGGAAGGGTCCGTGAGCCATAGGCAACCTGTGTCCGGTAAATTGTTTGATATTGTCCTGATTTTGAAAGCGGCCATGTATCTCACCTTTATGGATTCCTCCGGCCCGGTGAGGTTCTGGCGGGTCCAAATCGCCATAACCATCCTCTGAAGCAGCATCTGTTATGGTGCCAGGGCCATTACACTCCCCTGCTACCTTCCACCAAAACCATTCAGACGGGACCCCCTTCCGAGGTCAATTCTATCCCACGTTGAACGATTGGTGCCCGGTTCAGGTGCTGCATCAACTGCTAGCCCTCATCCAAGGTTCATCACCAGATAGCCAGCTCCTGCCACACGCAGGCAAACCTCTCAGCCCCCCTTAGTTTATATCTTTCATCCGTGCCCTCGCCCAGGGTCTAGGCTATGACCCCAAGGTAATTTCGGGCCACTCATGTCGCTAGGGGCAGCCTCCGCTGCTTCTCGGCATCAGGTGCCAGCTGATGTCATCCGGTCCATGTGGCGGTGACGGTCCTCCTGCTTCACTAGGGATATACCCAATCCCCGAGTAGAGATATCTCGTGCCTTTCGATCACTGGCTTTGTAGTTTGCAAAAGTGTTGTACCTAACTGATGCTTTTTGCCCCCTTTTTTTCACTGGTGTACCCGCGCCCGTGGCTCCCGGCACAATTCAGCCACTATGTTCAGGGCAGGTTTCTCTGCGTGCGCCGACGTTGTCCTAGCCCTGACCATAAATAGTAAGGCTGTTGGCAGCCTGCATTTGTGGGAGGGGCGTCTGGCTATTTATCCCCCTACCTGCCGCTCAGCCAGGCGCCCGAGCCTCACGCCCCTCCCTCCCGCCCTTTTTCTCAAAGCTCCCTTTCAGGTATGCCCCCTTTTTTTCACTGGTGTACCCGCGCCCGTGGCTCCCGGCACAATTCAGCCACTATGTTCAGGGCAGGTTTCTCTGCGTGCGCCGACGTTGTCCTAGCCCTGACCATAAATAAGGATTTGGAGAAGGGGCAGAGGGAGAGCAGAGCAAGGAGAGGCTGGTGCTTGGTGCTGCTACTAGGGGGTCATACCTTGGGGGAGCAATAAAGCCCACCATAATGCCCCTCCCAGTAGAAATAATTATCCTTATAATGTAACAGTGCAAAAAATACCCCCTTGTAATGCCCCCAGGTGAGCTAATGTCCCCATAGTGTCCCCATAATGTGCCAGTATAAAATACCCCTATCAAGTGCCCCCAGTAAATGCCCCCATAGTGCTCCTCTCCCGCCTCCCTCCTAGTGCCCCCCATAATGTACCAGTATAAAATGCCCCATATATAGTGCCCCAGTAGATGCCCTCAGTGTCTCCCATAATTTGTAAGTATAAAATACCCCTTCTTAGTGCCCCCCGTAGATGACCCCATAGTACTCCTCTTCCCCATAGTACCATCATAATGTGTCACAGTATAAAATGCTACTGTACAGAGCCCCCATATAAAATACCCTTCTTTGTGGCCACAGTAGATGCCCCTATAGTGCCCACCAATAATGTGCCAGTAAGAAGTGCCCCGATAGTGCCACCCAATAATGTGCCAGTAATAAGTACCCCCATAAATGTCCCCCAATAATGTGCCAGTAAACTGTGCCCCCATAGATGCCCCCATATCATGTGCCAGTAGCCAGAGACCACCCCATATTATGTGCCAGTAGCCAGAGCCCCCATATCATGTGCCAGTAGCCAGAGGCCCCCTCATCATGTGCCAGTAGCCAGAGACCCCCATATCATGTGCTAGTAGCCAGAGCTCCCCATATCATGTGCCAGTAGCCAGAGCCCCCCCATATCATCTGCCAGTAGCCAGAGCCCCCCATATCATGTGCCAGTAGCCAGAGCTCCCCTATATCATGTGCCAGTAGCCAGAGCCCCATATGCCAGTAGCCATAGGCCCCCCATCATTTGCCAGTAGCCAGAGCCCCCCTATCATGTGCCACTAGCTAGAGCCCCCCCTATATCATGTGCCAGTAGCCAGAGGCCCCCCTATCATGTGGCAGTAGCCAGAGCCCCCATCATGTGCAAGTAGCTAGAGCCCCCCCATATCATGTGCCAATAGCCAGAGGCCCCCATCATGTGCCAGTAGCCAGAGCCCCTCCCTATATCATGTGCCAGTAGCCAGAGCCCCCCTATATCATGTGCCAGTAGCCAGAGCCCCCCTATATCATGTGCCAGTAGTCAGAGCCCCCCTATATCATGTGCCAGTAGCCAGAGCCCCCTATATCATGTGCCAGTAGCCAGAGCCCCATGTGCCAGTAGCCAGAGCCCCCCATCTCATTTGCCAGTTGCCAGAGCCCCCCATATCATGTGCCAGTAGCCAGAGCCCCCATATCATGTGCCAGTAGCCAGAGCCCCATGTGCCAGTAGCCAGAGTCCCCCCCATCATTTGCCAGTAGCCAAAGCCCCCCCATATCATGTGCCAGTAGCCAGATCCCCCCATATCATGTGCTAGTAGCCAGAGCACCCTTATATCATTTGCCAGTAGCCAGAGCCCCCCTATCATGTGCCACTAGCTAGAGCCCCCCCTATATCATGTGCCAGTAGCCAGAGACCCCCCATATCATGTGCAGTAGCCAGAGCTCCCCCATATCATGTGCCAGTAGCCAGAGCCCCCCATATCATGTGCCAGTAGCCAGAGCCCCCTATATCATGTGCCAGTAGCCAGAGCCCCCTTATCATGTGCCACTAGCTAGAGCCCCCCTATATAATGTGCCAGTAGCCAGAGGCCCCTCTATCATGTGGCAGTAGCCAGAGCCCCCCATCATGTGCAAGTAGCCAGAGCCCCCCCATATCATGTGCCAATATCCAGAGGCCCCCCATCATGTGCCAGTAACCAGAGCCCCTCCCTATATAATGTGCCAGTAGCCAGAGCCCCCCCATATCATGTGCCAGTAGCCAGAGCCCCCCTTTATCATGTGCCAGTAGCCAGAGCCCCATGTGACAGTAGCCAGAGCCCCCCCATATCATGTGCAGTAGCCAGAGCTCCCCCATATCATGTGCCAGTAGCCAGAGCCCCCCTATATCATGTGCTAGTAGCCAGAGCCCCATGTGCCAGTAGCCAGAGGCCCCCCATCATTTGCCAGTAGCCAGAGCCCCCCTATCATGTGCCACTAGCTAGAGCCCCCCCCCCCTATATCATGTGCCAGTAGCCAGAGGCCCCCCTATCATGTGGCAGTAGCCAGAGCCCCCCATCATGTGCAAGTAGCCAGAGCCCCCCATCATGTGCAAGTAGCCAGAGCCCCCCATATCATGTGCCAATAGCCAGAGCCCCCCATATCATGTGACAGCAGCCATAGTCCCCCCATATCATGTGCCAGTAGCTAGAGCCCCCCTATATCATGTTCCAGTAGCCAGAGCCCCATGTGCCAGTAGCCAGAGGCCCCGCTCATCATTTGCCAGTACCCAGAGCCCACCTATCATGTGTCACTAGCTAGAGCCTCCCCTATATCATGTGCCAGTAGCCAGAGGCCCCCATATAATGTGGCAGTAGCCAGAGCCCCCCATCATGTGCAAGTAGCCAGAGCCCCCCCATAACATGTGCCAGTAGCCAGAGGCCCCCCATCATGTGCCAGTAGCCAGAGCCCCCCATATCATGTGCCAGTAGCCAGAGCCCCCCCATATCATGTGTCAGTAGCCAGAGCCCTCCTCATATCATGTGCCAGTAGCCAGAGCCCCCCTTATTATGTGCCAGTAGCCAGAGCCCCCCCATGAAGTGTCAGTAGCCAGAGGCCCCCCATCATTTGCCAGTAGCCAGAGCCCCCCCTCATATCAGTAGCCGCCAGTATTGTACACAAAAATAAAAAAACACTTATACTTACCTCCATGTCAGCGATGCGATGCAGGCCTCTTCCGGCCTGTGTCCCACGCTGTACGGCTTAGGCGGCGCGATGATGTCATCACGCCGCCTGCGCCGGCCTCTGTTTTTATTTTTTATTATTTACAATGTTTATCTGACAGGTTAGATCATGTCAGATCAGGGTTGTTACGGATGCCAAATATGACTACTTTTTTGGTTGTTTGTTTCAGTTTTACATAATAAAGCATTTTTGAAAAAAAATATTTTTTAGTGTCTCTATATTCTGAAAGCCACGGTTTGATTGGTACTATTTTGAGGTGTGTATGACTTTTTGATTGCTTTCTACAGTATTACACTTTTTGTAATGTAAGGTGACAAAAAATGGCTTTTTTACACTGTTATTTTTATTTTTTTACAGTGTTCAGCTGATTGGTTAGTTCATGTGATATTTTTATACAGCAGGCTGTTACGGATGCGGCGATACCTAACATCTCTACTTTTTTTTAGAGAGCCCCCCCCCCATATCATGTGCCAGTAGCCAGAGCCCCCCATATCATGTGCCAGTAGCCAGAGCCCCCCTTATCATGTGCCAGTAGCCAGAGCCCCCCTTATCATGTGCCAGTAGCCAGAGCCCCCCCATGATGTGTCAGTAGCCAGAGGCCCCCCATCATGTGCCAGTAGCCAGAGCCCCCCCCTCATATCAGTAGCCGCCAGTATTGTACACAAAAATGAAAAATAAAAAAACACTTATACTTACCTCCATGTCAGCGATGCGATGCAGGCCTCTTCCGGCCTGTGTCCCGCGCTGTACGGCTTAGGCGGCGCGATGATGTCATCACGCCGCCTGCGCCGGCCTCTGTTTTTATTTTTTATTATTTACAATGTTTATCTGACAGGTTAGATCATGTCAGATCAGGGTTGTTACGGATGCAAAATATGACTACTTTTTTGGTTGTTTGTTTCAGTTTTACATAATAAAGCACTTTTGAAAAAAAAAATTTTTTTGTGTCTCCATATTCTGAAAGCCACG
The DNA here is from genome assembly GCF_014858855.1 of Bufo gargarizans. Classification (NCBI taxonomy): domain Eukaryota; kingdom Metazoa; phylum Chordata; class Amphibia; order Anura; family Bufonidae; genus Bufo; species Bufo gargarizans. The sequence goes on along the minus strand of NC_058081.1, from coordinate 683,543,272 downwards.
GTTTGATTGGTACTATTTTGAGGTGTGTATGACTTTTTGATTGCTTTCTACAGTATTACACTTTTTGTAATGTAAGGTGACAAAAAAAGGCTTTTTTACACTGTTATTTTTATTTTTTTACAGTGTTCAGCTGATTGGTTAGTTCATGTGATATTTTTATACAGCAGGCTGTTACGGATGCGGCGATACCTAACATCTCTACTTTTTTTTAGAGAGCCCCCCCCCATATCATGTGCCAGTAGCCAGAGCCCCCCATATCATGTGCCAGTAGCCAGAGCCCCCCTTATCATGTGCCAGTAGCCAGAGCCCCCCTTATCATGTGCCAGTAGCCAGAGCCCCCCCATGATGTGTCAGTAGCCAGAGGCCCCCCATCATGTGCCAGTAGCCAGAGCCCCCCCCTCATATCAGTAGCCGCCAGTATTGTACACAAAAATGAAAAATAAAAAAACACTTATACTTACCTCCATGTCAGCGATGCGATGCAGGCCTCTTCCGGCCTGTGTCCCGCGCTGTACGGCTTAGGCGGCGCGATGATGTCATCACGCCGCCTGCGCCGGCCTCTGTTTTTATTTTTTATTATTTACAATGTTTATCTGACAGGTTAGATCATGTCAGATCAGGGTTGTTACGGATGCAAAATATGACTACTTTTTTGGTTGTTTGTTTCAGTTTTACATAATAAAGCATTTTTGAAAAAAAAAATTTTTTTGTGTCTCCATATTCTGAAAGCCATGGTTTGATTGGTACTATTTTGAGGTGTGTATGACTTTTTGATTGCTTGCTACAGTATTACACTTTTTGTAATGTAAGGTGACAAAAAATGGCTTTTTTTACACTGTTATTTTTATTTTTTTACGGTGTTCAGCTGATTGGTTAGTTCATGTTATATTTTTATACAGCAGGCTGTTACGGATGCGGCGATACCTAACATCTCAACTTTTTTTTAGAGAGCTCCCCCATATCATGTGCCAGTAGCCAGAGCCCCCCATATCATGTGCCAGTAGCCAAAGCCCCCCATATCATGTGCCAGTAGCCAGAGCCCCATGTGCCAGTAGCCAGAGGCCCCCCCCATCACAATAAAGGCATTTTTGAAACAAAGACAAAGCATGTTTTACTGTCTCCATATTCTGAGAGCCATAGTTTTTTTAGTTTTTTGCCCGATGGTTTTATGTAGAGGGTCATTTTTTGCGATATTTTTTCTACGGCATTTAGGTGAAGGGTTGGATCATGTTATATTTATATAGAGCCGGTCATTATGGACGCTGCAATACACAAAAGTCAGTTTTTCTTTTTTTTTTTTTTTCTTTGACCATTTTGCGTGTTTTATTTTGGGAAAGGGGCTTTTTTGTACTTGAAACTTTATTTTTTGTATTATGAAAAATACTTTTTTTTTTTTTCCTTTTTTTTTTTGTCCCACTCTGGAACTTCTGGGGTCTGATCCCCTCTACAATGTATTACAATACAACCTGTATTGTAATGCATTGCCTGTCAGCCTTTACACTGACAGCCTGCCTGTGAGACCCAGCCTAAGGGGATGGATCTCACAGGCTTCTATAGAAGGCAAGCCCCAATGGCAGTGCAGCGCGGGGACCCGATGGAGATGCGCTTTGACCGCGGCCTTCAAGGGGTTAATACTCCAGCATTGGTGTTTTCACCAATGCCGGCGTATGCAGCAGTGGCCAGCGATGCAGCTCCTGCAACTGCCCCATCAGCCCACCGTACATGTACGGCGCTGGTCTTTAAGTCACGTCCACCAGCGCCGTACATGTACGGTGGGGTCCTTAAGGGGTTAAAAAATGTAAACCCTCCTTTGTGTCCCATATTCTGGCACTAATAACATTATTTTCAGGGCGAGCTGTCGTTTTTATGATACCAGTTTTGCTTACATATGACCTTTTGGCCATTTTTTATTCGGTTTGGAGTTGATTCACCTTGTCCATCACATTTCCTAAATAACATAACAAGCAATAACACTGCAATATTTCAGACATTTTATGTTGTGGTGATACCAATTCTCTTTATGTTTTTATAAATTTCTTATATCTTATTTTTTTTATATGTGAAAAGGAGAAGTGACTTAGGAGACTTGAACTTGCGGTCTTTCGATCACTTGTACTACTCACAGCCATGCTCAAGGATTGTGATTACCGTAATTGTAATCTTACAGGCGTTGTCTTACACCCTGCCAGAGCAATTACATGGGAGTGTGGGGAGATTAGTCCTAGGGGAGCCAAATCGGAAGATTGAGGGAACTGATCGTTATTAACCATGGAATCTTAGGAGTTAAACAGCTGGGATGGTAGTTATATCCGATCCTGGCCTGGGACATCTGATACCTATCATGTAATGTAGAGGGCTTAGCTTGTGAACCTGCTCCGTACATTCCTAACCAAATAATTATGTACATGATCATTATGATCATTGGTCACTAAGAGGTTAAGCTTTATCTATACAAAATGGAACACCCCTTTAAGTACCTGACTTGACTTCAATGTGATTTGATGTTAACTTTTTTTTTTTTACAGGAGGAAATTCGTTTACTAACTATGTAGGCGGCTGCGGTACGCCAGGATGGTGCAAACTTGAGGAACCATTCTTTTCATATCCAGGAAAGTCTTATACCTGCTCCACGGGGAATGTCGTCAACCCTACAGTGCGGGGGAAATGATGTCGACCCTGCAGCCGGGGGGAGTGAAGCCCGACTTCCAGGCCTGCCCCTCATGCTGCTAGCTGCTCTCTTTATCATGAAAATAATTTCTTAGAGCTGCAGATGTGTACCAAAACTCCTGTTTCATTTACAATTGTTGTCTTCTACAATTCTACAATTTTTTGTGATATTTTTTGGCAAAGGATTCAGGAGTCATTTAAAAATTTTTTTTACAGTTTGAGCATTACTCACCTTGCTGATCCCCACTAGTCTCTACTTCCTGATCCTGGCACAACACACTAAGGAAATGCCAGGAGACACTCCCTGAGCCAACCCCTGAGCTCAGCAGCGACCCCCTTCAGCCACTGATTGGCTATGCGGGCATTTCCTACGTGTTGTGCTGGGAACAGGAAGGAAAGACCAGCATGGACTGGGCAAGTGTAGTACTGTGGGATCAGTGAGGTGAGTATTTTTATTTTTTATACTATGCCAAATCCCCCCCCCCCCCCCCCCGCTTGACTGGACACTTAATTCCAGTGAATTTAAACGTAAAATTTGTCCTGTTCGTCACACACTCAGCTGTACAACTCATTCAAAGACATTAAAAGATACAGCTCTGATAACTGTACCGAGCCCGGCACCTATGTGCCCATCACATGAACAGGACAGGAAACTGCAAAGTAGTAAACTGTATAATTTTTCAAAAAATAAAACATTTATTTGCGATAATCAAAATAAATACATTAAAGGGGTTGGCCTATGTGGGGCATTGATCGCCAGGATAGGCCATCAATGACATATAGAAATGGATACCAGAGGTAGGATCTGCACCTACACTATCTCCAGAACGATTCCCCAGAAGTGAACATAGAGTAGCTGCGCATGGGGAGAGACCCCCCGTTCACCGCTATGGGAGTTCTGAAAAAAAGCCCAACGCTGGTCCCATAATGGTGAATGGAATGATGGCCACTCTTGTGCAGGGCATTGCTCTCCAGTCACTGCTATGAGACTTCCAAAAATAACCAATATTGCTTGCTCGGCTATTTTCAGAACTCCCATAGTAATGCGTAACGTTCTCTTCATTTCGAGGGCTCCGTTCTGTAGGATTGCCCTTTGTGGGACAATGATGGCATATCGCCACCTCTGGGACAAGCTCCTATCTCCACAATGAGGCTCCAGAAGTGAACAGAGAGCATCTGCGCATGAGCAGCCACCCTCCCTTTCACCACTATTAGAGTTCTGGACTTCCGGTCCCATAGCGGCGAATGGAACGATGGCCACGCTTGCACTCTTGTTGCACTGCTAAGTGTGTTCGCGAGGCTATTTTCAGAACTCTCATAATGTTTTATAGAGGGACAGGAAATGCTGACACGGGGCAAGGGCTGAAAACCTCTTCTTGGGCCATAACTTTTGCAATGCACATTTAACGGGACTTTGCCAGACCTCTGTATATCCTGGTAAATCCTGGCTGATGTTAATATTTTGCTTACCGGCTTATTACAAAGGCTTTGTTCTATCTGGATTCACTACTATTATATATGATAGGACCTGGTGCCTTTTATCTCTAGGACTCCATCTTTAACTCCATAGACAGTACCACATGATCCTGTTCAGCCAATTAGTGGCGCTAGGCAGAGATCAAGTGATACCTGCTGTGTCCGGTCAAGAGACCACAGGTCCTTTAGCAGCCTCGGCCTCCATCTCCACTAGGTTATAACTGCCCAGAAACAGGAAGGGCTTGTGTTTTTGGGAAATTCTGGGGGGTCTGTTAAGTGCAAGAATGTAGCTATGGGGTTACAGAGGAAGCAATTGCACTCAGGCCTCAGTTCGTATGGGGGCCCAAAGGCCATTCTGCCAAAAATGGCACCAGTATTATAAATGGCACATGGTAGATGGGAGATTTATTATAACCAGGGCCCAGAAGTTTAATGGAACCTGTCACCTCCAAAACATATAAAACCGACATCATTACCTTACAGTAGCCCCCAGTGTGTTCATAATCATGTGTTTCATTCCTCCATCAGTTGCTGCATACTTTATAAAAACTCTGTTTGAAGCTTGAAGTCAAGGGGGCAGCGGCTTCCTTGCTTCAAGTCAAGCTAAGCCCGCCCATTACCCGTCCTCTCTTCACTTTGAGTGACATCCTGCCGTGCGCTACTTGTTACCGCGCGATCCCGTCTCCGGCTGCGGCAGTCAGCAGGCTGCGATCTTCTCACTGCGCATGCGCCGGCCATTTCCATCGTGCACACTGGCACCGGCAGTGTCAGCATGATCACTGGCTTCAGGCACGCGCGCATGATGGAAATGGCTGGCGCATGCGCAGTGAGACGATAGCAGCCAGCTGACTGCGGGAGCCGGAGATGGGATCACGCAGTAACCAGGAGTAAGGGTTGGGCTTAGCTTGACTTGAAGCAAGGAGGCCGGTGCCCTCTTGACTTCAAGCTTCAAACAGAGTTTTTATAAAGTATGCAGCAACCGATGGAGGAATGAAACACATGATTATGAACACACTGGGGGCTACTGTAAGGTAATGATGTTGGTTTTATATGTGTTTTGGAGGTGACAGGTTCCCTTTAAGCCTCTGCTTTAGTAATTGCCGATGTTAGTATAAGTTTATTAGGAGACCACTCTAATGTCCTTCTAGTAGGTCTCCAAAAAATTCCATTAGTCCCATCAAACAACCAATAAATGTTATAATGTACAGAAACAAAGAAATAAATGTCCTCAATGTCCATGTGATTTACCGTAATAAAATCTCTTTCCACCTTCTGTTCTGAAACATTATTTTGGCTACAAAGTGTCGACTCTTATGGGGTAATTTTGTGCTGCACTGTGGTATTTGGTTCAGCTGCGGTGGCATATTGCTCAACACTATGGTATTGCTGGCCATGCCTAATTATGTTGCCCTACCTTCTGTCAATTTGGACCCGCTTGCAACATGGGGCCACTTTTACCTTTTAATTCCAGGGCCACTTTTAGTTTCCAGTCCGCCCCTGGACGTATCAAACTCCACATTTTGCTTCTTAAATTTGAGCCTTACACTATTATCTAGATTCTACTCTATGCCAACCCCCTAACTTAAGTGAGCTTTGGACAATTTTTTTTAAACGTTACAGTAATAAACCTGGAGTGGAACTAATTACGATAGAAAACCATTCACATATTCCAACCCACTTCAAAAATGGCAAGAGCAGCTTAAAACAACAGAAAGTCACAAATCTTGGCATAAAATGGGACTTTTTCTATGCCAGAAAACATATTGCATGAACCAATTTCCATCATGGGTGGGAGGAATGAGGTCTAAATTTGAATGCACCATGTTTTCATAACAATAGCAACTATGGACGAGCAATTTGATTCGTACGAATTAATTAATTCACCAAACAGTTCTACACCTGTGATGGATTGTGTGATGGGTGTAGTCAGCAGGCCAAGTTGTAACCAGGAGCGACAGTGTAGAGGAGAAGTAATACAAGCAATGCGTCAGGGCAAGCGGCGCAACTACAAGTCAGGCAATTTGGATCGGAAACAGGAGAGTCGAGGCAAGCAGGCAGGGATCAAACAAGTAGCAGTGTCCAGAAACACAAGCGCGGGTCAGGTAAACAGGAACACAAGCAGAGATATCAGCATCCTTTGCAGGACACAAGGACCATGACACTCAGGCACCTGGGCTTAACAACTAATGTAGCAGCAGGAAGGCCAGTATTGGTCAGCATGGTCACTTGAGATAACCCATAAATCACAGGAAGTGACTAGAGATGAGTGAATTTCCGAAAAGATTTGGTTTGATCCAAGTTTATTTGTGGCGAATTGCGTTAAAAAACTGCTATTTCCTGGCTGCAGAGAGCCTTTATAGTGGTGTAAAACACTGTGCCTTGCAGTAACACGCATAGGGAGTCTGCTGTGGTAATGAAACAATACTGTGAGTCAGTATGACATCTAGATGACAGGCGTCGCTCTTAAAATCACAGCAGCATCATTAGGAGGCCACAGGGTGGCACAATGACAGTGTGGAGGTGGCAGCAGCATCAGGAGGCCACAGAGTGGCACAATGACAAAGCGTGGAGGTGGCGGCAGCAGCGTCAGGAGGAGGCCACAAGGTGGCACAATAACAGTGTGGTGGTGGCAGCAGCATCAGGAGGCCACACAGTGGCACAATGACATAGTGTGGAGGTGGCGGCAGCATCAGGAAGAGGCCACAGGGTGGCACAATGACTGTGTGGAGGTGGCAGCAGCATCAGGAGGCCACAGAGTGGCACAATGACAGAGTGTTGAGGTGGCAGCAGCAGCATCAGGAGGAAGCCACAAGGTGGCACAATGACAGTGTGGAGGTGGGGGCAGCAGCAGCATCAGGAGGAGGCCACAGGGTGGCAAAATGACAGTGTGGAGGTGGCGGCAGCATCAGGAAGAGGCCACAGGGTGGCACAATGACTGTGTGGAGGTGGCAGCAGCATCAGGAGGCCACAGAGTGGCACAATGACAGAGTGTTGAGGTGGCAGCAGCAGCATCAGGAGGAGGCCACAAGGTGGCACAATGACAGTGTGGAGGTGGGGGCAGCAGCAGCATCAGGAGGAGGCCACAGGGTGGAAAAATGACAGTGTGGAGGTGGCAGCAGCAACAGGAGGAGGCCACAGGGTGGCACAATGACAGAGTGTGGAGGTGGCAGCAGCAACAGGAGGAGGCCACAGGGTGGCACAATGACAGAGTGTGGAGGTGGCAGCAGCAGCATCAGGAGGCCACATAGTGGCAAGGTGACATAGTGTTGAGGTAGAAGTAGCATCAGGAGACCACAGATTGGCAAGGGGACATAGTGTGGAGGTAGCAGCAGCATCAGGAGACCACAGAGTGGCAAGTTGATATAGTGTGGAGGTGGCAGGAGCATCAGGAGACCACAGAGTGACCCGGTGACAGAGTGTGGAGGTGGGTGGCAATAACAGTACCAGCTGAAGATGGTGGGTGAAAGAAGGAGCACTTGGCATCAGAAGTGTGGCCACATCAGAATAGTAGCTGAGGCAGGTAGCCAGAAGAAACCAGTCTCTTTTGTCAAAGTGTTGGTGTGGCACCATGGATGATCTAGTCTGATGCATCAGGCATTGGTGTGTGGAAATGCTGGCTGATCCACGCTTGATTCATCTTGACAAAGGTCAGTTTCTCCACATTTTGGGTGGATAGGCGAGTTCTTCTTGGGTTAACTATAGCCCCCGCCGCACTAAACACCCACTCTGATGCCACATTACTGGCCTGGCAGGACAGCTTTTCCAGGGCAAACTTTGCCAGCTGCGGCCACAAATTCAGTTTGGCTGCCCAGTAGTCCAGTGATTCTTCAATGTGGGGTGGCAGGGTTATCTCCAAGTGTGCCACCACATGCTGGTTCAGGTCCTGCTCCAGGTCGAGCTGCTGCTGCTGCTTGTGAGTAGTTTCTTCAGTAGGTGGGTAAAGAAAGCTGCTCATCAGCGACTCTTGACTCAAGTTGCTGCTGATGGAGGTGGAACTGCTCCTATTCCCCCACTCTGCCACAGCAGCCATGGCAGAGGAATGTGAGCGCAGAGGGCCCCCTGGTCAGACCTGCGAGAGGATGGACGATGGCATAGATAGTCTTTATAGTAGTTCAGTTTATCCTCCCTCTCAGCAAGTATAAAAAAGGCCCCCATTTTGGGTCGGTAGCGAGGGTCCCACAAGTTGGAGAGCCAGAAGTCATCCCTCTGCCGAATGCTGACATTTCGGCTGCCAGTAGGCAAGCAAGTGAGCATGCATCGGGCAATTTGTGCAAGCGACATGGAGGGACTCTCTGCCTCCACCTCCACTGCATACTGCTACGGTGTGTCTGGGTCCTCTGCCTCATCTTCCTCATTGCCTTGTAGCTCCTCTGGCTGCTCCTGCTCCTCCTCTCCTGTCACCTGAGTAGAAAAACCACATTGCTTGTGCTCCAATTTCCTCCTCCTTCTCCTCCAGTTCAGCCCCCACAGTGCTCATGTTGCCATGAGATCTAGGCGCCACGTCTCCAGTCCCCTGACCAGCCAGATTTACCAGAATGACAATGTTCATCCTGTTTTCCTGGTGATTGACAAATAATGTGGCCTCCTCAAAGGGCCTGAGCAAACGGCAGTGGCACGCATGAGTTGCCACTGGCTTACATCGAAGTTACACAGGGGAGTACTCCTGTCTGCTTGGATCATGAAGAAATAGTTTATGGCCTTTCTCTGTTCGTATAGTCGGTCCAACATAAGGAGGGTGGAATTCTAACGGGTGGAAACGTCGCATATGAGCCTCTGTTGGGGGATGCCGTTCTGCCACTGCAGCTCAAGGAGGGTGTGCTTTGTGGTGTACGAGTGGCTGAAGTGCATACAAAGTTTCGTGGCCATTTTTAGGATGTCTTGCAGATGGGTGGAAGACTTCAGGAACTGCTTGACAACCAGATTGAACACGTGTGCCATGCAGTGTGCATGGCTCAGCCTTCTTGACGCAGCGCCATCGGTCACCATGGTTCCTATTTTGAGTTGTAGCAGAGAAAGCCAGTATTCGATTTCTTGATGAATGATACGGAGCTACCGCCGCTGCTTCCATGAACCCCTAAACCACTACTTTTCAGGTCAGGCAGGTAGGCTCTTGCAAAGCAGGGGGTCTACCCTGGGCACCTTTGGATCCTGATCTCGAACTGCTGCCATCCTGCTGACTCCTGGCTACATTAGCGACTTGCTGGCTCCACCGCTGCCTCATGGGCAAGCTGCCACCCTCTTCTCCCTATGATAATGAAGCCATAATTTACCCCAAGTGCGATCAGCTACATCCAGTGGTGTATCTTGGTTTTGTGCTGCCCTAGGCGAGACTAAACTCGGGCACCCCCCTAATATAAATTTGACCAACCCTATCCTGTCAAGGCCAAACCCTTCATATGTAAACCCCACACGTTCCTCTTTAGGCTCCACCCTTTCCTGTTAGAGCTTCACATCTTCCTTTCTGTAAAAGAATCATCACAAATGTATGTATGTATGAAATAAAATAAAATGTCTATCATCTAAAAGTTATTTAAAAAAAATAAACTATGCACATTCCTAGTTTGACACAAATATTTTGTATTTTGCAGATGTATAAAAAATATATTAAAATCTGTAAAATACAAAGTATGTGTGTCAAATACATTTGTGCTAATTTCTGTGTTGCTTGGAGGTGGGTGAGGGGCAGTATTACACAATCTGTATATGTATAAAAAAATATATAAAGATTGTGTAATACTGCCCCTCACCCCCCCCCCCTCCAACAGCACAGAAATTAGCACAAATACATTAAATAAAATGGCTGTATCATTATTCTAAAAATTAAAAAAGCACAACTTCGAACACAAATGTATTTTACAGATTACTTTTTATTTTTTTCAAAAACAATGTGCAGCTAGAGATAGTACAATATTAACAACCTCCGAACCGCCTAACGCAGATCTGCGGTCCGGAGGTGGCAGCTCTGCGCAGAGTCACGCATATATGCGTCATCTCGCGAGAGCCGTGATTTCCTGTGAACGCGCGCACACAGGTGCACGCGTTCACAGGAACGGAAGGTAAGCGAGTGGATCTCCAGCCTGCCAGCGGCGATCGTTCGCTGGCAGGCTGGAGATGTGATTTTTTTTAACCCCTAACAGGTATATAAGACGCTGTTTTGATAACAGCGTCTAATATATCTGCTACCTGGTCCTCTGGTGGTCCCTTTTGTTTGGATCGACCACCAGAGGACACAGGCAGCTCAGTAAAGTACCACAAAACACCACTACACTGCACTACACCCCCCCCCCCCCGTCACTTATTAACCCCTTATGAACCCCTGATCACCCATGAACACCCCATATAGACTCCCTGATCACCCCCCTGTCATTGATCACACCCCTGTCATTAATCACCCCCCTGTAAGGCTCCATTCAAACGTCGGTATGATTTTTACGGATCCACGGATGCATTGATCGGATCCGCAAAACACATACGGACGTCTAAATGGAGCATTACAGGGGGGTGATCAATGACAAGGGGGTGATCACGCATATAGACTTCCTGATCACTTCCCTGTCATTGATCACCGCCCTGTCATTGATCACCCCCCTGTAAGGCTCCATTCAGACGTCCGTATGAATTTTACGGGCTCCACGGATACATGGATCGGATCCGCAAAACACATACGGACGTCTGAATGGAGCCTTACAGGGGGGTGATCAATGACAGGGGGGTGATCACCCATATAGATTCCCTGATCACCCCCCTGTCATTGATCACCCCCTTGTAAGGCTCCATTCAGACGTCCGTATGATTTTTACGGATACATGGATCAGATCCGCAAAACACATACGGACGTCTGAATGGAGCCTTACAGGTGGGTGATCAATGACAAGGGGGTGATCACCCATATAGACTTCCTGATCACCCCCCTGTCATTGATCCCCCCCCCTGTCATTGATCACCCCCCTGTAAGGCTCCATTCAGACGTCCATATGATTTTTTACGGATCCACGGATACATAGATCGGATCCGCAAAATACATACGGACGTCTGAATGGAGCCTTACAGGGGATTGATCAATGACAGGGGGGTGATCACCCATATAGACTCCCTGATCACCCCCCTGTAAGGCTCCATTCAGACGTCCGTATGCGTTTTGCGGATCCGATCCATGTATCCGTAGATCCGTAAAAATCATACAGACGTCTGAATGGAGCCTTACAGGGGGGTGATCAATGACAGGGGGGTGATCAATGACAGGGGGGTGATCACCCCATATAGACTCCCTGATCACCCCCCTGTCATTGATCACCCCCTGTAAGGCTCCATTCAGACATTTTTTGGGCCCAAGTTAGCGGAAATTGTTTTTTTTTTTGTTTTTGTTTTTTCTTACTAAGTCTCATATTCCACTAACTTGTGTCAAAAAATAAAATCTCACGTGAACTCACCATACCCCTCACGGAATCCAAATGCGTAAATTTTTTTAGACATTTATATTCCAGACTTCTTCTCACGCTTTAGGGCCCCTAAAATGCCAGGGCAGTATAAATACCCCACATGTGACCCCATTTCGGAAAGAAGACACCCCAAGGTTTTCCGTGAGCGGCATATTGAGTCCATGAAAGATTGAAATTTTTGTCCCAAGTTAGCGGAAAGGGAGACTTGTATTTGTGAGAAAATACAAAAAAAATCAATTTCCGCTAACTTGTGCCAAAAAAAAAAAAAAAATTCTAGGAACTCGCCATGCCCCTCACAAAATACCTTGGGGTGTCTTCTTTCCAAAATGGGGTCACTTGTGGGGTAGTTATACTGCCCTGGCATTCTAGGGGCCCTAATGTGTCCAAAGTAGTTTGAAATCAAAATGTGTAAAAAATGACCTGTGAAATCCTAAAGGTGCTCTTTGGAATGTGTGCCCCTTTGCCCACCTAGGCGGCAAAAAAGTGTCACACATGTGGTATCGCCGTACTCAGGAGAAGTTGGGGAATGTATTTTGGGGTGTCTTTTTACATATACCCATGCTGGGTGAGAGAAATATCTTGGCAAAAGACAACTTTTCCCATTTGATCACCCCCCTGTAAGGCTCCATTCAGACGTCCGTATGCGTTTTGCGGATCCGATCCATGTATCCGTGGATCCGTAAAAATCATACGGACGTCTGAATGGAGCCTTACAGGGGGGTGATCAATGACAGGGGGGTGATCACCCATATAGACTCCCTGATCACCCCCCTGTCATTGATCACCCCCCTGTAAGGCTCCATTCAGACGTCCGTATGCGTTTTACGGATCCGATCCATGTATCCGTGGATCTGTAAAAATCATACAGATATCTGAATGGAGCCTTACAGGGGGGTGATCAATGACAGGGGGGTGATCAATGACAGGGGGCTGATCACCCCATATAGACTCCCTGATCACCCCCCTGTCATTGATCACCCCCTGTAAGGCTTCATTCAGACATTTTTTTGGCCCAAGTTAGCGGAAATTGTTTTTTTTTTGTTTTTGTTTTTTCTTACTAAGTCTCATATTCCATTAACTTGTGTCAAAAAATAAAATCTCACATGAACTCACCATACCCCTCACGGAATCCAAATGCGTAAAATGTTTTAGACATTTATATTCCAGACTTCTTCTCACGCTTTAGGGCCCCTAAAATGCCAGGGCAGTATAAATACCCCACATGTGACCCCATTTCGGAAAGAAGACACCCCAAGGTATTCCGTGAGGGGCATATTGAGTCCATGAAAGATTGAAATTTTTGTCCCAAGTTAGCGGAAACGGGAGACTTTGTGAGAAAATACAAAAAAAATCAATTTCCGCTAACTTGTGCCAAAAAAAAAAAAATTCTAGGAACTCGCCATGCCCCTCACGGAATACCTTGGGGTGTCTTCTTTCCAAAATGGGGTCACATGTGGGGTATTTATACTGCCCTGGCATTTTAGGGGCCCGAAAGCGTGAGAAGCAGTCTGGGATCCAAATGTCTAAAATGCCCTCCTAAAAGGAATTTGGGCCCCTTTGCCCACCTAGGCTGCAGAAAAGTGTCACACATCTGGTATCGCCGTACTCAGGAGAAGTTGGGCAATGTGTTTTGGGGTGTCATTTTACATATACCCATGCTGGGTGAGATAAATATCTTGGTCAAATGCCAACTTTGTCTAAAAAAATTGGAAAAGTTATCTTTTGCCAAGATATTTCTCTCACCCAGCATGGGTATATGTAAAAAGACACCCCAAAAAACATTCCCCAACTTCTCCTGAGTACGGCGATACCAGATGTGTGACACTTTTTTGCAGCCTTGGTGGGCAAAGGGGCACACATTCCAAAGTGCACCTTTCGGATTTCACAGGTCATTTTTTACACATTTTGATTGCAAACTTCTTCTCACACATCTGGGCCCCTAGAATGCCAGGGCAGTATAACTACCCCACAAGTGACCCCATTTTGGAAAGAAGACATCCCAAGGTATTTTGTGATGGGCATAGTGAGTTCATGGAAGTTTTTATTTTTTGTCACAAGTTAGTGGAATATGAGACTTTGTAAGAAAAGAAAAAAGAAAATCATCATTTTCCGCTAACTTGTGACAAAAAATAAAAAGTTCTATGAACTCACTATGCCCATCAGTGAATACCTTAGGGTGTCTACTCTCCGAAATGGGGTCATTTGTGGGGTGTTTGTACTGTCTGGGCATTGTAGAACCTCAGGAAACATGACAGGTGCTCTGAAAGTCAGAGCTGCTTCAAAAAGCGGAAATTCACATTTTTGTACCATAGTTTGTAAATGCTATAACTTTTACCCAAACCATTTTTTTTTACCCAAACATTTTTTTTTTATCAAAGACATGTAGAACAATAAATTTAGTGAAAAATGTATATATGGATGTCGTGTTTTTTTTGAAAAATTTTACAACTGTTATTTTTTGGCAAATTTTTTTTAAATTTCGATTAATAACAAAAAAAGTTAAAATGTCAGCAGCAATGAAATACCACCAAATGAAAGCTCTATTAGTGAGAAGAAAAGGAAGTAAAATTCATTTGGGTGGTAAGTTGCATGACCGAGCAATAAACGGTGAAAGTAGTGTAGTGCAGAAGTGTAAAAAGTGTCCTGGTCATTAAGGGGGTTTCAGCTAGCAGGGTTGAAGTGGTTAACCCCTCCCTAATTCTCCCTCTAACCACCCAACGGGTCCCAACCCCCTTACCCCATAGAACAACTAAGTAATGGTTTTTTATGAATTACTGTAATTTAAGTACTTACAGTTTTTGAAGACAGCCAGCTCAGGGATCAGTGCATTGGTGGCCGGGGCCTGGAATCACGACTTATTTATGGTGACCGTGTGCAGGATCCATTCTGCACTTGAAGAAGATAAGGCTCATCCTAGCGTTGCCGGCCCATGACTCCACCTCCGTGTGACATCACAACGGCAATGCGCGGACGCAAAAGGCAGGGGAGGTCGGGAGGAAGTCAGGAGGAGAAGGAAGTACCATATTTTCAGGCGTATAAGACGACCGGGCGTATAAGCCGACCCCCAACTTTTCCATTTAAAATAAAGGTTTTGGGCTATACTCACTGTATAAGACTACCCCTGAATGCCCAGCCCTCCCTGTCTTCAAGACAATCTTCTCCAGTCCAGGGAACTAACTGGGATCTGTGGATGGCACTGTTATGAGGAGGGGGATCTGTGAATGGCACTGTTATGGGGAGGGGATCTGTGGATGGCATAGTTATGGGGAGGGGAATATGTGGATAACACTGCTATGGGGAGGGGGATCAGTGGATGACACTGCTATGGGGGGGATCTATGGATGACACTATATAGCATCTTATGCTATATGTGTCATCCACAGATCCACCCCATGACAGTGTCATCCACAGATCCCCCTCCCCATAACAGTGCCATCCATAGATCCCCCCTAAACAGTGCCATGCTGGAAGTGGTCAGGAACTATATGTGTGTAGGCCATCCCCTACTCACGAAGTGAGTGTTTGCTTCAACAGGCCCAATCAGTATTTGAAGAGCAGGTCCAAGCCCTGCTCTGCCAGATCTCAGGAGCATTACTTCTCATAGCTGGTCCAACCCCAACCCCAAATCGTCCTCGCTGCTTTCTAATCCATGACAGGTGTGGCTGACTAATATTCACTGACTGACCATGGAGAGATCTCTGAGTTCCTCCAGTTTATGAACTGGTCCCAACAAGGGGGTTCTTGCTGTTTTACAAGTCCCATAGGCCTATGGGAAAACACACAAAAAATACAGTTTTCATAGCATGCTACGTTTAAAAAAAAAATGCCACTAACCCAATTAAAAAAAAAAAAAGCCAAAACTCGACAAACCGAAATGTTCTGCTTTCATTTGCACCAAAATTTCTGCTATTTTCAAGCTTTCTAAAACTACATAATTTTAGGCAAAACATCCACTTTTTCACCATTTTCAAATTTGGAAGGGCTTACTAGGATAAACTGCTTAGTACATTTTTTGTATTCTAATTTCAACTTTTTCATTGTTTATACATTTTTGAAAGCTTGTTTGGCTCCTGAGAGGTTAATCAAAATATATAAACAAGCAAACCCTTAGCTGTGTAATGGAACATGTCATCTCCTGGACTACACTCCCCCCCCCCCCCCCCTCATGTCATCTGCCAAGTTTTGGCAACACCCATGGATGAATTCTAATGCAACACAGGCAGCTGAGATTAAAGGTCTGTTCCTATAATGGTCCTGGAAGCTGCAATGACAATGCGCTCCTGTCTGATGGTCACCTGCCTCCTGTCTGCTATTGCAGCTAAAGGTAAGGACACATTTTTTTTTCAAAGAAATAATATGTAGAGACGATGGCTGTAATATGAACACCGACCTGCTATGGAGTGTATATAAATAGCAGGGGACATCGGACTGCTCATGCATGCTCATGATGTTTTCAAGTGTGAGGAGATTTGTATAAAATACATAGGTTGAGTTCTAAGGCCAAAACTACATTAAACATCATCATGATTCAATAAACCATTAGGTCATTTATAGAAAAATGACAAATTCAGCTCTGCTACATTTGTATGTTGTCCCCTGAATTTGTGGCCCCCATTATAATAATATAAATTACTAGAGTTCTTAAAAAGTTTGACTTTTATTCTTTTTCAGAACTTTGTTAACTTTAGATTATCGTCATCATCATCAACTGCAGTCAGTGAAGTCCACGCGGTTCTGTTAACAATCTATAGCTCTATAAGTTTCACTGTGTTTTTTATAACGTACAAATCTAAATTATAAAATATAAAATATGAATAGATTTGTCTATGTCAGTTCCTGGATTTTTGGAGTTGATCATGAGGATTAATGTTAGTTAGATTATTTTAAGTAAAATGTATGTTTGTTATGAAACTGAGTGGGCTGATAATGTGTCCTGAGGAGTGACATATCATGTTGATCATGAAGAGAAAGACAAGTGGTGTCAGCTGTTACAAGGAAAGCATCTGTTAAACCACAAGCCTCATTTACTACAAAACAAGCATTTACAAGACAAATGATAAATTGTTAAGTTTAAAGGGGTATTATCATTTTAATGATCACTGTTAAATCTGTTAATAATTTAACAGTGATCATTTTTCTAAATATAGTTCATTAACAAATCCCCACCCCTTAGAAAAAAATAAACCTATACTTACCTGACTGTTGTCTTCCGTCTCCCCTGGTTACGGCCACCGCTCTTCTCAGGAATCGCGGTAGCCGCGCTTGCGCAGACGACTTCTTTTCTTCTCCCGGCCGGCCGCGCGCTGTACTGAACGCGCACACCGAGTCCGCGCATGCGCCCTGGTGACTTCTTCCTGGCCAGTATACTATACTGGCCAGGAAGAAGTCACCAGGGAGCATGCGCAAACTCAGTGTGCTCGTTCAGTACAGCGCGTGGCCCGGCCGGGAGAAGACATCAATGAAGATGGAGCCCGCCCCCTGCCGAAACCAGGAAGTGGACGGCCCACCGGGAGCAGGTAAGTATGAATCTGCGTCTTGAGAAAACCCCTTTAAAGCTTTATTTAGAAGCATAGTCAGAAACCAGCCAAGAGTCAGCAACAAGTAGTCAGAAATGTCAAGGGTACATGAGAGAGCACGGTCTAGAATAAAGCCAAGGTTTAAACATGTAGAACAACAACTATCAAATGAGAATCCAAGGGAAAACTCAAGCATAAAGTCAGTAATCAAGATAGAAGGTGGCAAATGATAGACAACAAAGCCTGCTAAGTTTCAATGGAGTCCAGGAGAAAAGGGACTACTTAAAAGTGGCACTATTGAAGGCAACAGAAAATTGCATTAGGCTTGTAAGTAAAAGCAAAACAAGGAAGAGACCACTGTGGTAAACGAGGATGACAGGCAAATTTATAAGATTAGGCAGAGAGAGGCCAAACAAGTTTTAAAAGCTTCTAAAGCGCAGGCAGAAGAGAAATTAGCTCAGTCAGTGAAAAAAGGCGATAAGACATTCTTCAGATACATAAATGGAAAAAGGAAACTAAAACAAGGAATTACAAAATTAAAAACAAAAGAAGGAAGGTATATGGAAGAAGATAAAGAACTAGCTGACTGCCTCAATGAATACTTCTGTTCAGTTTTTACAAAGGAAAATGAAGGAAAAGGACCTCAGTTAGGAAGGAAGACTAATTAATCTGTTGATGCATGTGTCATTACAGAGGAAGAGGTTCTAAGTCAGCTGTCTAAAATTAATACAAATAAGTCACAGGGGCCTGATGGGATACACCCTAAAGCTATTAAAAGAGCTTAGCTGTGAACTAGCAAAACCATTAACAGATTTATTTAACCAATCACTGGTAACAGGAGTCATTCCAGAAGATTGGAAATTAGCAAATGTTGTGCCCATTCACAAGAAAGGTAGTAGGGAGGAATCCGGCAACTATAGGCCAGTAAGCCTGACATCAATAGTGGGGAAATTAATGGAAATAATACTCAAGGAGAGGATTGTGGAACATCTAAAATCCCATGGATTGAAAGATGAAAAACAGCATAGGTTTACTTCAGGGAGATCATGTCAAACTAATCTTATAGATTTTTTTGATTGGGTGACTAAAATAATAGATGGTGGAGGTGCAGTAGACATCGCTTATCTAGACTTTAGTAAGGCTTTTGATACTGTCCCACATAGAAGCCTGATCAATAAATTAGAGTCTTTGGGCTTGGATTCCCATATTGTTAAATGGATTAGGCAGTGGCTGAGGGACAGACAACAGAGGGTTGTAGTCAATGGAGTATATTCAGACCATGGTCTTGTTACCAGTGGGGTACCTCAGGGATCTGTCCTGGGACCCATATTGTTTAATATCTTTATCAGCGAAATTGCAGAAGGCCTCGATGGTAAGGTGTGTCTTTTTGCTGATGACACAAAAATTTGTAACAGGGTTGATGTTCCTGGAGGGATACACCAAATGGAAAAGGATTTAGGAAAACTAGAGGAATGGTCAAAAATCTGGCAACTAAAATATAATGTTGATAAGTGCAAGATAATGCACCTGGGACGTAAAAACCCAAGAGCAGAATATAAAATCAGTGATACAGTCCTAACCTCAGTATCTGAGGAAAGGGATTTAGGGGTCATTATTTCTCAAGACTTAAAGGTAGGCAGACAATGTCAGCGAGCAGAAGGAAATGCCAGCAGAATGCTTGGGTGTATAGGGAGAGGCATTACCAGTAGAAAGAGGGAGGTGCTCATGCCGCGCTGCAGAGCACTAGTGAGACCTCATTTGGAGGTCTATAGTGCCGCCTTCCTCAGGTTATGCCTAGTGCGCACGCGCGGGATCTGGCAGAGGGACCCGACGATTGCGGAGGCGGCGCTGAGGTGAGGAGGAAGGCGGCACTATAGACAGGGAGGGCGGCGATTTCTAGTGGGAAGGCGGCGCTGGGCACCAGACGGAGATGGCTGCAGCCGAGCACCCTGTATGAAGCGACATCCCCTTGGGCACCTTAGGTAGGTAAATGACAGGTTATAAAAACCTGTTTTATGTCCTAATAGAGCCACAGGCACATTTAATAAGTACAGTTTTGGATTCATGCTATTCGGACGGACCTGGCCATATGTTTAGGTTATAGGCCTAAAATGTCATGACAGAATCCCTTTAAGCATGCATGGGATAGGCATAAGGCCATCCTTCATATAAGATAGGGACAAGGGCTATTCATAGTATTTAGTATATTAGGCAGACTAGATGGGCCAAATGGTTCTTATCTGCCGACACATTCTATGTTTCTATGTTTCTATATCACTGGGTGGCATTCAGAAGAAGTAGCGCAGTTTAGATCGCTTGTTTGGAAATGTCAACCTCTGGTGCCGGTTGCCCTGTAGAAAGCAGTGGCACTCTGACCCAAAGTTCGGACGAGGAGGCTGAGGTCCCTGATAGCACCAGGCGTACCCGGCCCCGTGTCGCTAGACCACAGGTTGCGCAGGATCCGCTTCAAGGTGGCAGAGTGGGGCTGGCGCTGTCGGATTACGTGGTGAGGCATACACCAGCAGCGCAGCCCTCCCTGGACCTAGTACCAGCACTGCCGTACAACCTGGTGAAGTGGCGAGCACCAGAAGGGCAGTTGAAGCTGGTCCGGTGGCACGAGCAGTAGTTACCCCATCGCAGCCACCGCAAAGACGGGCCCGTAGACCCCCTAGAATCCCTGAGGTGCTGGCAACCCCTGATTGGCAGTCCCCAACTTCAGCCGCACCTGTAGTTTCCCCTTTCACCGCCCAGTCTGGAGTTCGGGTTGAGACAGCTCAGATCGGTTCGGCCCTGGGATTTTTTGAGCTGTTCTTGACTGCGGAGCTCTTAGACATAGTCGTGGCCGAAACAAACCGGTATGCCACACAATTTATAACCGCCAACCCGGGAAGCTATTATGCCCAGCCTTTCCGGTGGAAACCAGTCCAAGTTTCCGAAATTAAAATTTTTCTGGGCCTTCTCCTCAACATGGGTCTAACTAAAAAGCATGAATTGTGGTCATATTGGTCCACGAACCCAATTCATCACATGCCCATGTTCTCTGCTGCTATGTCCAGGGCACGTTTTGAGGCCATCCTGCGTTTCCTGCACTTTAGCGACAACACCACCTCCCGTCCCAGAGGCCACCCAGCTTTTGACCGGCTCCACAAAATTCGGCCCCTCATAGACCATTTCAACCAGAAATTTGCAGATTTGTATACCCCAGAGCAAAACATCTGCGTAGACGAGTCCCTAATACATTTTACCGGGCGCCTTGGCTTCAAACAATACATCCCAAGCAAGCGCGCCCGGTATGGGGTTAAATTGTATAAGCTCTGTGAAAGAGCCACAGGCTATACCCACAAATTTCGTGTCTATGAGGGAAAAGATCAGACCCTGGAGCCGGTCGGTTGCCCTGACTACCTGGGGAGCAGTGGGAAGACAGTCTGGGACTTGGTGCTCACCCTTATTCGGCAAGGGTATACCATTTTTATGTGGACAATTTCTACACAAGTGTGGCCCTCTTTAGGCATTTGTTTCTAGAACAGATTGGCGCCTGTGGCACCACGCGAACTAGTCGCGCGGGCTTCCCCCATCGGCTCGTTACCACCCGTCTTGCAAGGGGGGAGAGGGCTGCCTTGTGTAACGAAGAACTGCTTGCGGTGAAATGGAGAGACAAGCGTGACGTTTACATGCTCTCCTCCATTCACGCAGACACGACAATACAAATTGAGCGAGCAACCCGTGTCATTGAAAAGCCCCTCTCAGTCCACGACTATAACCTTCACATGGGAGGGGTGGACTTCAATGACCAGATGTTGTCTCCGTATTTAGTTTCCCGCAGAACCAGACGCTGGTATAAGAAGGTGTCTGTATATTTGATTCAATTGGCTCTGTATAATAGTTTTGTTCTCTACAGTAAGGCTGGGAGAACACGATCCTTCCTCAAATTTCAGGAAGAGATCATCGAGAACCTCCTGTACCCAGGAGGTTCCGTGGCCCCATCCACCAGTGTAGTTAGCCGTCTACACGAGCGACATTTCCCCAATGTCGTTCCTGGTACCTCAACCCAACCGTCACCCCGAAAAAGATGTAGTGTCTGTAGCAGGAGTGGAATAAGGCGTGACACCCGCTATTTCTGTCCTGACCACCCTGCCCTATGCTTAGGGGAGTGGTTTCCGGAAGTACCACACACAGGTACACCTAGCATAGGGATCACATCTCACCAGGACAGGCACACAGGGCTATTAGGGCCCATTCACACAGAGCTGCTGCAAACGTCTCCTTTCACCTTGGACAAAGTGCATAACGCACTTCGCCACATCTTTGGGCGATTTGCGCTTTGCACATTGACCCATGGGGAAGGAGAGGTTTGTTCTATAAAGGTAAAAAAAAAAAAAAAAGAAACACCAGTAAGCAAAAAGGTTAATGTTCAGTTCAAAAAGTTAAAGTTTATATGTTCTGTTCCAAAGTTAATAAAATTATTGCGTTGCGGCCTGGTTTTTCCTTTTTTTTTTTTTTACCTTCCAGGTGGACCGAACGATCGAACTAGCTGCAGCACTGATGTGCAAATAAAATCCCGGCAATGATTTATTCATCCACATCGATTGATGTGAATGGAGAAATCTGGTTTGCCAGGGCATACGAGCTAAGTGGGTATGGATGTTGGGAGGAGCTCCTATGTCCTGGCAGACGCCTTTCCCCTCCTTTTTTTTTTGGCAGAGATTTTTTCATCCACATTGATCAATGCGAATGAAGAAATCTGTGACTTTCATTTTTTTCTTTCAGCCCAGAGGCTGAACGGAAAAAAAAAATCTCATTACCTGTATGCTCAATATAAGGAGAATAGCAGAAACTCCTAATGCTGGCCATACATGTAATGATTGCGGAGACCCTCAAATGCCAGGGCAGTACAAACACCCCACAAATGACCCCATTTTGAAAGAAGACACCCCAAGGTATTCGCTGAGGGGCATATTGAGTCCATGAAAGATTTACATTTTTGTCCCAAGTTAGCGGAAAGTGAGACTTTGTGAGAAAAAAACAAAAAAAAAAATCTATTTCTGCTAACTTATGCCAAAAAAAAAAATTCTATGAACTCGCCAGACCCCTCATTGAATACCTTGGGGTGTCTTCTTTCCAAAATGGGGTCACATGTGGGGTATTTATACTGCCCTGGATTTTTAGGGGCCCTAAAGCGTGAGAAGAAGTCTGGGATCCAAATGTCTAAAAATGCCCTCCTAAAAGGAATTTGGGCACCTTTGCGCATCTAGGCTGCAAAAAAGTGTCACACATCTGGTATCGCCGTACTCAGGAGAAGTTGGGGAATGTGTTTTGGGCTGTCATTTTACTGATACCCATGCTGGGTGAGATAAATATCTTGGTCAAATGCAAACTTTGTATAAAAAAATTGGAAAAGTTGTCTTTTGCCAAGATATTTCTCTCACCCAGCATGGGTATATGTAAAATGACACCCCAAAACACATTCCCCAACTTCTCCTGAGTACGGCGATACCACATGTGTGACACTTTTTTGCAGCCTACGTGGGCAAAGGGACCCACATTCCAAAGTGCACCTTTCGGATTTCACCGGTCATTTTTTACAGATTTTGATTGCAAACTACTTCTCACACATCTGGGCCCCTAGAATGCCAGGGCAGTATAACTACACCACAAGTGACCCCATTTTGGAAAGAAGACACCCCAAGGTATTTTGTGATGGGCATAGTGAGTTCATGGAAGTTTTTATTTTTTGTCACAAGTTAGTGCAATATGAGACTTTGTAAGAAAAAAAAAATCATCATTTTCCGCTAACTTGTGACAAAAAATAAAAAGTTCTATGAACTCACTATGCCCATCAGCGAATACCTTAGGGTGTCTACTTTCCGAAATGGGGTCATTTGTGGGGGTTTTCTACTGTCTGGGCATTGTAGAACCTCAGGAAACATGACAGGTGCTCAGAAAGTCAGAGCTGCTTCAAAAAGCGGAAATTCACATTTTTGTACCATAGTTTGTAAACGCTATAACTTTTACCCAAACCATTTTTTTTCCCAAACATTTTTGTTTTATCAAAGACATGTAGAACAATAAATTTAGCGCAAAATTTATATATGGATGTCGTTTTTTTTGCAAAATTTTACAGCTGAAAGTGAAAAATGTCATTTTTTTGCAAAAAAATCGTTAAATTTCGATTAATAACAAAAAAAGTAAAAATGTCAGCAGCAATGAAATACCACCAAATGAAAGCTCTATTAGTGAGAAGAAAAGGAGGTAAAATTCATTTGGGTGGTAAGTTGCATGACCGAGCAGTAAACGGTGAGAGTAGTGTAGTGCAGAAGTGTAAAAAGTGGCCTGGTCATTAAGGGGGTTTCAGCTAGCGGGGTTGAAGTGGTTAAATAATAGTCATTGTAGAATGGCCAGTCCTTATCTGTCTCATCTACTTAAATGTCTTATACAGACCTCCAAGGAACATTCAGGTAATTCTAGCAGCTCCATATCCCCCGTCTCCCTATGGGAATAAAAATGCATGTTCAACCACAAGATCACTTCACAAATGGTGCAGGCAGATAAGGCTCTGGTGCTAGTTATATAGCCCACCACCTCTGTATTTCTGCTCATTTCCTATTCTCTGAACTTGTAAAATTGAAAGGCATGTACTCACTTATCTGGAGGACTTTCTTTCCTTTCTGTGGGTGGGCATCAGCTCAAATGAGGCAATCAACCACCTGCATCTCCCAGGATGCATTGTGGTTAGTTCTTGTTAAACCCTTCCTTCCCTGCATAGAAAATAGTCCCTCAAATTCAAATTTAGAAATATATAAAACATCCTGCACAATATGATAATGAATGTTGCGGATGTACATGGCTACTTTTATACAGTCACAGAAAAAATCGCACTATAATAATAGATACAAACTATGGACTAAGCCCTCACTCTATTGATAAAATCTGAGACACTTGGTCAATAAATTTTGATCAAAATACATCTGTGCCCACCTACCAAGCGCCAAGGTGGTCTCAGTTCAGGCGGGTCCTACGCTAAACCTGCCTATGCTGTTATGCATTTATGTTCAGGAGCGCAGACCCCACACATATAGTGTGTCGCCCCTAGTTACCGCCGCAGGGAGGAGGAGCACACACACCTATATGTACCACCATAACACTGTATGTGCGGGGTCTGTGCTCCTGAACATAAATGCATAATGGCATAGGCAGGTTTAGCGTCGGGCCCGTCTGAACTGAGACCACCTTGTCATTTGGTAGGTGGGCTTAGATGTGTTTTGATCAAATTGTATTGACCAAGCGTCTCAGATTTTATCATTAGAGTGAGGGCTTATTCCCTTAAATTCAGGCTCAAAGATACACATGGTATGTCATGCCTCCACAACTACCTTCCTTCCATTGTCTAGAGACAGATACAGCTATATACTTCTATGAATTTAGAAAAAGGGATGGATGAAGAAAAGGTGTCTGGGCCGCTTCACTATGGGATCACTACACCAGAACTGAGGGATGGGAAGGGAGGGGGCAGGGAAGCTACTGGGCATATCTGTCCACCACGGAATGCAGGACAAGGTGGACCAGAAGAATAAACAGCAGGGGGCGCTACCAGAGAGGAAAATGTAATGAACTAAAAAAATAAACAATATTTTGATTGCATGTATATTGCAGAAATACTTCATTTGAAGTGCACTATTCATTGCATAGTCATACATTTTGTGAGACAACCCCTTTATTAATAAAAACCCATTCCCAGAAATTTGACCCTTTCTTTTTGTTTCTGTTTTTGAGCTGGAACAAGATGTGAATCTATTTGGATAGTGCCGCTCGTCTATAGTAGGGACAGCAGAGAGACGACACAGGACCGCTGCCAGCAGAATGTTGGGTCACGGCCAGACATATCATATTGTACAGTAACCGCACCCAGTGTAATTCTGTTTGACATTATGTGTGAATGCATCTCATCTATGCAAGGCAACGGTTAATTACACAACCCCCCCCACCCCCCTTCTCATTCACTATAACCCATCCATAAAAGAAATATAAAAGAGCAGATATTAGATGACTATAGCACAAACAGAGGCATAATACAATTCATAGATAACAAGGCTTCATCCACTGTTCACGATGGGAGGTGTAGTGCTTGATATATAATAAATTGTATTCTGGTCATGTTCAGTGATTGAGCCACATTAGGGGTTGTAGTGCTCTAAGGTATTGAATATAATAGAATTGTATTATGTTATGGCCAGTGATCAGGTCATGTTGGGAGGTGTGCACAATATAACAGTACTAAGACCATGTCGTAAAGCACAGATGTGATCTAGCTATCATTGAAGGGGTTGGAGCCTCTCAAACACTGATGGCATAGTGCTAGGATATACCATAAATGTTTGATAGGTGCGGGTCACACCTCTGAGACCGACTCCTATCTCCAGAAGGGGGCCTCTGCAGTGAAGAAGAGCATGCCACACATACACAGCGTGCTCTCCATTCATTACCATGGGATCTCCGATAAATATCCAAGAGAGCATGCTCAGCTGTTTTCAGTGGTCCCATAGCAGTGAATGGATAGAGCACATGTTTAAGTGTGTCCACCTCTATGAAACTGCCAGAAATAGCAAAACCGGCTCTCATCCATTTTTGGAACTGCTATAGCGGTGACTGGAGGGCGGCCGTGTATGCAGAGCTGCTCTCTCTTCACTTTAGGGTCCCCATTCTAGAGATAAGAGCATATTCCAGAGGTGGGACCCACACCTATCTGATATTGATGGCATATCCTAGTATGTACAAGTACAGCATCATAGCCGACGGCTGCATGCAGCTTCTTTCAGCAGACACCTGCGGCTAATGTCCACGACCGGCATTACCACCAGTTGCAGACTTTTAACCCTTCAGATCCCAAGGTCAAATGTGACCACAGCATCTAGATGTGCTAACACCCAGAAGTGTGTACTTCCGGAAGTGCTCTGGCTTCCCCAGCGAGGATCGGGGGTAGCCGGATGCATTGTATGGCAGCTATAGTCCTCTGGAATGAACCGAAGCTGCCGCACATTAGTTCCTATGGAGCCCCTGCCTGTGAAATGGCTCCATAGGAATACAGTGTATTTGTCATACACTCTAATGCTAATGCGAACGAAAAAATAAAAAGTTATGGCTCCAGAAAGGCAGGCAGTGAAACAAAAACAAAAAAACCCTCTAAGGCTGAATGGGTTAAATAATAATATGTTAAAGAGACACCATCAACTTTTTTTCCTCACATATTAACAGCCTATATGTAACTATTCTATTTATTTTTCTTTAAATAAAAAAAAGGGAGGAGAGTTTTCCGAATATATTTTTGAAGTTACTCCATGCATAAACTTCCTCTTGTTCGGACTTTTAGAACAGGAGACAGTTTCATTAACTCTCTCTACCAGACCATCTCTGCAGGCCAGAGAGCTCCCCCCTGTAGTGACTCATTAGAGCACCACACATTACACTAATCAATGCTATGCTCTTCTGTGAGTATTTTTTTTTATCTAGGCCTATCAAGAGAGCAACAGAGGTGTCATGCTGTCATCCCAGTTCTACACCTACTGTTATCATAAGGATTACCCTTCAGAACACATTCATATCAAAGCAGCAATTAAAAGAGTTTTCCAAGATTTTAATACTGATGATATTAGGATAGGTTATTAGTATCTGATTGGTGGGGGTCCGACATCTGGGACCCCATTAATAGGCAGTTTGAGAAGGCAGCAGTGATCCTGTGAGTGCTGTGGCCTTCTCTCTGCTTTTCCTAGGCCAGTAACGTCACGTTCATTATTCACGTGGCCTAGGAGCAGCTCATGCCACATTCAAGCAAATGAGGCTGAGCTGTGATACCAAGTACAGCCACTATACAATGTACGGCGCTGTGCTTGGTAAGCGTGGAGAAGGCCATGGTGCTCACAAGAGCACCGGTGCCTTTTCAAACAACTAATCTGTGGGGTCCCGGGTATCTGACTCTCACCGATCAGATACTGATGATCTATCCTGAGGATAGGTTATCAGTTATAAAGATAAACATAAAAAAAATGTGTTTTATTTAAATACAGTGTTTAAAAAAAACACTTCTGATGGAAGTGTCCATTTTACTCAGAGTACGAAATCCTTGATAGGCTGTATAACATAAACATCTCCTGACAAAGTATGCAAGATCATGTTTCTTTTTGTTTTTTGTTGTTTCTTTTTAGCTGGTTATGCCACACACCTTCTGATATTTCATGATATGGCAGGATAGACACATGTCTGCTGTCCAGTTAGCAATACTTTATAAACTTCTTTCTTGGCTCATTTAGTTATAGCTAGAATGGTCATGTCCAATGGTCAGGATGTTGTGGGTTGTAGTGTTCTATGTATAGACTGTAATAGTTGTAATGTTCTATATATAAATAACAATAGAATTGTATTATGGTCAAGTCCAGGGGTTGGGTCATGTTAGGGGTTGTAGTTTTCTGCGTATAGATTGTAAAATAATTGAATTATTGTCATGACCAGGGTTTGGGTCATGTTGGAACTTGTTCTTTATGAGGATGTTTTAGCTATGGGTAGGACCCTTTTTCCCACCCAGCTGTCATGAAGCCATTGCTTGTTTTCGGGCAGCTCCCACCCTCCTTGTTATGAACTTGTGCACTTTCTTGTGTTGTGGAATGCATCTTTTGACCTTTCAACAAGTAGAGAAGTTCATGTCCTCCTGCTATATTAAAAGCTTGTCCCATTCGTGTGACCTGTACATTCTTCTGCCCTGGGCCAGGAGTCGCTGAGACTTGGAAAGAGAGCCTGGAATTCTTCTAGAGAGCAGCCAGAAACACATATCTTCTAAGAAGCTTAGACCAGGAAGATTTCAACTGGAGCTGAAAAATAATGTAAAACTGTGTGCCTATCCTAAAGTGTGATCATACACGAAACCCCATAACCAGGATTAGGAGAGCTCTAATAATGTTCTCTAGGGCTATAAAGCCATACCTGCAAGTATTCATTCTGCCCCTCCATTAAAGAGGTTGGTAATAAAGACGAGCCCTTTCCATTATATCCTATTAGTCCTATTAGGTTATATCAACATCAAAGATGAGAATCCCCTGGTCCACGTCCCCTGTCTATGAGGCAGAGAGAAAACTTAAAAGGGTGGTCCAGGCTACAGATATTGAAGACCTATCTTCAGGATAGGTAATTAATATCAGATCAGTGGGTGTGGACACCTTGCATCCCAATCAGCTGATTCAGACTATACAGTGTATAGAGCTAGAAGCAGAAGACTCCTTAGCACTGAGTAGTGGCCATGCAGGGTACTCAGCACTCAACTACACAGTCAACAAAGCTTTCTGCAGCACTCAACTACACAGTCGACAGAGCTTTCTTCCTCAACTCCGTACACTGTGTAGTTTACGGGACTGAGACGTCTGAAACAGACTATTGGTGAGGGTGCCAGGTGTCAAATCCCCACTAATCTGATATTGATGACATGTTCTGAGGGTAGGTCATCAATATCTGTAATCTGGAGAACTCCTTTGAGTTGGCTCTGATAGACCAGGCTTTTCTATATATAGTGCGAATGCTTGGCCCTTCATTTGAATGGACTGAGTGTAATGTTGCATTTCCCCTGTAGTGGCCGCCACTTCTCCCACTGAAAATAACTAATTGCTGGAGGTTTATGGAACTGGAGCTGCAACTTTCCTCCATTTGGGAGACAATGCCTTAATATTTTTTTAAAGTTGGAGACCTACAGATATGCTGTCTTACCTTACAGTATGAGATGTGAGACAACCAGTTCAAGACCACTTACCCCACTTCCTGACCAGACACTTTTATTTTTTTTAGCACATTAGGCTTTAAAAGTCGTAACCTTTTTGATCTGGTTATTTAAAAAACCTTTGTGTCCTTTATTCTGTGAAACATGTGATTTTATTTTTTGCCATTTTTATTATAGTATTTTGTTTCTTTTTTTCATACGCAGAATATGTTTAAAAAAATGGGGGAAAAGGTCTGTTATGATTCCGTTAATGCATGGGCAGCACGGTGGCTCAGTGGTTAGCACCGGTGGGTAGCATGGTGGATCAGTGGTTAGCACTGGTGCCTTGCATAGCTGGGGTCCTAGGTTTGAATGTGACCAAGGACAACGTCTGCATGGAGCCTGTATGTTCTCTCCATGTTTGCGTGGGTTTCTTCCGTGTTCTCTGGTTTCCTCCCACAGTCCAAAGACATACTGATAGGGAACTTATATTGTGAGTCCCCTTGGGGACAACTTGATATTAATGTCTCTAAAGTGCTTTAGCAAGGCAGTGGTCGTCTTGGAGGTGTGTTTTGGGTTGTTATCATGTTGGAATTACTGCCCTGCGGCCCAGTTTCTGAAAGGAGGGGAACATGCTCTGCTTCAGTATGTTACAGTACATGTTGGCATTCATGGTTATCCACAGCCGGCAGCACTCATGCAGCCCCAAACCATGACACCCCCACCACCATGCTTGACTGTATGCAGGACACACTTGTCTTTGTACTCCTCACCTGGTTGCTGTCACACACGCTTCACACCATCTGAACCAAATAAGTTTATCTTGGTCTCATCAGATCCCAGGATGGTTCCAGTAATCCATGTCCTTAGTCTGCTTGTCTTCAGCAAACTGTTTGCGGACTTTCTTGTGCAACATCTTTAGAAGAGGCTTCCTTCTGGGACGACAGCCATGCAGACCAATGTGATGTAGTGTGCAGCGTATGGTCTAAGCACTGACAGGATGACCACCCCACCCTGTAACCTCTGCAGCAGTGCTGGCAGCACTCATACAGCCTCTGGATATGACGCTGAGCACTGACAGGCGGACCCCCCACCCCATTAACCTCTGCAGCAGTGCTGGCAGCACTCATACAACCTCTGAATATGACGCTGAGCACTGACAGGTGGACCCCCCACCCCATTAACCTCTGCAGCAATGCTGGCAGCACTCATACAACCTCTGGATATGACGCTGAGCACTGACAGGAGGACCCCCCACCCCATTAACCTCTGCAACAGTGCTGGAAACACTCATACAACCTCTGAATATGATGATAAACACTGACAGGAAGACCCCCCACCCCTGTAACCTCTGCAGCCATGCTGGCAGCACTCGTACAACCTCTGGATATGACGCTGAGCACGTGCACTCAACTTCTTTGGTCGACCATGGAGAGTCCTGTTCTGAGTGGAACCTGTCTTGTTAAACCGCTGTATGGTCTTAGACACTGTGCTGCAGCTCATTGTCAGGGTATCGGCAATCTTCCTATAGCAGGGCTGGCCAACCTGTGGCTCTCCAGCTGTTGTAAAACTACAACTCCCATCATGCTTTGCTGTAGGCTGATACCTGTAGGAAGTCTAGGCATGCTGGGAGTTGTAGTTTTGCAACAGCTGGAGAGCCTCAGGTTGGCCAGCCCTGTCCTATAGCCTCGGCCATCTTTATGTAGAGCAACAAATAGTTTAACAGATCCTCAGAGAGTTCTTTGCCATGAGGAGCCATGTTAAACTTCCAGTGACCAGAATGAGAGAGTATAAGAGCGATAACAGCAAATGTAACACACCTGCTCCCGATTCACACCTGAGACCTTGTAACACTAACGAGTCACATGACACATCACACATACCCTATATCAAAATACCCATCAGGTGACATTATTGAAAAAAGTTGCAGTTTGTGCTAATTCCAAAAAAAGTTACAAAAATGTTTCACCTTTATTTACATTTTTCCAGATATATAAAATAAAAAAAATGACAAAAATAAAGCTCCATGTATCATGAACAAATTATTTACTTCATTCCTGGACCAGAGCAGGAAAAGTGTTAGAGGGTGGAGTGATCCCTTTAAACAGTGGTGTACCTCCAATGGAGGCACACCACGTATCTGCTATGGGTCCTCTAGAGGCGGAGGGTTGGGAGTGTGGACAAAAGGTCTCACTCCCCAATTGCATTCAAAACAAGCTTCAGTTTAGAGCCTATCTCATAAGTGCTGTCCGGAGGATTTGTAAAGAAAAGGACCCGTGATGACGTCATCACAGGTCCTGCACCATCTAGTAAAGGAACTGCACAAAGAATTGTGTAGTTCCCAAATACAAGGTATATTAGATGCAGTGAGTACAGATATATAGTATATACAGCAGTATACTGATATATGAGGTACGAGGTATAATGGATGCAGTGTGTAAAGGTATATAGTATATACAGCAGTGTTCTGATATGTGAGTTTAACAGTGATCTTTACAGCACCTTCCCATTAATACTGACCATAGGTTTCAGTCCCCTTAACATAGACTTCCACCATTCCCGGCCCCCTTAACGTAGACCTCCACAGTGACTGCCACAGTACCCCGCTCACTTAACAGTGACATCACAGCACCCCACTGCCCCTTTAATAGTGACTTCCACAGTCCCCACCTCCCTTAACAGTGACCTCCACAATGCCCGCCCCTTTAACAGTGACTTCCACAGCGGTCTTCCCCCTAAACAGTAACATCCACAGCGCTCTCCCTTTTTACAGTGACCTCCACAGTGGCCACCCCTTTATTAATGACCTCCACAGTACCCTGTCTCATTAACATTGATTTCCCACAACAATCTGACCCTTTAACACTCCACAGAAATCCGTTCCCTTAAAATGTGACTTCCACAACACCCCACCCCCTTAATAGTGACCTCTACAGCACCCTGCCCCTTAACACTGACCTCCATAGCGGACCGTCTCCTTAACTGTGACCTCCACCTTTCCCTGCCTCTTAACAGAAATCTCCACAGTGCCGCCCCTTTAACAGTGACCTCCACAGCATCCGCCCCTTTATTAGTGATCTCCACAGTACACCATCTCCTTAACAGTGATTTCCACAACACCCCACCCCCTTAACAGTGGCCTCTACAGCAGCCTGCCCCTAGGGTGGCCAGAGGTCTAGTTTTAGGCTGGACAGCCCGGCTTTCAGACTCTCTGTCCTCAGTCCGACAAAGGGCCTGGATGGACACAGGTATGTCCTTTTGAACAGCTCACTCTCAGGCAGCAGAACTGCTGCAGGGAGAAAGTCACCCTCCCATCCACCCCTGCAGCAGACAGAAGTCGATTTTTATCATAATTTTCTCAATCCCCGAGTGGGGGAGTGCCCCCTTAACTGTGAACTCCACAGCACTCCACTTCCTTAACGGTGTCATCCAGAGCACCCTGCCCCTTTAAAGCTGACCTACAGCAGTGAAGAAAAATGACTAGGTTGTTATGGAAACCTGGTGTAAAACTGTGTGTATGTGGAGACTAAGGGCCTACGAGCTTCTATTGGCTGATAAGGGACATGTGACCGTGTGTATGGAGGGGGTTATGAAGAGAAAGACCTGCAGGCTTCTATTGGCTATTGTAGGTCATGTGATGTGCCATATTTGCATTTTTTTGGGGAATATCTCAGGAACGGTAAGTGCTAGAGAGCTGAGACCCGGTCTAAAACCTTACTGGACACCTGATGTACCTGTGTGCCAAATTCCGTGATTGTAAATGTGATGGTGCGGATTTCTTTTAGCGGACATGCACACATACACTCAGCTTTATATATTAGATACAGCAGTGTACTGACATGTGAGGTAGGAGATATAATAGATGCAGTGTGTATAGATATATAGTGTTTATAGCAGGGTACTGATTAGTGATGGACGAACATCAGCAGGGACGGTTCGCGAACGCGCGTTCGCGGTGGCCCACATTGACTTTAATGGCCGGCGAACCTGAAAAACCTTCAGGTCATATTTGCAGCCACCAAATACTTACAAGAAGTGCACAAATGGTTCCACAACATGGACAGTGACATAACAGAGGGGGATCAATGGCAAAAATTCCCACAAATAATATGTATTTTAATCAGGGGCCATTTTTATGCGTCTTAAAGTGAAATTCTCAAAAATGTGCCCTGCTGGGGACTAGAAATTTTTTATTTTAGGCCACGAGAGTAGAGGCCCCAAAAATTAGGCATTAACCTGACAGAAAAGAACTTGTGATTATGTGGCTGGAGGTATATTAGGCAGTCACTGGATAACATTTTTACTGTAGGCCAGTACAGGCCCCAAAAATTAGGCATTCACCTGACAGAAAAGAACTTGTGATGATGTGATTGGAGGTACATTACGTGGTCACCGGATACAAATGTAACTGTAGGCCACTGGAGTAGAGGCCCCAAAAATTCGGCATTCACCTGACAAAATAATTTGTGATTATGTGGCTGGAGGTACATTAGGCGGT
Source organism: Bufo gargarizans (assembly GCF_014858855.1). Classification (NCBI taxonomy): domain Eukaryota; kingdom Metazoa; phylum Chordata; class Amphibia; order Anura; family Bufonidae; genus Bufo; species Bufo gargarizans. The sequence continues at coordinate 683,509,945 of NC_058081.1, read as the reverse complement.
TACTGAATAACAATTTAACTGTAGGCCAGTACAGACCCCAAAAAGTAGGCATTCACCTGACAGAAAAGAACTTGTGATTATGTGGCTGGAGGTACTTTAGGCGGTAACTGGATAAAATTTTTACTGTAGGCCACTGTAGTACAGGCCCCAAAAATTCGTCATTTTCCTGACAGAAAAGGCCTTTTATGTCGCTGTATATGCATAAGACAAGGACCATTCTTTGTTCTGGGTAGTGGCGGATATGTGTTGGCTGGCATGAGGAAATTGCACATGGTCGTCTCAGGTGTTGAACTCCTCAGAGATCCATGCCTCATAAATTTTTAGAAATGTGAGGTAGTCCACACTGTCGTGAGCTAGGCAAGGGCGAGTCACGATCCCCCCTGCTGTGCTGAACATATTTTCGGACAGGACACTCAACGAGGGGCAAGCCAAGAGTTCCATGGCAAATTGTGCCAGCTCTGGCCACCGGTCAAGCCTGCACACCCAGTAGTCCAGGGGGTTACTCGCTTCTCAAAGCTTCCACATCGGCGGTTAACCCAATGTAGTCAGACACCTGTCAGTCTAAGCGTTCCCTAAGGCTGGATCCGAAGGGCGGCTGTCGATGGGTTGGCTGCAAGAATGATCTCTTATCCGAAGTTACCAACAGATCTTCAAATCACTCTCTTATTGCAGGCGCGGTAGGTTTGATACCTAATTCCTCTGCCAGCGCCCACAACAGCAGAATGCAGCATCTTTCGCAACAAGGCCTGGAATTTCTGCATTCTGCCAGCCCTCTGTGATGCTGGTAACATGTCCATCATTATGTGTTTGTACCGGGGGTCTAAGTACGTTGCCACAAAGTACTGGTCCTTGCCCTTTATGCTTTTTATACGGGGGTCCCTCTTCAAACACTGGAGCATGAAGGCCCCCATTTGCACTAAATCTGAAGTGGTGGACAGCCCTGGCTTCTGCTCATCGCACAGGAGAATGTCGTCCTCGGTCTCCTACCCCCTGCCACAGACAACACCAGGGATCCCCGAAAAGTTTAAAGACCCCCTCAAAGCATGCTCTTGCTCCTCCTCCTCCTTCCTCTAGCCACCATCCTCCTCTGACTCCTCTTCAGACTCCTGCTGACTTGTCTCAGATGGAGTAGCCCCCACCTGGGAATACATTCAGCATTACAACTATCTTCCAGCTCCTGCTCCTTGACAGCTTGATCAATGACACGATGCAATGCACTCACCAGAAAGAAGGTGTAAGGTACGATCTCATCAAATGGCTGCAGAAGTCTGCATATGTCAGCAGCCACTGGCGCGGTGAAAAGAAACCAAGCTCCCCAGAACCTGTCCTGCTGCAGAGTTCGTACAGGTAGTTGTTAACAGCACATTGCTGCTGGAGCAGCCTATCAAGCATATACAAGGTGGAGTTCCAGCGCGTCGGGCTGTCACAAATCAGACATCTGGCGGGCAGGTGGTGTCGCTGCTAAACGATCCATGGCCGTGTCAGATCTTCTAAAATGGGCAGAGATTTTCCTGGCCAGCCGCAAGATGTCCTGGACCCCGGGGTACTTGGCAACAAATCTCTGCACGACTAAGTCCAGGACGTGTGCCATGCATGGCATGTGTGTCATTTTGCCCTGTTTCAGCGCGCTCAGCAGATTGGTACCGTTGTCACACACCACTTTATCAACTGTCAAATTGAGCTGGGTTAGCCACTGATCGGCCTGTGACCGCAGAGCTGAAAGGAGTGCAGGACCAGTGTGGCTCTTGGTTTCAAGCACAACAGTCGCAGCACAGCATGGCAACATCTCACCTGGCACGTCAAATAGGTTTTGGGGAGCTTGGAGGGCGCAGAGGAAGAGGCGGTAGCAGTGGAAAAGGAGGAGTCAGCCGAGGAGGAGACGGAGGATGGACTAGGAGGAGGAGAAGAGGCAGGCCTGCATGCAATCCATGGCGGTAACACCAAATCCACACGTGAGCCATGGGTTACATGCTTGACAGCCGTCAGAAGGTTCAGCCAGTGGGCAGTAAAAGTTATGTACCTTCCCTGCCCATTTTTGATAGACCACGTCTCTGTGGTTAGATGTATCTTGGCACCGACACTGTGTGCCAGAGATATATTCACTTGCAGCAGAACGTGACCATAAAGCTCTGGGATGCCCTTCTGGGAGAAATATTTCCTTCTGGGGACCTTCCATTGCGGTGTGCCAATGGCCACAAATTTTCGAAAGGACTCCGAGTCCACCAGTTTATATGGCAATAGTTGGCGGGCTAGCAGTTCCAACAAGCCAACGTTCAGCTGTTGGGCAAGAGGGTTAACCGGCGTCATCAACTTTTTACACTCAAACATTTGGGCCACAGAAGCCTGCCTTCTGCCAGATGAACGTGACGATGGCACGGTGGACGGTGGAGTCGAGGACAAATGGGAGGAGAGAGGAGAAGGAGAAAGAGAAGAGGCAGGACATAGAGCACCGGGAGTGTGGCTTTGTGGGTTCTGACGGCGTTGCTCCCACTGGGCTCGGTGACGGGAGGCCAGGTGCTTTCTGAAGGCGGTCATACCTAGGTGAGTGTTGGGCTTACCTCAACTTATGCGTTGACAGCACAGGCTGCAGATGGCAACACTATTGTCAACAGCTGACATGTTAAAAAAAGCCTACACTGAGGAGTCATGTGCCGGCCTCCTGGGAGTGCCCAAAGTGACCGTGCATGGTGGATGGCTTGCTCCAGATACATTTGCAGTCTGCTTTTTGCCTCCTGTGCCCTGCGAGCTCTGCCTGCTTCTCCTCTTTCTCCTCCTTCTCTGCTGCTCCATCTCTCCCTATGAACTCCCCTCCTCTTCCTCTCTTGAAGGCACCCACGTGACGTCCATTGACACTTCATCATCGTCACCTTCACCACCACTGACATTTGAGATCTCAGAGTAGGCAGCAACAGCGGAGACCTCCCTCCTTGGGCTGATCTGGGTACTGTCGTCAGACCATTGGGTGGCTGCCATTGCTACCTCCTATTCCTCATCCGATGTCGAGAATGGCTGCGCATTGGTATGGTCTGGGAATAGATGGGAAAATAATTCCTCTGACTCGAGTGGAGGGGCTATGGTGGGGTTGGTGGTGTCTTTGGGAGTGAACACAGATAGTGAGGAGGGTGGAGATACAGAGGATGAGGAGGGTGCAGAAGCAGAAGGCTTAATAAGCCACTCAACCAACTCTGGTGCGTCCTTTGAAGTAATCTCACGCGCCTTCTCCAACTTCCTGCTTAGGCTTCAGCCTGGAGCAACTGCCCGACCCCTACCACCCCTGTGGAACGGCCTGCCTCTTCTGCCTGTCATTTTCAAAATTATCCTGTGTCTAAGAGAAGAGCAGTATTTGTGAAAGAAGGTATATCGCAGGCCTCAATCAATATTTGGTGGAAACATGTATATCAAACCCCTTAATCAGTATTTTGTGGAAGCAGGTATATCGCAGGCCTCAATCAATATTTGGTGGAAACAGGTATATCAAACCCCTTAATCAGTATTTTGTGGAATCAGGTAGCTCTCGGGCCTCCATCAATATTTGGTGAAAACAGGCATATGAATCCCCTTAATAAGTATTTTGTGGAAGCAGGTATATCGCAGGCCTCAATCAATATTTGGTGGAAACAGGTACATCAAACCCCTTAATCAATATTTTGAGGAAGCAGGTATATCTCAGGCCTCAATCAATATTTGGTGGAAAGAGGTATATCAAACCCCTTATTCAGTATTTTTTGGAAGCAGTTATATCGCAGGCCTCAATCAGTATTTTGTGGAAACGGGTATATCAATCCCCTTAATCAGTATTTTTTGGAAGCAGGAATATTAAACCCCTTAATCATTATTTTGTGGAAGCAGGTATTTCGCAGGCCTCAATCGGTATTTTGTGGAAGCAGGTATATGAAACGCCTTAATCAGTATTTTGTGGAAGCAGGTATCTCGCAGGCCTCAATCAATATTTGGTGGAAACAGGTATATCAATCCCCTTAATCAGTATTTTGTGGAAGCAGCTATATCTCAGGCCTCAATAAATATTTGGTGGAAACAGGTATATCAATCCCCATAATCAGTATTTTATGGAAGCAGGTATATCGCAGGCCTCAATCAATATTTGGTGGAAACAGGTATATCAAACACCTTAATCAGCATTTTTTGGAAGCAGATATATCAAACCCGTTAATCAGTATTTTGTGGAAGCAGGTATATTGTAGGTCTCAATCAATATTTGATGGAAGTAGGTATATTAATTGCCTTAATCAGAATTTTGTGGAAGCAGGTATATTGCAGGCCTCAATCAATATTTGGTGGAAACAGGTATATTAAACCCCTTAATCAGTATTTTGTGGACGCTGGTATATTGCAGGCCTCAATCAGTATTTGGTGGAAACAGGTATATCAAACGCTTTAATTAGTATTTTGTGGAAACAGATATATCACAGCCCTCAATTAGTATTTTGTGCAACCAGGTATATCAAACCCCTTAATCAGTATTTTGTGGAAGCAGGTATATTGCAGGCCTCAATCAATATATGGTGGAAACAGGTATATCGAACCCCTTATTCAGTATTTTGTGGAAGCAGGTATATCGCAGCCCTCAATCAGTATTTTGTGGAAGCAGAGCTCTTGCAGGCCTCAATCAATACATGGTGGAAGCAGGTATATCAATCCCCTTAATCAGTATTTTGTGGAAGCAGGTATATCGCAGCCCTCAATCAGTATTTTGTAGAAGCAGGTATATCAAATCCCTTAATGATTTTTTTGTGGAAGCAGGTATATTGCAGGCCTCAATCAATATTCGGTGGAAGCAGGGATATCAATCCCCATAATCAGTATTTTGTGGAAGCAGTTATATCACAGCCCTCAATCAATATTTGGTGGAAAAAGATATATCAAACCACTTAATCATTATCTTGTGGAAGCAGGTATATCGTAGGCCTAAATCAATATTTGGTGGAAACAGGTATATCAAACCCCTTAATCAGTTTGTTTTGGAAGCAGGAATATCAAACCCCTTAATCAGTATTTTGTGGAAGCAGGTATCTTGCAGGCCTCAATCAATATTTGGTGGAAACAGGTATATCAATAAGCTTAATCAGTATTTTGGGGGAGCAGGTATATCGCAGGCCTCAATCAATATTTGGTGAAAACAAGTATATCAAACCCCTTAATCAGTATTTTGTGGAAGCAGCTTTATTGCAGGCCTCAATCAATATTTGGTGGAAACAGGTATATCAATCCCCATAATCAGTATTTTATGGAAACAGGTATATCGCAGGCCTCAATGAATATTTGGTGGAAACAGGTATATCAAACCCCTTAATCAGCATTTTTTGGAAGCAGGTATATCAACCCCGTTAATCAGTATTTTGTGGAAGCAGGTATATTGCAGGTCTCAATCAAAATTTGGTGGAAGCAGGTATATCAATCGCCTTAATCAGAATTTTGTGGAAGCAGGTATATTGCAGGCCTCAATCAGTATTTGGTGGAAACAGATATATCAAACCCTTTAATCAGTATTTTGTGGAAACAGGTATATAACAGCCCTCAATTAGTATTTTGTGGAACCAGGTATATCAAACCCCTTAATCAGTATTTTGTGGAAGCAGATATATGTCAGGCCTCAATCAATATATGATGGAAACAGATATATTGAACCCCTTATTCAGTATTTTGTGGAAGCAGGTATATCGCAGCCCTCAATCAGTATTTTGTGGAAGCAGAGATCTTGCAGGCATCAATATATGGTGAAAGCAGGTATATCAATCCCCTTAATCAGTGTTTTGTGGAAGCAAGAATATCGCAGCCCTCAATCAGTATTTAGTAGAAGCAGGTACATAAAATCCCTTAATCAGTATTTTGTGGAAGCAGGTATATCGCAGGCCTCAATCAATATTTGGTGGAAGCAGGGATATCAATCCCCATAGTCAGTATTTTGTGGAAGCAGTTATATCGCAGCCCTCAATCAATATTTGGTGGAAAAAGATATATCAAACCACTTAATCATTATCTTGTGGAAGCAGGTATATTGCAGGCCTAAATCAATATTTAGTGGAAGCAGGTATATTAAACCCCTTAATCAGTATTTTGTTGAAGCAGGTATATCGTAGCCCTTACTCAGTATTTTGCGGAAGCAGGTATATCAAACCTCTTAACCAGTATTTTGTGTAAGCAGGTATATCTCAGGCCTCAATCAATATTTGGTGGAAACAGGTATATCGAACCCCTTAATTAGTATTTTGTTGAAGCAGGTATATCGCAGCCCTCAATCAGCATTTTGTGGAAGCAGGTATATCAAACCCCTTAATCAGTATTTTGTGGAAGCAGGTATATCGCAAGTCTCAATCAGTATTATATGGAAGCAGGTATATCAATCCTCTTAATCATTATTTTGTGGAAGCAGGTATATCGCAGCCCTTAATCAATATTTGGTGGAAATAGGTATATCAAACCACTTAATCAGTATTTTGTGGAAGCAGGTATCTCACAGGCCTCAATCAATATTTGGTGCAAGCAGATATATCGTAGCCCTAAATCAGTATTTTGTGAAAGCAGGTATATCAAACCCCTTGATCAGTATTTTGTGAAAGCAGTTATATCACACCCTTCAATCAGTTTTTTGGGGGGCAACAGGTATATCACACCTGTTTCAAATAGTTGTTCCAATAGCGCTTGTCCCTCTATATAGCTGCGGTATTGCAGCAGAACCACACACAACTACTGCACAATACAAATGCACTATAATATACTTTCTATGTTAGTTAAGTACATCACACCCCTCAGTATATCACACCTATCGATAGCACACCTATACCAGTCCTTAAAAGGACTTTTGTGGGACTATTAGCTAGCATTTGGTGTCCCTAACGGCCTGTCCCTGCTCCACAAAGTAACCTCTCCCTACACTGGCAAAACACAGAAAGTAAATGCCAGATCGGGTTCTGTTATAGGTTTGGGGGTGTCCATGTGCTGAAACGTTTCAATTGGCTGTCCTGTCCCACCTTATGGATGTGTCATGGGTCAAAGTTTGGCACAATGCAAAAAAATATGGCGCCAGCGGACAAGGCAAGTCGCCGCAAAACGACCGCCAGGCGAACAGCAAGGCCATCTCTAGTACTGATATGTGAGGTACCAAGTATAATTTATACCTCCCATATAAGTACACTGCTGTATATACTACAGTATATATCTGTACAAACTGTATCTATACTTGAATATGCAACCTCCAACTGTCTCACCCCACAGATGGCGGGGTCGCTATTGACAGTGACAACTGAGAGTTAAAAGACTGGGATCGGAGTCTTCTCCTTGGGGTAGGTTCACACAAAGTATTTTGGAGGAGGTTTTGAGACAGAATTTCCTGCAGATTTTTCAGCCAGGACCAGAAGTGGATTTAAAGGAAGGACCTATATACCGCAGTGTACTGATATGTGAGGTATAATAGATGCAGTGTGTATAGTTATTTAGTGTATACAGCAGGGTACTGATATGTGAGGTACCAAGTGTAATTTACAATTTGTACCTCCTATATCAGTACACTGCTGTATATACTATATATCTGTACACAAGGCATCTATTTTACCTTGTATCTCACATATCAGTACACTGCTGTATATACTATATATCTGTACACACTGCAGGTTTTTCAGCCAAGGCCAGAAGTGGATTTGAAGGAAGGGCTTATACTTCTCCTACCTGCCTCTACCTGAGCAAGGCACAATGTGGAGCTGAATTTTGCTTTACTTGGTCATGCCCCTATGTAAACCATATCAATACAAGAAAGGAAATAACGGTGGAACACAAAAATGCCTCATCACGTGGTCAGGGATATACTTTATTTCCCCCCCCCCCCAAAAGCTACACATACCGTTATAAAGCTCAAAACTCCTCCCCAGCGGCGTCTGATACTACTATGCAGACCGAAATACTTCCGAGCAGCATCTCATACCAGTGTGCATTCCAAAATACCTCTGAGCAGCATCTGATACCAGCGTGCATCCCAAAATATGTCCGAGCACCATCTGATACTAGCATGCATTCCAACATACCTCCTTAACTTCTCCATATAAATACAGCATTGCATCACAACAAATATCCCCAACAGCGCCAAATAAATACCACCATAAAGTACCTAATATCCAGAATTATGCCCTACTGGCAGCAGCATTGTCCCCATTTAAATGTCTCTGGAGTAAGACTGGAGTTGGAGGGAGAGAGCTTCCTCGTAGAAGATAGAATGGAATGGGTAAAAAGAGGTGTCACAGGTCACATGGTAATAGGTATAATAGACGCAGTGTGTACTGATATATAGTATATACAGCAGTATACTGATATATCAGATACAAGGTATAATAGATGCAGTGGTGTAGCTAGAAATGACTGGGCCCCACAGCAAATTTTTGAACGGGGCCCCCCTAGCAACTTCTTTACACCCCCCTACTCCAATGCTACCCCCACTCCTATGACTAGTCAAGATCACTCTCTCAGACCAGGTCTGGTAGCTGCTCCGTCTATTGCCTATATGTATATACTATATATAATGTCATTGCATAATACTGTTGAGGGGGCCCTGACAATAAAATCTTTTAGTCCTCCTCCTGTATAGGCCCCTTCTAAGGCCTCGAAGCAGCTGCTTCACCTACTTCCCCTAGAGTTACGCCCCTGTCAAGTCCCCTAATGGGACAAAAATGAAAGTTCAAAAAATTATTAAAAACTTTAAAAATTCAAATCACCCTTTTTCTAAGGGTACTTTCACACTAGTGTCGCTGGATTCCAGCAGGCAGTTCCATCGCCTGAACTGCCTGCCGGATCCGGCAATCTGTATGCAAACGGATACCATTTGTAGATGGATCCGGATCCGTCTCACAAATGTATTGCAATACCGGATCTGTCTCTCCGGTTGTCATCCGGAAAAACGGAAAATGAAAAAACGGATCTGGTATTCATCTTTTTCACATTTTTAAAGGTCTGCGCATGCGCAGACTGCAAAAGCGAATCAGTTTTTCCGGAACACTTAGGGCCGGATCCGGCATTAATGCATTTCAATGTATTTCAATGCATTTCAATGTAAAATAATGCCGCATCCGGCATTCCGGCAAGTGTTCCGGAATTTTGGACGGAGAAAATACCGCAGCATGCCGTACGGTGACTGAACTGAAGACATCCTGATGCATACTGAATGGATTGCTCTCCATTCAGAATGCATTAGGATAAAACTGATCAATTTATTTCCGGTATTGAGCCCCTAGGACGGAACTCCATACCGGAAAAGAAAAACGCTAGTGTTAAAGTACCCTAATTTTACATATAGAAATAATCATTAACAAAATAAGCATAACATCACCGTATCCGAAAATGTCCAAAGTATTAGAATTATTAGAATATACCAATATTTATTGTGTGCGGTGAATGCTGTAATGGAAAAAAGTTATGACTGTCTGAATATAGTAATGCAAAGGACAAATTTCTTAAAGTTGTTTAATTTTTTAAGTAGCAAAACATAAATCCAAATAATATCAAATTTGGAATCATCATAATTATACTATTTTTTTATGTGTCATGTGAGCATTTGGAATTTCTTTTTTTATTAAAATTTTTTCAATTTTACCCTATATAGAATTTGGTGGCATTAAGTAATACAACTTGTCCCAAAAAAAAAATCACGGAAAAAAGATACAAAACATATATAATATGTTATGCGTATGTACTAGGCTACATTTATAAAGTCAAAGAAAATAATGCACTATAGCAATAGATGCAAACATAACATATGGACTTAGCCCTCACTCTAATGATAATATCTGAGACTCTTAGCCAATATATTTTGATTAGTGTTGATCGAGCACCAAAGTGCTCGGATGCTCGTGGGCTTAGGCCGAACACATTGGGATGCTCGGGTGCTCTACCGAGCACCCGAGCACAATGGAAGTCAATAAGAGAATTCGAGCATTAAACCAGGCACCCCCTGCTCTGAAGAGGGGAGGGCGCCTGGTTCATATGAATAGGTCAGAAATTGATGGAAACACCACTGAAATGGTTTGGGAACAGCATGGGGAGGATGTCTGGATATCTTTGACTTCCAGGTCGCTGCTGGGAACGATGCTGTCCGAGTAGTACGCCACTTTTACAGACTGACAATAATACGCACAAAACCAAAGATAAAATCGATTTTAATGGAAATTTTTTTAGGAAACATTCTTTCCTGTATATTTACTTGTATATAAAGTGCTGCCAAAACTTACAAGGAACCGGCACTCCAACACACCCTTTTTCACACATAAAGGAGGGCATCATACACAGCCTTGAAAAATTATGATTGATGGCCTGCTGGTGACCCTCAAAAACATTTGGAGCAAGGGCCTGCTGATCTGACCATCTAAAACATTATGAGTGAGGGCCTGCTGCCGATTTGGTGACTCTAGATAACCTGGGGCCGATCGCACGTCCCCTTGACGGCAACGATAAATTCGGATGTCTGCCCTATCAAATTTCAATGTTATTTTCAGCGCAAACCATGGTGACCACGGGTAACAGGGAATCATGGTTCGATTTCGGAGAGGGAGCCTACAGGTGAGCTTACCCTGTAAAAGATTTTAGGTGTGGGCCTGTAGGTGAGCTGACCCTGTAAAAGATTTCAGGTGCACGCCTGCTGGTGAGCTGACCCTTTAAAAAATTATATGCAAGGGCCTGAAGATGAGCTGACCCAATAAAAGATTGTAGGTGAAGGCCTGCTGGGGAGCTCAACCTTTAAAAAATTATATGCCTGGGCCTGCTGGTGAGCTGACCCTGTAAAACATTATATTTGAGGGCCTGCTGGTAAGCTGACCCTGTAAAAGATTTGAGGTGCAGGCCTGCTGGTGAGCTGACCCTGTAAAAGATTTTAGGAGAGGGCCTGCTGGGGAGCTGGCCCTGTAAAAGATTGTAGGTGAGGGCCTGCAGGTGAGCTGACCCTCTAAAAGGTTGTAGGTGAGGGCCTGCAGGTGAGCTCACCCTCTAAAACATTTTATGCAAGGGCCTTCAGGAGAGCTGACCCCGTAAAAGATTGTAGGTGAAGGCCTGCTATTGGGCTCAGCCTCTGAACAACTATATGCGAGGGCCTGCTGGTGAGATGACCCTGTAAAAGATTTTAGGTGCGGGCCTGCACGTGAGCTGACCCTGTAAAAAATTATATGCGAGGGCCTGCAGTTGAGCTGACCCTGTATAATATTATATGCAAAGGGCATATGCAACACCCAGGCCACAGGGGTATAACTTGTGAGCTGACAGTGGACCGAGGAATAATAAACAGTTAGTTCTTTATTCACAGTTTTGACACTCCCTAGGCCGGGCTGTGTCAAAACTGGTAGTGGTAGTGATCAAGGTGTCCTTGATGGTGAATAGGTTTCATAGTGCTTGTGCAGCTGGGCCCCTGAATTAGGTAATGTCGTGATGCCAGCACCTTGGTGGTGCAAAATGATTAGAGTGATCTTAGTGTGGAGATGGAAGAATGAGACAGAGTTCAAATCCAACTTGGAACTTTACTGTAAGCAGGGTCTTGACAGCAATTTACATCCAGATATAAACAGTCTCTTATAAATATGGAGGTTAGATGTGGTAAATCCCGGTAACTGGCTGTATATGTGGCTATATCTCAGGTTATAGTAGGAAATTGTGTACTCACAGGTATTTAGTCCTGAATCTGGTCCTGGTCTCAGTGACGGTGGTTTTAGGATCCTAATCTTCTACTTCAGTGTTGCTACAGATGGCCTTTCTGTACTTGTAATAATAAACGGTGAGGCTGACGGAAGCTAATGAATCCTTGTAAAATGGCTATTGTCCTTTTTTGTCTTTATATAGAAAATAATCTTTCACTGGTACCCCAGAAGGATGTACCGTAGAAGCAAGGTCCCACCTTTTGCCTATTCCTTGGCTTTGATAACTGAGATAGGTCTGGGCTACTCTGGGCCGTGGAGCTCCAGAGAGCTGAGAGGAAGGGGTCCTCTCCTTCCCCCTGCACCTCACTACTCCTTCTACTACATCTCACCAACTCCAACTACTCTAACTAGGCCTGAACCGAGGTATATACACTGTGGTCCTATCCCCATCTAGTGGTGGAATAGGTGGAATGCACCTAACAGCCTGTTAACAGGGATCTTTATACAAAAGTGTAATTCAATATGGTACAACATACAATATAACAAGACTTGCAGTGCCCATATACACGAGTGGCCAATTTGGAGCTGCAACCTATTTCGGTAGCATGTTGCAATATTGTATTTTATTTATATTTAATTTGTTTCATGAGAAACTGGAGTCCTGGGAGGTGTCTGCAACAATAAGGAGACTTTAAGCACAGCCTGAAGTCCAGAAATTGTTAAAACATTGGAAAATATTTTAGAAGGTGAAGCTACAATCTCAAAGCCAAGAGGAGCTCCCTTGTCCCGAGGAATTAAGGTGCAGTGTGTGCCTTGGCTGGATCTAGACATTTTCTGAGGAAGGGGAATTTCTGACTTCTGTTTATGGGTGAAGGAAAGGACAAGACTGATGATGTCTTAAACAACTGACTACAATGGTTCTCACAGTCGCCTGATCGGAACATCCCCCTGAGGAAGCTGACGCTATCCTGAAGGTCATCAATAGAAGAAAGCGGTCAACCGCTTTAACTGTTCACAGTAACTTGACTAGGGGTGCCCAAACTTTTTAATGCCACTGTATAATATAAACTCGGTGGGCACCAAATCTGTCCTTCAAATAGAGTCAACTAGAGCAAATGATGCCATTCTGCAAAGCCCCAGTTCACACAGTAAAACATTTTGGGACATGACAATGCCTATTATCTTTATTGTTTATTGTTATCTTAAGTATGGGAAAGGGAGGTAATTTTAATTTTTATATATTTTTATTTTTTTATATTTTAAAAACTTTTTAATTTTTTTTCCACTTTTTTTTAAGTTCCCATAGGAGACCCGAACATGCAATTGTTTGATCTCTTCTCCCATAGACTGCAATAATTTAACATTGAAGGCCAGGGAAGAGTCTTTATGTTTCTGTGGAGCCCTGCCATAGATCTTTTAGAGGGCTCCAGGCTGACACAGCAACCGAACAGCTCCTTCATTCTCATAACTTGCTTTTGGGTTTCACATCTAAGATGCTGTGGTCACAATTGGCCACAGCATCTGGAGGTAAAATGTCCATGATTGGCATTATCGCCGATTATGGATATTGCCTTCCGGTGTCTGCTTTGTAAAACAGTAGGCACTCAGTGGCTACAGCTTCTGAGCAGGCACCATTTTTAAAGATCAGACTTTTGCTGTACTTATATGGGGGAGGTCAGGAAGGGGGTTAATGCAGCGGTGTAGCTGTTTACATGTAGTAAGGCTGAAGCTCAGCCTGCGTTTGTGGGAGGGGCGGAGGAGGCCTATTTAGTGCCACCTCACGCTCCCATCATGGACGCCGCGCTCTCACGTGACGTCTCTGCGCATCGAGGTTACAGTGCCGACGCTGCCACTCACCTACGCTGCTGCCCCTTCCAGCCTTCGCTCAAAGTATTCCTTCCTCTGGAACCGCGCTCCCCCGGTAAGCCAAGCGGCGCCTCGAGCTGCTCCCTGTCCTGGGAGCCTCGGCGCCGCGCTCCCACATACCCGCATGTCGCTTCCTGGCCCCACCTCCCGCTGATCGCCAGGCAGCATTGAAGCCGAGTCCCCAGCGCTCCCACTTACTTTGCATGTTCGCAACCTGGCCCCACCTCCCGCACCGGCTGGTCTCCAGGCAACACTGACGCCGGGTCCCTGGCGCAGCTACCCCCCCCCCCCCATTAACCCCTTCACCTGGCATCCCATGAAATAGCATCCTGGCTTCACCAGGGTGCTTAAAAGACATACATTGGTTGCTCAGCTTGCAAACCCGACAGCTGAGGCCTCAGCAAAAACAGTACATACCTGGGCAATGAGCTGGCTGGGGCTCCAGCAACAACCAAAACAAGGTTTCCAAACAGTGGAAGCCCATGCACGCCGCCCACAGCCATGCATCAGATACTTCACCAAAGTCCCACACATGCCGGAGCCAGGCCCCAATCAATAAAAAAAAAAAAAAAAAAAAAAAACTCATTTTTCAGGTACACACATACGTGGTATATTTCATGAGTCATGTCAATGTTTTTCTTCAAGTTTCATCCACGCCATGGTCTGCCACGCAGCAGACTCATGTCAATTTTTCCTTCCTTAAGTTTCGTCCACGCTATGGTCTGCCACGCAGCAGATTCATGTCTTTTTTTCTCAGGTTCACTCACGCTATTGTCTGCCACGCAGCAGATTCATGTCAATTTTTCCTTCCTTAAGTTTCGTCCACGCTATTGTCTGCCACGCAGCAGATTCAGGTCAATTTCCTCAGGTTCGCTCACGCTATGGTCTGCCACGCAGCAGATTCATGTCAATTTTTCCTTCCTTAAGTTTCGTCCACGCTATGGTCTGCCACGCAGCAGATTCATGTCTTTTTTCCTCAGGTTCACTCACGCTATTGTCTGCCACGTAGCAGATTCATGTCAATTTTCTCAGGTTCGCTCACGCTATTGTCTGCCACGCAGCAGATTCAGGTCAATTTCCTCAGGTTCGCTCACGCTATGGTCTGCCACGCAGCAGATTCATGTCTTTTTTCCTCAGGTTCACTCACGCTATTGTCTGCCACGTAGCAGATTCATGTCAATTTTCTCAGGTTCGCTCACGCTATTGTCTGCCACGCAGCAGATTCATGTCAATTTCCTCAGGTTCGCTCACGCTATGGTCTGCCACGCAGCAGATTCATGTCTTTTTTCCTCAGGTTCACTCACGCTATTGTCTGCCACGCAGCAGATTCATGTCAATTTTTTCTTCCTTAAGTTTCATCCACGCTATGGTCTGCCACGCAGCAGACTCATGTCAAATTCCTCAGGTTCGCTCACGCTATCGTCTGCCACGCAGCAGATTCATGTCAATTTTCCTCAGGTTTGCTCACGCTATTGTCTGCCACGCAGCAGATTCATGTCAATTTTTCCTTCCTTAAGTTTCATCCACGCTATTGTCTGCCACGCAGCAGATTCATGTCAATTTCCTCAGGTTCGCTCACGCTATTGTCTGCCACGCAGCAGATTCATGTCAATTTTCTCAGGTTCGCTCACGCTATTGTCTGCCACGTAGCAGATTCATGTCAATTTTCTCAGGTTCGCTCACGCTATGGTCTGCCACGCAGCAGATTCATGTCTTTTTTCCTCAGGTTCACTCACGCTATTGTCTGCCACGTAGCAGATTCATGTCAATTTTCTCAGGTTCGCTCACGCTATTGTCTGCCACGCAGCAGATTCATGTCAATTTCCTCAGGTTCGCTCACGCTATGGTCTGCCACGCAGCAGATTCATGTCTTTTTTCCTCAGGTTCACTCACGCTATTGTCTGCCACGTAGCAGATTCATGTCAATTTTCTCAGGTTCGCTCACGCTATTGTCTGCCACGCAGCAGATTCATGTCAATTTTTTCTTCCTTAAGTTTCATCCACGCTATGGTCTGCCACGCAGCAGACTCATGTCAAATTCCTCAGGTTCGCTCACGCTATCGTCTGCCACGCAGCAGATTCATGTCAATTTTCCTCAGGTTTGCTCACGCTATTGTCTGCCACGCAGCAGATTCATGTCAATTTTTCCTTCCTTAAGTTTCATCCACGCTATTGTCTGCCACGCAGCAGATTCATGTCAATTTCCTCAGGTTCGCTCACGCTATTGTCTGCCACGCAGCAGATTCATGTCAATTTTCTCAGGTTCGCTCACGCTATTGTCTGCCACGTAGCAGATTCATGTCAATTTTCTCAGGTTCGCTCACGCTATTGTCTGCCACGCAGCAGATTCATGTCAATTTTTCCTTCCTTAAGTTTCATCCACGCTATGGTCTGCCACGCAGCAGACTCATGTCAAATTCCTCAGGTTCGCTCACGCTATTGTCTGCCACGCAGCAGATTCATGTAAATTTTCCTCAGGTTTGCTCACGCTATTGTCTGCCACGCAGCAGATTCATGTCAATTTCCTCAGGTTCGCTCACGCTATTGTCTGCCACGCAGCAGATTTATGTCAATTTCCTCAGGTTCGCTCACGCTATTGTCTGCCACGCAGCAGATTCATGTCAATTTTTCCTTCCTTAAGTTTCATCCACGCTATCGTCTGCCACGCAGCAGATTCATGTCAATTTTCCTCAGGTTCGCTCACGCTATTGTCTGCCACGCAGCAGATTCATGTCAATTTTCCTTAGGTTCATCTACGCTATTGTCTGCCACGCAGCAGATTCATGTCAATTTCCTCAGGTTCGCTCACGCTATTGTCTGCCACGCAGCAGATTCATGTCAATTTTTCCTTCCTTAAGTTTCATCCACGCTATCGTCTGCCACGCAGCAGATTCATGTCAATTTTCCTCAGGTTCGCTCACGCTATTGTCTGCCACGCAGCAGATTCATGTCAATTTTCCTTAGGTTCATCTACGCTATTGTCTGCCACGCAGCAGATTCAGGTCAATTTTTCTTTCCTTAAAGTTTCATCCACGCTGTTGTCTGCCACGCAGCAGATTCATGTCAATTTTCCTTAGGTTCATCTACGCATTGTCTGCCACGCAGCGGATTCATGTCAATTTTGTCTGTTCCTTAGATTCATCCACGCTATTGTCTGCCACGCAGCGGATTCATATCAATTTTGTCTGTTCCTTAGATTCATCCACGCTATTGTCTGCCACGCAGCAGATTCATGTCAATTTTGTCTGTTCCTTAGGTTCATCCACGCTATTGTCTGCCACGCAGCAGATTTAGGTCAAATTTTCCTTGGGTTCAGCCACGCTGTTGTCTGCCACGCGGCAGATTCATGTCAATGTTCCTTAGGTTCCTTCATACAATTGTCTGTCCACGCTATTGTCTGCCACGCAGCAGACTCATGTCAATTTCGTCTTTTCCTTAAGATTCATTCATGCTTGTCTGCCACGCAGCAGATTTACGTCAATTTAAATGTTTCTTTCACGTAATCATCTGCCACGCAGCAGTTGCCCTTTCCGTCTCGTTTTCTTTCCCTAACACATATCAGGCTTCAGTTGTGGTCTGCCACGCAGCAGTCCACGTGAGTTTTCCGGACATGCATCAGGTTCATCCACCGCCCTGACACGCATCAGGGACAGGTTCCCACGTCTCATGCGCTACTCACTCGCCCCGTCCTAATCCAGGTGCCTCGCTGCGCCTCACGAGCTTTGCCTCTAGCCACGCAGCTAGCCCACGGGTTCTGGCCGCCTGCAAGGCGTCAGGTCATTCAGGGGCACCTCACAGGTGTCAGGCACGGTCAAGCTTGACTCAGCTTTCGCTCCCTGATTCACGTCAGGTCCTACCTTCTTCTGCTCTCAAACCTCACCCCATGTTTCTAGGGTCACCCCGGAGGTCTGTTCGGTTCGAAGTTCGCTAGGCGAATTCCTCAAGGTACCAATCCCAGGTCACCTTTTTTCATCCAGGTCGTTTTCGTTTACGATTGCATCAGCCAAGTCCAGGTAAGTTTGATTTCACTACTTCATTCCTTAGGATCAGGCTAGCATCCGCAGGTCTTTTTCCTTCAGGTAGTCTAGGCCAGCTCATCAGGTAGGTTGGGCCTCTTAACCTCTTCCTGGTAACGGATTCGGTCACTCTTCGGTGTCATTCAGAGGGTTTCACCGATTCACTCGCTGGTGTCAGGTGGCTCTATCACCCTTACCTTCCATTTTTCCTGTTCACAGCACGATGTCTCACGCATCGGATATCGCCGAGACTCGCTCCATTCCGGAATCGCCCGGCTCAGCCCACGGAAGCACTCTTTCATGCAGGCAATGGACCATCCCGAAACTCATGGCCGAATTAACCAGGAGAGACATCCGCTATCCTGCCTCAGCCCGCAAAGCTGAGTTGTACAGGCTACTGACGGCAGGGCCTATCTCAGCGGCTGAAGAGCAGGTGTCTCTGTCCACGGTCCAGACAGCGCTGGCCCAGCTTCATTCCGCTATCAACACTCTCACCAGTTCGGTGTCCGACATGCAGACCAGGTTGCTAGTGGTGGAAACCAGGCCATCAAGTTCAAGCACTCCCACCTCTCCGACTCCAGGCCCGTCCGCCATTCATGCCCCAACCCCAAGCCAGGCCCCCAGCTCCTTCACCATTTCCCCATCACATTTCGTTCCCGATAATATCCGAAAGGACACTTTGGCAGGTGATGCCAGACGCCGATCCATCGGGGGTTCCTCCACCCGCCATCGAGACACCGATGATGGATTGAGCAAGCATGTCAGAACTGCCAAGTCACTCATCCATAACTCCCTATCCCTCAATACAGCCAGGAACTACAAGACCGGGTGGGAAACCTTTTTTCCTCACAATTCTCCCTCAGACACCCACAAGGACATCTGGATCAAACAACTCATCTCATGGCATTCCTGGCTTATTGTCACACAGACCTTCACCTATCTTTCAGCACCATCAAATTGTACCTGGCAGGGGTACAATATTTCCTCACTTTAGATTTCCCAGGCAGCCAGTCCATATTTTCTTCCCAGGCCATCAAATCCACCCTTAGAGGGTTCCAAAAGAGCAGCAACAAGCCGGAGTCCCGCAGGAAACCAGTCACCGGGACAATGTTCAGGGCTTTTTCCACCTCCCTAGACAACGATCCTTTCGGGCCATACAAAAGCATAGTGATCAAAGCTGCCATGTATCTCAGTTTCTACGGGTTCTTACAGCCCGGGGAATTCACCAGCTCTCCGGGACACACAAGCCTCACTTCAGACCAGCTGGTCTGGCAGCAGACCCATTGCACCCTTTCTCTCCCTTCCACCAAAACTTCCCAAGTAGGACCTCCAGTCAAAATTGTCTACTTCCAGACCTTCAATGAATGGTGCCCGGTGGCCGTGTTCAACAAGCTTCTCGCTATCTCAACAGTTTCCGCGCCAGGCAGCCCTCTCTTTCCCTTCAACTCCAAAGGTCTGTCAACTTCACAGTTCATCCATCACATCAGAACTTTAGCTTCCGGGCTGGGGTTCGATGCCAAGGCCATCTCAGGGCATTCGTTCCGCATAGGCGCGGCTTCCGCAGCATCAAGTCACGGGGTCCCAGCACACGTCATCCAGGAAATGGGCAGATGGCAATCCTCCTGCTTCACGCATTACATCCCTAATCCACGAGCCGAGATCGCCAAGGCTTTCACCAACTTAGCCCCATGAGTTCTACCCTCACATTTCCTACCCGTTGACTTTTGCCCCTCATTTAGCTCGCACCCGGCCATGGCTTCCCGCACACCCCAGCCATCTGTAGCAGACAGCCTGTCATCCCTTCCCCCCCCCCCCTGTCCTCAGCCATGGTCTCTCACCGTAGCCAGGACCACAAGTAGTAAGGCTGAAGCTCAGCCTGCGTTTGTGGGAGGGGCGGAGGAGGCCTATTTAGTGCCACCTCACGCTCCCATCATGGACGCCGCGCTCTCACCCCTCCCACCCTTCCCCTTTCTTCACCTTTCTCACCATCAGGCATGCCCCTCATTTAGCTCGCACCCGGCCATGGCTTCCCGCACACCCCAGCCATCTGTAGCAGACAGTCTGTCATCCCTCCCCCCCCCCCCCTGTCCTCAGCCACGGTCTCTCACCGTAGCCAGGACCACAACTATGGTTTTAAAATAATTGTGGGTGAACAATTTGTTTCCTCTCTTAAATATTTCAAGATCAAGAAAATGGATGTGTTCTTCATTTCTTTCATGGGTGAACCACAAATTATACTTATTTAAATTCATGAATACCAGAAACGTATTTAACCCTTTTTCACCACCTAATAAGCCAATCATCCATATCTTCGAAAATGTTAAAATATTTTTTTTAAATTTTAAAAACTGGTTCCCCTCCGAAGGTGGACATTCTCTTTCTCACTCATCTACGCATAGATTGGCCACTGTAGTATATAGATAGAATAGAACGAAAGAGACTATTCTAGAAGCAAAGAGCACAAAACCACCTCCCAATCAGAGGAACGTCAAATCGAGAGAAGAAGGGTTAAACAGGACCTTGGATCTTCATGCGGCAACAATTCGGGAATGGTTTCAACTCGTAATCACAATCATGCTCCTCAAACCAGGCACTATAAACAAGGACACAGATATATGCCTAAAAAGAGGTTTTCTTATGAACAAAAATGACACAGATTTTCTTCTAAAAATTATTTTTGGCCTAGAAATCCTAACTCTTCTGATTAGCATGTTACAAGAAGGGGAGGATCTGAAGAAAGAAACAGAGGAGAGACAACAAGCCTGAGCACAAACATCCCAAATTTTCCATATCAGAAGACGAGGGATGGGTGTTATCTGGGATGGGCACTCCTTGGAAACATCTAAAAGAAAAGTTAGACAAGATAGTAGGAAAAATAGAGTGAAATGTGACCAGCCAAAAAAGCAGGGGGACACCTAAAACACTGTAGGCAGGTAGGGTTTTTGACCACCTGTATGTGCTTCACATTTCTTACCATGCACTATGTGTTTAACTATCTGCCTCTTGCTTTGTAGAAATATTTATGTCTGCCATTACAAGTCTTAGCCACCAGGTGTCCCCCTTATCTTTTAAATGCATTCTGTGGATTTTGAAATCTTGTCTTGAATTTTTGTGGATATTTAATCCAATGATATATTTTATTTTATCTCTGTCTGGCATGGATGTTAAATTTGATGTCTGATATTGCAACCAAGGGCTCATGCACTCGACCGTACTGGCTCAGTGCCCATGCTGTGGACTGCAAATAGCGGTCTGCAATTCATGGGCACCGCCCATGTACATTTTGTATTGATTTGAATGGGTCCCTGATCCGCAAGATAAGGCCAAAGAGAGAAAGGATCTGAAAACCCATGGGCTTCTGATTTGTGCCTCCGCTCCGAAAAAGATAGGTGAAGTCCTATCTTCGGTCGTATCTTGCGGATCACGGATGCATTCAAGTTAATGGGTCCGCATCCACAGCACGGAGTGCACACGGCCAGCGCCCGTATATTAGATACCCGCTGTTTACTGTCCGCAATACGGGCTCTGAGCCCGTATGGTTGTTTGCATGAGCCCTAAGCCTCATTCAAGCTGTAATACAGGTCCTTCTAAAAAAATTAGCATATTGTGATAAAGTTCATTATTTTCTGTAATGTACTGATAAACATTAGACTTTCATATATTTTAGATTCATTACACACAACTGAAGTAGTTCAAGCCTTTTATTGTTTTAATATTGATGATTTTGGCTACAGCTCATGAAAACCCCAAATTCCTATCTAAAAAAATTAGCATATTTCATCCGACCAATAAAAGAAAAGTGTTTTTAATACAAAAAAAGTCAACCTTCAAATAATTATGTTCAGTTATGCACTCAATACTTGGTCGGGAATCCTTTTGCAGAAATGACTGCTTCAATGCGGCGTGGCATGGAGGCAATCAGCCTGTGGCACTGCTGAGGTGTTATGGAGGCCCAGGATGCTTCGATAGCGGCCTTAAGCTCATCCAGAGTGTTGGGTCTTGCGTCTCTCAACTTTCTCTTCCCAATATCCCACAGATTCTCTATGGGGTTCAGGTCAGGAGAGTTGGCAGGCCAATTGAGCCCAGTAATACCATGGTCAGTAAACCATTTACCAGTGGTTTTGGCACTGTGAGCAGGTGCCAGGTCGTGCTGAAAAATGACATCTTCATCTCCATAAAGCTTTTCAGCAGATGGAAGCATGAAGTGCTCCAAAATCTCCTGATAGCTAGCTGCATTGACCCTGCCCTTGATAAAACACAGTGGACCAACACCAGCAGCTGACATGGCACCCCAGACCATCACTGACTGTGGGGACTTGACACTGGACTTCAGGCATTTTGGCATTTCCCTCTCCCCAGTCTTCCTCCAGACTCTGGCACCTTGATTTCCGAATGACATGCAAAATTTGCTTTCATCCGAAAAAAGTACTTTGGACCACTGAGCAACAGTCCAGTGCTGCTTCTCTGTAGCCCAGGTCAGGCGCTTCTGCCGCTGTTTCTGGGGAATGCGGCACCTGTAGCCCATTTCCTGCACACGCCTGTACACGGTGGCTCTGGATGTTTCTACTCCAGACTCAGTCCACTGCTTCCGCAGGTCCCCCAAGGTCTGGAATCGGTCCTTCTCCACAATCTTCCTCAGGGTCCGGTCACCTCTTCTCGTTGTGCAGCGTTTTCTGCCACACTTTTTCCTTCCCACAGACTTCCCACTGAGGTGCCTTGATACAGCACTCTGGGAACAGCCTATTCGTTCAGAAATGTCTTTCTGTGTCTTACCCTCTTGCTTGAGGGTGTCAATGATGGCCTTCTGGACAGCAGTCAGGTCGGCAGTCTTACCCATGATTGCAGTTTTGAGTACTGAACCAGGCTGGGAGTTTTTAAAAGCCTCAGGAATCTTTTGCAGGTGTTTAGAGTTAATTAGTTGATTCAGATGATTAGGTTAATAGCTCGTTTAGAGAACCTTTTCATGATATGCTAATTTTTTTAGATAGGAATTTGGGGTTTTCATGAGCTGTATGCCAAAATCATCAATATTAAAACAATAAAAGGCTTGAACTACTTCAGTTGGTGTGTAATGAATCTAAAATATATGAAAGTCTAATGTTTATCAGTACATTACAGAAAATAATGAACTTTATCACAATATGCTAATTTTTTTAGAAGGACCTATATATTCTTTGTATGTATAGTGTTATTTCTAGTGTGCCCTTAAGGTGATTAAATATATAATTTATTCTTGTGCTGTCTTGTATCTCGATCATGAATCCCCACGTCCGTGTTTCGGCATAGTTATACGCTACCGCGGGTTGGTCTCTTACCCTATATAAGCCCCTTAGCGGACCGGGCTTATATCAAACAAGAAACTGGGGCAGTGAAAAGGCTCTCGCAGCTTGTTGCCTCTCTGGGCCCGGGTGGACAGGAGGTGTGTGTGTCAACTGTACCAAGACTGACCTTACCCGCTCCTCCAGGAGGGTGTAATGTCAGGCCTTGGTAACCCGTGACCATACCATATCTCGCTGGCTCTACGTAGTTGACGTCCGACGTCAGTCGGGGTGCGGTATTCATCACAATATTCATTATAATTTTTGTCCTGCAGGTTATTCTCTCTCATGCATTGAATGTATGTCACAGGAGGGCACTATATGTAATGGAACATCGAAGGTCTGCTCCTCTGGAGATGATTCTTGTATTTCCACTTACATCCTTACATCAATGGGTAGGTACAAAACATTACAGGGGATCCTTCTGCTCCTTCCCTCACATGCCCACTAGAAGTTCCCAGCCACATCCTCGCCTCCCTCTCATCTCCTTCTTTTATATCTTATCTCTCTCACCTTGTTTTATTCTCCATCTTCCTCAACCCGTCTCATGTTGGCCTCTCTTCTTGCTCTCTACCTGCTCTAAAAATGCGACATTGTTGAAATTTGTAAATCCTTAAAAATTAATGCTAAAGACAATTTTTGTGTGCTCAAAGGGATAATCCAACCCCAATAATGACCCCTCCAATGCGCGGGCCCCTCATATACATTATACTTACCTGCTCCCCGCCACCTGCTTTGCTCTGGATCCCTGCACGGCCGCCGCTGTGTCACCCACGATGCTAGGGAGGTTTGTCTCCATCGCGGCCTGCTATTGACTGTTCCCCCTGTTGCAGGATGTTTTGATCCGAGTGACGGGGAGATGCAGGAATCTGGAGAGACGTGGGTGTCGAGGAGCAGATACATATAATGTATACAAGGGGCCTGGGCATTGGGGGGTCCTTATAGGGGTTGGATTGCCCCTTTCACTATTTTCCTTTCTCCCAGCAAACTCCTTAAGCCCTTTTGTGACCACAAACACATGGTTTTATGGTGGCCACTAAGGGCTCCTAGGCAGCGGCATAGCTATAGTGGTCACAACGGTTGCACTGCCAATTACCATATTTTTTACTTTTTAAGATGCAGTGTGTCTTATAAAGTGAATACTAGTGAGCGATTCCATTATGGAAGCGCTCACTAGTCTGCAGGAGGCAGGGGGGTGAAGTGCTGTTGGCACTCACCTCTCCCTGCTTGATCTTCTCCGTGTGCCACACTGTACTGTCCTGACTGCGTACAGCATCAGGACGTTGTGCAAGCACTATGACCTGAAGCTGGGGGCAGTCTGGACACGTGCCCAGAAAAAACAAGGGAGCGAAGAATACTGGAAGGGACTTCTGTGGCTAGTCAAGATCGTTCTCTTAAACCATGCCCGGCAGCCACTCATTCCCATTGCTACATGTTCATACTGTATGTCATGTCACTGTATATAGTGTCACTGTATACAGTATAATCTAACTGCATAATACTGTTGAGGGGGCCCTGAAAATAAAAAACCTTGTGAACTTCCAAATCTCTAATCTATTCCAACCCTTCCCTTTCAACCTTTCCCCTTCACCAAAATCCTGATCCTTAACTTGCTCTCCGCCATTCCACCGATCTTATGTTCCTTTCTCCATCCTTGTCCTTAATAGAACTCAAAGGGTCACCTATTGCTTCTGAGGTATGGAAGCCCAAACTAAATAAACATGTCCTCATTTCTAGGTGGAATGGAAATAGCCAAAATGTATATCCGGCAATGTGCACCAAACAAAATGTGCTCGAAGACTGGGAGTATCAGCCTTCCCAATGGTAGGATAAAGACCGGGACCACCTGCTGCAAGACCAATGATTGTACACCTGCCAATCCTGTCCGTAAGTTCTCCATGTGGTATAAATTTAGCTAATGATTTGCTAGTCATTAAGGGATATGATCTTGGGATCATCAAAAATGCAGCGACTCTACATCAAATGTCCATGTTCTTGTGAAAAAAGCTCAAAATAAAGTTCTTCACACCTAGAGGGCTCCCAAACAGCTTCTCATTACAAGATCTAGGGGCACATCTATCAATAATGGAGTATTCACATTCTATCCAATTGAGTATTTAAAGGAGATATCTAACTGTTCAGTGGAGTTCCAACCAGGTGGACCCCTAACGAATACCTAGAACGGGAGTTCTGATCCTGAGTACAGAGGTCCAGATGGAGCGACAAGGCAAGCATGCGCCCTGCTGCTCCACTCATATTCTCCATGGGACCACCAAAAATAGCTGAGTTCTGTTCTCCACTATCTCTGGCAGTCACATAGATAATTAATAGAGTGACAATGCACATGTGCAGCTTGCCGGTCCATTAGGACAGGAAAACTGGACCTCATTCTCGGGATCTGAAACCTCATTCCCAGGATGGGTGAGGATCCTAACCATTGTACCCCATCTGATCAGTTAGTTATCCCCTATTCTGTGGATCGGGGATGATTTGAAAACTTTGCACAACCCATTTAAACTCAATAATGAATTTGTCTGCGGCCAGCTCCCTCTAGTGGTGGCTGCAGGCAATTTTATCATGTTTTCTTTAAGCTTCAGCTTTGCATCAGAAAAAAACAAGCTCCGACCCTTTTAAAACACATGTTCATGTTTGATGAGCTGCTTTAGCATATATTCCATGCATGAAGGATTGTGACTGCCGGCAGCCTTTAAAGGGGCATTTTAAATGGTGGTAATGTTAGATTGTGAATTTTAGCGTCAGATTGTCATGTTTTATACTGTATTTTGCTCTTTGTTGATTGATCATACTTACTGATATTTCTTTGTAGTTCCTTCAGACTCGAATGAAAAAAATGGCTTGTCATGTAAAACATGTTTTACCCCAAATTCTAAGTCCTGTGACACCGACCTGCTCACCGACTGTTTAGGAAGTGAGACTACGTGCATAAATCAGCTCACGACTAGAACAGGTAAGACAATGTATAACAATCTAATGTGTTTGTAGAAACCAAATTCTGCGATCCTGCTGTGATCAGGTGATATATCATGTGACTACATATATACAGAACCAGATCTGCTTTCTTTCAAAATTTGGCATCATTGGGGGTGTTTATAGGGAACAATTGCATCCACTTGTTGGACTGCTATAAACACTTCCATCTCTGTTCGTGCCACTGGATAGTTATACCATGTCCATTGTACCCAGAAAGTTTCTCTTAAGTTGGAGTAGAGACTTATAGGACAGTTATCCTCAATAAGTGGCAACAGAGAGACAGTTTTCCTTCTTCTAGGATAAATAATTTGCATACCTTTTTTCCCAGAGAGCTTTGCGTATAATTCTCCCTAAGCCATCTTGGCAGTCTGCATAGAAACTTTATTTCCCAAGATCCATTTCAATGGCATCTCACCCAGCCTAACCAGTACCCGTTCTAAACTGATGAGGTGGAAAAAGCCAGAAACACTGTCTGTGAAAAAAGTTCTGTTTTGTCTTATAGCAAAGTCATGTTCCAAGGTCTGCTAAAATCTCAAATGTTGACTATCCCCATCAGGTGGTGCTATCTTTCCATCTTCCAGAACTACTTTAGATACCTTTTTTTCCCAGGGAGCACTGCCTGGCCTATAAAACTCCCTAATCCAACTTGGAAGTCTCCACAGAAGAATTATTCCCCTAACTAAGAGGTGTACTCTGGTAGCTGAAAGTTTGCTTCTGGATCAACGCCATGAGCCGGGATGTTTGAAAGCAGGAGGTGCAGAAGTGCCCCAGGAGTGGTGGCCCTGGGCTACCTGAACTCACTTGGGGTTCGAGCCCACTGAGTGAAGTCACATTTGCACACACTTCACTTTCTCAGATTTTGAGGACACTCACCTGTTTTTGCCCAGGCCTTCTGGCTTGGCTGGATAAGGAATTTTTTTAAATTCCTGCCAAAGGTCCAGGCCATAAAGGCACACATGCACTTATTAATTATTTCTGTTCACTGTGTGTTCACCTTCCTCATTTGTTTGTCCCTAGGACTTCCAGGGTTGTGGAACTCTTATGGGTTACCCTTTGAGGTCAGGGAGGAGGGGAATAGTGTTGACCGCAAATATTCTAGCTGCAAATTCTTATTGCGAATATCGGCAATTCGAGAATTTGCGAAGATATAGAATATAGTGCTATAAATTCGTAATCGTGAACATTCTAGATTTTTTTTTAAAGTACCCTCACTGCTTCATGCTTGTGGGCAAATGAAAAGGCTGCAATATCTTTGTCTGAGCTTAGCAACATCCCTAGCAACCAATGGGAAAGTTCCCTCCCCCTTACTATATAAGAACCTCCCCAGCAGCCATTTTCTGCAGTTTTTTGCAGTTCTGAGAGAGAGAGCAGTGACATTGCTGTGCTCTGTGCTTTACTGTGTCATCTGGAATTGATCCTTATTCAGTTACATTAGTTAGTTAGTTAGTTAGTTAGTTAGTTAGCTCATATAGATAATACAGATAGTTAGTGGGAGATAGTCAGTGCAGGTTATATCCTGTAGCTGATAGGTTCCAGTGCAGGGTGTTAGGTGGTGTGATAGGTTCTGCTGTCCATACGTACATGCTACAGACATAGAGCTGTGATGTCACAACAATACTTAGTGCACCAATCAGTAATATCTACTCAGACCTGATAAAATGTGAAGTTGCATGTATTGCAGCCAATAAATATGTGCATCATTAGTGCTGATTTGCGCAATCGCAAATAATTGGAGCACTGTATCTGCATATAAAGCTATTGTTCTGCCATGCATGTGAAATGTAATTAAAAACAGTGCTGTAATGTAAAATTACTTACACTGATCAGGAGTTCTTCCTCACAGTCACGAAAGTTGCTGCCAACCTTTCTCTCCAGTCTCCAAAAACTTCTAGCAGCTTGAAAAATTTAGCAAAAGTGACCCACAACTGTATTGCGCGCGCAATACGCACATATTACATTGCCGATTTTCGCAATATAATTTGCTAAATTTGTGAAATATCGCAAAAATGAATATTGCCAATGCTGCTCATCACTAGAGGGAAAAGCTTGTGACCATCTGGTTCCTCACACCCCCTGTAAACCCTTTGGTGTCTCACTTGGCTCTTGACCAACCCCTGAGGAGGCAGCTCAAGTAGAAGCCAGAACAAGACTGGCCCTATTCAGCTTCAGCTGATGTCCACTAGTCCCCAACCCTTGCAGGAGCCTTCAGTCCCGAGAATTGGGAATTGGTCTATGGGGGGGGGGGGGGCCCTTCTTATATGTAAAGGGGCTACAATAGACTGCATCCTAGTTCACCTTTTTGGGTGACATTCTACACGGTTTTTTTAGTTGCACAGGGTGAAGAAATTCACATTCTTAAGCTTTCAATAAACAAAAAAAGTAGGGGCAAAAATCCAGAAACAGTTGTCTGTGAATCAGTGTTTTTCCCTTACAGAGAAAATTCTGGTTTGAGTTATAGCCCAAGTCATGTTCCAAGGTCTGCTAAAAGGTCTAACGTTGACTTACAGGGTAGTTATCCCCAACAGGTGGCATCAGAGAGTCAATTTTCTTTCTTCCAGGAGAGTTACTTTTCATACTTTCTGCCCATAGCAATGTTGTATTAAACAAGACCTTACCAAATTTCTTGTATATTTCTGTTTGTTATATTTTGCATGTTTTTCCAATATAGTTTAATATTAGTATCCATATATATTATTTTTATCACTAGTTAATCATGTGCTATCATTTTCTAGGAAAGGTTCCCACCACAACAGTCGTACGTGGCTGTTCCACCAAAGAGATGTGTGAACCTGCCCACCAGGTGTGGCGCCTTGGTGAGATGACCATTCTTTTAGAAAACACTTGTACAAACCGCGGTGTCCATGTACAACCCAGTCTGCTCCTGGCGATCATCTCCCTCGGGCTCATTTGGAAGTCCTCCTGTTAATCCTTGAAACTTAGTTGTGCAAATGTAACCACAATGCTAAAACCTATGTCTATTTCTTCCACTGTATATTTGTATGTAAGGTTGCACTTGTACTACAACACTTGAATTCAATCTCGATTTGAACGCTTCACACAGGTACAAATTCTAATAGATTTCAATCTTACAAATTGATGATTACTGTATATAAATGATTGCTATTGCATCTCTATATAAGCTACTATCTTCTAATACCTTCTAGTTATGTGTATATTATGTACAGTGCCTTACAAAAGTATTCATACCCCTTGACTTTTTTCGTGTTTTGTTACAATACAGCCTTATGTTCAATGTTTTGTTAATCTGAATTTTATGTGATGGATCAGAACACAATGAGAAAAATATATAAATAAAACTAATGTTTACAAATAGAAAACAGAAAATTGTCATGTGCGTATGTATTCACCTCTGTTGTTCGGAAGCCCATAAAAAGCTCTGGTGCAACCAATTACCTTCAGAAGTCACATAATTAGTGAAATGATGTCCACCTGTGTGCTAAGTGTCACATCATCTGTCATTACATATACACACCTTTTTTGAAAAGCCCCAAAAGCTGCAACACCTAAGCAAGAGGCATCACTAACCAAACACTGCCATGAAGACCAAGGAACTCTCCAAACAAGTAAGGTAATGTTGTTAAGAAGTACAAGTCAGGGTTAGATTATAAAAAAAATCTAAATCTTTGATGATCCCCAGGAGCACCATCAAATCTATCATAACCAAATGGAAATAACATGGCACAACAGCAAACCTGAACAAAATGTATGGAGGAAGGTGTTCTGGTCTGATGAGACTAAAATTTTACTTTTTGGCCATCAAAGAAAACACTATGTCTGGAGCAAACCCAACACATTACATCACCCAAAGGACACCCTCCCCACAGTGAAACACGGGGGTTGTGGCATCATCATGCTTTGGGGATGTTTTTCAGCAGCCGGGACTGGGAAACTTGTCAGAGTTGAGGGAAAGATGGATGGTGCTAAATACAGGGATATTCTTGAGCAAAACCTGTCCCACTCTGTGCGTAATCTGAGGCTCGGACAGAGGTTCACCTTCCAGCAGGACAATGACCCCAAACACACGGCTAAAGCAACACTTGAGAGGTTTAAGGGGAAACATGTAAATGTGTTGGAATGGCCGAGTCACAGCCCAGATCTCAATCCTAGAAAATCTGTGGTCAGACTTAAAGATTGCTGTTCACAAGCGCAAATATCCAACTTGAAGGAGCCGGAGCAGTTCTGCAAGGAGGATTGGGCAAAAACCCCAGTGGTAAGATGTGGCGACTGCTCATAGAGACTTATCCAAAGCGACTTGGAGCTGTGATTGCCGCAAAAGTATTTTGCGGCTCTACAAAGTATTGACTTTAGGGGGTGAATAGTTATGTACATTGACCTTTTCTGTTATTTTGTCCTATTTGTTGTTTGCTTCACATCACAATAAAAAATAAAAAACATCTTTAAAGTTGTAGGCATGTTCTGCAAATCCTCAAACAATCCATGTTAATTCCAGGTTGTGAGGCACCAAAAAAGTCAAGGGGGGGGGGGGGTGAATGCTTTTGCAAGGCACTGTATATGGTATATTGTGAGTCTTCTGCTTCTGCTTTTCCCTTGGGACCACTACCAAGAGCTGTACAGAGAGCTGCAACATAGTTTCATCCAAGTTGCAGTGGACCGAAGTGGCACTGTGCAAAAATTAATACAGTACAAAAACAGAAGGACCTGTGTTAGTCCACATAGCACGATGGTCCCTTCATGTGAACAGTTGTTGGGAGTGGGATGCCCACTGATTAGCAAATGGAGACATATCTTAGGGATATAATGTCAATTTCTTAAGTGGATAAATCTTATTAACTCTTGAAGGGCACCTTACTATTTATACTGTATATGAATAATTTTATCAGACATTAGATGGTAGAACATTTTAGTATTTATGGCAAAAAGTCAATAATGCTTTTTTTTTTTTACCAGCTATGACCCTGCTGTATACTGGTAGGTGAGCAACATATTGCAATTGATAAAAACTAATTGTTAAATGGGGTTCAATTTGATCCCATCGCGGTACCACAAAAATAGATTAAAATCCAATTCTGGAATAATAAAGATTTTCTATCCAAATGAATTACTGATTATGTGTGTATATGGTGTTTTTGTATATTTTTACCCCAGGTTAAATGTAGAGTGTGACATAATTGTTAGTGATCTTGAAATTTAAATGAATCTGCCAAGTAAATCAGTTACCATGTAAATCAATTTAAAGGGGTTTTCTAACTTTTTTTTATACTGATAACCTATCCTTAGGTGAACCTTGCTGCCTTCTTAAGGTTTACAAATTTCAGTTGCAGAGTCGTTGTGCTTGATATCCCCTTCCCCCTCCATAGACTCCAGTGTCAAAAGCAGGAAAAGCGCAAAGCAGCCTGATAAAAGCAGATAGAAGCATTTTTCTTTAATAAGATATATTACAAAGTTTCTTATACTCACATGCACTGTTTATTTATACAAGGTTGCTTTATAACTGGATGCACGCTTTGAGTGTGGTTATTGTGTGTTCATTTTGCAAAAGTAGTAATCAGTCTGGTGCCAAAGCAATAAGGCCTGTGATAGGATCCTTTACCATTGTATGTATCTAGTGCCCTGGAGAAAGGGTACTTTGGAGTCTGGATGTTTTTGGACCTTTGGCCCTATTGTGGCTTTTCAAAGCCATCAACTCACTACTTTAGTTTTGTTTGCACTTGTACTGTTTTGTACTGTTGAATTGTATTTTATAGGCTATATTCTGCTCATTTGCGGTTATTGCACTGTATTTGCACTGGATTGCGGAATGTGTTCATGCACAGACAGTTCATACTAAAAGACTATGGGGATTTCCAGCCTGTTAACTGAGAAGTTAGTAACTTTCAACTACTCTTATAAGGGACTATGAAGAGTTGAGCTTTGGAGAGAGAAAACCACACACAGTGACCTTTTGACAGTCTGGTTTACCATCTGATTTAACTCTGTCAGACGTTATTTATGATATAAAACTGCTTAGTCATTCCCATTGACCTGTAATGAAGCCCTATACATGTTTATCACAGTCTTGAACTGCAACATTGTTTCTGTTAGGTTTTGGGTCTTTAGCTTCACTCTTCCCAATCTAAGGTTCTTTATCTATATATATATATAAAAAGGATGTATGTATGTATGTGTGTATGTTCCGCGAAAACTCAAAAACGCAACCATCCATTTCAACAAAACTAGGTATACACATCCCTTGCTACCTGGAAAGAAATCTTGCGGGGGTCTCAGCTCTCTAGGACGTACCGTTCCCGAGATATTCCCCAAAAATGACCTGCATTAGCCAATAGAAGCCTGCCAGCCTTTCACTTAAATCCTAAATGCCATACACACGCTCACATGTCCCTTATCAGACAATAGAAGCTCACAGGTCCTACTTCAGGTTGCCATAACAACTGATCGCAGGTTTTAGCAGTTCGCAGGTCCTTAAATATTCAGTCATATGAACTATGACGGCACAACTACACTGCTACATGCATGGGGGGCAGGGGCCACTATTACCCACTACCCGACTGCCTAACGCAGGATTGAGTCCTGCGGTGGCCGGGTTATTCCTCCTTGATGCGCCGGCGCGTCATCTCGCGAGACGCGAGATTTCCTGTAAACGCGCGCTCACAGGATCCAAAGATAAATGATTTAATCTACAGCGTGCCAGCGGTGATCATTCGCTGGCAGGCTGTAGATGCGATTTTTTTTAACCCTTGAAAGGTATATCAGACGCTGTTTTGTTAACAGCGTCTGATATACCTGCTACCTGGTCCTCTGGTGGTCCCTTTTGCTTAAATCGACCACCAGAGGACACAGGCAGCTCTGCAATAAGTAGCACCAAGCACCACACTACACTACACCCCCCTGTCACTTATTAACCCCTTATTAACCCATGATCACCCCCCGTCATTGATCACCCCCCTGTAAGGCTTCATTCAGACGTCCGTATGTGTTTTGCGGATCCGCGGATCCGCAAAACACGGACTCTGCAGATCTGAAAAACACGGACACAGGCAATGTGCTTTCCGCATTTTGCGAATCCGCACATTGCCAGAACTATATAGAAAATGCCTTTTCTTGTCCGCAATTGTGGACAAGAATAGGACATGTTCTATAGGCTCTAGAAAAAACGCAGTGTTCGCCCGATCAAGCCTGATCTTGTGTGCACACTTGCGTTCAGTCCGCCCCACCGCAGTGACAGAATTATTTTTTTCTGATCACTGCAAAAACACTGTAAAATCGCTGCGGCGCTATAAAGATCACTTTTGAGGGGCATGGCGAGTTCATAGATTTATTTTTTTTGGCACAAGTTAGCGGAAATTTATTTTTTGTTTTTTCTTACAAAGTCTCATATTCCACTAACTTGTGACAAAAAATAAAATTTAACATGAACTCACCATACCCCTCACGGAATCCAAATGCGTTACATTTTTTAGACATTTATATTCAAGACTTCTTCTCACGCTTTAGGGCCCCCAAAATGCCAGGGCAGTATAAATACCCCATAAGTGACCCCATTTTGGAAAGGTATTCCGTGAGGGGCATGGCGAGTTCCTAGAATATATTTTTGGGGCACAAGTTAGCGGAATTTTTTTTATTTTTTTTCTCTTAAAAAAACATTTTCCGCTAACTTATGCCAAAAAAATATATATTCTAGGAACTCACCATGCCCCTCACGGAATATCTTGGGGTGTATTCTTTCCAAAATGGGGTCACATGTGGGGTATTTAAACTGCCCTGGCATTTTAGGGGCCCTAAAGCGTGAGAAAAAGTCTGGAATCCAAATGCCTAAAAATGCCCTCCTAAAAGGTACTCATTGGAATTTGGGCCCCTTTGCGCACCTAGGCTGCAAAAAAGTATCACACATGTGGTATCGCCGTACTCAGGAGAAGTAGGGCAATGTGTTTTGGGGTGTATTTTTACATATACCCATACTGTGTGTGAGAAATATCAATGTAAATTACAACTTTTTAATTTTTTTTTATACACCCAGCATGGGTATATGTGAAAATACACCCCAAAACACATTTCCCTACTTCTCCTGAGTACGGCGATACCACATGTGTGACATTTTTTTGCAGCCTAGGTGCATAAAGGGGCCGAAAGTCCAACGAGTACCTTTAGGCTTTACAGGGTTGCTCACAATTTAGCCCCGCCCAAAATGCCAGAACAGTAAACACACCCCACAAATGACCCTATTTCGGAAAGAAGACACCCCAAGGTATTCGCTGAGGGGCATATTGAGTCCTTTAAAGATTGAACTTTTTGTCACAAGTTAGCAGAAAGGGAGACTTTGTGAGAAAAAACTATAAAAAAAATCAATTTCCGCTAACTTGTGCCAAAAAAAAAAAAATTCTATGAACTCGCCATGCCCCTCACGGAATACCTTGGGTGTCTTCTTTCCAAAATGGGGTCACATGTGGGGCATTTATACTGCCCTGGCATTTTAGGGGCCCTAAAGCGTGAGAAGAAGTCTTTAATCCAAATGCGTAAAAATGCCCTCCTGAAAGATACTCATTGGAATTTGGGCCCCTTTTTGCACCTAGGCTGCAAAAAAGTGTCACACATGTGGTATCACCGTACTCAGGAGAAGTAGGGCAATGTGTTTTGGGGTGTCTTTTTTACATATACCCATGCTGGGTGAGAGAAATATCTCTGTAAAATGACAACTTTGTATAAAAAAATGGGAAAAGTTGTAATTTACAGAGATATTTATCTCACCCAGTATGGGTATATGTAAAAACACACCCCAAAACACATTTCCCTACTTCTGAGTACGGCGATACCACATGTGTGACACTTTTTTGCAGCCTAGGTGCGCAAAGGGGCCCAAATTCTAAAGAGCACCTTTAGGATTTCACAGGGAATTTTTTACGCATTTGAATTCCAAACTACTTCTCGCGCTTTAGGGCCCCTAAAATGCCAGGGCAGTATAAATACCCCATAAGTGACCCCATTTTGGAAAGAAGACACCCCAAGGTATTCCGTGAGGGGTATGGTGAGTTCATGTAAAATTTTATTTTTTGTCACAAGTTAGTGGAATATGAGGGAAAGAAAAAATATCATTTTCCGCTAACTTGTGACAAAAAATAAAAACTTCCATGAACTCACTATGCCAATCAGCGAATACTTTAGGGTGTCTACTTTCCAAATGGGGTCATTTGTGGGGTGTTTCTACTGTCTGGGCATTGTAGAACTTCAGGAAACATGACAGGTGCACAGAAAGTCAAAGTGCGTAAATTCACATTTTTGCACCATAGTTTGTAAACGCTATAACTTTTACCCAAACCAATAAATATACACTTATTGCATTTTTTTTTATCAAAGACATGTAGAACAATAAATTTAGAGAAAAATTAATATAGAAATGTAGTTAATTGAAAAATTTTACAACAGAAAGTGACAAATGTAGTTTTTTTACAAAAATTTCGGTCAATTTTGATTAATATCAAAAAAAGTAAAAATGTCAGCAGCAATGAAATACCACCAAATGAAAGTTCTATTAGTGAGAAGAAAAGGTAAAATCCATTTGGGTGGTAAGTTGTATGACCGAGCAATAAACCGTGAAAGTAGTGTAGTGCAGAATTGTAAAAAGTGGTCTGGTCATTAAGGGGGTTTAAGCTAGGGGAGCTGAGCTGGTTAAACGGACGGCACAGTGAAGTTCACTGTTAAAGGGGCGGGCACAGTGGAGGTCACTTTTAAAGGGGCGGTCACTGTTAAAGGGGTGGCCATTGTGAAAGTCACTCTTAAGGGGGCGATCACTGTTAAAGGGGCAGCCACTGTTGAAATTCATTGTTAAGGGGCGGTCACTGTTAAAGGGGAGGCCACAGTGAAAGTCACTGTTAAAGGGGAGGTCACCATAGAAGCCACTGTTAAAGGGGCGGTAACCGTTAAAGGGGTGGCCACTGTGAAAGTCAATGTTTAAAGGGCAGCCACCGTATAAAAAGTCACTGTTAAAGAGGTGACAAAAAATAGTTGGAGAGTCACACTCACCAGATCTCGAGGTCATCCGGAATGCAACAGCCTACCTGGAGTCCAAGGTTCATCAGGGCTCCTAAGTAACAAGTCCCATAAAAGAAGATGGAGGCAGCATATCCGGTAAAAAATCCCTTTAATGGGAGCCGCTTAAGTGAACAAACGTGCAGAAGGTCGTGACGTTTCGGCTGATTCACAGCCTTTATCAAACACCTGTGTTTGATAAAGGCTGTGAATCAGCCGAAACGTCACGACCTTCTGCACGTTTGTTCACTTAAGCGGCTCCCATTAAAGGGATTTTTTACCGGATATGCTGCCTCCATCTTTTTTTATGGGACTGTTAAAGAGGTGGTCACCGTTAAAAGGGCGGTCACTGTATAAGTCTCTGTTAAAGGGGCGGTCACCATTAAAGGGGCAGCTACTGTGAAAGTCACTGTTAAAGGGGAGGTTACCGAAGTCACTGTTAAAAGGGCAATCACTGTGAAAGTCACTGTTAAAGGGGCGTCACCATTAAAGGGGCGGCCACAGTAAAAGTCACTGTAAAAGGGGCGGTCACAGTTAAAGGGGCTACCACCGCGAAAGTCACTGTTATATAATATAAAATTGCAATAAATAAATACCCGAACAAAGCCGGGTCATAAGCTAGTAAGTTATAAAAGTAGAACAGTCAGAGCCCCCTGTAGTCTGCAAATAGGGTCCAGTGTTCAGTAGGAGAGACTCTGGCAGACAGCACAAGTGAACAGAAGAAGATGCTGAGACAGATATTGACCAGGAATGATCATGCTCTCCCTATTTTTGAAGCATTCCAAAAAACGATTTCTCTCCACCTGGAGACGAATCCTGTCAAGATTGATGCAAGTGCGGTATTGGCTGCTCATCGACCCAGATACTTCTGCGTGAACCTGCCTGGCATGAACAGGCCTCTAGTAGCTTCAGACAATGAGAAGACAAAGCGTCAAGATAGCTTTGAGCCTGGAAGACTCGGGAGGTTCATCAAGATAAGTCACTAAAGATTTTGCTGCATATAACCGCAGCGCTGACCGCTGAATAAATTTTGTTTTTCGACCGAAATACTTCAATAAAGATTTTACCGCACATAACCACAATGCTGACGGCTGAATAAAATTAGTTTTTTGACCGAAATACGTCAATAAAGATTTTACCGCATATAACGACAGCACTGAATGCTGAATAAAATATGTTTTTCGTCCGAAATACGTCAATAAAGATTTTACCGCATATAAATGCAGCGCTGAACGCTGAATAAAATTAGTTTTTCGGCCGAAATACATCCCAAAGGGTTTTACCACATATAACTTCGACCAAAATACATCAATAAAGATTTTACCACATATAACGGACACTGAACGCTTTCACCACATATAACTGCAGAATTGAAATGCCTATATATTTTTCCTTTTTGTACTGAAATAGGCCACTAAACGCTTTCAAGACATATAACCGCCGCCGACGTGAACTGAGAATATATTTTTCTCTTTGCACTGAAATAGGCCAGTAAAAACTTTCAGCAGAAATAAATGCAACAGTGAAGTGTATATATATATTTATTTCTGTACTGAAATAGGCCACCTCTGGAATATGCTCCTATCTCTAGAATGGGGACCCTAAAATGAACAGAGAGCAGCTCCGCATGCACGGCTGCCCTCCAGTCACCACTATAGCAGTTCCAAGAATGGATGAGAGCCGGTTTGGCTATTTCTGGCAGTTTCATAGCGGTGGACACACTTAAACGGTGCTCTATCCATTCACTGCTATGGGACCACTGAAAATAATTGAGCATGCTCTCTTAGCTATTTTCGGAGATCCCATGGTAATGAATAGAGGGCACGCTGTGCATGTGTGGCATGCTCTCCTTCACTTCAGAGGTCCCCTTCTGGAGATAGGAGCAGGTCTCAGAGGTGTGACCCGCACCTATCAAACCTATCAAACATTTTTGGTATATCCTAGCACTATGCCATCAGTGTTTGAGATGATCCAACCCCTTTAATGATAGATCACATCTGTGCTTTACAACATGGTCATAATACTGTTATATTGTGCACACCTCCCAACATGACCCGATCACTGGACATAACATAATATAATTCTATTATATTCAATACCTAGAGCACTACAACCCCTAATGTGTCTCGATCACTGAACATGACCAGAATGCAATTTATTATACATCAAGCATTACGCCTCCCATCGTGAACAGTGGATGAAGCCTTGTTATCTATGAATTGTATTATACCTCTGTTTGCGCTATAGTCACCTAATATCTCATCTTTTATATTTCTTTTATGGATGGGTTATAGTGAATGAGAATGGGGGTGGGGGGTTGTGTAATTAACCGTTGCCTTGCATGGATGAGATGCATTCACTCACTGTGTCTAAATATACAAACACACATGATGTCAAACAGAATTACACTGGGTGCGGTTACTGTACAATATGATATGTCTGGCCGTGACCCAACATTCTGCTGGCAGCGGTCCTGTCCTGTGTCGTCTCTCTGCTGTCCCTACTATAGACGAGCGGCACTGTCCAAATAGATTCACGTCTTGTTCCAGCTTAAAAACAGAAACAAAAAGAAAGGGTAACATTTCTGGGAATGGGTTTTTATTAATAAAATGGTTGTCTCAAAAAATGTATGACTATGCAATGAATAGTGCACTTCAAATGAAGTATTTCTGCAATATACACGCAATCAAAATATTGTTTATTTTTTTAGTTCATTACATTTTCCTCTCTGGTAGCGCCCCCTGCTGTTTATTCTTCTGGTCCACCTTGTCCTGCATTCCGTGGTGGACAGACATGCCCAGTAGCTTCGCTGCCCCCTCCCTTCCCTTCCCTCAGTTCTGGTGTAGTGATCCCATAGTGAAGCGGCCCAGACACCTTTCTTTCATCCATCCCTTCTTCTAAATTCATAGAAGTATATAGCTGTATCTGTCTCTAGACAGTGGAAGGAAGGAAGTTGTGGAGGCATGACATACCATGTGTATCTTTGAGGCTTAATTTGAGGGACTATTTTCTATGCAGGGAAGGAAGGGTTTAACAAGAACTAACCACAATGCATCCTGAGAGATGCAGGTGGTTGATTGCCTCATTTGAGCTGCTGCCCACCCACAGAAAGGAAAGAAAGTCCTTCAGATAAGTGAGTACAATGCCCTTCAATTTTACAAGTTCAGAGAATAGGAAATGAGCAGAAATACAGAGGTGGTGGGCTATATAACTAGCACCAGAGCCTTATCTGCCTGCACCATTTGTGAAGTGATCCTGTGGTTGAACATGCATTTTTATTCCCAGACGGGTGATATGGAGCTGCTAGAATTACCTGGATGTTCCTTGGAGGTCTGTATAAGACATTTAAGTAGATGAGACAGATAAGGACTGGGCATTCTACAATAACTATTATTTAAATAGTCCCTACAGGGAGTGCAGAATTATTAGGCAAGTTGTATTTTTGAGGATTAATTTTATTATTGAACAACAACCATGTTCTCAATGAACCCCAAAAACTCATTAATATCAAAGCTGAATATTTTTGGAAGTAGTTTTTAGTTTGTTTTTAGTTTTAGCTATTTTAGGGGGATATCTGTGTGTGCAGGTGACTATTACTGTGCATAATTATTAGGCAACTTAACAAAAAACAAATATATACCCATTTCAATTATTTATCTTTACCAGTGAAACCAATATAACATCTCAACATTCACAAATATACATTTCTGGCATTCAAAAACAAAACAAAAACAAATCAGTGACCAATATAGCCACCTTTCTTTGCAAGGACACTCAAAAGCCTGCCATCCATGGATTCTGTCAGTGTTTTGATCTGTTCACCATCAACATTGCGTGCAGCAGCAACCACAGCCTCCCAGACACTGTTCAGAGAGGTGTACTGTTTTCCCTCCTTGTAAATCTCACATTTGATGATGGACCACAGGTTCTCAATGGGGTTCAGATCAGGTGAAAAAGGAGGCCATGTCATTAGTTTTTCTTCTTTTATACCCTTTCTTGCCAGGCACGCTGTGGAGTACTTGGACGCGTGTGATGGAGCATTGTCCTGCATGAAAATAATGTTTTTCTTGAAGGATGCAGACTTCTTCCTGTACCACTGCTTGAAGAAGGTGTCTTCCAGAAACTGGCAGTAGGACTGGGAGTTGAGCTTGACTCCATCCTCAACCCGAAAAGGCCCCACAAGCTCATCTTTGATGATACCAGCCCAAACCAGTACTCCACCTCCACCTTGCTGGCGTCTGAGTCGGACTGGAGCTCTCTGCCCTTTACCAATCCAGCCACGGGCCCATCCATCTGGCCCATCAAGACTCACTCTCATTTCATCAGTCCATAAAACCTTTGAAAAATCAGTCTTGAGATATTTCTTGGCCCAGTCTTGACGTTTCAGCTTGTGTGTCTTGTTCAGTGGTGGTCGTCTTTCAGCCTTTCTTACCTTGGCCATGTCTCTGAGTATTGCACACCTTGTGCTTTTGGGCACTCCAGTGATGTTGCAGCTCTGAAATATGGCCAAACTGGTGGCAAGTGGCATCTTGGCAGCTGCACGCTTGACTTTTCTCAGTTCATGGGCATTTTGCACCTTGGTTTTTCCACACGCTTCTTGCGACCCTGTTGACTATTTTGAATGAAACGCTTGATTGTTCGATGATCACACTTCAGAAGCTTTGCAATTTTAAGAGTGCTGCATCCCTCTGCAAGATATCTCACTATTTTTGACTTTTCTGAGCCTGTCAAGTCCTTCTTTTGACCCATTTTGCAAAAGGAAAGGAAGTTGCCTAATAATTATGCACACCTGATATAGGGTGTTGATGTCATTAGACCACACCCCTTCTCATTACAGAGATGCACATCACCTAATATGCTTAATTGGTAGTAGGCTTTCGAGCCTATACAGCTTGGAGTAAGACAACATGCATAAAGAGGATGATGTGGTCAAAATACTCATTTGCCTAATAATTCTGCACTCCCTGTATAAAAGAGACAATAGCTTGTACAGTGTATGAATGCTCTCCACAGGGTTGTCAACTAAAAAGAAAAAGCTCTGCATTTATAAAATCTAATTGCCCCCCCCCCCCCCGATCATCAAAAGAGCTATGCACCTCCCTCTCTCACCATGTGGACTCTTAGCCGACCTATCCCCATTGTCTCTATGTCTTTTATGTCAGTCTCTCACTAATCTCAACTTTGCCAATGAATTTCTGTATTGAAATAAAACATTGAGATCACACGGTTTTACCATGACCATCACAAGAGTGTCAAAACAATTGTATCTCAGTAGAGAGGGAATATTTCTCACTTGTTCCAGTTCCATCACCCTGACTCAGATGGGCAGTAGGTGAGCAGCCATCAGCGCCCACCTCCCCTCCTAGTGGTATTGGAGTGTCT
Source organism: Bufo gargarizans (assembly GCF_014858855.1). Lineage (NCBI taxonomy): Eukaryota > Metazoa > Chordata > Amphibia > Anura > Bufonidae > Bufo > Bufo gargarizans. Next base: position 683,468,749 of record NC_058081.1, on the reverse strand, counting down.
GGGCAACCGGCACCAGAGGTTGACATTTCCAAACAAGCAATCTAAACTGGGCAGCTGCTCCTGAATGCCACCCAGGGATATAGATATTATATAAGCAGGCTTTGTTGTCTAGCATTTGCCACCTTCTATCTTGATTACTGACTTTATGCTTGAGTTTTCCCTTGGATTCTCATTTGATAGTTGTTGTTCTACATGATTTAACCTTGGCTTCATTCTAGACCGTGCTCTCTCATGTACCCTTGACATTTCTGACTTCTTATTGCTGACTCTTGGCTGGTTTTTTACTATGATATTTAATGATCTATACTGATTGAGTTTCATTTTTATTTTGGTAGCGATCCGTGTGGCAGGATCTGATTGATGTGGTTCATAGGTCGGAGGGTCTGATTATTGGTTTATAGCTTTCCTAATATACATGAACTCATCCATAACTACAAAGGCTCCCCCTTATCTGCGGGTGTAAATATCAGATCTTTATGAGCCTGTAACTCAGTAATGGCCCTATGTTCTTCCGGTGTCAAATTCTTCAAATGTTTGAACTCGCCCTTCCTATGTTGTTCCAAAATCTATTGAACAGATTGTTGTGTAAATGAAAAGTAGGTGTCCACAGGGTGGTAAGACTTGGGTGGCATAAAAGGGCTCTTATTCTTCAGGCCTATAGATTGAAATGAAAGAGCATTCTGTGGTGCCAGGTAACCTGAGGGGGTCTGGCTCTTAGGTTGAACAAAGCGAGAATGAAGATTAATTAATAATATCTGGATCACGCTATCTTCTTATGTTTATAATTATGTACATTGATTTATGAATAAAATTGAATTAGCTATAAAACCATTTGCACCTTGAAAATAATATAATAACCTATCATGAGCATTGATTCATCAATCAAGTAACCATTTATTGCGCATAATCATGGACATTGATTGGAAAATGAAACTGAATAATGAAGAATTGACATTATTTACAGTTATTTGCAATTAATGAGCATTGATTTTCTTTAGGATACAAAAAGGAATGTTTTAATCAAATCAGCATGATTATTGGATGATATAGTCACATTAGGATCATTCTGGGCCTGCTTTTCACAATTTAATAGTGTTCTTTTCTTTGGATTCCATTATATTGTGCAGGATGTGTCTCTGTCTTGCTTAGTCACATAGGTGACTGAGTACCAGCCTATATCTCGCACAGTCCTAAGTGCCACTGGCAGACAGTTTGTATCTGACTGAGTAACACAGGAGAACACTCAACTGACAGCTGATATATCAACTTGTGAGGTGTACTTGTTACTTATTCTTAATTTTATGTAAATATCTACCAATTTATTTTTTATATATTTTTATTGTCTGCATTGATTTTATTTATAATAAAATACTAGTTTTCGGTACAGTTCCTGGAGATTGAGTGCCTGTTAACACTTTGAAAGTGAGTCTTTAGTATTACACTCCAGTAGGACCGTTGTAATTCCTGACAGATCCGCTATACTACACCTCACAGGAGAGCTGACAGATCCTCTATACTACACCACAGAGGAGAGCCGACAGATCCTCTATACTACACCACACAGGAGAGCCGACAGATCCTCTATACTACACCACACAGGAGAGCTGACAGATCCTCTATACTACACCACACAGGAGAGCTGACAGATCCTCTATACTACACCACACAGGAGAGCTGACAGATCCGCTATACTACACCTCACAGGAGAGCTGACAGATCCTCTATACTACACCACAGAGGAGAGCCGACAGATCCTCTATACTACACCACACAGGAGAGCTGACAGATCCTCTATACTACACCACACAGGAGAGCTGACAGATCCTCTATACTACACCACACAGGAGAGCTGACAGATCCTCTATACTACACCACACAGTAGAGCCGACAGATCCTCTATACTACACCACACAGGAGAGCTGACAGATCCTCTATACTACACCACACAGGAGAGCCGACAGATCCTCTATACTACACCACACAGGAGAGCTGACAGATCCTCTATACTACACCACACAGGAGAGCTGACAGATCCTCTATACTACACCTCACAGGAGAGCTGACAGATCCTCTATACTACACCACAGAGGAGAGCCGACAGATCCTCTATACTACACCACACAGGAGAAGCTGACAGATCCTCTATACTACACCACACAGGAGAGCTGACAGATCCTCTATACTACACCACACAGGAGAGCTGACAGATCCTCTATACTACACCACACAGGAGAGCTGACAGATCCTCTATACTACACCACACAGGAGAGCTGACAGATCCTCTATACTACACCACACAGGAGAGCTGACAGATCCGCTATACTACACCACACAGGAGAGCTGACAGATCCTCTATACTACACCACACAGGAGAGCTGACAGATCCGCTATACTACACCACACAGGAGAGCTGACAGATCCTCTATACTACACCACACAGGAGAGCTGACAGATCCTCTATACTACACCACACAGGAGAGCTGACAGATCCTCTATACTACACCACACAGGAGAGCTGACAGATCCTCTATACTACACCACACAGGAGAGCTGACAGATCCTCTATACTACACCACACAGGAGAGCTGACAGATCCTCTATACTACACCACACAGGAGAGCTGACAGATCCGCTATACTACACCACACAGGAGAGCTGACAGATCCTCTATACTACACCACACAGGAGAGCTGACAGATCCTCTATACTACACCACACAGGAGAGCTGACAGATCCGCTATACTACACCACACAGGAGAGCTGACAGATCCTCTATACTACACCACACAGGAGAGCTGACAGATCCTCTATACTACACCACACAGGAGAGCTGACAGATCCTCTATACTACACCACACAGGAGAGCTGACAGATCCTCTATACTACACCACACAGGAGAGCTGACAGATCCTCTATACTACACCACACAGGAGAGCTGACAGATCCTCTATACTACACCACACAGGAGAGCTGACAGATCCTCTATACTACACCACACAGGAGAGCTGACAGATCCTCTATACTACACCACACAGGAGAGCTGACAGATCCTCTATACTACACCACACAGGAGAGCTGACAGATCCTCTATACTACACCACACAGGAGAGCTGACAGATCCTCTATACTACACCACACAGCGAGCTGACAGATCCTCTATACTACACCAGCACAGGAGAGCTGACAGATCCTCTATACTACACCACACAGGAGAGCGACAGATCCTCTATACTACACCACACAGGAGATCTGACAGATCCTCTATACTACACCACACAGGAGAGCTGACAGATCCTCTATACTACACCACACAGGAGAGCTGACAGATCCTCTATACTACACCATCACAGGAGAGCTGACAGATCCTCTATACTACACCACCAGGAGAGCTGACAGAATCCTCTATACTACACCACACAGGAGAGCTGACAGATCCTCTATACTACCCACCACACAGGAGAGCTGACAGATCCTCTATACTACACCACACAGGAGAGCTGACAGATCCTCTATACTACACCACACAGGAGAGCTGACAGATCCTCTATACTACACCACACAGGAGAGCTGACAGATCCTCTATACTACACCACACAGGAGAGCTGACAGATCCGCTATACTACACCACACAGGAGAGCTGACAGATCCTCTATACTACACCACACAGGAGAGCTGACAGATCCTCTATACTACACCACACAGGAGAGCTGACAGATCCTCTATACTACACCACACAGGAGAGCTGACAGATCCTCTATAACTACACCACACAGGAGAGCTGACAGATCCTCTATACTACACCACACAGGAGAGCTGACAGATCCTCTATACTACACCACACAGGAGAGCTGACAGATCCTCTATACTACACCCACAGGAGAGCTGACAGAATCCTCTATACTACACCACAGGAGAGCTGACAGATCCTCTATACTACACCACATAGGAGAGCCTGACAGATCCTCTATACTACACCACACAGGAGAGCTGACAGATCCTCTATACTACACCACACAGGAGAGCTGACAGATCCTCTATACTACACCACACAGGAGAGCTGACAGATCCTCTATACTACACCACACAGGAGAGCTGACAGATCCTCTATACTACACCACACAGGAGAGCCTGACAGATCCTCTATACTACACCACACAGGAGAGCTGACAGATCCTCTATACTACACCACACAGGAGAGCTGACAGATCCTCTATACTACACCACACAGGAGAGCTGACAGATCCTCTATACTACACCACACAGGAGAGCTGACAGATCCTCTATACTACACCACACAGGAGAGCTGACAGATCCTCTATACTACACCACACAGGAGAGCTGACAGATCCTCTATACTACACCACACAGGAGAGCTGACAGATCCTCTATACTACACCACACAGGAGAGCTGACAGATCCTCTATACTACACCACACAGGAGAGCTGACAGATCCTCTATACTACACCACACAGGAGAGCTGACAGATCCTCTATACTACACCACACAGGAGAGCTGACAGATCCTCTATACTACACCACACAGGAGAGCTGGCAGAACCTCTATACTACACACACAGCAGAGCCGACAGATCCTCTATACTACACCACACAGGAGAGCTTACAGATCCTCTATACTACACCACACAGGAGAGCTGACAGATCCTCTATACTACACCACACAGGAGAGCTGACAGATCCTCTATACTACACCACAGAGGAGAGCCGACAGATCCTCTATACTACACCGCACAGGAGAGCTGACAGATCCTCTATACTACACCACATAGGAGAGCCGACAGATCCTCTATTACTACACCACATAGGAGAGCTGACAGATCCTCTATACTACACCACACAGCAGAGCAGACAGATCCTCTATACTACACCACACAGGAGAGCTGACAGATCCTCTATACTACACCACAGAGGAGAGCCGACAGATCCTCTATACTATACTACACAGGAGAGCTGACAGATCCTCTATACTACACCACATAGGAGAGCCGACAGATCCTCTATACTACACCACATAGGAGAGCTGACAGATCCTCTATACTACACCACACAGCAGAGCTGACAGATCCTCTATACTACACCACACAGGAGAGCTGACAGATCCTCTATACTACACCACAGAGGAGAGCCGACAGATCCTCATATACTACACCGCACAGGAGAGCTGACAGATCCTCTATACTACACCACATAGGAGAGCCGACAGATCCTCTATACTACACCACATAGGAGAGCTGACAGATCCTCTATACTACACCACACAGGCAGAGCTGACAGATCCTCTATACTACACCACACAGGAGAGCTGACAGATCCTCTATCTACACCACAGCAGGAGAGCCGACAGATCCTCTATACTATACCTACACAGGAGAGCTGACAGATCCTCTATACTACACCACACTAGGAGAGCCTGACAGATCCTCTATACTACACCACACAGGAGAGCTGACAGATCCTCTATACTACAACCACATAGGAGAGCTGACAGATCCTCTATACTACACCACACAGGAGAGCCGGACAGATCCTCTATAGTACCACCCACAGGAGAGCTGACAGATCCTCTATACTACACCACACAGGAGAGCTGACAGATCCTCTATACTACACCACACAGGAGAGCCGACAGATCCTCTATACTACACCGCACAGGAGAGCTGACAGATCCCTCTATACTACACCACACAGGAGAGCTGACAGATCCTCTATACTACACCACACAGGAGAGCTGACAGATCCTCTATACTACACCACACAGGAGAGCTGACAGATCCTCTATACTACAACCACACAGGAGAGCTGACAGATCCTCTATACTACACCACACAGGAGAGCTGACAGATCCTCTATACTACACCACACAGGAGAGCTGACAGATCCTCTATACTACACCACACAGCAGAGCTGACAGATCCTCTATACTACACCACACAGGAGAGCTGACAGATCCTCTATACTACACCACTCAGGAGAGCCGACAGATCCTCTATACTACACCACTCAGGAGAGCCGACAGATCCTCTATACTACACCACACAGGAGAGCTGACAGATCCTCTATACTACACCACACAGGAGAGCTGACAGATCCTCTATACTACACCACACAGGAGAGCTGACAGATCCTCTATACTACACCACACAGGAGAGCTGACAGATCCTCTAATACTACACCTCACAGGAGAGCTGACAGATCCTCTATACTACACCACACAGGAGAGCTGACAGATCCTCTATACTACACCACACAGGGGAGCCGACAGATCCTCTATACTACACCACACAGGAGAGCTGACAGATCCTCTTTCAATAATCAGGACAAAATAAACAAACTAAAAGATATATATATATATATATATATATATATATATATATATTGCATCTTTTAACCCCTTAAGGACCTCCGCCATATATGTACGGCGGAAGTCCGGTCCCCAAACATGGCGCCGCTAATAGCAGAGACATTTTTGCAGTCCAGAATTGGAAGTCGCGCACTTCCGCTCCGGTAACAGAGTTCCTCGACTAAGATCGGGGCACCTGTTATATCTACAGATGTAGCAGTGTTAATACACAAATTCCTAACTCAATTTTTTTAACTCATTGCGTCATCTTGAAACAAAAGCCATTGAAAAGCAATTGAAGTAGTTTGCTTAACGCATTTAGTTTAGATAACATGTCTCATAAAGCATTTGTGTTAACTCTACTACATCTGTATGAAATAGCCTGAAGCCTCAAGCAGGTTTCGAAGCTAATTTCAGGAATATACTAATACAGGCTACTAGGTGGCAGCATTGTATTGGTATAGTGCAAATTAAGTTTTCATTGATGGCTAAAAGTTTAAATCACCACCCTTTCCTTAAGATAAAAATACTTAACCAATAAAAAAATAAACATCATTTGTATTGCCGCGTAATGGGAAAAAAAAAATAATGACAGCCAATTTGCCATGTTTTGTCACTTCAACTACCCAATTATTTTTTTTATAAAAAGTGATCAAAAAGTCGCACACACTTCAAATTGTTATCACTAAAAAGAACAGATCATCCCACAAAAAAATAAGCCCTCACAAAGCCCCATGTACATAACTACAAAAAAGTCATAGGGGTCAGAATATGGTTATTAAATAATTATTTTTTTCTTTCCTCAAAGGTTTAAAAAAAAAAATCTGTTTTAAAAAGCAAGAAAAATTATACAACTATGGTATCGTTGTAACCGTACTGACCTGGAGAATGAAGATAACAGGTCAATTTTACCGCATAGTGTACAGGGTAAAAAAATAAAAATCAGAATTGCGTTTTTTCCAATTCTACCCCTTTTGGATTTTCTTTCCGCTTCCTACTACATGGTATGCAACCATTAGAAAGTACAACTTGTCCCGCAAAAAATAAGCCCTGATAAGGCTATGTGAATGGAAAAATAAAAAAGGACTATGTGAAGGCAGGGAGTGAAAAACGAAAAGCAAAAATGGAAAATCTCAGGGACCTTAAGGGGTTAAAATTTCACTGTATTAATAAACAGTTTACCAGAATTTACATGAAATCTCTGTAGCATATTTCGTCTCGTCAATCGATATTTTGACAGACCCACTGATAGTTTGTACTTTAGATTTATTAAACATCTGGTGCTCACATTCTGTGTATTAAACAAGTGCCTCCCACATCGCTGTTCTTCTCTGGGCTTCATCTAGGAGTTGCATCGTCTCGTTGCAGTCATCATGTTCTTCTGCCTTCTCTTCCTAAATGTTATTTCAACCCTACCGACCACCAGTAAGTGACCCCCATCATCAATGTTGCTCTTTGTGGTAGGGATTTGTCAGACATGGTTCTTGTTTCATCCTTGCCTTTTGTGTTTTTATTACCTGCTGAAAAACAATGGGATATTGGGTGTATTGTACTGTTGTTTGACTTTATGTATTCCAGAAACAAGAACTGAACCATGGTTCTAGTGAACTGGACTTAGGTCTCTATAGGGGTCCAAATGTTACTTTCTCATGAATATTATATGCTAATGTTAAGAGGTTCTCCTTTAAGGATTTCTGTATTTTTTTTACTTCTGTGTTCAGAGGGAAGTAAACATGAAAACTAATACATTTTCATATAAAAAAGTAGCAGCAATCTTTTTACATTTTTTATTTTAAAAAATGGGTTTGGCTGTGTAGTCTCTCCATTATACCATATGTATCATCCGATTATTTGAGCCGCTCTATGACTTGTCTACACTGTAACATCTATCACTTGGTTATATGAGCCACTCCCTGAGATGTCTACATTATAACACACAATATGTACCACACTATGACCATGTCTACATTGTAACATATGTAGCACCCAACTATTTGAGGCCACTATGACTTGTCTGTAACATATGTATCACTTGGTTATTTGAGCCACACCCTGATACAGTATATCTACATTGTAACATAGTACAGTACCACCCGATTATTTGATGCACTCTGTGACTTGTCTACATTGTATCATACATATGTATCACCCGATATCTGAGCCATACTGTCTACATTGTAATGGAACAACCACACAGAGCAGTCATGTCGCAGTTGCAGTGAACTCTAATTAAACTAATGAGACTGCACTGTTTAGTGGGTCTGTATTGTCAATGGCCGCGTGGTATTAAAGATGCTTCAGGGCCATTAACAACACAGACCCACTGAACAGCGAACGCAACGTGAGCGCCATGTGGTTTTACCCTTACATACAGGGAGTGCAGAATTATTAGGCAAGTTGTATTTTTGAGGATTAATTTTATTATTGAACAACAACCATGTTCTCAATGAACCCAAAAAACTCATTAATATCAAAGCTGAATATTTTTGGAAGTAGTTTTTAGTTTGTTTTTAGTTTTAGCTATTTTAGGGGGATATCTGTGTGTGCAGGTGACTATTACTGTGCATAATTATTAGGCAACTTAACAAAAAACAAATATATACCCATTTCAATTATTTATTTTTACCAGTGAAACCAATATAACATCTCAACATTCACAAATATACATTTCTGACATTCAAAAACAAAACAAAAACAAATCAGTGACCAATATAGCCACCTTTCTTTGCAAGGACACTCAAAAGCCTGCCATCCATGGATTCTGTCAGTGTTTTGATCTGTTCACCATCAACATTGCGTGCAGCAGCAACCACAGCCTCCCAGACACTGTTCAGAGAGGTGGACTGTTTTCCCTCCTTGTAAATCTCACATTTGATGATGGACCACAGGTTCTCAATCGGGTTCAGATCAGGTGAACAAGGAGGCCATGTCATTAGATTTTCTTCTTTTATACCCTTTCTTGCCAGCCACGTTGTGGAGTACTTGGACGCGTGTGATGGAGCATTGTCCTGCATGAAAATCATGTTTTTCTTGAAGGATGCAGACTTCTTCCTGTACCACTGCTTGAAGAAGGTGTCTTCCAGAAACTGGCAGTAGGACTGGGAGTTGAGCTTGACTCCATCCTCAACCCAAAAAGGCCCCACAAGCTCATCTTTGATGATACCAGCCCAAACCAGTACTCCACCTCCACCTTGCTGGCGTCTGAGTCGGACTGGAGCTCTCTGCCCTTTACCAATCCAGCCACGGGCCCATCCATCTGGCCCATCAAGACTCACTCTCATTTCATCAGTCCATAAAACCTTAGAAAAATCAGTCTTGAGATATTTCTTGGCCCAGTATTGACTTTTTAGCTTGTGTGTCTTGTTCAGTGGTGGTCGTCTTTCAGCCTTTCTTACCTTGGCCATGTCTCTGAGTATTGCTCACCTTGTGCTTTTGGGCACTCCAGTGATGTTGCAGCTCTGAAATTTGGCCAAACTGGTGGCAAGTGGCATCTTGGCAGCTGCACGCTTGACTTTTCTCAGTTCATGGGCAGTTATTTTGCGCCTTGGTTTTTCCACACGCTTCTTGCGACGCTGTTGACTATTTTGAATGAAACGCTTGATTGTTCGATGATCACGCTTCAGAAGCTTTGCAATTTTAAGAGTGCTGCATCCCTCTGCAAGATATCTCACTATTTTTGACTTTTCTGAGCCTGTCAAGTCCTTCTTTTGACCCATTTTGCCAAAGGAAAGGAAGTTGCCTAATAATTATGCACACCTGATATAGGGTGTTGATGTCATTAGACCACACCCCTTCTCATTACAGAGATGCACATCACCTAATATGCTTAATTGGTAGTAGGCTTTCGAGCCTATACAGCTTGGAGTAAGACAACATGCATAAAGAGGATGATGTGGTCAAAATACTCATTTGCCTAATAATTCTGCACGTAGTGTATGTATCACCTGGTCATTTCAGTCACATTATGACATGTATGTTTGTCAGACCAGTAGTTAAGGACGAACAACGGTCGGGACATTTCACGGCAGGCCCCATTCACTTTAATGGCAGGCAAACCTGAAAAACCTTCAGGTCATATTTGCAGCCACCAAATACTTACTAGAAGTGCACAAATAGTCCCACAACATGGACATTGATATACCAGAGGGAGATCAATAGCATAAATTCCCACAAAAAATATGTATTTTAATCAGGGGCCATTTTTATGCGTCTTAAAGGGAAACTCTAAAAAATGTGCCCTGCTGGGGCATAGAACATTTTTATTTCAGGCCACAGGAGTACAGGCCCCAAAAATTAGGCATTCACCTGACAGAAAAGAACAAATGATTATGTGGCTGAGATTAGCTGCGCCACATCTCCAGTGTAAAGTGTGCGCATCCCAAAAATATCTGCGACATCCAGTGTACATTGTCAATAGATGGTGTTCGCTGCGGACAGTGACATTACAAGTGCCACATCTCCAGTGTACCGTGTGCGCCAATTTTTTTTTATCTGTGACATACAGTGTACTTTTTATGTAGACGCTTTGGACAGTGACATTACCGGTGGTATCTTTCCTCATCCCAAATACCTGTGATATTCCATGTATTTTTTTATTAGCCGCTGGTGACAGCATTGACATTATCTGCGGGATATCTCCTGTCTAACGTTTCCACATCACAAATACCTTTTTAATATTTTTTTGCGCAGGCATATCACACCCCTCAATCTGTTTTTTGTGGAAGCAGGAATATCGCACCCATCAATCAGTATTTTGTGGAAGCAGGTATATAGAACCCCTTAATCAGTATTTTGTAGAAGCAGGTATATCGCACCCATCAATCAGTATTTTGTGGAAGCAGGTATATAGAACCCCTTAATCAGTATTTTGTAGAAGCAGGTATATCGCACCCATCAATCAGTATTTTGTGGAAGCAGGTATATAGAACCCCTTAATCAGTATTTTGTAGAAGCAGGTATATCGCACCCCTCAATTAGTATTTTGTGAAAACAGGTATATAGAACAGATGAATCATTATTTTGCAGAAACAGGTATATCGCACCCCTCAATCAGTATTTTGTGGAAACAGGTATATAAAAAACTTGAATCTATATTTGGTGGAAGCAGGTATATCGCACCACTCAATCTATATTTTGTGGAAGCAGGTATATCAAACCCCTTAATCAGTATTTTGTGGAAGCAGGTATATCGCACCCCTCAATTTTTATTTTGTGGAAGCAGGTATATCAATCCCCTCAATCAGTATTTTGTGGAAGCAGGTATATAGAACCCCTGAATCAATATTTGGTGGAAGCAGGTATATCGCACCCCTCAATCAGTATTTTGTGGAAGTAGGTGTATCGCAGGCCTCTTCCCCGACAAGATGGAGGCTGTTGTGAAAGCCCTCATGGAGGCTAGCCTACAGCAGCGGGAGGCGAACAAACAGCAGCAAGAAACTAACCAGCTGCTGTTACAACATATAATGGCGTTGCAAGCAGCAGGAGCAACCCAGAGCACTTTTGATGCCAGGAAAGCTGTTCGGGCCGCCATTCCAAAGATAGGTTCCTCTGATGATGTCAAGACCTACCTGGCAGTGTTTGAGAAAGTCGCCATCCGGGAGAAGTTGCCCAAGACTAATGGGCTGTGATTCTCACTCCATTCCTGTCGTCTGGACCCCAGCAGGTTTTCTTAGATCTGCCCGAGGACCAATTGGCTGATTACCAGGTCATCAAGGGTAAGATATTGGCCAGACTGGGGATGAACGTTTTGGTACGGGCTCAGCGGGTGCATCAGTGGGAGTTTAACCCAGCTGAACCTGCCAGACCCCACTACTATGACTTGTTGCATCATTTACAAAAATGGCTGGAGCCAGAGACACTGAGCCCCGCTGCTATGCTGGACCGGTTGTTGGCTTACATCTTCTGGAGGGCTTTGCCATACACTCTCCAACACTGGGTAGGCCAGGTATCGCCGGGTCGACCTGGTGGAGAGTTTTGAGACCACAAAAAATATATACAGGGGGTTCTTTTGGGAGGGAGCCGGTTAAAGCCAGGAAAGCCCCGCCTTCGACCTGACGGCCAGTTCCAGCAAAGCCTGCTCGGGACGGGCCCCCCGCAGACCAAACTCCAATTATCTGTTGGCTGTGCCAGGAACCGGGTCACATAAGACCTGACTGTCCCTGTCAAGACGAACCCATGGCACTGGCCGCCGGATCCGCCGATCTGCTGCTGCCTGAAAGCATTTGTGAGACGGATCCGGATGCGACATTCCGGTATTCTGAATGCCGGATCCGGCGCTAATACATTCCTATGGGAAAAAATGCCGGATCCGGCGTTCAGGCATGTCTTCAGTTTTTTTCGCCGGAGATAATGCATGCTACGGTTTTCTCTTTTGCCTGATCAGTCAAAACGACTGAACTGAAGACATCCTGATGCAAACTGAACGGATTACTCTCCATTCAGAATGCATGGGGGTAAAACTGATCAGTTATTTTCCGGTATAGAGCCCCCGTGACGGAACTCTATGCCGGAAAAGAAAAGCGCTAGTATGAAAGTACCCTAAGAAATTCACTGATAATCCCGGCACAGCTCAGCTGAATGTAATGATACCTTCCCCTTAGCGATCCATTGCTTCATTCTGAAGAAAAAGTACCTGAAATCCATATGCAAATGAACAGTTCAGTGCACCGAGGGCGGCCCAAGTCACTGTGCACCTTTGCTCCCCCTGCTTCCTCTTTCAGCCCCTCTCTTTCTTAATTGAGAGGGCCAGGCGAGATGACTATGCTGGAACCTGGCCCTGTCAATCAGGAAAGAGAGTGAGGAGCTAACAGAGGAAGCAAGGGTGCACAGAGTGGCTTGGGTCCGCCCTTGGTGCACCTAGTGGCTAATTTGAATACGGATTAAAAGTACTTTTTCTCCAGAATGAAGCAACAGATCGTTAAGTGAAAGGTATTATTAGCAAGATTCTTTTCTGAGACCTTTCTGACCGGTGGGGGTCCGACACCCGGGGTCCCTGCTGATCAGCTGTTTGGGAAGGCAGTGGCACTTGCAGTAATGCCGCGGCCTTCTCTCAGCTTAGTTTAGGCCATGTTACTTCACGTTAATTGGTCACATGGCTTAGGCGCAGCTCATGGGGCTGAGCTGTGATACCAAGCATAGCCACTACACAATGTACGGCGCTGTGCCCGGTGAGCATCTGCTAACATATAGACTGTTGAGGAAGGGTTGAGACGTATGCATATATATCCATGCATGACCGCAAACACGTGCGGGCATGTATGGTATATATGTGCATACATTAACCACAGCATCATGGGACGATGTGCGTAGATGTGCCCAGCGTCTGCGCACGTCTGCCCATGGTGATCCCCAGGGGCTCATGGTGGCCCCTGTGGGAAATATGTGCCTCCTTTAGACCGTGCCCCTTATAATATATATATATATATATCTATAACATTATGCCCCTTATATATGTGTATATATATTATCAGGAGGACATATATATGTATCTGCCCCTTCTTTGATCCAGTGGGGACATATGTATGTCCCCTGTATGTGATGCCCCAGGTATATGAAAGTGTGTGTGTATACACTACGTGCAGAATTATTAGGCAAATGAGTATTTTGACCACATCATCCTCTTTATGCATGTTGTCTTACTCCAAGCTGTATAGGCTCGAAAGCCTACTACCAATTAAGCATATTAGGTGATGTGCATCTCTGTAATGAGAAGGGGTGTGGTCTAATGACGTCAACACCCTATATCAGGTGTGCATAATTATTAGGCAACTTCCTTTCCTTTGGCAAAATGGGTCAAAAGAAGGACTTGACAGGCTCAGAAAAGTCAAAAATAGTGAGATATCTTGCAGAGGGATGCAGCACTCTTAAAATTGCAAAGCTTCTGAAGCGTGATCATCGAACAATCAAGCGTTTCATTCAAAAAAGTCAACAGGGTCGCAAGAAGCGTGTGGAAAAACCAAGGCGCAAAATAACTGCCCATGAACTGAGAAAAGTCAAGCGTGCAGCTGCCAAGATGCCACTTGCCACCAGTTTGGCCATATTTCAGAGCTGCAACATCACTGGAGTGCCCAAAAGCACAAGGTGTGCAATACTCAGAGACATGGCCAAGGTAAGAAAGGCTGAAAGACGACCACCACTGAACAAGACACACAAGCTGAAACGTCAAGACTGGGCCAAGAAATATCTCAAGACTGATTTTTCTAAGGTTTTATGGACTGATGAAATGAGAGTGAGTCTTGATGGGCCAGATGGATGGGCCCGTGGCTGGATTGGTAAAGGGCAGAGAGCTCCAGTCCGACTCAGACGCCAGCAAGGTGGAGGTGGAGTACTGGTTTGGGCTGGTATCATCAAAGATGAGCTTGTGGGGCCTTTTTGGGTTGAGGATGGAGTCAAGCTCAACTCCCAGTCCTACTGCCAGTTTCTGGAAGACACCTTCTTCAAGCAGTGGTACAGGAAGAAGTCTGCAAGGTAAGAAAAACATGATTTTCATGCAGGACAATGCTCCATCACATGCGTCCAAGTACTCCACAGCGTGGCTGGCAAGAAAGGGTATAAAAGAAGAAAATCTAATGACATGGCCTCCTTGTTCACCTGATCTGAACCCCATTGAGAACCTGTGGTCCATCATCAAATGTGAGATTTACAAGGAGGGAAAACAGTCCACCTCTCTGAACAGTGTCTGGGAGGCTGTGGTTGCTGCTGCACGCAATGTTGATGGTGAACAGATCAAAACACTGACAGAATCCATGGATGGCAGGCTTTTGAGTGTCCTTGCAAAGAAAGGTGGCTATATTGGTCACTGATTTGTTTTTGTTTTGTTTTTGAATGTCAGAAATGTATATTTGTGAATGTTGAGATGTTATATTGGTTTCACTGGTAAAAATAAATAATTGAAATGGGTATATATTTGTTTTTTGTTAAGTTGCCTAATAATTATGCACAGTAATAGTCACCTGCACACACAGATATCCCCCTAAAATAGCTAAAACTAAAAACAAACTAAAAACTACTTCCAAAAATATTCAGCTTTGATATTAATGAGTTTTTGGGGTTCATTGAGAACATGGTTGTTGTTCAATAATAAAATTAATCCTCAAAAATACAACTTGCCTAATAATTCTGCACTCCCTGTATATAGATATGTGTGTATGTATTTGCACACATGTCTTTATGTATATACACTTGTGCCTGCATGACAGTATGTATGTGGGCTTATTGCTGCCCATTCATACCCCTGGTTTTGTATGTGTATGTGTTTATAGATGTGCCCCAAGAATCTGTGGATATATATATGTACTATGTATATGTGTATAATTGTGCATATGTGTGTGTGTATATATATATATATATATATATATATATATATTGGCCCTGTATGGCCAGAGGGGGGAAGGTCATAGTGTTATGTCTGTATATGTGGATATGTCTGTATGCCCCTGTATCTGCACACATGTCCATTTATACTTACATTAGAGTTGGGTATATATAGATATGCCCCAATTGTCTTATATGCATGTGGCCAGTTATGTCCCCCAGCCATGGAGCCCCCCCGCCTACCTGCGGGTGATGGCACCAGATGGCTAGATTGTCCAGTTTCTGGTCACTTCAGAAGATCAATAGAGCTCTTTAAAACATGCCCAGCAGGGCTCCCCACCTTCTGTCTAGGGACTGTTTATGACATGGGTGTGTGTGTGTGTGTGGTGCCATGATGTCTTTGGCTGTACAGATTGTGAGCCTCAGGGGGCCAGTTGTCTGCTTCAGTCTGAGTGCATGCATTCCGTCACACGCACACGATGATGTCATTTCCCTACACCTTGGATGGGGGAGGGGGGGTGAGAGTGACTTATATATCAGTCCAAGACAAAGGAAGGGGGTCTCTTGCAACCAGACTAGAACCAGAGACACATGGGGACTGCTGCCTGAAGGAAGAGAGGCCCATTTGCCCCTGGAGATGGCTGAGTATACGCTGGCATGGCATTGTACCTCTGCCCTTGCAGTGCCAACCATATTCACCCCTTCCCTGCCTCCCTTCACTGCTGCCTGCTTACTCCAGTAGCAGCTGAGTGTGTGTTGTGGGGTGGGCTGCTAAGGGATGTATGTACAGCTAGAGTGTGGGGTGGAATTGGGAATTGTATTGTGGTGTCTACGTCTATATGTATATATATATTTATAACCATTGATCTATAAATAGATATAGATATAGCGTATAATTAGATTACGATTATCCCCCCCCCCCCCCCCCCCCCCCCGGTTTACCCTTTCCCTACCCTGATTAACCCCTGCATTGCTGTACAGTTCTGATATTATCCCCATTGTTAATCCTTTGTGTTTGTGGTCGGCTTACACCCCTGTAAGACCACCGTTAACCCTCGGTGTACCCCATAGGGATAGTATAGAACTAGATGGGTGGGTTGTTAATATTACTTGTATGTGTGAACTGTATAGTTAGTTTATGGGTGGAATTGGGAACGTGTAGTGTAGTTTAGGATTGTATATTTAGTGCTGTATTGTTAGGGTATTGCGTGCGTAGTGTATTGTAAGTAATAAATACTGTGTACAACTATCCGTGTAATGTGTTGTTATTAACGATAGTTAGTTTAGTTAGGCGCATGCAGCTAGCGTAGCGATTAGTTTAAAGCATAGCGAAGGTATTGTTGTGGTTATATAAAGCTATAAATAGGCGGAGTCATCAATAGACGGCTCCTCCTAATTAGGAATATTAACTATCGATATTCGCATAATATTGGTGATTAATATTCCCCCCTTTACATAGATAGAGGAAAAATTAAAAGGAAACTCCAGGAAAATCTGGTCCACTGCTTATCTCTCAGAAAACAGAAATCCCATGATGACCGTAAAGGCTATGCTATCCATACAGTTATCATTAAAGAGCATCTGTCAGCAGTTTTGTACCTGTGAACCTGGCTGACCTGTTGCATGTGTGCTTGGCAGCTGAAGACATCTGTGTTGGCCTCATTGCTGAGAAAAATGATGTTTTAATATATGCAAATGAGCTTGTAGGAGCAACGGGGGCGTTGCCGTTACACCTAGAGGCTCAACTCTCTCTACAACTGCCGCGCCCCCTGCACTGTGATTGACACGGCCAGGCAGTGAAAATGTATGAACATGCCAAGCGCACATGCAACAGGTCAGCCAGTTTCATAGGTAGAAACCTGCTGACAGATGCCCTTTAACTGAGTGACAGATATGTGCCCCCTCACAGTATTATGCCCAGGATTGTGCCCCAACAAAGTAATATGGCCAGGATTGTGCCCCCTCACAGAAATATGCCCAGCTGTGCCCCCATTACAGAAATATGGCCAGGGCTGTGCCCCCTCACAGGAATATGCCCAGATGTGCCTCCTCACAGAAATATGCCCAGCTGTGCCCCCATTACAGAAATATGCCCAGGATTGTGCGCCCTCACAGGAATATGCCCAGCTGTTCCCCCTCACAGAAATATGCCCATCTGTGCCCCCTCATGGAAATATGCCCTCTGTTGGAAATCATGTGCCCACCTGTGCTCCCCATGCCCGCTGTGGCCCCTCACAGAAATATGCCCAGCTGTGGCCCCTAACAGAAATATGCCCAGCTGTGGCCCCTCACAGAAATATGCCCAGCTGTGGCCCCTAACAGAAATATGCCCAGGGACACTGTATTGCTTGAGGATGTGGATTGGTTGCCACAAAAAAGGCCCGGAGAAGGAGGACAGACTGATTGGGACTGCTGGCCACAAAATCTGGTGATGCCATGTCATGTGCACGATTACTTTAATTGCATATTATTTGCGATAAATGAAATAATTACGAATATTCGATTTCGACGAATATAATACGAATATTCAATCGAATATTCACGAAATATCGCAAAATCGAATATGGCACCTCCCGCTCATCACTATTAGTGGCATCACCAGTTCCTGAGCTGGCCACAATATAAGAAAATCTGTCCCTTGCAGGTTTTTCAGAGGTTTTAGCCATACGTTGGCTCTGCTCTTTATTGCTTCCAGGGCCACCACCCTTCTCCTCTGATGTCTCCTCCTCCTCAGCACCCCTATCTGGCTTCGAGGTCCTGCCCAACATACAATCAACATTATAATCCTCATCATCGGCTCCAGTTTTATCACACTGTGTCATGGTGGCTTCCTTGAACCCCCTCCAAATTCCCTCCTCTGTATTTTCGCTGACTGCCAATGCCGCTAATACTACCTTCATCTCCACCACCTTGGCTATAAGTGCCACTACTACTACTACTACAACCAGTATGCGTTTCTGCAGGACCGTGCAAATTCCTAATGGTTAATGAGGTCACCTCTTTAAGTCGAACCATCCAACTTTATGTATACAGGCAAAACACCGGATTCACCAGATATCCTTCTCCCACAACAGCTCCTGTGAGACACCAAAACCGCACCAATAGTAATGTACTGGAAATAACTGCTCACGCGCACTCTTTACTGATATACTCACAAGCGCAGGTGGAATGCAGGCACATCCAAACCAATATAAACATCTTGTATTCCTCCTTCTCACGCAATTCCTATAGGAAGTTAAAAGTTGTTCCAATAGTGAAGAACCGCCGTTCACTTTGACATAATGTTTTTTTATTATACTCACATGCGCAAATAGAAATACATACAAAATAAAACAAGTCAACGGCTAGTGCTCCTGCCCGACCAGGGTTTCGCTCCAAGCTTCATCAGGAGCGTAACCTCAAACTCTCACATAGGTCTTTAAATATCCTCATATTACCTCTCCCCTTCCTTCCCCTCATCTTGGTATTCTTTCATTAAAACCTCCTATTTAAAATCAACACCTATTCGCTCCTAATTCACCTGCAAAATGTGTATCAAATGGATGTTCCGCCCCCCTCTTTTATTTTTCACATTTACCGCCTAAAGTTTTATCAGTTTTTGTACATCACAGGGTCCATTCATAAATCCTATACTGCACCGTCCAGCCGAGGGAACATCACGTGGTTTTCCCCAACCAATCCTGTATGAGCAGGCAGACCCAGGTTCGCAACTCACTCCAATTATAGAGTATTGAGTAGCGCAGAGTGAATCTACCTATTCCGTCAGGCATGGTTTTAGATTGAATTCCCGGTTCAGACCCTGCGGCTGGATTGTGTCCAGCTCATACATCTACCTCACTTCGCAACGGTCTATCTTCGCTACGGGATCTCCTCCCCGCCAGTTCCCCTTCACCAATTCTATTCCCATAAAGGTAAGTCCTCTTGGATTTTTTTGGTGAGCAATTTTAAAGTGTAAAGAAACTCCATGTGTTTCAAGACCTTTCTTAATATTTCTTATATGTTCCTGCACACGGGTTTTGAGCTTCTTCATTGTGCGACCTACATACTGGAGGCCAAAAGGGCACTCCAAGCATGTGGACCATCCCCGAACTCTCACATGTCATTTCGCCGACAATTTTAAAATCCTTATCTCATTTATTTGAATGTAGTATAGACTCCTGTCTCTTTTTTATCATTCATCCTATCCTTACAGGGGAGGCAGAACCCACACCACGAGAATTTATTCTGCCCTTTCTTTCAACTCTGTGTGTGAATTATTCCCCTATCTTGCCCCGCGTTCTTCAGTACCGATATCTGTTTACTAGTAAATTACTTAGCCAAATTATGTTTTCTTATGTACTTATGGACATCTAAAAATGCCTCAAATTTGTTCAATCCCTTAGTCGGTGTAAATTTCAGGCCCCTCCCTGAACACACTCTTTTCTTGCTCTGAGAGAACATAACTACTCAAGTTGAAGATTCCTGCTACTGAAGAACGCGGGGCAAGATAGTGGAATAATTCAAACACAGCTACATGAAAGATCAAAGTTTTTTGCAAAAAATAATGAATGCCTGCAGGCATTTAAGAGAGGTGTGCTGAAAGAAATAGAGAAGATCGAATGTGAAACCTAGGGCATATAACCTAACAAAGGATGAAAAAGCGGCATCGAAAATCTGAAAAAAAAAATGCAATATAGTTATAAAGCTGGCGGATAAAGGAGGAGGGTTGGTGATAATGGACACCCAGAAATATGAGGCGGAGTTACAGAGGCAGTTAGCAGATAAGGAAACCTAGCTCCTTTTGAAGAAAACCCCACTACCAGAGTATAAATTAGAGTTAGATAAATTGCTACAAAGAGGTTATAAGGAAGGAGTTATTAATAAAAAAGAATATGAGTCTTTAACCATAAAAACCCCAGTAACACCCGTTATATATACCACCTGCCGAAAGCCTAAGTTGACCTATTGTCGGAAACAATTCTCTAACCAGCAGATTAACAGCGTACATCGATTATTTTCTTCACAGTTATGTTATTAAATCACCATCTTATTTAAAAGACACATTGAATTGGTGAATAGTTGAGGACCCTGTGGTGAGGATGTATGGTTGGCAACTGTCGACGTCACCTCTCTTTATACTATTATCCCCAAGGAATTAAGTTTGAGAGCAATAAAGGAAGCAGGGAGGGAGGGCGTTTCAAAACTAGAAATAAAGAGAAAGGGGAAGAGGTTAAGCTGAATAAAGATTATCGCTATTCCTTTCTAACCCAATAGACTGCACAAGCCGGTCTTGTAAAGAATGCGATTCGAAAAAAACTGGGCAGTACTTAAAAATGATCCTGTCCTGGGAAAAGAAATCCCAGATTGTCCTGATGTTATTTTCTGAAAAGTTCCCAATCTTCGTAACCATTTAGTGCATAGTGCCATCTCTATAGATAGTGGAAAGAATAAATTCTCGTGGTGTGGGTTCTGCCTCCCCTGTAAGGATAGGATGAATGATAAAAAAGAGACAGGAGTCTGTAGTACATTCAAATAAATGAGATAAAGATTTTAAAATTGTCAGGGAAATGACATGTGAGAGTTCGGGGATGGTCCACATGTTGGAGTGCCCTTGTGGCCTCCAGTATGTAGGTCGCACAATGAAGAAGCTCAAAACCCGTGTGCAGAAACATATAAGAAATATTAAGAAAGGTCTTGAAACACATGGAGTTTCTTTACACTTTAAAATTTGTCAGCAAAAAAAAATCCAAGAGGACTTACCTTTACGGGAATAGAATTGGTGAAGGGGAACTGGCGGGGAGGAGATCCCGTAGCGAAGATAGACCGTTGCGAAGTGAGGTGGATGTATGAGCTGGACACAATCCCGCCGCAGGGTCTAAACCGGGAATTCGATCTAAAACCATGCCTGACGGATTCAGATTCACTCTGCGCTACTCAATACTCTATAATTGGAGTGAGTTGCGAACCTGGGTCTGCCTGCTCATACAGGATTGGTTGGGGAAAACCACGTGATGTTCCCTCGGCTGGACGGTGCAGTATAAGATTTATGAATGGACCCTGTGATGTACGAAAAGTGATAAAAATTTAGGCGGTAAATGTAAAAAATAAAAGAGGGGGGCGGAACATCCATTTGATACACATTTTGCAGGTGAATTAGGAGCGAATAGTGTTGATTTTAAATAGGAGGTTTTAATGAAAGAATACCAAGATGAGGGGAAGGAAGGGGAGGGGTAATATGAGGATATTTAAAGACCTATGTGAGAGTTTGAGATTACGCCCCTGATGAAGCTTGGAGCGAAACCCTGGTCGGGCAGGAGCACTAGCCGTTGACTTGTTTTATTTTGTATGTATTTCTATTTGCGCATGTGAGTATAATAAAAAAACATTATGTCAAAGTGAACGGCGGTTCTTCACTATTGGAACAACTTTTAACTTCCTATAGGAATTGCGTGAGAAGGAGGAATACAAGATGTTTATATTGGTTTGATGTGCCTGCATTCCACCTGCGCTTGTGAGTATATCAGTAAAGAGTGCGCGTGAGCGTTATTTCCAGTACTTTACTATTGGTGCGGTTTTGGTGTCTCACAGGAGCTGTTGTGGGAGAAGGATATCTGGTGAATCCGGTGTTTTGCCTGTATACATAAAGTTGGATGGTTCGACTTAAAGAGGTGACCTCATTAACCATTAGGAATTCGCACGGTCCTGCAGAAACGCATATAGACACTGTGAATTGAGCCCACTTTACTTTTGGGACTTGCAGCGGTAAATAATTGAGGCAACGTATTGGAGTTTTATATTTTACTACAACCAGTATACCTATGCATTGGGTTCCCCATTTCCATCTTAGCATCCTGCTCATGGTGTTTCAATGCTGACTGTTCTCACACAAGTCATCAACAAGAAGACTACCTTGATCACCTTCCATGTCGGTTTTGTTGATTCTTCTAAGGCTACTTTCACATTAGCGTTTTTCTTTTCCGGCATAGAGTTCCGTCACAGGGGCTCTATACCGGAAAATAACTGATCAGGCATATCCCCATGCATTCTGAATGGAGAGCAATCCGTTCAGGATGCATCAGGATGTCTTCAGTTCAGTCATTTTGACTGATCAGGCAAAAGAGAAAACCGTAGCATGCTACGGTTTTATCTCCGGCGAAAAAAACTGAAGACTTGCCTGAATGCCGGATCCGGCATTTTTTTCCATAGGAATGTATTAGTGCCGGATCCGGCATTCAAATACCGTATTGCCGGATCCGTCCTTCCGGTCTGCGCATGCGCAGACCTTTAAAAATGAGGGAAAAAAAACAAAACGGATCCGTTTTGCCTGATGACACCGGAAAAACGGATCCGGTATTGCAATGCATTGCAATGCATTTTTCTGACTGATCAGGCATTTTTCAGACTGATCAGGATCCTGATCAGTCTGAAAAATGCCTGATCAGTCAGAAAAAATGACATCCGTTTGCATACAGTTTGCCTGATCAGGCAGTCAGTTCAGGCAACGGAACTGCCTGCCGGAATCAAACAACGCAAGTGTGAAAGTACCCTTAGGGAAAAAAGGTTCCCCACTAGAAAGAGGCAGTGAAGACCAGGGATGATTCTAGCCTTTCTGCTGCCTGAAGCAAAAATTTAAATGGAGTCCCCCTCCCCGTATGATTGTGTTTCCGGTGAGCATTGTTCCCCCGCTCCTGTGACCCAAGTTGCAGCTTCGTGATTACATCAATGCGATCTCCTGCGCCAGGCCACAGGCAGCTCGATGACTGGGTTACATGACCACGTCATTGCACTGCCTGTGACCTGGCGGAGGAGGTTGTAATGTCATCTCGACCATCGGTGTCATTCTACTGTCTCATAGGCTTCAGGCCTAGTGACATGAGGCCTATTAGACTGAATTGTTGGGACGGGAGACAGAGACTCCGGTGTCCAGAAGCAACCTGCTGCCCCCCTCAGAGTCAGGTCGGTTGCAACCTGAGATTCTCATCTCACCTCATAGTTGAAGCAGATCTGGTGAAGACAGAGACGATGCAAGGCAAAGGCTTATCTGGAGGAGCAGGAGGAAAGAGCTGACCCCTGGCTCAAAGGCGTAGTGCCAGACTCAGAGGTGACATCAATATCACCCTGCAGATAAGTGGAGCGAGCCATCCAGCCCACAATATCATTCTCTTTGTCCTCAATAATAATCCGGCACCTACCGGAAATGACAGGGAACTCTGCTGTTACTGATATTTGCACTGCTACAGCCAACCACAACCTCACTTCTGGATAAGGAGGCCTTGGTCTTTTGTTTTCCACTCTGTCCTTTATCAGACATTTTATTATGAGGCATATTTATACAGTGACAAGTCACAGGTTTGGTACACTAGATTATTAAATGGGAGCAAAACTGTTTTTGTTTTTTTTTTGTAATTAACAGTGATAAAATGAAACATCTCTTTCCAGAAACAGATGGGACACTTGCAATGAGCCGGACCAGTGGTATTGTTACACGGACGCCTAATTATGCAGTGGGTCAAGATATGAGTATAATAGTCTTTAGTTTTGTTTGTGACGCCAATTGCAGCGTGCGCAGGGTACTAACACAGGGCCCTTTAAGGTGTTGTAACTCACGTACCAGGTTAGGAATGCCAGAGTGGTGTAATGTCTCTGTATGGTAGTGGTAGTGGGGTCAACGGTGTCTCCTACCTGGGTACGGCTGGACTCCTGGATCCTGGCTCACTTGCAATAAATTGAGTGTGGTGCTAGTAGGAGTAATTGAGGAATTTGCAGCATTAATTTAGATCCAGACCTTTGGTAAAGTTCAAACTTGGCTTTACTGGTAGTAGTTTTCATCCAAGCAAGGTACAGCACTAGTCTTTGGTCCCAGCAGGTATTGGCAATGTGTGTCAGGAATGTATCTTCTGCTCTATCATGTGCCTGGAGATTTTGTAGGCAAGGACGTCTGCTTAGTAGCTCTGTAATGTGGCAGGAATTTATCTTCTGCACTATCTATCATCTGCTGTGTGGAGACTGACTAGCTGAGGAGGAATATGGCTTCTCCTGGGTCTCTGAACTTTGACTCACAGTTAGCTTCACAGGATATGCTTCTTCCTGGAATTCTGGAGTTGTCTGCTTGCTTCCTTCCATCTGAGGCTACAAGGCTCAGGCTGGGGATGATGATCAATTGTCTCAGCCGAAACAAGATCCTGGCTGGATTCCCTATAACTGGGAGCTCCTACACGCACAGCCTTCCCCAAGCCGTGGTGGCTGGCACACTGGCTAACTTCCTTCCCTCCCCATGAGGCAGGATATGGGCACAGCCACTCTGCTCACAGAGGGGGGAGTAAACTGGAATGAACTTGCTGAACACATTGCTGCCGCCTGCTGGTGAACATAGAAATTACAGCAATAAATATGTAACAAAGATTTCAATGCACATTTGTGAGGACATTATATGAAATTACATTAGATGACAATGTAGATACACTTAACAGGTTGTAGCGGGGTAAAAGAGTTTCGTAACACAACTCTGGGGTGTTACATTCCCCCTTACTTCGAGTTAAGCCGCCCTTGGCTTATGCTTAGGAGGGAGAGGAACCAGCTCTGGGGTACCCAAATAAGTAAAAAGTGTATTACACATATGACATACATAGACAAAACATATAACGGCTACCCTAGGTTCCTGCCCACATGAGTAGGGTGTCCTATGTAACAGTTTCCCTCTCGGTATAACCAGTGAACCAAGATACTGCACTAAGCAAACAATACTGACTAACTACTGAAGTGTTCTGGCCTTTAAACACCAAAGAAAGCATGGGGGTGTTTTTACTCCGTAGTCCCGACATTATGTAATGGAATGCCTGCAAATGGAAGGGTGGATTTATCCTGTATTCCCTTCCCTGCACCAAAGTCTGAAAAATATGGCCTAAAGCACGATCACTATTGTGACTATGGGTAGCTGAATGTGGCTCTAAGGTTTGAGGCGCCATACCATAGGCAAAGGCTCAGAAGGGGAGGTATTTAGTGTCTCCATTCCCTTTTGGCAATGTCAAAGGAGGAGGGTATGATAATCCCATGGAACTCCTGGAAGAAACACCTCAGGATGGGAGCAATCCTGAACATATAACCAATGGGAAGGAGGGGTCTATGACTTCTGACCATTCCCGAAGCAGCAGGGTTACTCGTGTATTTACTAGATCTGCCAGGACTTACCACTTGGTCCTACCCTGGGTACCTAGGATATATAACACCTGGTGTAGGCTATTAGTATTAAGCATCCGCATAGGCAGTCCGTATGAAGGGGTGAAAGAACAAGAGCTGTAAAGCAAGGCATACTGGAGTAAGTTGCTTGATTTCTGGTTAAGTGCAATGTTAAGTGCAATCATCACAAATAGTGCAGGAGGTCACATTGCGGCACCTGGAAAAGAATACACACAATGGGCATATTACACTTAAACATTACATAACATGTAAACTGGTACAATTAGTGCAAAATTATCACATAGGAATCACAAAGAGCTCAGGTATACATTTGAGTCTTTTCTTTGGGTGCAAGCTTTTTATGTTGCATTAAAGATTTTTGGAAAATAGTGCAAATTTTATTAGTGCAAGGGTAGGCTCAAAAATAACTTGAGTCCTTCTTTTCCTTGAAGTGCTTGATGTTGAATACTCTGGAAACTGTAAAAGTCAATTGTAATCCACAGGAATGATAAAAGTTAATTGCAATCCAATGGGCAATATAAAATGTCATTTAAAAGCACATAAAATAGCAGCGTAGTTTAGAACCGTAATTCCATAAGGTTATCAAGTAACCTGAGAAAGGGGGTGAAACAATGAGAACTTGGATGCAAGGGGTTAAATGATGATGGAGGGAGTCCTTACAGTACATGACCATCAGGGTGAGGACAAAATAGGGCAACCTGGAAAGAAAAACAATAAAAACAATGCCAACGGGTCCTCACTCGTCAGGAACAGTCCATGACGTGGCTCCCAATAGTCCTTATTTTTTAAAAGGATGCATTTAGAGAAGGACGTCCATGTCCCCCTCGCTGCTAGAGCTGCTGAAGCGCATTAGGGGGTGCTCTTGTCTCTGCTAGCTCAAAGTCGCAGCTGTAGTAGTACGCCACTGCCCTCTAGTGGTGTCTTTGGGTGGTGGCTGAGCAGACAGCCTGTTGAATGCAGTTGTGACCTGTTGCAAGCCGGGATCCCTAGCCAGTGCAGAGGCGGTTAAAACCTCCAGCTGAAGGAGTTCTGGTAGGCAAACAGAGGGTGCCTGGGGCAGTTTCCAAGGTAGAACATATGGCTGCACACTGGGGTTAAATGTTAGAACAGAGTTATTAATCTGGCCCACCCGCAGTGTTGGTGGGGCAGCCAGGTCAGGGATGAGTGGCTCAGGCTCAGGCTGCGGCTGTTCCCTGAAACGTAATCTGCCACCCTGGGTTTCTTGCAGACATCTCACTTTCCCTGCAGAGCCTGGGTCCTCCTACCAGGTCTCTGGGGTAACGGCAGGGGTTAAAGGTTTGGCCAGCAGGGTCACTCCGGCAGCAAATGGGCCTTGGATTGAGCGCATGGGAGTGTGTTCCACCTGGTCCCATGCGTACAGGTTGTGACAGGCCTGGGGCAAGTAGTGGCGCTTAACAGAGCGGCGGCCCACAGATATCTCAGACCCAGAATGACTGTCCTGTAGGAAGCCCACTCCTCTTTCAACAGAGAACCAGAGCACAGTCCCAGTGCGTCTGGTTAATTTAGGGTCTCCTGGCTGGGGATCATCTATTACTTGTTTAACCCATTCTTCCACGGCTGATTTATATTCCCAGGCCGTCTGGGCATGGGTAGTGATCTCTGTGGGGACCTCGGGATTTAAACGTCCCACTCTGGCGGTATTGGCTCTGGGCGGCGGAGTGGAAGTTCCGGCCGCCTCCGCCGCACCAAAATGCATTCCGTTCCGTTTAGTTGCGTTCCCAGACCGGAGAGCAAACCGCAACATGTATTTTGCTTTCCGTCCTGGGATGCGGAGCACGACAGATCCCGCATGACCCCCAATACAGGTCAGTGCGGACGGATCCGTTTTCTCTGACACAATGTGCCACAACAGAAAACGGATCTGTCCTCCATTGACTTTCAATGGGTGATTTAGATGGCCAGCTCGGCAGCAGGCCCTCACCCCTAATGTTTAAGAGGGTCAGCTCAGCGGCAGACCCTCACCCCTAATGTTTTTGAGGGTCACCAGCAGGCCATCAATCATAATTTCTCAAGGCCGTGTATGAGGCCCTCCTTTATGTGTATTAGAGCGCCGGTTCCTTGTAATATTTGGCAGCCCTTGCCCTTAGTGCATAGGCTTTATGAGTGTAGGAGTCCCACTACCTGAACAATTGTACCACAATGTGAATGAGGTCCCTCCTTTATGTGATATACAGGTTGTATCGGAGCCTCTTCCTTGTAATTTTTGGCAGCACTTGCACTTTATATACAAGTAAGTATACAGGAAAGAATGTTTCCTCTAAAAACAATTTTATCTTCGGTTTTGTGCGCATTATTGTCAGTCTGTAAAAGTGGAGTACTACTCGGACAACATGGTTCCCAGCAGCGACCTGGGAGTCCAAGATGCATCCAGACATCCTCCCCAAGCTGTTCCCGAACCATTTCTGTGGTGTTTCCATCAATTTCTGACCTTTTACTATGAACCAGGCGCCCCCCCCTCTTCAGAGCAGGGGGTTCCTGGCTTAATGCTCGTGTTCTCCCATTGACTTCCATTGTGCTCGGGGGCTCGGTAGAGCCCCCGAGCATCCCAAAGTGTTCTACTCGAGCACCCAAGCACTTTGGTGCTCGATCAACACTAATAATAGGCTATGGTGTCGCACTGCGACATGTGACATGCTGCGACACGACAGTTGCAAAACATCCTTTCAAGATGGATTTTTCTGCGAAATGTCGTGTCGCAGTCACAGCATGTCACATGTCGCAGTGCGGCACCATAGACTATCATTATAAAAATTGTCGCTCGACATTGGTGCGACATCAATGTCGCGTGACACATGTAGCAGTGTAGTTTTGCCCTATGTGTAGTGTGACTTATTGTCGTGCGACACATGTCGTCGTGTAGCCCTAGCCTAAAGCTGACCTACAGCAGTGACGAAAAATGGCTGGCTTGTTATGGAAACCTGGAGTAAAACTGTGTATATGAGGAGACTAAGGGCCTGCAAGCTTCTATTGGGGACATGTGACCGTGTGTATGGCAGTTGGGATATGAAGAGAAAGACTTGCAGACCTTCTTTACATATTGTGGGGATTCGCTTTGGTAGGCAGGGTAAGCGGACGCAGTACAGAGGCAAAAACAAGGTTTAAATCAAAGTTCAGTGTTTATTCACACATAGCAAGAAAACAAGCCAAAAGAAAGTGTTCAGTTTTGGTGCCTGTTCACACCACACAAAGTTCACAGTGCAAAAAGACGTCACCTGGTCAGCAGATGATTTTCACCCAGAGTCCGCAGCAGTCTTTAGTGGCCTGTTTCCCCAGCCTATGGCTCACACAAACAGATCCCTCAGTGTCTCAGACCACAGACTCCTCAGCTCCTCTGTCATGGAGGATAATCCACACCACCTGAACATGCTGGCTGGGTTTTTTATATTCCAGCCAAAACCCGGCCTGGAACCGTGGGGAACAGCCACCCACCCTGCTCTTTGGCTGCTCCCAATAAGAACCGGCCCGGATTGGCTTTACAGCCATTCTAACAGTTGAAGTGTCAGATTGCACTACAGACCTGACACTTCAGGAAAGAACCCGGTTCTTACCTCACCGAGGCCAGGAACCTCGGTGACACGTATCTTCCGTCAAAGACGGCTCCTTGTTCCTTCTTACAATATATATATATTGAGTTAATTGTTACAAAGTAACTCTTTCCTTGAATTTTAATAAACAGAGGTGGATCTTATAAAACAAAAATACGGTATATATCGGGTAAACTGCACAACTCTATGGCTGCGGCGTGACTGTCTGTTATATTCTCCCGATTGATCTGAGTTGTGCAATCACTTCCATCATGGCGTATGTGAATGAGCTTATCGTCCTCCACTAGTAAGCTTATGGTGGCCCACGCCTGTCTGTTTTTCTTGTCCCAGTCCTGATCATAGTCCTGTGGCCTCTCTGTGGTGGTGACCTCCCACAAGACATCTCTGGATAATAACATTTCCACTTTAAACTTCCATAGCTGATAATTTTCATTGTTCAGCTTGGCCACTGGGAGTTTAACCTCTGAGTTTCCGGCCATTCTCCCTCCCTTATATATGAACTTGCTTGTCTACAGGAGATGTCACTGGAAATCTTTCTTATGTCGATCTCCGCATCAGCAAAACTGTCTCCTGCTCGGGGCTTTGTTCTGCCAGGGCTGCGCCTGGTCACTGGGCTTTATCCGGTCACTGGGCCCATAACCTGTTGCAAAGTATGATTGCTGGGTGCAGCGGAGTCAATTCAGATCAAACGTAGTGGAGTAACAGGAACTGGCTTTATTGGAACATGCGTGCAATGACAGAAGGTCACCTTACATGGTGAATGGCACAGACAGCAAAAAGAAATCAGTGAGTTCACCTCAATGTACAGGAAATACAACACATCATAGAAATGCATAGAAAGACCACAAGTGAGCATTAGTAACAGTGACATCTAGTGTTATAACTGTGAATTGCAGTCAATCCAGCAATAGACTAAGCTGTAAGTTGTTGTATATCCAACACATTCATCCTTGATTCTGGGGTGAAATTGTGACCTGATACAGAAAGTTTTGCAGTGTTTTTTTTTTTGTTGTATACTGTATAAGTACATCCATTCATCCTTGATTCTGGGGTTAAATTGCGGCCTGATGCTACAGATTTTATGGTGCTCAAATTATATTACACGTAAATATATCCATTAATCCCTTTTTGTGGTGTTGGTATGAGATTTCTGCCTGATACTACTGGTCTTTTACCATTACAGTTACATTAAAGTACGTCCGACAAACAGGTGACAGGCCCTTCTAAGGGAACGGGCAGTGGCTAAAATGTTTCTGGAGCTGGCAGAGGTAGCAGCAGAAGAATGGGGGGTGGTAGCAGCAGTTGCAGCAACAGGCCTGAGCTCCCAGACAAGCTCTGTGCCCCCATCTGTCCTGAACCTGCCTCTTTCATTTTCGTTTTTTTCTGCTCGAGAAGTATTGTATGTGTTGGCTCGACTCCACTTTTCAGTGAGCCAACGGCATTCAATACTTCTAGAGAACAGTCAGCAGCTACTGCCCAGCCAAGATCTGGAGGTGAGATCTGCTGCTTCCTCCAGTAGGCGGGCAAGTAGCGATGATGAGAGTCGCATGGGAGCTGTTGTTGCAAGCAGTCAGTCCCGTGGCCCTGAGGGTGACATCAGTGATGTGCAGACAGTAGCTGATGATGATGTAGCCAATCACACGTGGGAGCCGGGTGAAGAGGGGGCTTCCTCTTCATCAGGAGAAGAGGGTGGCAGCTTGCCCGTGAGGCAGCGGCTGAGCCAGCAGAGTAGTAGCATGGCCGTGAGTCAGCAGGGTGGCAGCAGTGGGAGTTCTGGAGCCAAACGTGCCTGGGGTAGACCATCTGCTAAGCAGGAGTCGACCTGTCCGGAAAGAACTGGCAGTGCACGGGTTCGCAGAGGCAGCGGCTGCAGGCAGTTAACACAGAGTGATGGGGGAAAAATGCCCTACTTGGCGATGTGGGAATTTTTTATCAAGCCACCGGAGGACATCAGCATGGCCATTTTTACAATCTGTGAGCAGAAAGTGAAGCGTGGCCAGGGTGCCAATGTTGGCACCACGGCCCTGCGTCAACAATAAATTGGCCTGGGAAAACCGTGGCACTAATGTAGTGGTACAGCCTAACGTAGCAACCGCTGCATCACCCAGTTACCTGCACCCCTGCTCCAGCAGTCAAGGACTCCACCACCTCAGCAGAAGGGAGCTGTGTTTCCTTCCCATTATCTACTGGTCCTGATGCTCCTGCTCCTCCTCCTACTCCTAGTCACTTGTTTTGTGAGCAATCGATCAACGAGGCGATTGCAAAAAGACAACAGTATGTGTGCACTCATCCAATAACGCAGAAACTGAACATGCTCCTGGCCAAGTTGCTGGTACTACAGTCCCTCCATTTCCATGTAGTGGACTCTGCACCTTTCAGAGAACTGATGGCTTGTGCAGAGCCAAGGTGGAGAGTCCCAAGCCGTCATTACTTCTCCAAAAATGCTGTACTAGCCCTGAAGGAGTATGTTGAACAGAAGGTGGGCCAGTCCTTGAGCATGTTGGTGTCTGCTAAAGTTCATGGCACCGATGTGTGGAGCTATAACTACTGGTCAAGGACAATATATGTCCTTTATGGCCAACTGGGTAAATGTGGCTCCTGCACAGCCACACCAGCAACTTGGCCAGGGACAGCACTGCTGGCTCCACGTTCTCTAGCTCCACCCTCCACATGTTGGAACAACTATATGAGCAGAGGAAGGCCATCAACGATTTCTTGATGATGAAGGCAGACTGGAGCACTCCCCTGTGTAACTTCGACATTAGCCGCCAGTGGCAGCTTACACCTGCCATTTGCTCAGGCCCTTTGAGGAGGCTACTTTATTTGTCAGTCGCCAGTACTACAGGATGAACAACATCATTCCACTCCTTCGAGTCCTGGGGAAGATGCTGATAAATCTGGCTGAACAGGGACAGGAGATGTGGCGCCTACATCTCATGGCCACCTGAGCCCTGTGAGGGCTAAAATGGAGGAGATGGAGAAGCACATTCACGCACAAGCAATGTATACAGAAATGAGTGGTTTTTCTGCACAAGTGACAGGAGAGGAGCAGGAGGAGTTAGAGGGTGATGTGGAAGACCAGGCAGATGACCCTGAGACACTGTGGCAGTATGCAGTGGAGGTGGAGGCAGGGAGTTCCTCTGAGTCCCTTGCGCAAATAGCCCGATGCATGCTGAGTTGCTTGCATAGTGACAGTCTTTTTATCAACATTCGGCAGAGAGATGACTACTGGCTCTCCACCATGTTAGACTCTCCCTACTGCTCCAAAATAGGGAGTCTTTTTGCCACCCACTGAGAGAGAGGATAAACTGAACTACAACCGAGACATCCTATGTAGTCAGTTGGCTGCTGCCTATGTGCGCCATCGCCCATCCTCACGAAGGTCTGAGCAGAAGAGCTCTCTGTGCTCACGTTCCACTGCCATGACTTCTGGAGGGGGGTGGGGGGCAGGAGCAGCACCACCTTCATCAGCAGCAACTTAAGTCTGCGGTCTCTAATGAGCAGTTTTATTCACCTGCCTACTGAAGAAACCACCCACTAGCAACAGCAAGACATGGAGAAGAACCTGAACCAGCATTAGACTGCACCCTGCTGTCCGACATCCAAGATCCCCTGGATTACTGGGCAGTCAAACTTAATCTGTGGCCGCAACTGGACAAGTTTGCCACAGACAAGATTTTTTTTGGGGTTGTTCTTATGACGGATGAGAACAATGGCAAAATAACAATGATGTAAACACAAACTTACTGCTGACACCCTCTCCACTCTGTCAGGGGGACACTCCTTGTCTCAGCATGTAACAGAACAGATTCTGTAGAAATCGATGTGGAATCAGTTGACGACGGTGTAAAAGGAGTGCGCTCTTTCACTCTATTGTAGAATCTTGGGCCACTTCACAGTTCTTTATACCTGATGTTAACAATGACCTGTAAGTCTGAGTCCAGACTTGAGTTATTTGGTCAGTTTTGGCCCCGTAACTGACTAAATAAGTCAACTGCCGGTCATACAGACACAAATTAACTATTTCCAGCTCATCCCCCTTTGACCTTCTTGGGACAGGAAACAGAGAGGTTAAAAGGTCCCTCCAACCTACACCCACCAGTGTTTTTACTGTCCCTACAGGGGATAGACGCAGAGAGGTTCCCTGCTCTAGGGTTGAAGAGATTCTACAAGAACTTTTATGGCCTAAGGCTGGGACTAGGATCGGGGGCTTTCCGACCTCTCCTTCCAGGCTTCGAATAGCCTTGCTAACACCTCTCGGGGAAGAGGTCCCTTAGCAGCCTGGAACCTGGCGGAGTCTGAGCCTATAGGTGGCTTCTCTGATGGCCTGGGTTCGGTCGGTGGGTTTATCCTCATCCTTCCTACCCTATAAAGTGGCTGTGCCAGTAAACCCCTTATGTGGGTCCCTCTGGCTTGCTCCTAACCCCGATGAGTGGGTAATGCAGCTGGTGGCTACCTCACTATGTACAGCTATGGGTTTATGGAGCTTAGATCTGCTGTTTCTTAATGGAGTTTATCAGGATCGCTCCTCAGTGCGCCTGAAAGAGTCAGCAGCTGGACCGGGCCTTGTTGTTGGTTGCCTTACCAACGCTCCGTATGCAAGTGTTGACAAATGCTTGCATGACAATATTGGTGATTGCTTTGGCAGCACATATTCCAAGACTGGTAAGTAAACCATGCAAACTATTTGTCAGGTAAGTAAACCATGCATGTGTTTAACCAGCTGGATTGCCTCAACAGTTCTAATTACTTAAATTGAGAATCTGTTTGTAGATCTAAATAGGAGCTCAGATGATAGTAGCATCACCTGTTTCTTTAATCAGGACTGAATGTGGAGTTAAAATTTTCAGCCTGGATTTAATTGACAAGACTTAAATCTCTCAGGCTAGCAACCTAGCTTAGTATGTCTGACTTGATTCCTTATCTAGGAAAAATTTACACTTTGCCTGGTTGTGCCACCTCATGGCCTCTGTGCCTGGAAACGTGCCGCTTCATGGCTGTGCCTGGCATGCAGCCTCATGGCCTCTGTGCCTGGCATGCAGCCTCATGGTCTCTGTGCCTGGCGTGCAGCCTCATGGCCTCTGTGTGTGGTGTGCAGCCTCATGGCCTCTGTGTCTGGCGTGAAGCCTCATGGCCTCTGTGCCTGGCGTGAAGCCTCATGGCCTCTGTGCCTGGCGTGCAGCCTCATGGCCTCTGTGCCTGGTGTGCAGCCTCATGGCCTCTGTTCCTGGCGTGCAGCCTCATGGCCTTTGTGCCTGGCGTGCATCCTCATGGCCTCTGTGCCTGGCGTGCATCCTCATGGCCTCTGTGCCTGGCGTGCAGCCTCATGGCCTCTGTGCCTGGCGTACAGCCTCATGGCCTCTGTGCCTGGCGTGCAGCCTCATGGCCTCTGTGTCTGGTGTCCAGCCTCATGGCCTCTGTGCCTGGCGTGCAGCCTCAAGGCCTCTGTGCCTGGCATGCAGCAACATGGCTTCAGTGCCCGGCGTGCCACCTCATGGCTTCGGTGACCAGCGTGCCGCCTCATGGCTTGCTGCCACTTGCCTCTGTGCATGGCTTGCTGCCACTTGCCTCTGTGCATGGCTTGCTACCACTTGCCTCTGTGCATGACTTGCTACCACTTGCCTCTGTGCATGGCTTGCTGCCACTTGCCTCTGTGCAGGGCCTGCCTCCACTTGCTGCACCCTTTCAGGGCCTGCTGACACTTGCTGCCCCCGTGCAAGGCCTGCTGCCATTTTCTGACTACATGCAGGGCCTGCTCCCACTTGCTGCCTCCGTGCAGGGCCTGCTGACACTTGCTGCCACTGTGCGGGGCCTGCTGACATTTTCTGCCTCAGTGCAGGGCCTGCTGACACTTGCTGCATCTGTGCAGGACCTGCTGACACTTGCTGCCTCTGTGCAGGGCCTGCTGCCGTTTTCTGCCTCTGTGCAGGGCCTGCTCCCACTTGCTGCCTCCATGCAGGGCCTGCTGACATTTTCTGCTCCGTGCAGGGCCTGCTGACACTTGCTGCCTCTGTGCCGGACCTGCTGACACTTGCTGCCTCAGTGCAGGGCCTGCTGACACTTGCTGCCTCTGTGCAGGGCCTGCTGACATTTTCTGCCTCCGTGCAGGGCCTGCTGACACTTGCTGCCTCTGTGCCAGACCTGCTGACACTTGCTGCCTCCGTGCAGGGCCTGCTGACACTTGCTGCCTCTGTGTAGGGCCTGCTGACACTTGCTGCCTTCGTGCAGGGCCTGCTGCCTCTCTCCTTCGGGTGGTGGCCTGCTGCCACTGGCCTCCAGGCAGTGGCCGGCTGACACTTGCCTCCTACTGGTGTCATGACACATAAAAGTGACAAGGTAGGAGGCAGGAAGTTAAGTTAAAGTTAAAAGGGTCCTAAGGTGAAGAACTCAGGTAAGGACCCAGTGTGACAGGAGTAGCCTACAGTGCCTATTTAAGATATACAGTTTAGCACAAAGCTGTATTGGAGCCACATTCCTCCGGGGACAATGTGGACAATATTAATAGAAATGGTATGTAATTCAGGAGTACAAGACATATATGTGTACGGGCCATGTGATTTAAATGGTATAGCATACTCTACACCTGGAGATAGTATGGGTCAGCCTGAAGTTCAGGAACATTAGTGTGACAAGAGCACTGAAATTTAGTAAAGATCCTACCCAGACCTGTTATAATGGGAGGCAGCATCATCCTGGCTGGGAATTCATCTTGTACGGATTACAGCTGTCCCTTCTATGGCAACACATTGGTATATCTACCTCAGGACAAGTGATTTCACTAAATGTCAACTTATGCCCAACTAAACTGTTCTCTATGTTATTCTATCTATTTGCAGTCATGAACATTAGGGACCCAGCCTTCGTTGCACCTAATACCCATAACATCAAGGGCACCTCTGTCGCCTCCGGAAAGGAGACTTCCCTTACTGCACGCCAACTCAGGGAGCTACAAAACGGCAATAGTGACTGTGCATTCCTCTGTCCACATTCACACTTACAGCCATGCTCACACATATAAGCTGTTGCTATGTACGCTGCATAGGTCCTGTAACCTTTTGCCACTCCTCAGTCCCCTTGTCTCCTGGCTAGTGCCATGTGAAGATCTTGTGAAACCCTTAGGCCTCTTTCACACGGCCGTTGCGGAAAAATGTGCAGGTGCGTAGCGGGAACACGCGCGTTTTGCACTCGCATGAGAAAAATCGCGCATGTTTGGTACCCAAACCCGAAATTCTTCACAGAAGTTCGGGCTTGGGATCGGTGTTCTGTAGATTGTAATATTTTCTGAATACAGAATGCATAGTAAAATAGCGCTGGAGGGGTTAAAAAAAAATTAAAAATTTTTTAACTCACCTTAGTCCACTTGATCGCGTAGCCCGGCATCTTCTTCTGTCTCCTTTGCTGAACAGGACCTGTGGTGAGCATTCATTGCAGGAACAGGACCTGTGGTGACGTCACTCCGGTCATCACATGATCCATCACCATGGTAAAAGATCATGTGATGGATCATGTGATGACCGGAGTGACGTCACCACAGGTCCTGTTCAGCAAAGGAGACAGACGAGAAGCCGGGCTGCGTGATCAACTGGACTAAGGTGAGTTAAAAAATGTTTTACTTTTTTTTTTAACCCCTCCAGCACTATTATACTATGTATTCTGTAGTCAGAATGCTATTATTTTCCCTTATAACCATGTTATAGGGGGAAATAATAATGATCGGGTCCCCATCCCGATTGTCTCCTAGCAACCGTGCGTGAAAATCGCACCGCATCCGCACTTGCTTGCGGATGCTTGCGATTTTCACGCAACCCCATTCATTTCTATGAGGCCTGCATGAGCATGCTGCGATTTTCACGCAACGCACAAGTGATGCGTGAAAATCACCGCTCATGTGCACAGCTTCATAGAAATGAATGGGTCAGGATTCAGTGCGGGTGCAATGCGTTCACTTCACGCATTGCACCCGGCGGAATACTCGCCCGTGTGAAAGGGGCCTTAAGACTGCTTCTGCCCTTTAAGCTATGCGGGCAGGTGGGTTCTCGTTTGGCCTGGTTTAGTCAGCAGGATACTTTCTCCGTTCTTCTCCCTTGAGTTCATACTAAGGCCCCTTTCACACGGGACAAGTTTTCCGTGCGGGTGCGATACGTGCGGTGAACGTATTGCACCCGCACTGAATCCTGACCCATTCATTTCTATGGGGCTGTGCACATGAGCGGTGATTTTCACGCATCACTTGTGCGTTGAGTGAAAATCGCAGCATGCTCTATATTGTGTGATTTTCACGCGATGCAGGCCCCATAGAAGTGAATGGGGTGCGTTAAAATCGCATAGCATCCGCAAGCAAGTGCGGATGCGGTGCAATTTTCACGCACGGTTGCTAGTAAACGATCGGGATGGAGACCCGATCATTATTATTTTCCCTTATAGCATGGTTTTAAGGGAAAATAATAGCATTCTGAATACAGAATGCATAGTACAATAGCACTGGAGGGGTTAAAAAAAATATGTTTTATATACTGATAGTCTGTAGCGACTTCAGCCTCAGAGCGCTCTGGCTGACAGTCTGTATCTATCCACGTGTTTAAATCAAAGTAACTTTTGTTACGGAGCTCCCTGCCTGCCTACCACCGACTCTAAAAACACATACACACAAACATCCTGCATCCCGACATGTTTCGCTGGAAACCCAGCTTCTTCAGGGGATAATGCAGGTATGCGTGTTGGGGGTTGGGACCATCTCTTAACAGTTTGGTATCTGATGGTGTGTATCTCGCAACCTATCAGGCTGCTTATTGTGTGCCAAATCACCCCCTCCTCCTTTAATCTCCGGTTCTGAAAGGCTTACCTTCTCTTAGGTTACCGCCTTCTAGCCGCGTCATGCATAGATCATCTTATCGCTCTCTCAAAGCTCTGATGAGTCCACGCATGCGCGCCAACTTGGAATGAGTTTTCTCCCTTATCTCCGTACAGCGCATGACTTGCCACTTAGTCTCATTGCATTTCTAATCTATGAGGTCTGGCTATGCTTTTAGCCTTTCTCATGATGTATCAGTTTACCTCTCTATATTATTCTACCAATTGCTGTCCAAAAAAAAAACATTGCTGCACATTTACAGTTTGCACAAGAGCACCTGGATGTTCCACAGCAGTACTGGCAAAATATTCTGTGGACAGATGAAACCAAAGTTGAGTTGTTTGGAAGAAACATGCAGTACGAGGGTTATCACAGTTGTGTATAGAGTCCCTGGGCAGGCGTACAGCAGTGATAGAGAGGCTGGCACAGGGGTCCTCTGGGGCACACTCTGTATTTAGGGACCAGGCCTGATGGTGGATGAGGTGCCCTGGATGTTGCAGGTGTTTAAAGTGCCTAGGGCAAGGTCCCTTTAAAATTCGTGACGCCAGTGCCTGTAACGGTGGCACACCGATTTCTAGCAGTAATTAGTGATGAGCGGGAGGTGCCATATTCGATTTCGCGATATTTCGCGAATATTCGAATGAATATTCGTGTTATATTCGTCGAAATCGAATATTCGTAATTATTCCAATTATCGCGAATAATATACGATTTTTTTTTCCGCGTATTGCGATTATTTATCTTGATAGTATAAGGCAACGTTCCTATGCTAATTGACAATAGCTAGGCTAATATGTGTATTTTACGAAATTTCGTGATTTGCTCTAACTTCGTCTCTTAGAATATTACGAATATTCTAAAAGACGAAGTTAGAGCAATATTACGAAATTTCGTAAAATACACATATAGATTGTAATTTAGCTAATATAGTGCTATAATCCCTTTTTTTCCCTCTAATTTTTTTTTTGCCTCTTCTGAACTTAAGTTTTGTAAAATATGTACACTATTAAAAAATATTACTATAGCAGTATATTAGCTTAAATACAATCTATGTGTATTTTACGAAATTTCGTAATATTGCTCTAACTTCGTCTTTTAGAATATTCGTAATATTCTAAAAGACGAAGTTAGAGCAATATTAAGAACATTTGCAAAAGCCGAAATTGCGATGCGAGTAATATAATACGAAATAATCGCATGAAGATTTCAGCACTGCTATATTCCATATTCTAGCCTAATATGGAATATAGCTGTGCTTGTATAAGGCAACGGTATTTACGAAATTTTGTAATTGCTATAATTTCGTCTTTTAGAATATGACGAATATTCTAAAAGACGAAGTTAGAGCAATATTACGAAATTTAGTAAAATACACATATAGATTGTAATTTCGCTAATATAGTGCTATAATCATTTTTTTTTTTCTCTAATTTTTTGTCCTCTTCTGAACTTAAGTTTTGTAAAATATGTACACTGTTAAAAAAATTAATATAGCAGTATATTAGCTAAATTACAGTCTATGTGTATTTACGAAATTTCGTAATATTTCTCTAACTTCGTATTTTACGAATATTCTAAAAGACGAAGTTATAGCAATATTAAGAATATAAGTAGGGATGAGCGAACTCGAACTGTATAGTTCGGGTTCGTACCGAATTTTGGGGTGTCCGTGACACGGACCCGAACCCGGACATTTTCGTAAAAGTCCGGGTTCGGTGTTCGTCGCTTTCTTGGCGCTTTTGTGACGCTTTCTTGGCGCTTTTTGAAAGGCTGCAAAGCAGCCAATCAACAAGCGTCATACTACTTGCCCCAAGAGGCCATCACAGCCATGCCTACTATTGGCATGGCTGTGATTGGCCAGAGCACCATGTGACCCAGCCTCTATTTAAGCTGGAGTCACATAGCGCCGCCCGTCACTCTGCTCTGATTAGCGTAGGGAGAGGTTGCGGCTGCGACAGTAGGGCGAGATTAGGCAGATTAACTCCTCCAAAGTACTTGATTATTGATCGATCTGCAGCTGTGGATCATTGAGCTGCTGATACTCAATTGCTCACTGTTTTTAGGCTGCCCAGACCGTTTGTCAGTCACATTTTTCTGGGGTGATCGGCGGCCATTTTGTGTCTTGTGGTGCGCCAGCACAAGCTGCGACCAAGTGCATTTAACCCTCAATGGTGTGGTTGTTTTTTGGCTAAAGCCTACATCAGGGTGAAGCTGTCACACCAAGTGCATTTAACCAGCAATAGTCTGTTAATTTTTTGGCCATATACTACATCAGGGGCAAGCTGCGCCTGTCACCAAGTGCATTTAACCCTCAATGGTGTGGTTGTTTTTTGGCTAAAGCCTACATCAGGGTGAAGCTGTCACACCAAGTGCATTTAACCAGCAATAGTCTGTTTATTTTTTGGCCACATACTACATCAGGGGCAAGCTGCGCCCGTCACCAAGTGCATTTAACCCTCAGTAGTGTGGTTGGTCAAGCTATCACACCAAGTGCATTTAACCAGCAATAGTCTGTTCATTTTTTGGCCATATACTAAATCAGGGGCAAGCTGCGCCCGTCACCAAGTGCATTTAACCAGCAATAGTCTGTTCATTTTTTGGCCATATACTAAATCAGGGGCAAGCTGCGCCCGTCACCAAGTGCATTTAACCAGCAATAGTCTGTTCATTTTTTGGCCATATACTACATCAGGGGCAAGCTGCGCCCGTCACCAAGTGCATTTAACCCTCAGTAGTGTGGTTGGTCAAGCTGTGACACCAAGTGCATTTAACCAGCAATAGTCTGTTAATTTTTTGGCCATATACTACATCAGGGGCAAGCTGCGCCCGTCACCAAGTGCATTTAACCAGCAATAGTGTGGTTATTTTTTGGCCATATCCCAGTCTAATTCTGTCACTAAATCCATACCGGTCACCCAGCGCCTAAATAATAGGCCTCAAATTTAAATCCCGCTAAATCTCTCGTTACCGCTGTCCTGTTGTGGCTGGGAAAGTTATTTAGTGTCCGTCAAAGCACATTTTTTGTTCTGGGTTGAAATACAATTCCCAATTTAGCAATTTAAAAATTTAGTGGTTCCTGCTATATCAGAGCTATTTGAAATCTATCCCTAAAAGGGTAGATCATATTGAAGGTGCACATTGGGTCATTCAGAATAACTTCACACACACGCTACTGTGCATTTCCAAGTCTAATTCTGTCACTAAACCCATACCTGTCACCCAGCGCCTAAATACTAGGCCTCAAATTTATATCCCGCTAAATCTCTCGTTACCGCTGTCCTGTTGTGGCTGGGAAAGTTATTTAGTGTCCGTCAAAGCACATTTTTTGTTCTGGGTTGAAATACAATTCCCAATTTAGCAATTTCATAATTTAGTGGTTTCTGCTATATCAGAGCTATTTGAAATCTATCCCTAAAAGGGTATATAATATTCAAGGTGCACATAGGGTCATTCAGAATAACTTCACACACACACGCTACTGTGCATTTCCAAGTCTAATTCTGTCACTAAATCCATACCGGTCACCCAGCGCCTAAATACTAGGCCTCAAATTTATATCCCGCTAAATCTCTCGTTACCGCTGTCCTGTTGTGGCTGGGAAAGTTATTTAGTGTCCGTCAAAGCACATTTTTTGTTCTGGGTTGAAATACAATTCCCAATTTAGCAATTTAAAAATTTAGTGGTTTCTGCTGTATCAGAGCTATTTGAAATCTATCCCTAAAAGGGTATATAATATTCAAGGTGCACATAGGGTCATTCAGAATAACTTCACACACACGCTACTGTGCATTTCCAAGTCTAATTCTGTCACTAAACCCATACCTGTCACCCAGCGCCTAAATACTAGGCCTCAAATTTATATCCAGCTGAATTTGAATACAATACATTGGGCCAAATAATATTTTTGTTGTTGTGGTGAACGATAACAATGAGGAAAACATCTAGTAAGGGACGCGGACGTGGACATGGTCGTGGTGGTGTTAGTGGACCCTCTGGTGCTGGGAGAGGACGTGGCCGTTCTGCCACATCCACACGTCCTAGTGTACCAACTACCTCAGGTCCCAGTAGCCGCCAGAATTTACAGCGATATATGGTGGGGCCCAATGCCGTTCTAAGGATGGTAAGGCCTGAGCAGGTACAGGCATTAGTCAATTGGGTGGCCGACAGTGGATCCAGCACGTTCACATTATCTCCCACCCAGTCTTCTGCAGAAAGCGCACAGATGGCGCCTGAAAACCAACCCCATCAGTCTGTCACATCACCCCCATGCATACCAGGGAAACTGTCTCAGCCTCAAGTTATGCAGCAGTCTCTTATGCTGTTTGAAGACTCCGCTGGCAGGGTTTCCCAAGGGCATCCACCTAGCCCTTCCCCAGCGGTGAAAGACATAGAATGCACTGACGCACAACCACTTATGTTTCCTGATGATGAGGACATGGGAATACCACCTCAGCATGTCTCTGATGATGACGAAACACAGGTGCCAACTGCTGCGTCTTTCTGCAGTGTGCAGACTGAACAGGAGGTCAGGGATCAAGACTGGGTGGAAGACGATGCAGGGGCCGATGAGGTCCTAGACCCCACATGGAATGAAGGTCGTGCCACTGACTTTCACAGTTCGGAGGAAGAGGCAGTGGTGAGACCGAGCCAACAGCGTAGCAAAAGAGGGAGCAGTGGGCAAAAGCAGAACACCCGCCGCCAAGAGACTCCGCCTGCTACTGACCGCCGCCATCTGGGACCGA
Organism: Bufo gargarizans; assembly: GCF_014858855.1. Taxonomy (NCBI): domain Eukaryota; kingdom Metazoa; phylum Chordata; class Amphibia; order Anura; family Bufonidae; genus Bufo; species Bufo gargarizans. The sequence goes on along the minus strand of NC_058081.1, from coordinate 683,425,744 downwards.
GCACCCCAAAGGCAGCTTCAAGGAGTTCCCTGGCATGGCACTTCTTCAAACAATGTGCTGACGACAAGACCCGAGTGGTTTGCACGCTGTGCCATCAGAGCCTGAAGCGAGGCATTAACGTTCTGAACCTGAGCACAACCTGCATGACCAGGCACCTGCATGCAAAGCATGAACTGCAGTGGAGTAAACACCTTAAAACCAAGGAAGTCACTCAGGCTCCCCCTGCTACCTCTTCTGCTGCTGCCGCCTCGGCCTCTTCTGCTGCTGCCGCCTCGGCCTCTTCCTCCGCCTCTGGAGGAACGTTGGCACCTGCCGCCCAGCAAACAGGGGATGTACCACCAACACCACCACCACCACCTCCGTCACCAAGCGTCTCAACCATGTCACACGGCAGCGTTCAGCTCTCCATCTCACAAACATTTGAGAGAAAGCGTAAATTCCCACCTAGCCACCCTCGATCCCTGGCCCTGAATGCCAGCATTTCTAAACTACTGGCCTATGAAATGCTGTCATTTAGGCTGGTGGACACAGACAGCTTCAAACAGCTCATGTCGCTTGCTGTCCCACAGTATGTTGTTCCCAGCCGCCACTACTTCTCCAAGAGAGCCGTGCCTTCCCTGCACAACCAAGTATCCGATAAAATCAAGTGTGCACTGCGCAACGCCATCTGTAGCAAGGTCCACCTAACCACAGATACGTGGACCAGTAAGCACGGCCAGGGACGCTATATCTCCCTAACTGCACACTGGGTAAATGTAGTGGCAGCTGGGCCCCAGGCGGAGAGCTGTTTGGCGCACGTCCTTCCGCCGCCAAGGATCGCAGGGCAACATTCTTTGCCTCCTGTTGCCACCTCCTCCTTCTCGGCTTCCTCCTCCTCTTCTTCCACCTACTCATTCAGTCAGCCACACACCTTCACCACCAACTTCAGCACAGCCCGGGGTAAACGTCAGCAGGCCATTCTGAAACTCATATGTTTGGGGGACAGGCCCCACACCGCACAGGAGTTGTGGTGGGGTATAGAACAACAGACCGACGAGTGGTTGCTGCCGGTGAGCCTCAAGCCCGGCCTGGTGGTGTGCGATAATGGGCGAAATCTCGTTGCAGCTCTGGGACTAGCCGGTTTGACGCACATCCCTTGCCTGGCGCATGTGCTGAATTTGGTGGTGCAGAAGTTCATTCACAACTACCCCGACATGTCAGAGCTGCTGCATAAAGTGCGGGCCGTCTGTTCGCGCTTCCGGCGTTCACATCCTGCTGCTGCTCGCCTGTCTGCGCTACAGCGTAACTTCGGCCTTCCCGCTCACCGCCTCATATGCGACGTGCCCACCAGGTGGAACTCCACCTTGCACATGCTGGACAGACTGTGCGAGCAGCAGCAGGCCATAGTGGAGTTTCAGCTGCAGCACGCACGGGTCAGTCGCACTACAGAACAGCACCACTTCACCACCAATGACTGGGCCTCCATGCGAGACCTGTGTGCCCTGTTGCGCTGTTTCGAGTACTCCACCAACATGGCCAGTGGCGATGACGCCGTTATCAGCGTTACAATACCACTTCTATGTCTCCTTGAGAAAACACTTAGGGCGATGATGCAAGAGGAGGTGGCCCAGGAGGAGGAGGAAGAGGGGTCATTTTTAGCACTTTCAGGCCAGTCTCTTCGAAGTGACTCAGAGGGAGGTTTTTGGCAACAGCAGAGGCCAGGTACAAATGTGGCCAGACAGGGCCCACTACTGGAGGACGAGGAGTACGAGGATGAGGAGGAGGTGGAGGAGGATGAGGATGAAGCATGGTCACAGCGGGGTGGCACCCAACGCAGCTCAGGTCCATCACTGGTGCGTGGCTGGGGGGAAAGGCAGGACGATGACGATACGCCTCCCACAGAGGACAGCTTGTCCTTACCCCTGGGCAGCCTGGCACACATGAGCGACTACATGCTGCAGTGCCTGCGCAACGACAGCAGAGTTGCCCACATTTTAACCTGTGCGGACTACTGGGTTGCCACCCTGCTGGATCCACGCTACAAAGACAATGTGCCCACCTTACTTCCTGCACTGGAGCGTGATAGGAAGATGCGCGAGTACAAGCGCACGTTGGTAGACGCGCTACTGAGAGCATTCCCAAATGTCACAGGGGAACAAGTGGAAGCCCAAGGCCAAGGCAGAGGAGGAGCAAGAGGTCGCCAAGGCAGCTGTGTCAATGCCAGCTCCTTTGAGGGCAGGGTTAGCATGGCAGAGATGTGGAAAACTTTTGTCAACACGCCACAGCTAACTGCACCACCACCTGATACGCAACGTGTTAGCAGGAGGCAACATTTCACTAACATGGTGGAACAGTACATGTGCACACCCCTCCACGTACTGACTGATGGTTCGGCCCCATTCAACTTCTGGGTCTCTAAATTGTCCACGTGGCCAGAGCTAGCCTTTTATGCCTTGGAGGTGCTGGCCTGCCCGGCGGCCAGCGTTTTGTCTGAACGTGTATTCAGCACGGCAGGGGGCGTCATTACAGACAAACGCAGCCGCCTGTCTACAGCCAATGTGGACAAGCTGACGTTCATAAAAATGAACCTGGCATGGATCCCACAGGATCTGTCCGTCCCTTGTCCAGATTAGACATTAACTACCTCCCCTTAACCATATATTATTGGACTCCAGGGCACTTCCTCATTCAATCCTATTTTTATTTTCATTTTACCATTATATTGCGAGGCTACCCAAAGTTGAATGAACCTCTCCTCTGTCTGGGTGCCGGGGCCTAAATATATGCCAATGGACTGTTCCAATGTTGGGTGACGTGAAGCCTGGTTCTCTGCTATGACATGCAGACTAATTCTCTGCTGACATGAAGCCAGATTGTCTGTTACGGGACCTCTCTCCTCTGCCTGGGTGCTGGGCCTAAATTTATGAAAATGGACTCTTACAGTGGTGGGTGACGTGAAGCCTGATTCTCTGCTATGATATGAAGACTGATTCTCTGCTGACATGAAGCCAGATTGTCTGTTACGGGACCTCTCTCCTCTGCCTGGGTGCTGGGCCTAAATATATGCCAATGGACTGTTGCAGTGGTGGCTGACGTGAAGCCTGATTCTCTGCTATGACATGCAGACTAATTCTCTGCTGACATGAAGCCAGATTCTCTGTTACGGGACCTCTCTCCTCTGCCTTGGTTCCGGGGCCTAAATATCTGAGAATGGACTGTTCCAGTGGTGGGTGACGGGAAGCCAGATTCTCTGCTATGGGACCTCTCTCCAATTGATTTTGGTTAATTTTTATTTATTTAATTTTTATTTTAATTCATTTCCCTATCCACATTTGTTTGCAGGGGATTTACCTACATGTTGCTGCCTTTTGCAGCCCTCTAGCCCTTTCCTGGGCTGTTTTACAGCCTTTTTAGTGCCGAAAAGTTCGGGTCCCCATTGACTTCAATGGGGTTCGGGTTCGGGACGAAGTTCGGATCGGGTTTGGATCCCGAACCCGAACATTTTCGGGAAGTTCGGCCGAACTTCTCGAACCCGAACATCCAGGTGTTCGCTCAACTCTAAATATAAGTACAAAGTTTAAATCGCAATTCGATTATTATAACTTAAATTAATCGAATTGCGATTTCAACTTGGACCTGTTTTACTATGGTTGGCTTCAATGGCTTGGTAGAATTAGCGAATATGACGAATATATTCGTCATATTCCACAAAACGAATATACGAATGTATTCGTCATATTCCACAAAACGAAGATATTCTCCATCTTCGTTTTAGCTACCTATTCATCAACTTCGCGAATTCTAGCAATCATCATATGGGAAAGTTTACTATATAGAGAGACAGCTAAGTTTAATTCGATATGCGATTATATTACTTTGCCTTTTTTTAATAGAATAATTATAATACCTGATAATTTTTATAATTATTCTATTTATAAAAAAAAGCTAATATAAATACGAATATTTTTAATATGGATACGATTTTTTTGTCTAAATTTATTTTATTTTTTGAGTCTAGCGAAACATTCGTAAATACGAATATTTTTAATATGGATACGATTTTTTTGTCATGAATTATTATTTTTTTTTTAATATGCTAAAAATAGATAATACAGATTTGTGCACTGCACTAAGTATTCTTGTTACTTCACAGCACTATGTTTGTAGCCTGTATGTATGGACAACAGATACATTTATATCACATGCACAGCACATAGCACGTCCATTTTCCTGTCACTCAATATATACCACACACTATATACGGTACCATACACTATATACCATACACACACACACACAATATATATATAGATTATATTTAATGTACATGAGCTTTCTTTGTTTCACCGTATTTGCTGTTTCATTTAGCGTTACCCAGGGTGCACCACGGTGATGCAAACCAGCTGTACACCCAATACCGTACCGTCACTTGACTAGACAAGTACATCGCAGCTTAGCCGGTCAATATCCGATTGCTCCCTCAGACCCCACACACATAGAATCGCAATACAATCCGATCTTATAACGGTAACATTCAATCTAATATTTCCCCTTTAAATACATAACTACTTTTTGCAGGTTTGTTGAGGACATATGTTTTAAAATTTTGAATGTAAAAAATTGGAATTCTATGCTTGCATCTTTATATTGCAATGTTTGTTGGTGAGGGGATACGCCCTAACCAAGAAGAGGGTGGAGAAGCGCGCCATTCTAAGGTCTATCCGTGCGGAGTTGTTTATGAAGTTTTCTTTGTGGCATAAATATGTGGAACTGCAAAAGAAGTGGTGCGATCTGAAGAGGTTTAGGCCCAAACTTGTAAAGGAGATGAGCGAACGATTATGTCCAGGTACAATATTTACATGACTTTTGTATCTCTCTTTACAACACTATGTAATGTATATATTCAGTTATGCTGCTAATCTGTACAGATGTAGTTGGGATAAAACACAACCTCTTAACTCATTGCGTTATCTAGAAACAAAAGCCATTGTTAAAAAATAGTGTAACGCATTTAATTGCATTTTGTTTAAATAACACGTCTCCTAAAGGATCTGTGTTAAATCTACTACATCCGTATTTCATCCCTTTAAAAATTATTACTTAATACCCGGTGTGACACGTACAAAATAATCCGCTTACATCATACATCTCTTCCTCGCTGAGATTGTATATATATATATAGTTATACACACAGCGCGGTCAGATGTATCATGTCACCGGATGATTTCATACGTTTCACAGACTGATTACAGGTTACATCCCCTCCCCTCAGTCTGAAAAGTAATTTAATAATCAACAATCCATTTGTAACATCCATTGTAGCCCAACCAGACGAATGCTAAGTGGTTGTAGACGAATGCTAAGTGGTTGTAAAACAAAAAAAAACAACATACGTCACAGTGAGGAAGCCGGCATCAGGAGAGCGGCCTTCAGTCACTGCGCCGAAGACAGAAGTGAACGGCGCAGGCGCGTGATTTCGGCAGTGATGCGGCGGACCGTGCCTTCAATCAAGAGGAGCTGACATACGCCCACATAGCCCCTAGAGGCTCATTAGCATATAATAAAAGTGTTTTTTTTTTACAAAAACGGCTGCAGGGACTAACGTTCGAAACATACTGTTATGCAGTGCTGACATTAGCGCATCGCTAATGTCAGTCAGCTACATAACAGTATTTCTGGTGGTAGAAACCCTTTAAAGACAATAATACGTACTCAGCCCCTTATCTGTAAGATAATAATGTACTTATTATGATGGTCTTTGATATGTTTTTTTTATTATATTTGAAATGCCTATTCATTCCGCCATGTATTCCTTCTCATAGTATATATGACAGATGAAGGGACTGGTCAGTTCTCGGAAGCTCGCCGCCATGTGATATAGTAATTCATTTTTTTTGTCCAATAAAAAATATCAATCCACCCTAAATCTTATTTAGTATTTCTTAATGACAGCACTGAATTACTTTGAAATAATTATGTAATGTTTAATGTGAATTAGTTGGATATTATATGGTTTTTATGTAGATTACAGAGTGATTTGTGTTTGTAATTTTTCTGTCTATCTCTCTACTTTTTTATATTTTGAAAAAATTTTGGTCCCTTTTTCTTGTAAACATTGTATTGATATTTAATTAGCTAGCTTTTGCACAAATTTACCTTCCTGATGAGGGGTGTAAACCGGCTCCGCCTCCTCTTCTGCCAGTGGTGGTGGAGAAGACTCCCCTGGTTGAGGTGGTTCCTCTGACTCCAAGGAGATTTGGGAGGGTCCAGGCTGCTCCTCCTCTGCCTGGTTCTCCAATTCTTCCTCCTCATCGGATGTCACCACCATCTCCTGTGATTTTCGTTTTTTTACGGTTGGAACAGGATCCCCTGTAATCCCAGAATGTTAAGAATTCAGACAAACAATAAAACATAACAAAGCTAAATATATAAAAAAAATCATATACGGAGGGATCTGCATGGGATTCTGATTATCCACACGGTGGATTTGCCTCATTTTGGAGTTATATAACATGCCCAAACCAGTGTTACAGATGGCTAAAACTGGCCTAAGTTGAAAGGTAGGATGACGTAACAGGGCTTATTGGATGGTGTTATGTTGGGTATATTATATTTTTGGGCTGTCAGCGTTAGTTATACTGTCTGGCCAGCCGCATTTTCAATATCTGCCGTCCGCCTTCACTCCCTGTTGATTCACACGGTCACTTTATTAGTAAAAGGAGGGGTAAAGTCGCTTGCCGATAGGTGCCAAGCGTACTTGATTTTTAGATGGTATTTAGGAAGAGTTTATCGCTGGTCTATTCAGTGGTAGAGGGAGTCTTTCACGTAAAATTATGATGTTACACCAGTAACATCATGATTTTCCTAACTTTCCCCTTATTAAAATTGTAACTTTAATATTGCTGTCCATCAACTGTATTCATCGAAAAATGCTTTTATTTTAGTGTTAATTAGCTTGTATAGGTGCCCAGAGGCGGCGTTGATGCGTGTGCTGCTGCCCATGCCCCTCGGCGCTTTTCAAAGCAAACCACTTCCCTTTCACCCCTCTGGGCTGCCCTAGGTTCTTCAGTTTCCATCATCTCTTCAACCCTAAATCCTGCTCCTGCGCTGTTTAACATAATCCTTACGCCTGAACAATACATTACCCTAATTAGTCTACTTTTTTAAATTTTGGTTTAATTTAACACAATAAAAGCATTTTTGAACCCAAAAAATCATGTTTTAATCTGAGAGCCAGCCGTATTTTATTAAAATTTTTGGCCATTTGTCTTAGATAGTGGGTCATTTTTTGCGTGATGGAGGGCATACCATGGGCGTAGCTATAGGGGATGCAGAGGTAGCAGTCGCTACTGGGCACAGGAGCCTGAGGGGGCAAAATGACCCTTGTGGTGCATACAAAGACATTATATTGTATTATATTATAGAAAGTGCATGCTGGTCAAGTTAAACCTCTGGCTGGAGGGAAGGGGTTAGGTCAAGAATTTGGCATGGGGATGGGGGGAGGAGGTGCTGTTTTAATTTTTGCCTGAGGCAGCATAAAGGCTATGGCTAGGTCTACACGACGACATTTGTCGCGCGACAAAAAGTCGCGCGACAGATAGGGCGCAACAGTTGTCGCGCGACATTTTGTTGCACCAATGTCGCGCGACAATTTTTATAATGGCAGTCTATGGTGTCGCACTGCAACATGCAACATGTTGCGACTGCGACGCGACAGTCGCAGAAAAATCCATCTTGAATGGATTTTCTGCGACTGTCGCGTCGCAGTCGCAGCATGTCGCATGTTGCAGTGCGACACCATAGACTGCCATTATAAAAATTGTCGCGCGACATTGGTGCAACAAAATGTCGCGCGACAAATGTCGTCGTGTAGACCTAGCCTATGAGCTTCCCTGTCCCTGACCACTAAGCACTGAGGGAAGGGGGCCCAAGCTTAATTCTTGCAACAGGTGTCATGAACCTTTAGCTATGCCCCTGGGGCATACGCCTTTTTGATTGCTTAGGGCTGTTTCACACGAGCGGATGCCGTGCGTGACATCCGCTCCGTGTATGACAGCCAAGACGCAATGCAGACTGCAGAAGCACGGAGCATTAACATGACTGATAATGCTCCGTGCCTCTCTGTGACAACTTTATCTCACTGGGATTTCGTAGTAAAGAGGTCACAGAGAGGCACGGAGCATTATCAGTCATGTTAATGCTCCGTGCCTCTGCAGTCTGCATTGCGTCTTGGCTGTCATACACGGAGCGGATGTCACGCACGGCATCCGCTTGTGTGAAACAGCCCTTAGTGTTACACTTTTAGTGATAGCAATTCTGTCATGTGATATCTTTATTGTGCCGGTTGCAAAAATAAATCTTTTATTTACAATTTATTTTGGGTCCCACTCTGGGACTTTAACTTTTGGGGTCTGAACCCCTTTACAATGCATTCAAATACTTCTGTATTGGAATGCATTGGCTATAGGAGTAATACAGTTGTATTACTAAGGCCGAATGCCCACAGCCGTGTTCCGCGGCCGAGAGCGGTCCGTGGTTTCCTGGCCGGGATTCCTGCTGACAGCAGGAGTGCACAGCGTCATTGGTTGCTATGACGCCGTGCGCTTCATGCCGCCGCTGCTGTACAGTAATACACTCGGATGATCTTAACGAGTGTATTACTGTACAGCAGCGGCGGCATGAAGCGCACGGCGTCATAGCAGCATCACTGAATATATACATAAGAAAGTGTTGTAGAGGAAGATAAAGTTATGTAAGCAGCACTGTACCTGGGCATATTTCTGCACTTTCTTTATGGATGCGATCCATATGGTGGCGCTTTAAATCACACCATTTTTTTTGAATAGATGCCTTTGTGGGCCTCCGATGAAATTTTTCTGCCATCTCCTCTATCAGCTCCGTGATAATGGCGTCCTTCGTCGCATTTTTCCTGGTGCGATGGTAGCCCTTTTCCAACATGCGCTGAAGAATAAAGATGCAAGCATTTAATCCCAAATATTTGAAATACAAGTTTTCAGCAAAAAGGTCCTCAACAAAACAGCAAATAGTAGATACGTATTTAAAGGGAAATATTATATTTAATGTTACAGTGATAATTTAAGATCAGATTCTATTGAGATTATATGTGTGTGGGGTCTGAGCTATCAGATATTGCCCAGCTGAGCTGCACTGTATCTGTCTAGTGAAGTGACGGTGCGGTATGGGGTGTAGAGCTGGTTCACCTCCCCGTGGTGCACCCTGGGTAACTCTAAATGAACCAGCAAATACTTGTGAAATACAGTGAAACAAAAAAAGCTCAGGGACAGAAAAAAAATATAATATATATATATTTTGTGTGTGTATGGTATGGTATATAGTGTGTGGTATTTAGTGTGTGGTATTTTGTGGCAGGAAAATGGATGGGCTATGGGCATCTGAGCAGTGTCGGACTGGGGTACTTAGGGCCCACCAGTAAAATTTATTTTTGGGGCCCCGTCGTACGGATACATTTAAGTATAATAAATAATCTATCACGTTTTGAATATGAACATAGGTTGGTTGAGGTGCTGTACATTGAACCTATGTATATAGTGCAGTAATTCTACTGTGGTAATTACTTTCAAGCTTGCGTTTTTCTTTTCCGGCGCTGAGTTCCGTCATAGGGGCTCTATACCAGAAAAGAACTGATCAGGCATATCCCCCTGCATTCTGAATGGAGAGCAATCCGTTCAGGATGCATCAGGACGTCCTCAGTTCAGTCTTTTTGACTGATCAGGCAAAAGATAAAACTGCAGGATGCTACGGTTTTCTCTCCGGCAAAAAAAACTGTAGACTTGCCTGAATGCCGGATCCGGCATTTTTCCCATAAAAAAGTATTAGTGCCGGATCCGTCGTTACAGCATGCTGCGCAGATCGGTAAAAATGTACAAGAGGGATCCGTCGGTCCGCATGACAAGCGGAGAGACGGATCCGTCCTTGCAATGCATTTGTGAGACGGATCCGCATCAGGATCCGTCTCACAAATGCTTTCAGTCAGTGGCAGATCGGCGGATCCGGCGTGCAGTTCCGATCCGTCTCACAAGTGCCGTGATGTCACAAATATTACTTAGTGCACCAATCAGTAATATCTACTCTTTAGTGGGAGGTGGGGAAGAATAATTCGGAACAATAATGAAAATATTCGGATTTACAAATATTTTCAAACGCTCCACATACATATAAACTATTTGTCATACATGCAGTATGTAATAAAAAAAAATACAATGCTGTGATACAATATTACTTACAGTCAGGAGGAATCCTTCCTCATCCTCTTTAAAGAATCTTTTCACCATCTTTCGCTAGCCGATAATATTTGCGGCACTATGTTCGATTCCGGCATAGAAAACGAAACCAAAAGTCACGTCACTGTAACTTCGTACGAAGTAACGCGATATTTTCATAACTTCATGATTTTCGGTTGATACGGATATTCGAATTTAAGATCGATTCCAGCCTGCTTCTTGCGCGAATAGACAGGACACTGGGCAGGAAGTACAGTTTTTCGAAAGATAGAATATACTGTCGGATCTGAGTTTCTCCTGCAACTCAGATCTGATGGTATATTCTAACCCACAGGCGTTCCCATGGTTACTGTGACGCTTGACGGGGACTCCGGGGAGCAGTATGTTAGTGGAATATTATTCGTCTTTTCGAATATTCTTAATAATTGCTCTAACTTCTTTGAGAATATTACGAATATTCTAAAACTAAATTAGAGCAATATTACGAATATTCTAAAACTAAGTTAAATTAATAATATACGTAAAAAAAAACAAAAAAAAAAAAAGAATATTCGATTTCGCAAATATATAGCACTATATTCTAAATATTCGTGAAATCTCGAAAACACGATATTCGAGAAAAAAATTCGCGATTCGAATATTCGCGCTCAACACTAGCAGTAATAAGTGAGGAACACAGATTGTAGTGAACCAAACTTTTCTTTTACTAGCAACAGTTCAACTTTGTACAGTTGGTGGTTAATACATTTCCATATATCAGGTTCACTTCACAAGCAGGCTCTTACATCAATGGCAGGTATACTGTTCCTTGCAAGATACTCAGAGGGTAACAACAACACACTCAGATCAGGCTGTACCTTCTCCTCAGAAAAACTGTACACTGTTCCTAAGAACTCCTGTCTGTTCTTATCCCAAGGCCCGGATGCCCTAATACTGGCTTTATCCTTGGTAGAAATCTTCCACCCGTATTTATCCTTGCTTTAAATTAATAATCCTTCTGCCCTTCAGCTTACTTGACTAGCTGGAACACTGGCTCTGCTTGGCTTGTGGGAACTGCAGGTTTCTCCCAGGAGGCAAACCCTTCTCTTGGGGTGGATCTTCTGAGCTAAACATAGGCTCAGGAAACTTCAGGCAGGCTATGCTCCTTTACTAGCCTCCTGGTGGCAACTAGAAGCCTGGACTGTCTAGCTGCATGTCAGGAGGAGGCCCTCAGCTTGTCTCTGGCTGGTGCCTTCTCACTTCTGTCTCCACAGACTCCTGACTACAGACTGACTCCTCCCTGTCTGAGCCTCAATATATATACTAGAGGCTCCCTATCTCCCTCTAGTGTCTAGGATGAATAACTGCACCCTAATAGGCCTGCTGCACAGCTTACAGGGGAGAAATACACATAAAAGCATATGGAAATACATTAAAATGGACTGAGAAATATACTGCCACTGTCCCTTAGGAGTAGGAGGACAACATGGCCCAATTTACCCTTGTGTAGTGCCCAATTTTACCTAGTGGGACACTACATACCCCGTTGCTATGACGTTGCCCGTCCTCGGCGCAACATAAGGGGCCCGCCCAGCTGGAAACTGCAACCTGAAAGACAAAAATAATGCAAAGCAGGAACACACATCTACATTTGCAAATACACATACATATATCAGGCAGCTCCGCTGGCTAAGGAACAAGTCCGGTGAAAAGGGGCGTCGTTCTCTTCTCTCAGGATAGTATAAGGGAACATGGGGCGCTGACCTGGTGCAGCGTATCAAGGATACCAGGATAGTCCATAATAAAATACAGTAGTCCATAATAAAACAGCATCTCAGAGGCCCACTTGAATCTGAGGTCATCTCTGGGCACATCACTTTTAAGTTTAATATTGCACGTAAAAGTCACAGCACACAAAGTCCATATCATATAAAATGGCATATAAAATAAGTGCTGTAATGTTCCTTAATCAACCTGAAAAGGGAGTTAAAAGGGTTAAAGTGCAAATCAAAAATAGGCACAACTTCGCTTAAGTTCTAGAAGCAGGCAGGAGGTCCTGTAAACAACATGGCAGCAGAGCAAGTATTATTCTCAGTGGCCTTGCAACTGTCACTGGGCCGTGGGGAACTGGAAGCAGCTCCATGGTGCCAAAACAAAGGACTCCTGTCCTGAAAGGGTTAAATCTTCAGCAATTAGGGTCCCTCAGCAAAACAGATTATAACAATGGCCTGCAGGCCTACTCACAGGTGTTTATCAGTTCCATCTGATCAGCATCAGTGGCACATCCTTGCTCTGCTTGTAAATTGGGCCTGATTCGAGGATCCACATATGACTGGGCCCACAAAATTGTATTCGGCGGCAGTTGCAATATGAAGGGTCCCCTTACAGGTATGGGCCCCATAGGCCTAGGGGTGTATGCCGCGGGAGGCCTTAATGCAACAAAAGGATCGCCGTCTCTGGGTGCGACCGCAGCAGAAGGCTCCATGGGCTCAGGGGTTGCTGACAGTACGTGGGGCTCCTGGCATAGGTGAGTCTTCTTGGGGTCGTAATAGCGGCTGCAGCTACAATAGGTGGCCGGCTGGTAGGGATAGGCACCCTTACCTCTGGCTCAGAGACGTCTGAGTCCTTAGTTGCACTCCTCATTTCCAGTGCCGGAGACGGTATCCTGGAGGTGGAAGCTGGCGCAGGCCTCGCAATTGAAGTTCAAGTCAGATGATCTAGTCGTCCAAACTTTCAGGCTCTGCGTCACTGCTGGGATCCTCTGTCGTCACCGCAGGTGCAGGTAAGGGATCCGGCTTGTCTTGCGCGGCCGCTGCAGGTTCTGGTGCCGCATCCGCACTCTTTAAATTGCGAATATTGTCCAGGGCTGTATGGAACCTCTCCAGATTCTCGAGTTCCCTGATAGTTTTCTCCCGGCGGGGCAGCTCAGGTGACGGGTACAGGCTTACTTACTTCTCCAAGACCGTGGGCTGCCAGAATACATTCAGGCCAATGAAAGAGCCCCTTTCTTGGAAGGTGTTGTGAGCCGGTTCTGAGGAACGCTCCGGTTTGCGTCCCGGGCTGGCAGGCTCTTCCGGCTCCTCCCAGTCTTCCGATCCCGGCTTGGGACGGGTCACGGCCATTGCGTAGGGGTCTCGCAGGCTCTCGGCAGGGGTGAACTCTACCTCCTTTCCCTCGCGAAGGTTATGCAAATGTTCAGGGAGGTAGCTCCATTTGACGGATCTGCGGTTCACGAATAGATTCCTGCCGGTCATATAGTCCTGAATAGAGTTGAGCGGACACCTGGATGTTCGGGTTCGAGAAGTTCGGCCGAACTCGATCCGAACTTCGTCCCGAACCCGAACCCCATTGAAGTCAATGGGGACCCGAACTTTTCGGCACTAAAAAGGCTGTAAAACAGCCCAGGAAAGGGCTAGAGGGCTGCAAAAGGCAGCAACATGTAGGTAAATCCCCTGCAAACAAATGTGGATAGGGAAATGAATAAAAATAAAAATAAAATAAATAAAAATTAACCAATATCAATTGGAGAGAGGTCCCATAGCAGAGAATCTGGCTTCACGTCACCCACCACTGGAACAGTCCATTCTCAGATATTTAGGCCCCGGCACCCAGGCAGAGGAGAGAGGTCCCATAACAGAGAATCTGGCTTCATGTCAGCAGAGAATCAGTCTGCATGTCATAGCAGAGAATCAGGCTTCACGTCAGCCACCACTGCAACAGTCCATTGTCATATATTTAGGCCCAGGCACCCAGGCAGAGGAGAGAGGTCCCGTAACAGAGAATCTGGCTTCATGTCAGCAGAGAATCAGTCTGCATGTCATAGCCGAGAATCAGGCTTCACGTCACCCAACACTGGAACAGTCCATTGTCAGATATTTAGGCCCAACACCCAGGCAGAGGAGAGAGGTCCCATAACAGAGAATCTGTCTTCATGTCAGCAGAGAATCAGTCTGCATGTCATAGCAGAGAATCAGGCTTCACGTCAGCCACCACTGCAACAGTCCATTGGCATATATTTAGGCCCCGGCACCCAGGCAGAGGAGAGAGGTCCCGTAACAGAGAATCTGGCTTCATGTCAGCAGAGAATCAGGCTTCATGTCATAGCAGAGAATCAGGCTTTACGTCACCCAACATTGGAACAGTCCATTGGCATATATTTAGGCCCCGGCACCCAGACAGAGGAGATGTTCATTCAACTTTGGGTAGCCTCGCAATATAATAGTAAAATGAAAATAAAAATAGGATTGAATGAGGAAGTGCCCTGGAGTACAATAATATATGTTTAAGGGGAGGTAGTTAATGTCTAATCTGCACAAGGGATGGACAGGTCCTGTGGGATCCATGCCTGGTTCATTTTTATGAACGTCAGCTTGTCCACATTGGCTGTAGACAGGCGGCTGCGTTTGTCTGTAATGACGCCCCCTGCCATGCTGAATACACGTTCAGACAAAACGCTGGCCGCCGGGCAGGCCAGCACCTCCAAGGCATAAAAGGCTAGCTCTGGCCACGTGGACAATTTAGAGACCCAGAAGTTGAATGGGGCACTGTTCCACCATGTTAGTGAAATGTTGCCTCCTGCTAACACGTTGCGTATTAGGTGGTGGTGCAGTTAGCTGTGGCGTGTTGACAAAACTTTTCCACATCTCTGCCATGCTAACCCTGCCCTCAGAGGAGCTGGCCGTGACACAGCTGCCTTGGCGACCTCTTGCTCCTCCTCTGCCTCGGCCTTGGGCTACCACTTGTTCCCCTGTGACATTTGGGAATGCTCTCAGTAGCGCGTCTACCAACGTGCGCTTGTACTCGCGCATCTTCCTATCACGCTCCAGTGCAGGAAGTAAGGTGGGCACATTGTCTTTGTACCGTGGATCCAGCAGGGTGGCAACCCAGTAGTCCGCACACATTAAAATGTGGGCAACTCTGCTGTCGTTGCGCAGGCACTGCAGCATGTAGTTGCTCATGTGTGCCAGGCTGCCCAGGGGTAAGGACAAGCTGTCCTCTGTGGGAGGCGTATCGTCATCGTCCTGCCTTTCCCCCCAGCCACGTACCAGTGATGGGCCCGAGCTGCGTTGGGTGCCACCCCGCTGTGACCATGCTTCATCCTCATCCTCCTCCACCTCCTCCTCATCCTCGTCCTCCTCGTCCTCCAGTAGTGGGCCCTGGCTGGCCACATTTGTACCTGGCCTCTGCTGTTGCAAAAAAACTCCCTCTGAGTCACTTCGAAGAGACTGGCCTGAAAGTGCTAAAAATTACCCCTCTTCCTCCTCCTCCTCCTCCTGGGCCACCTCCTCTTCCATCATCGCCCTAAGTGTTTTCTCAAGGAGACATAGAAGTGGTATTGTTACGCTGATAACGGCGTCATCGCCACTGGCCATGTTGGTGGAGTACTCGAAACAGCGCAACAGGGCACACAGGTCTCGCATGGAGGCCCAGTCATTGGTGGTGAAGTGGTGCTGTTCCGTAGTGCGACTGACCCGTGCGTGCTGCAGCTGAAACTCCACTATGGCCTGCTGCTGCTCGCACAGTCTGTCCAGCATGTGCAAGGTGGAGTTCCACCTGGTGGGCACGTCGCATATGAGGCGGTGAGCGGGAAGGCCGAAGTTACGCTGAAGCGCAGACAGGCGAGCAGCAGCAGGATGTGAACGCCGGAAGCGCGAACAGACGGCCCGCACTTTATGCAGCAGCTCTGACATGTCGGGGTAGTTGTGAATGAACTTCTGCACCACCAAATTCAGCACATGCGCCAAGCAAGGGATGTGCGTCAAACCGGCTAGTCCCAGAGCTGCAACGAGATTTCGCCCATTATCGCACACCACCAGGCCGGGCTTGAGGCTCACCGGCAGCAACCACTCGTCGGTCTGTTGTTCTATACCCCGCCACAACTCCTGTGCGGTGTGGGGCCTGTCCCCCAAACATATGAGTTTCAGAATGGCCTGCTGACGTTTACCCCGGGCTGTGCTGAAGTTGGTGGTGAAGGTGTGTGGCTGACTGGATGAGCAGGTGGAAGAAGAAGAGGAGGAAGCCGAGTAGGAGGAGGTGGCAACAGGAGGCAAAGAATGTTGCCCTGCAAACCTTGGCGGCGGAAGGACGTGCGCCAAACAGCTCTCCGCCTGGGGCCCAGCCTCCACTACATTTACCCAGTGTGCAGTTAGGGAGATATAGCGTCCCTGGCCGTGCTTACTGGTCCACGTATCTGTGGTTAGGTGGACCTTGCCACAGATGGCGTTGCGCAGTGCACACTTGATTTTATCGGATGCTTGGTTGTGCAGGGAAGGCACGGCTCTCTTGGAGAAGTAGTGCCGGCTGGGAACAACATACTGTGGGAAAGCAAGCGACATGAGCTGTTTGAAGCTGTCTGTGTCCACCAGCCTGAATGACAGCATTTCATAGGCCAGTAGTTTAGAAATGCTGGCATTCAGGGCCAGGGATCGAGGGTGGCTAGGTGGGAATTTACGCTTTCTCTCAAATGTTTGTGAGATGGAGAGCTGAACGCTGCCGTGTGACATGGTTGAGATGCTTGGTGATGGAGGTGGTGGTGGTGTTGGTGGTACATCCCCTGTTTGCTGGGAGGCAGGTGCCAACGTTCCTCCAGAGGCGGAGGAAGAGGCCGAGGCGGCAGCAGCAGAAGAGGCCGAGGCGGCAGCAGCAGAAGAGGCCGAGGCGGCAGCAGCAGAAGAGGTAGCAGGGGGAGCCTGAGTGACTTCCTTGTCTTTAAGGTGTTTACTCCACTGCAGTTCATGCTTTGCATGCAGGTGCCTGGTCATGCAGGTTGTGCTAAGGTTCAGAACGTTAATGCCTCGCTTCAGGCTCTGATGGCACAGCGTGCAAACCACTCGGGTCTTGTCGTCAGCACATTGTTTGAAGAAGTGCCATGCCAGGGAACTCCTTGAAGCTGCCTTTGGGGTGCTCGGTCCCAGATGGCGGCGGTCAGTAGCAGGCGGAGTCTCTTGGCGGCGGGTGTTCTGCTTTTGCCCACTGCTCCCTCTTTTGCTACGCTGTTGGCTCGGTCTCACCACTGCCTCTTCCTCCGAACTGTGAAAGTCAGTGGCACGACCTTCATTCCTTGTGGGGTCTAGGACTTCATCGTCCCCTGCATCGTTTTCCACCCAGTCTTCCTCCCTGACCTCCTATTCAGTCTGCACACTGCAGAAAGACGCAGCAGTTGGCACCTGTGTTTCGTCATCATCAGAGACATGCTGAGGTGGTATTCCCATGTCCTCATCATCAGGAAACATAAGTGGTTGTGCGTCAGTGCATTCTATGTCTTCCACCGCTGGGGAAGGGCTAGGTGGATGCCCTTGGGAAACCCTGCCAGCGGAGTCTTCAAACAGCATAAGAGACTGCTGCATAACTTGAGGCTCAGACAGTTTCCCTGATATGCATGGGGGTGATGTGACAGACTGATGGGCTTGGTTTTCAGGCGCCATCTGTGCGCTTTCTGCAGAAGACTGGGTGGCAGATAATGTGAACGTGCTGGATCCACCTTCGGCCACCCAATTGACTAATGCCTGTACCTGCTCAGGCCTTACCATCCTTAGAACGGCATTTGGCCCCACCATATATCGCTGTAAATTCTGGCGGCTACTGGGACCTGAGGTAGTTGGTACACTAGGACGTGTGGCTGTGG
Organism: Bufo gargarizans; assembly: GCF_014858855.1. Classification (NCBI taxonomy): domain Eukaryota; kingdom Metazoa; phylum Chordata; class Amphibia; order Anura; family Bufonidae; genus Bufo; species Bufo gargarizans. The sequence goes on along the minus strand of NC_058081.1, from coordinate 683,407,900 downwards.
CAAAACAGCCACGTCCTCTCCCAGCACCAGAGGGTCCACTAACACCACCACGACCATGTTCGCATCCCTTACTAGATGTTTTCCTCATTGTTATCGTTCACCACAACAACAAAAATATTATTTGGCCCAATGTATTGAATTCAAATTCAGGCCTTTTTTTACAGACACCTAACACTATCTGGCTATCTATTTAGGTACCGTATTACACTAATACAGGCACAGCAGTAACCACAGATTTAGCTGGATATAAATTTGAGGCCTAGTATTTAGGCGCTGGGTGACAGGTATAGGTTTACTGACAGAATTCGACTTGGAAATGCACAGTAGCATGTGTGTGAAGTTATTCAGAATGACCCTATGTGCACCTTGAATCTGATAAACCCTTTTAGGGATAGATTTAAAATAGCTCTGATACAGCAGAAACCACAAAATTAGGAAATTGCTAAATTGGGAATTGTATTTCAACCCAGAACAAAAACTGTGCTTTGACGGACACTAAATAACTTGACCAGCTACACCAGTACAGCAGTAACAACAGATTTAGCTGGATATAAATTTGAGGCCTAGTATTTAGGCGCTGGGTGACAGGTATAGGTTTACTGACAGAATTAGACTTGGAAATGCACAGTAGCGTGTGTGTGAAGTTATTCAGAATGACCCTATGTGCACCTTGAATCTGATATACCCTTTTAGGGATAGATTTAAAATAGCTCTGATACAGCAGAAACCACTAAATTAGGAAATTGCTAAATTGGGAATTGTATTTCAACCCAGAACAAAAACTGTGCTTTGACGGACACTAAATAACTTGACCAGGATATAAACTTAAGGCCTAGTATTTAGGCGCTGGATGACAGGTATACGTTTACTGACAGAATTAGACTGGGATATGGCCAAAAAATAACCACACTATTGATGGTTAAATTCACTTGGTGTGACAGCTTGACCAACCACACTACTGAGGGTTAAATGCACTTGGTGACAGGCGCAGCTTGCCCCTGATGTAGTATATGGCCAAAAAATAAACAGACTATTGCTGGTTAAATGCACTTGGTGTGACAGCTCCACCCTGATGTAGGATTTAGCCAGAAAACAACCACACCATTGAGGGTTAAATGCACTTGGTGACAGCTTGCCCCTGATGTAGTATATGGCCAAAAAATAAACAGACTATTGCTGGTTAAATGCACTTGGTGTGACAGCTTCACCCTGATGTAGGATTTAGCCAAAAAAGAACCACACCATTGAGGGTTAAATGCACTTGGTGACAGGCTCAGCTTGCCCCTGATGTAGTATATGGCCAAAAAATAACCAGACTATTGCTGGTTAAATGCACTTGGTGTGACAGCTTCACCCTGATGTAGGATTTAGCCAAAAAACAACCACACCATTGAGGGTTAAATGCACTTGGTGGCAGCTTGTGCTGGCACACCACAAGACACAAAATGGCCGCCGATCACCCCAGAAAAAAGTAACTGAAAAACGCTCTGGGCAGCCTAAAAACAGTGAGCAATTCAATAGCAGCAGTTGAATCATCCACAGCTGCAGATCGATCTCTGAATGAAGTCCTTTGGAGGAGTTAATCTGCCTAATCTCGCCCTAACATCGCGGCTGCAACCTCTCCCTATGCTGATCAGAGCAGAGTGACGTGCGGTGCTACGTGACTCCAGCTTAAATAGAGGCTGGGTCACATGGTGCTCTGGCCAATCACAGCCATGCCAATAGTAGGCATGGCTGTGACGGCCTCTTGGGGCAAGTAGTATAATGCTTGTTGATTGGCTGCTTTGCAGCCTTTCAAAAAGCGCCAAGAAAGCGACGAACACCGAACCCGAACTTTTACGAAAATGTCCGGGTTCGGGTCCGTGTCACGGACACCCCAAAATTCGGTACGAACCCGAACTATACAGTTCGGGTTCGCTCATCCCTAGTCCTGAATAAAACCGAAGCCTCGGTTCTTGTCAAAGGCCATCACCACCCCCATTCTCCTTTCCAGGCGGGGTTGGGTGTTGGTGTGGCGCTCATAGACATTCTTTGCCAATTCTTCAAAGTATATCTTGGTGCGTGTGGTCTTTTTAATAGCGGCCTCTCGCACTTATGCCATCAGTGCCGACCATTGCATAGAGGGCCTGATAATGTCCTTCCAGGAGCCAAAATAGGGTTCCAGCTGTGATCCTGGCGGCATTCAGGTGGGTCTCTCCGGTCCCGGAGAGTAAGCTGGTGGAGTGTCCATATTAGTAGGATCCATTTTTAATCCAACAGGTGCCGACATCCCTTCAGAGCAGTCTTTACTGGTCAACATGCTCGATCGACAGGGCGGCACCAATAATTGTAGATAAGACCTCCCATTGCTCCGGGAGGCTGCCCCCCAGGTACTCCAGCATAGGGGAGGCGGAGTCCATTATAGCAGACATGCTAATTTGTAGACAGGGCGGTGGCACGGACATACAGTCTTTCCCGCACTTTTTAGCAGAAGGCGTCAATTTTGCCGCCAGCAAAGTACAAAGATGATGCAGCAAATAAATCCAGTCAGGTTTAGGCGGCCAACTTTTTAAGCATACTGCTGTCTATTCACTGACAGCAAGTGGTCATAAGCAGCAAAACATTCCATGCAATATACAGTTTTTCACACCACTAATTATTACAGTTCTATGGCCCAGCAATTTTTCCAATAAACAAGTAGGGCTTGGTCACTTTATGGGCAAATAACGGCACACAGTTTAATTTCACAATGGCGCAGGAATAATCCGCAAATCCTGTTCGTGACGCCAAATTATGCAGTACGCCGACCTGCAGGGTATTGCGATGTGAGGTCACGGTTAACGGGCAAACGAGGGTTACTTACAGTTGTGTATAGAGTCCCTGGGCAGGCGTACAGCAGTGATAGAGAGGCTGGCACAGGGGTCCTCTGGGGCACACTCTGTAGTTAGGGACCAGGCCTGATGGTGGATGAGGTGCCCTGGATGTTGCAGGTATTTAATGTGCCTAGGGCAAGGTCCCTTTAAAATTTGTGACGCCAGTGCCTGTAACTGTGGCACACCGATTTCTAGCAGTAATAAGTGAGGAACACAGATTGTGGTGAACCAAACTTTTCTTTTACTAGCAACAGTTCAACTTTGTACAGTTGGTGGTCAATACAGTTCCATATAGCAGGTTCACTTCACAAGCAGGCTCTTACATCAATGGCAGGTATACTGTTCCTTGCAAGATACTCAGAGGGTAACAACAACACACTCAGATCAGGCTGTACCTTCTCCTCAGAAAAACTGTACACTGTTCCTAAGAACTCCTGTCTGTTCTTATCCCAAGGCCCAGATGCCCTAATACTGGCTTTATCCTTGGTAGAAATCTTCCTCCCGTATTTATCCTTGATTTAAATTAATAATCCTTCTGCCCTTCAGCTTACTTGACTAGCTGAAACACTGGCTCTGCTTGGATGTGGGAACTGCAAGTTTCTCCCATGAGGCAAACCCTTCTCTTGGGGTGGATCTTCTGAGCTAACCATAGGCTCAGGAAACTTCAGGCAGGCTATGCTCCTTTACTAGCCTCCTGGTGGCAACTAGAAGCCTGGACTGTCTAGCTGCATGTCAGGAGGAAGCCCTCAGCTTGTCTCTGGCTGGGGCCCTCTCACTTCTGTCTCCACAGACTCCTGACTACAGACTGACTCCTCCCTGTCTGGGCCTGAATATATATACTAGGGGCTCCCTATCTCCCTCTAGTGTCTAGTATGAATAACTGCACCCTAATAGGCCTGCTGCACAGCTAACAGGGGAGAAATACACATAAAAGCATATGGAAATACATTAAAATGGACTGAGAAATACTCTGCCACTGCCCCTTAGGAGTAGGAGGACAACGTGTCCCAATTGACCCTTGTGTAGTGCCCACTTTTACCCAGTGGGACACTACAAACACACAACACTATGTGTGGAGAAATATGGACACACCGCAGGGTTCAGAAAGAAAGGAGCGCCATATGTTTTTTGGGGGAAATTTAGCTAAAATTGTTTTTGCGAAAACCCCAAGTGACCCTGTACTAGAAAATACTTCCCCAAGGAATTTTTTAAGATGTATAGTGAGCATTCTGACCCCAGAAAGAAATGTGCAGTAGATGGTAAAAAATAAAATGCAAACTTTTCCACAGATATGCCATTCCTTTGCCGAATATGTTGTGTCCAATTTGTACCACAGTGAAATGTCAAATGTGTTTCTTGATTGTAGAACTACCCAAACTGTAGACTGGATATTGGTTATTTGTGATGGCTCACCTAACTGTTGCACATGGAGTTGGTGCCCCAACCGGTAAGACACACCCAGTCTATAAAGTAAAAGATAAATATAAAATATAGAATGGTTGGGCACACCTCATTTGGAGGGATTCATCTGAATTATTAATATAGATCAGGTTCCTATAGTGGAATGATAATAAATAATTTTATTTTTTTACATATATTGAAAAGAAGTAAAAAAAACTATATCTGATGTATATAGAATTTTCCGGAAGGGTGTCAGAGGTATTCAACAACGGGAACCGTGGTCGGATAGACCATAGGGTGGTGGGGTCTCCGTAGTGAATAGCCCGGATAATCCTCAAATGGCTATATAACGCCCTGATAATACAGGGAGATATATCTCTACCAGAAAAGTATTTCATAAATTGACGCTCATCAAATATGTAAAGGTGCGAACATTAGTCAAAGTTCATCAAATAGGGATGTAATTTTATCCAACAAATAGTAAACAGTTCATCCACAGTAGAATTATGATAGTTCAAAATACAAGAGTGGGTCCACTTGTTAAAAGATTAGTTAAAAAATCATGCGCAAAAAAAATAAAAAAATTCAGGTATAGAGGTAATTCCACCTATAAAGAGGATAAGTCCACCTGTAGAGAAGAGGATGATTCCACCTGTAAAAAAGACTTCTCCAGCAAATAGTTCATCCACAGTGTGACCACAAAGGGTTAAAATGCAAAAATTAGGAAATAATAATTGATCCAGCAAGTAGTTCAACTACTATAAGAACTGTAATGTCTATTGGAGTAAATAGAGTAAATAGATCCCGATTATTCAACAATGTATCATTTCAATGCTCCAGATAGGGTAACATATACATTGTGAGTGAGTCTATAAGAATATGTTGCTCAATGTAGATTTCTTATATATTCCTGCAATTTTCATAGACCGGCTTGATAAATATTTTTTGTTACGTAGGTGATAGGACTTGATAATTGAACCCTTACTCACGGTTAGTTGTCCCAGCTGGGAAACAGCCCGGCGGTATCGTAACGGATGGAAGATTGGGAGATTTAACTCAATGTAATCCGTGTAAACCGCAGATTATGCTGTTGGCATCGCGATGTTTGGGGCAACACGCTGGTGATATTTGTGTCCCCTTGCGTTTTTTATGCGGTTTTTATAGAATAAAATAGTAGACAATAATGTAGTAAATTATATATAAAATATAAATATAAAAAGATAAAAAGAGTAAATATAAAAAGAATGGTGGTGATGAATAAGAATAAATGTATGGTATATATTTTTTGCATATATGTATACATAATATAGTTGCAAAAAATTAGTTGATAGGAAAGTTTTTTCGGCTGGTGATGTCTTGTTAGATCAGCCGCTTTGATCGGATGTCAGATCTAGTGTATCTGGAGTACATGCAGTATAGCAGAACCCATTGCGTTTTTTATGCAATATGTTAAAAAATATGATAAGATATGAAATAAAATAACAGTTTACAATAATAGCAGTCTGGACATTGATCTTTTGTAGTGAATTATATATAAAAAATATTATGGAGATGAATAAGGATAATGTATATAATTATATATATTATAGTTGCAAATAATTTGATAAAAATGGTTTTCGGTTGGTTATTTATAGTTGATAGAGGACCAACATTACCAGTAGAAGAGTCTATAATTGATAGATGTATGGATGTGGTCGCTAAATGTCGCTGCTATCTCCCCTCGACATTTAGCGACCACATCTATACATCTATCAATTATACTGTAGATTCTTCTACTGGTAATGTTGGTCCTCTATCAACTATAAATAACCAACCGAAAACCATTCTTATCAAATTATTTGCAACTATAATATTTATAATTATATACATTATCCTTATTCATCACCATAATAACCATTCTAATATTTTGTGGACTGGATATATCTGCCCTCTGGATATACAGTATCTGATGGGACAGGCTATTACTTTTTCTGTATGAAATCAGGGGACATACAGCGATACAGTAGAGCCCCATAGATAAGCCATCCTATACAGTAGAGCTCCATAGATAAGCCATCCTATACAGTAGAGCTTCATAGATAAGCCATCCTATACAGTAGAGCCCCATAGATAAGCCATCCTATACAGTAGAGCTCCATAGATAAGCCATCCTATACAGTAGAGCTCCATAGATAAGCCATCCTATACAGTAGAGCTCCATAGATAAGCCATCCTATACAGTAGAGCTCCATAGATAAGCCATCCTATACAGTAGAGCTCCATAGATAAGCCATCCTATACAGTAGAGCTCCATAGATAAGCCATCCTATACAGTAGAGCTCCATAAGCTGGAGCCATCCTATAAACAGTGCAGTCTTCAGGACATGCTGCATTTTGGTTTTGACCCATGCCACACCCAATATTGTTTTTCATGAGTTAATTTTAATATTTTCAGGTTACGCTCTCTCGTGTACCTGGTGTGGATCTTGGTCTTCCTCTACATGCTCTGACTCTGGCTTAAGAATGGTTTGTTCTCCTGGCGAAGTGTGTGGATCGACATACGCAGAAATCACCACTAATGGTAAAATACAATCTTCTGAAATCTTTTAATTCAGGATGTGGACTCTCTATTACATAAAGCATAACTATCATTATAGCGTTTCCTGTGCATCTATAGCGTATGCAGAGTTAGGTCTCCTGCACACGAACCGCATTTGCAGATCCGCAATACACGGGCACCGTTCCGTGGGCATTCCGCATCACGGATGCGGACCCATTCACTTCAATGGGTCCGCAAATCCGGAGATGCTGAATGGTGCGGAACGGAAACACGAAATGGAACCCTACGGAAGCACTACAGAATTCTTCTGTGGGGTTTCGTCCCATACTTCCGTTCAGCAAAAAGATAGAACATGTCCTATCTTTTTGCGGAATGGCCGGATCGCGGACCCATTAACGTGAATGGGTCTGCGATCCGCTGCGGTTGCCCCACGGTCGGTGTTCATGCACACGTTCGTGTGCAGGAGGCCTTAAAAAGGTTATCCTCAGGATTGATCATCAGTATCTGAACGGTGGTGGTCCGACACCCTTGACCCTTTAGAAGGCATCAGCGCTCCTGTGAGCACAGTGTTGTACATTGTATAGTGGCTGTGCTTGGTATCCAAGTGCCTTTTCAAACAGCTGATCAGTGGGGGACCCGGGTGTCGGACCCCCAGCAATCAGATACCGATGACCTATCCAGGGGATAGGCCATCAGTATGTAAGCCTAGGAAACCCTATTTTTTTTATAATTAACAAGCCTAGGAAACGCCTTTATAATAAATCTCGTTAAAGAAACATTCTGAATCTCTGCACTCACTGAAAAACCTACTGAGTCTCAGCGATGGATAATATTATACAGCAGAGCTGGACAGAATGCATGTGAGCATGGAGACGGGAAGTACTGGATGTGCACATGTCATGGTCCCTCCCATGACAGAGGTGAGAAGATTGGAGAGACTGGCGGCATGTGAGGGTATCTGACAGTCTCTCTGTTTTCTCCTTGCAGTGTTGTTTTTCGGTAATGACCACACCTCTTGGCAGGTGCTGCTTGTAGTCATTACTGAGGCTCTATTTAGTCCTGAATCACACTGCTTACCATGAGGTTGATATTTCTTGCTGGAGTTAGTTGAGCTGATGTGTTGTTCCTTTGGATCTCCTGCTCCTCCATTCTGCTTGAAGCTAAGTGCATTTTGTTTTGCATTTTGCTTGTGTGTGTTGTTGTCTAGGCCTCAGGGTGACGCTGGTTGAGGAACCAGTAGTCTCATTCCCTGCCACCATTCCTAGGGCCTTCCAGGGTCTTCAGGGCTTAGGTTCCAGTGTATGAGTATTTCCACCTTCAGGGTCTACTCATACTGGCAGGAGTCAGGGAGAGGTCTAGGGATTCCTAGGAGGTCACCATCCCTCTCCCTTAGCTTTGAGGCCTAGACTCCGGTCTATTCCTTCTGCGTGTTATTTAGTGTTATCCCCTCCCCATTACCTGTGACAGCACACAATAGACTCCTGCTGATCATCGATCATCTTCTAGTATGTGGGGCATTATTGAGAAGATATACTTCAAACTAACTTAGATTCAAACTAACAACATAAATCATATAAATAGAAAATCTATCTTTTATATCTTTTAATTTGTGATTAAAAGATTACAAGCGGAGGCAATAATAAATCTCAAAATCGCCCATACACCTAGTTCACATGTGTTGCACACCCAATCCCATTAGTGCAAATAGTACAACCAAAGAACCAACCGGATGACAAAAGAAAAGTACTATGTACATGACAATGTATTTGAATTTCGAGGTACCAAAATTGGCAGTTACACAGGGGGACATTCCTTTTGTTCCAACGCGTTTCCCCTTATGAAAGGTTCAGCAGGAGACTATTATTCAAGAAAGCTCGCCATAAAAAAATATCAAATTTTAAAGAGAGAATATATATATATACATACATGTATATACACTGTAAATGCAGTATATAAAAATATTAATAAATGACACCTCCTTTAAACACTGTGGTGCCTTTTCATAGGTAAATGCATTGATATCCAATTTATTTTAGTCAAGATGAATGTTCATTACCTTTAAGAGCCATACTCGACTATAGTTACAATTTTGTATGTCTTGAGTAGGCCAAATTAAGGTCGTACAAAGGTTTCTGCTTTTTAGTGCTATTCTTCCCATGAATGTACCAGTCTGAGAAGAATACTCCTTGTCTACTCTTAAATTTACGACAGGAGGTAAAGATAAGCTCTATGCAGCTGGTGATAATTACCTATACAATTAGGCATTTATCAATGAAGCAAATATATAATATGTATGTATTCATTTAATGAGCCTTAGTCCTTAGCATAAGACAATCAGTAGAACATATAATATATATTATACTGTTATATGTGATGAAGACAACATGTATCCAGTATATTATATATATTTCTCATTAGGAGAATATTTGTCTCTAAAAGAGTGTCTGTGAAGATGTGTGTTTTGTAACAATTATTCACCTCTTTGGTATGAGAGGAGGTACTGATATCCCTGAGTAAACAAAGCCATTGAAGTTATTTACGATACACAAATAAACAAAGTGAGAAACATTCAGAGAGACGCCTAGAGGTCTGTCTCTAATTGCTACAAGTGTCAAATCTAATCCCTATAGCCCTGAATTAAAGCTTTTAAGGTCAATTGTATATTATACCTTTATTCAGACTTACAGAAGTTAACCCTTTATACTATGATGCAAATAGCTTACACAGCAGTGCCACATAGGTACGAGTAGGTGACATTACAACAGTAGCAAAAGTGTATTCTGGGTAAGGTTATGATGTCATTTCTTATCAATAGTCACGCCCATCCGATTATGATTGGAAACTTCCAAACTAGGAAGGTGTGTCTAACTGATAAGTTTGTGTTCATAAACCATACACAGGGGGGAGAAAGGGGAGACAGAGAAAAACAGAGACAAGAAAGAGGATAGGAGAGAGAAGTGGAGCTCTCTAGAGAGGTCTATCAAGATGAAAGCCATGGTGAGATGTGCTATGATGGACCACCCAGCTTTCCTAGGAGCAGAAGTAAGATTTCTACTAGGACTTGGTAAGAGACACAGAAAATTATATTTCATCTTATTAAGACTAATTTGATAGTGTGGGTGAAATTTTACCATCTAGATTGGCGAATAAATACATTAATTAATTGATCATCTCCATATTGAGATGTAGTTTTAGGATATTGTGAGACTTTATTCTACCTGCAGAAGAATCAAGACTCATAATCTCGCAGAGCATTAAATAATTGCTTAGATATATATATTTATATATATATATATATATTGATAGAACATTCTTCGCCAAGCTAAGTGATGGATTCCCACAGGAAAGACTTATTTCGAGTCCTTCCCATCAAAGATATGGTCTAGCAAAGATCCTATATCCCTGTCATTTGTCTTAATAGTCTTACCAAAGTTATATGTGTGAAAATAGTCCAGGATGGGGCAGAAGGATACAGTTATCTCTTCTAGTTATATCCTTGAATGGGTTTGCCCATGCCTGAAGTCATGTGACGTGTAGTTTGTTAGAGGGGGGCGGAATGTATTTAGCATTCTATATTGATGTCTAGGATTAGACAGGCCCATCCTGATATCATGAGGTTTCCTCCAACTGAGGTAATATATAAATTATGTTCCTATTTGATATCCTAACCTAATAATAGCTTTGTTATAATGTGACAAGTTATTTCCTCTCACATGTATTGTTAAGCTTGTAATGCTATATATATTCATTTGCATGTTTCATTGTGTTTATTTACTTATATATGTTTATAACCTTGTATCCAATAAATCTGCATATTTTTATAAACCTGTGTATTATTGTATAATGCAGAACTACATGTTTTATCATTAACGTCATCTCACGTCAAAAAGAACTTATTTATCTGAGGAAATAGTCGGCCTCAGATGTGAATTGTATCAAGTAGGTTGTCTACGATTCACCAGGTCATGATTTTAAGAATTTATGAAAAATTTTATAAATTAAATTTTTTTATAATTAATAATTTTTATGACCATAATTTATAATTCTTAATTGAATTATTACCACCCGACAACACTGAAAGTACAGAAGAGGATCAAGGGTTTCTCTTGAATCATGATGGATAGATGCAATTTAACAATAGCCCTGAAAACCATCAGTCCAGATAATTCAAATTACAATACAGGTCCTTCTAAAAAAATTAGCATATTGTGATAAAGTTCATTATTTTCTGTAATGTACTGATAAACATTAGACTTTCATATATTTTAGATTCATTACACACCAATTGAAGTAGTTCAAGCCTTTTATTGTTTTAATATTGATGATTTTGGCATACAGCTCATGAAAACCCAAATCTCCTATATAAAAAAATTAGCATATTTCATCCGACCAATAAAAGAAAAGTGTTTTTAATACAAAAAAAGTCAACCTTCAAATAATTATGTTCAGTTCTGCACTCAATACTTGGTGGGGAATCCTTTTGCAGAAATGACTGCTTCAATGCGGCGTGGCATGGAGGCAATCAGCCTGTGGCACTGCTGAGGTGTTATGGAGGCCCAGGAGGCTTCGATAGCGGCCTTAAGCTCATCCAGAGTGTTGGGTCTTGCGTCTCTCAACTTTCTCTTCCCAATATCCCACAGATTCTCTGTGGGGTTCAGGTCAGGAGAGTTGGCAGGCCAATTGAGCCCAGTAATACCATGGTCAGTAAACCATTTACCAGTGGTTTTGGCACTGTGAGCAGGTGCCAGGTCGTGCTGAAAAATGAAATCCTCATCTCCATAAAGCTTTTCAGCAGATGGAAGCATGAAGTGCTCCAAAATCTCCTGATAGCTAGCTGCATTGACCCTGCCCTTGATAAAACACAGTGGACCAACACCAGCAGCTGACATGGCACCCCAGACCATCACTGACTGTGGGTACTTGACACTGGACTTCAGGCATTTTGGCATTTCCCTCTCCCCAGTCTTCCTCCAGACTCTGGCACCTTGATTTCCGAATGACATGCAACAGTCCAGTGCTGCTTCTCTGTAGCCCAGGTCAGGCGCTTCTGCCGCTGTTTCTGGTTCAAAAGTGGCTTGACCTGGGGAATGCGGCACCTGTAGCCCATTTCCTGCACACGCCTGTACACGGTGGCTCTGGATGTTTCTACTCCAGACTCAGTCCACTGCTTCCGCAGGTCCCCCAAGGTCTGGAATCGGTCCTTCTCCACAATCTTCCTCAGGGTCCGGTCACCTCTTCTCGTTGTGCAGCGTTTTCTGCCACACTTTTTCCTTCCCACAGACTTCCCACTGAGGTGCCTTGATACAGCGCTCTGGGAACAGCCTATTCGTTCAGAAATTTCTTTCTGTGTCTTACCCTCTTGCTTGAGGGTGTCAATGATGGCCTTCTGGACAGCAGTCAGGTCGGCAGTCTTACCCATGATTGCTGTTTTGAGTAATGAACCAGGCTGGGAGTTTTTAAAAGCCTCAGGAATCTTTTGCAGGTGTTTAGAGTTAATTAGTTGATTCAGATGATTAGGTTAATAGCTCGTTTAGAGAACCTTTTCATGATAGGCTAATTTTTTTAGATAGGAATTTGGGGTTTTCATGAGCTGTATGCCAAAATCATCAATATTAAAACAATAAAAGGCTTGAACTACTTCAGTTGTGTGTAATGAATCTAAAATATATGAAAGTCTAATGTTTATCAGTACATTACAGAAAATAATGAACTTTATCACAATATGCTAATTTTTTTAGAAGGACCTGTATATGGCCTATAAAAAAGAAAAATAGAAATATCCAAACACATAAAGAAAAATGCAAAAGAGCCACAAATAATAGCAGCAGACAGGATTTCCAGTTCCGGCGCACACATGCAAAGCAGCAAGCGGAGTGAACTTCATGGCCCCAGACTCTCCACCCGGAGATTTCAACACTTATAGGGGAATTCCCCCAGCACACCTAGACTGTGACTCTCAAGCAGGTGATGGAGAAATTCCTAATCCTTAGTGGATCTCCAACTTCTAGCGATCCCTTGCTTCAGAGAGAAGGACGACTGCTGAGTGGCAAGATGGCGGCCACAGCTGAATGTGTCATGCAAGTAACCCGCTCCTCCTCCTAACCCAGATTTGGAGGGAGAAGTAAATCGCTAGCAGTGGAGGTAGCTAAACTTCTAGCTCCAGATATTAAGGTCACACTGGAGGCTACAGTCTCAGCAATAATGAATCAGCTCCAGACAGACGTTGCATTACATTCCTCTCAAGTATCCGAGTTGGAGCAAAGAATGGAAAGATCTCAGACTCAAATCTGACAGTTTCATAAAAACAAATCATGCTCTCCAGGAGAAAGTGGATCATTTGGAAAAACAGGTCGAGGAGGAGTGTCCTGAGGATCATTGGCTTACCGGAATTGATTTCTCTTGGATAGTTGCAACAGATCTGCACCACAGAAATACCTTATACATTGGGACTCACTGGCCCTTGTTTTGTGGAAAGGGCACACCGCTTAGGGCCCTCCATGGGACTTACACTCCAACAAGGAAGGGACAAGGTCGCGCCCAACTATAGTTAAATATCTGAACTATTGTTATGCAAGCAGGTGTGGACCCACTGCGCCACTCACTGGCTGTACTCTGAAGGGGCGTAACTAAGCAACTACCTGGTCTTCACTGGAGCCTCTGATGGTGAGGATAGGCTTGAGCCGTTTGGGTAGTTGCCAGGTGCCACTCCACAGCAGTCCCCGAGTCAGTGGCAGCTGAGCAGGGGGTCAGAGTACACGGTGCAAGCACTGAGGGGACGTGTGTGGCCAAGAGGATCTGAGTCTGGACAGGCAGCAATCAAGAAAGGTCAGTAAGCGAAGTCTGAGGTCAGAGGCAGGCGGCAAACAAACAAAGTCCAAAAACGAGATCTGAGGTCAGAGGCAGGCGGCAAACAGGCAAAGTCCAGGAGTTCAATAAGCAGAGACCGGTACACAGTGAAGCAGACAAGAGAAACACCTTCGCCCATGAGTTGCTCAGGCATATTCCTGTGGTAGGAAGCGCCTTTAAAAACCTCCTGCAATCCAGCCAGAGGCTGGTGAGACAGAGGGCGTGTGTGTGTTGCATCATAGGTGAAGAGAGACACACCTATGCAAGCTCAAACACTAGTACAGGTCTCCAGCAGGAAGGAAACTCTGGCATGGTACACAGACACCATACTTAAGCTTCCTGCTGCCCGCCCGTCAGCATGGCACATGGCGGCAGGGAAAGAGGGAGCCCGGCCCCCTTGCCCGCGTTTAAGGGCAGCAGCGCCGGCACAGACCGCTGGTCTCCCCAATTATGATGATAAAGCTGCCATCTTGAGCAGAGTCAAACGTGGGGTGCTCCTATTGTTGTCAGAGGGCATAAACTGCTGTTGTTTGGAGACCATTCTTTTGATGTGCAAAAAAAAGAAAGGCCTTTTCTGAGGTGTGCTCTATACTGGTAACAGTTTACCTTGCAGTTCCCAGCCATGCTAAAAGTCTTCCCTTCTGAGGGACAGGCCGACATCCGGAAGAAGCCATGTCGTCTCTGGATATACAAGAACATACTTGGATACGGAGATTAGAAAATTTGCTCTAAATCTGAATTTCCTGGCCCTTCGTGGTAATGAATCAATTTTTTCTTAACATGTCGGCTAAACGTGTTACAAAGTGAAAGTAAGAAGCGATATCACCCATAATGCCATGCAGACAGCCAATCAGCAGCTAGCCATCCCCTATAAATCGCTCATCCTGCCCGTTCTCCACCATTTTACTGTGAACTGAGTACAGGGAGAGACATGACAAACGCTAGAGACAGTGATTAAGAAAGCATTTATTTATAAAATATTGTATAGGAAGAGTTCAGGAACAGCCTAGGGAGATCGTAGGGAGACTTTTTGCACAGTATAGGGAGTGTATAGGGAGAGTGCAGGGACTTGGCTGATAGATAAGCAATTCTATCTCACCAGATATAGACTGGGAAACTGAAACCTGTACATCTCATAAAGGAAACAGGTTCTTGGCAATAACCAAAGACAATTGCCTCTCCCAACTGATTCAGGACCCGACTAAAGGGACGTACATACTAGACTTAGTATTAACCAATATACCTGACAGAACAACAGACGTGCAGGTTGGGGGACACCTGGGAAATAGTGACCATACAGTAATAACCTTCCAATTATCATTCAAAAAAGCGTTTCTTCAGGGAGGAACAAAAATACCAAACTTCTAAAAAGTTACATTTAGCCAAGTAAAAGAGGCCATAGGCCTAACTAACTGGGATAAAGTCCTCAAAAATAAAATACAGTCACAAAATTGGATATTTTTAAAAGCATCCTAAAATCTCATTGTGAGAGGTACATACCTTATGGGAATAAAAGGTTAAGGAACAAGAAGAAACCAATGTGGATAAATAGAACTGTAAAGAAAGCAATAAATGACAAAAAGAAAGCATTTAAAT
Organism: Bufo gargarizans; assembly: GCF_014858855.1. Lineage (NCBI taxonomy): Eukaryota > Metazoa > Chordata > Amphibia > Anura > Bufonidae > Bufo > Bufo gargarizans. The sequence goes on along the minus strand of NC_058081.1, from coordinate 683,392,666 downwards.
CACTAAAACAGGAGGGTGGTGAGGAAGCACTAAAAAACTATAAGGAAAAAAAATTAATATGTAAAAACAAATAAAAGCAGCCGAGAGATTAATTTCCAAAGAGAGTGAATCTAACCCTAAAATGTTCTTCAATTATATACCGTATTTTTCGCCGTATAAGACGCACCGGCGTATAAGACGCACCTAGGTTTTTGGGGAGGAAAATAAGAAAAAAAATATTTTGAACTAATTGTGGTCTGTGGGTGATGCACTGTTATGGAGGATCTGTGGATGACACACTGTTATGGGGGATCTGTTGTTCTGGGGGATCTGTGGGTGACGCACTGTTCTGGGGGATCTGTGGGTGACGAACTGTTATGGGGGATCTGTGGGTGACGCACTGTTATGGGGGATCTGTGGGTGACGGACTGTTATGGGGGATCTGTGGATGACGCACTGTTATGGGGGTCTGTGGATGACACACTGTTATGGGGAGGATCTGTGGATGACAGTTATGGGGGGATCTGTGGATGACACATATATAGCATCTTATGCTATGTGTCATCCACAGATCCCCTCCATAAGTGTGGGGGTCGCATTTGCTTTTATAATGGGGGTGGGGGTCGCATCTGCATTTATAATGACAGCGGGGCCCGTGCAGTGACTGTATTCTACTACACGGGCCCCGCTTACTGTATAATCATATCCCTAATAGTTAATTGTTGTGTGCACTGCATGTAAAAGCACAATGAGCGATAATGATGAGCGCTATTACTTACAATTAGAAGCGCTCGCCGTTCGGAGCAGAGAGGAGGGAGGAGGCAGGAGGCAGGCCGGGAGGACGGGCGCTGGCAGTGTGAGTCATACGTCATGCGCCCACGCCGCCTGCTTCATTCATGAAGCAGGCGGCGCAGGCGCGTGACGTATGACTCACACTGCCAGCGCCCGTCCTCCCGGCCTGCCTCCTGCCTCCTCCCTCCTCTCTGCTCCGAACGGCGAGCGCTTCTAATTGTAAGTAATAGCGCTCATCATTATCGCTCATTGTGCTTTTACATGCAGTGCACACAACAATTAACTATTAGGGATATGATTATACAGTAAGCGGGGCCCGTGTAGTAGAATACAGTCACTGCACGGGCCCCGCTGTCATTATAAATGCAGATGCCGCACCCAGCCCCTCCTCCCTCACAGCTGATACACCCGCCGCACGGCATCGCGGCGGGTGTATCATTGAAAACTAAGCAAAATCGGCTACATTCGCCGTATAAGACGCACTGCTATTTCCCCCCCACTTTTGGGGGGGAAAAAGTGCGTCTTATACGGCGAAAAATACGGTAAATGGAAGGTGTCTACCGTTTCCAGAGTAATGATGGGGGAGTTGCAAAGAGCGATGAGGAGAAAGCAAAGCTATTAAATATTTTTTTCTCCACTGTATTCACTGAAGAAAATAAACTGTCAGATGAAATGTAGAATGTAAAAGTAAATTCCCCATTAAAAGTGTCCTGTCTGACCCAGGAAGAAGTACAGCGACGTCTTATAAAGATTAAAATAGACAAATCGCCAGGACCAGATGGCATACACCCCCATATCCTAAGAGAATTAAATAATGTCATAGCCAGACCCTTATTTCTGATATTTAAGAACTCTATACTGACAGGGAGTGTCCCACAGGATTGGAGCATAAATGTGGTGCCAATATTCAAAAAGTGTCCAAAAACAGAGCCCGGAAACTATAGGCCGGTAAGTTTAACATCTGTCATGGGTAAACTGTTTGAAGGTTTTCTAAGAGATTTTATCTTGGAGCACCTCAATTGAAATAAGCAAATAACGCCATATCAGAATGGCTTCATGAGGGATCGCTCATGTCAAAATAATTTATTCCGTTTCTATGAAGAGGTAATTTCTAGACTTGAAAGTGGCGAATCAATGGATGTCGTATATCTGGACCACATAAAAGGTTAGTATATAAAATGAAAATGCTCGGACTGGGAAAAAATGTCTGTATGTGGGTAAGTAACTGGCTCAGTGATAGAAAACAGAGGGTGGTTATTAACAGTACTCACTCAGATCAGGTCACTGTCACTTGTGGGGTACCTCAGGGGTTAGTATTGGGCCCTATTCTCTTCAATATATTTATTAATGATCTTGTAGAAGGCTTGCACAGTAAAATATCAATTTTTACAGATGACACTAAACTGTGTAAAGTAATTAACATGGAAGTGGACAGTATACTGTGTATATATGTATATATATATATATATATATATATATATATATATATTACAGAGGACAGTAAACTATATATACAGGTCCTTCTCAAAAAATTAGCATATTGTGATAAAGTTCATTATTTTCTGTAATGTACTGATAAACATTAGACTTTCATATATTTTAGATTCATTACACACAACTGAAGTAGTTCAAGCCTTTTATTGTTTTAATATTGATGATTTTGGCATACAGCTCATGAAAACCCCAAATTCCTATCTAAAAAAATTAGCATATCATGAAAAGGTTCTCTAAACGAGCTATTAACCTAATCATCTGAATCAACTAATTAACTCTAAACACCTGCAAAAGATTCCTGAGGCTTTTAAAAACTCCCAGCCTGGTTCATTACTCAAAACCGCAATCATGGGTAAGACTGCCGACCAGACTGTTGTCCAGAAGGCCATCATTGACACCCTCAAGCAAGAGGGTAAGACACAGAAAGAAATGTCTGAACGAATAGGCTGTTCCCAGAGCGCTGTATCAAGGCACCTCAGTGGGAAGTCTGTGGGAAGGAAAAAGTGTGGCAGAAAACGCTGCACAACGAGAAGAGGTGACCGGACCCTGAGGAAGATTGTGGAGAAGGACCGATTCCAGACCTTGGGGGACCTGCGGAAGCAGTGGACTGAGTCTGGAGTAGAAGCATCCAGAGCCACCGTGTACAGGCGTGTGCAGGAAATCGGCTACAGGTTCCGCATTCCCCAGGTCAAGCCACTTTTGAACCAGAAACAGCGGCAGAAGCGCCTGACCTGGGCTACAGAGAAGCAGCACTGGACTGTTGCTCAGTGGTCCAAAGTACTTTTTTCGGATGAAAGCAAATTTTGCATGTCATTCGGAAATCAAGGTGCCAGAGTCTGGAGGAAGACTGGGGAGAGGGAAATGCCAAAATGCCTGAAGTCCAGTGTCAAGTACCCACAGTCAGTGATGGTCTGGGGTGCCATGTCAGCTGCTGGTGTTGGTCCACTGTGTTTTATCAAGGGCAGGGTCAATGCAGCCGCTATCAGGAGATTTTGGAGCACTTCATGCTTCCATCTGCTGAAAAGCTTTATGGAGATGAAGATTTCATTTTTCAGCACGACCTGGCACCTGCTCACAGTGCCAACACCACTGGTAAATGGTTTACTGACCATGGTATTACTGTGCTCAATTGGCCTGCCAACTCTCCTGACCTGAACCCCATAGAGAATCTGTGGGATATTGGGAAGAGAAAGTTGAGAGACGCAAGACCCAACACTCTGGATGAGCTTAAGGCCGCTATCGAAGCCTCCTGGGCCTCCATAACACCTCAGCAGTGCCACAGGCTGATTGCCTCCATGCCACGCCGCATTGAAGCAGTCATTTCTGCAAAAGGATTCCCGACCAAGTGTTGAGTGCATAACTGAACATCATTATTTGAAGGTTGACTTTTTTTGTATTAAAAACACTTTTCTTTTATTGGTCGGATGAAATATGCAAATTTTTGAGATAGGAAATTCGGGTTTTCATGAGCTGTATGCCAAAATCATCAATATTAAAACAATAAAAGGCTTGAACTGCTTCAGTTGTGTGTAATGAATCTAAAATATATGAAAGTCTAATGTTTATCAGTACATTACAGAAAATAATGAACTTTATCACAATATGCTAATTTTTTTAGAAGGACCTGTATACTGCTACAGAGGGATCTGATAGATTGGAGGCTTGGGCAGAGAAGTGGCAGATGAGGTTTAACACTGACAAACTAAGCTGTAAAAACCAGTGTCAGGCAGCTGCTGCCAAGGCCAATAAGATAATGGGTTGCATCAAAAGGGCCATAGATGCCCGTGATGAGAACATAGTTCTACCACTTTACAAATCATTAGTCAGACCACACATGGAGTACTGTGTACAGTTCTGGGCTCCTGTGAACAAGGCAGACATAGAAGAGCTGGAGAGGGTTCAGAGGAGGGCAACTAAAGTAATAACTGGAATGGGGAAACTACAGTACCCTGAAAGATTATCAAAATTAGGGTTATTCACTTTAGAAAAAAGAAGACTGAAGGGAGATCTAATTACTATGTATAAATATATCAGGGGTCAGTACAGAGATCTCTCCCATCATCTATTTATCCCCAGGACTGTGACTGTGACGAGGGGACATCCTCTGCGTCTGGAGGAAAGAAGGTTTGTACACAAACATAGAAGAGGATTCTTTACGGTAAGAGCAGTGAGACTATGGAACTCTCTGCCTGAGGAGGTGGTGATGGTGAGTACAATAAAGGAATTCAAGATGGGCCTGGATGTATTTCTGGAGTGTAATAATATTACAGGCTATAGCTACTAGAGAGGGGTCGCTGATCCAGGGATGCCTGAATGGAGTCGGGAAGGAATTTGTTTCCCCTTAAAGGGGTTGTCCCACTTCATAAAATAGGTTTTATCTAATCTATTTACCCCCACACAACATATCTTCCTATCCATGTTATTATCCAAAAGCTACCTTTCATTCAAAAAATCATGTAAAGCGATTCCTTTGTTGTTTTCTGTATCCCATGGATACGGCCTCTTTCGTCCGGCCGCATCGCTGTGCCGCGCCTGCGCACAACGGCTGAACAAGTACTCGGGCCGCCTCTCCATTCCTACAAGTACGCGCACGCCCGCGCATGCGCAAATACAGCAGGCGGGTGCCGGAATCAAATAGCCGGCACCCGACCTCTATGACAGGGAGCGGGACCTTAGGGGTTAACTGCCGCTGATCGCAGCCCCCTATCATAGAGGTCGGGTGCCGGCTATTTCACTCCGGCACCCACCTCCTGCATTTGTATTAACATTGGTGGCGCAGTGCGCCCCCCCCCCCCCCAGTATAATATACATTCAGTGCGGCCACCCCCCCCCCCCCCAGTATAATATACATTCAGTGCGGCCACCCCCCCCAGTATAATATACATTCAGTGCGGCCACCCCCCCCCCAGTCTAATATACATTCAGTGCGGACCCCCCCAGTATAATATACATTCAGTGCGGACCCCCCCAGTATAATATACATTGGTGGCGCAGTGGGAAGTGCCAATGAGGGTTAAAAAAATAAATAAAAAATTAACTCACCTCCTCCAATTGTTCGCGCAGCTGCCGGTCTCCTGTTCTATCTTTAGGACCTGTGAAAGGACCTTTGGTGACGTCACTGAGCTAATCACATGGTCCATTACCATGGTGATGGATCATATGATGTACCATGTGATGACCACAGTGATGTCACCAAAGGTCCTTTCACAGGTCCTAAAGATAGAACAGGAGACCGGCAGCTGCGCGAACAATTGGAGGAGGTGAGTTAATTTTTTATTTATTTTTTTAACCCTCATTGGCACTTCCCACTGCGCCACCAATGTATATTATACTGGGGGGGTCCGCACTGAATGTATATTATACTGGGGGGGGGGTGGCCGCACTGAATGTATATTATACTGGGGGGGGTGGCCGCACTGAATGTATATTATACTGGGGGGGGGGGGGTGGCCGCACTGAATGTATATTATACTGGGGGGGGGGGTGGCCGCACTGAATGTATATTATACTGGGGGGGGGGTGGCCGCACTGAATGTATATTATACTGGGGGGGGGGCGGCCGCACTGAATGTATATTATACTGGGGGGGGGGGGCGCACTAAATGTATATTATACTGGGGGGGGGGGGGCCGCACTCAATGTTTATTATACTGGGGGGGGGGCGGGACCTCACATACGGCTCCATGTGGATGACCTCATACACATGAACGAGCACGCAGGGTGAGTCATGAGGAGGCGTGGCCTTCACTCAACTGCCTGAGAACCAGGAAGTTATCAGGACATCTACTGCTGATAAGATTAAAAAAGCAAAGTGGGACAACCCCTTTAAGTGGGGAAAATTGGCTTCTACCTCACCGTTTTTTTTTTGTCTTCCTTTGGATCAACTTGCAGGATGACAGGCCGAACTGGATAGACAAATGTCTTTTTTCGGCCTTATATACTATGTTACTATGTTACTATGATGATCAAGATTCTAAAATATGAAATGACTGGTGAAAACTCAAGGAGAGGACCTGTTCTCGAGGTCCTACAGAAAACTCAAATTATACATTTTAAAAAAAGGGGGGAATGTTGGGGGGAATTAAAATTTACTCTGTGTTTTCTAGAATGGACTTTATTGTAATTATTTGAGGTATGTGCAGGGCCTTGGTCTATTCGATAAAGAGGTCAGAAGTCACGTAGGCATAGATGATTGATGCCCTGACACTATAGACAAGCATAATAGTGGACATCTGGAACAGATCTTGTGCTCAGAAACTTTTTGATGGATGGCCCCCAATGTCTGTAACTTTTTTTCATATGCCTCTCTAACTGTGGATATATTGTTAAAACTGGTCCAAACCAGTTTTAACTATGCCTTAAAATTGTCTATATAAACTCAACTTGAGAATAGACTGCAGACATCCTGCTGAACCTCCATACAGTGTGTTTGTCTCTTCTTATATAAGAACAAAGATAAATTACCTCCTTTTAACCTTAAATTCAGATGACATCGTGATCCTTCCTTGGTAAAGAAAATTCTACAGACACTGTTGTATGTTTGCCATAAATGCTATGGAATCTCTGCGGAAGCGTAGAAGTACCACCAGAAGTCTGCTGTTAAGGTCTGGATCAGACAGTAAGACATCATTTAGTAATACGCCGTCGCACCAGGCGTTCGAGTCGAATACTACTCGTATCTGCCCTGTTTTTTTAGGATGATACACGCCGAATATGGGTAAGTACCAACACTTCTCAGAGTCTTGGAGCACAGGTACTATTTCTGCATGGTTGTTCTGGAATATTCTTTCCATTAAGGTAAAGAAATGTTCTCTCGTCTCTGGTGTCCTCTGAAGTTTGTGCTTGAGGGAGATAAATCGACTGTAGACAAGTTCTTTGTTGTTAGGTAAGCGTTGTCTCTGAGGTTTAATCGGTAAAGGTGCAACCCAGCTTTTTGACTTGTCTTTTAATATTCCTTGATGCATGATATCCAAGAACAGCCTGTTTTCTATGGACATTGCGACCCTGTTGTCTTCTCTTGTCCTGTGGAAAACTGTGCACCCTAAGTGATCTTGCTCGCCATTGTCATGGTCTTCAGAGGGGATATCTGCAAAAGGACAAGGCACAGGTGCACTGTGTGGCAATTCTTTTATAAGGAAACTGCTGTGACATGGCTAGAATAGGGAAGGACATCCATTCTCAAGTGTGTTGGTGAGCATACTGTTGACTGTTGTGTGCTCCTCCTAGACAGAGATCTCCTATGATGACCCATCCTAGGTCAAGTCTCTGGATGTATGGAGTGATCTGGGGACCGTTAATCTGTCCTCTAGCCTTGTGAACTCGTAGTATGTCTTTTCCAAGGAGCAAGACTATTGGGGCTTCCGGGTCCAGTTCCAGTATCAGGTGAGCTATATGCTTCAGGTGGGGGTGGTATGCCGCTACCTCTGGTGTAGGTATCTCAGACCGGTTGTCAGGTATGTGATTGCACTCCAGTATGGTTGGCAGGGACAAGCAGGTTTGACCATCTATCGACTCCACCTTGTACCAAATTGCTTTCCTCCCCGCTGTCTCAATGGTACCTGCACTCCTTAAGGAGTAGGGAGAACCAGGCCCTACGATGCTGAAGTTGTAGAAGAAGGTGGATTAGGCTAAAGACCTGTTGCTTTGATCATCTAAAATTACGTATACCATGATCGCCTTATCTCGGTGACCTACCAGATAAACTCTGACAAGGCAGTCATGCTCCTCTGCTTGGGATGGTACCTGAGAAAGTGGTCCAGGGTTTAAAGCCATGTTGTGTTCTGTGCTGCCGCATTCTGTGCATGTCACACTGACCTTACAGTTCCTGGCAAAGTGCGATGTTGTAGCTCAGCACCTGAAGCATATGATGTTTTCTTTCAGGAATTCTTTGCGGTCCTCTAAAGACTTCTCCCTGAAGGCTCTGCATTTTAGTAGAGAATGTGGCTTCTTGTGCAGGGGGCATTGTTTGGTAAGATCTTTGGGTATGTTCTCTTCTTGAGAAGACTTAAACTGCCTGTAAGGAGAACCTGCGGAGGCAACATTAAATTTGTGGACTGCCACTGGTGTGTTATGAGGTTTGACACCAGTGGTAGTGGAACATGACAATGTAAAGTCAAAACTGAGATTGTTTCTGATCCTTGTCTGTTGAGTAACAAATTCTACAAACACCACGAATGGGGGAAATTGTACATTATAAACCTGTTTATAATGAGAGCCATGCGTGATCTACTTCTCCTGTAGGTTATAACTGAGTTTTTGGACAATCGGGTTGACACCTCTGGCCTCTGGTAACCCCTACCCACTATTCTGGGAAAATTATCAATTCTCTTATATAAAGCATTTTCCATAGCTTCTATTGACCCATAACACTCATCAAGTCTTTCCCACACCATCTTTAGGCCTTTGCCCGGATAGTTTATGGTAATGTCTCTGATTCTTTTGGAGTGCTCTGCAGACTCGTTACCAAGAGATCTAACTCATCACTACAGGAAAGATCTAAGTCCCTTATGGCGTTCTGGAAGGAAGCACGCCATGCCCTGTAGTTCTCGAGGCAATCAGCGAACTTTATAAGTCCCTTGGTAATCAGCTCCCGTTTAGCAAAGGACTTAGGGCTCTTTCACACCTGCGTTCTTTTCTTCCGGCATAGAGTTCCGTCGTCGGGGCTCTATGCCGGAAGAATCCTGATCAGTTTTATCCTAATGCATTCTGAATGGAGTGAAATCCATTCAGGATGCATCAGGATGTCTTCAGTTCCGGAACGGAACGTTTTTTGGCCGGAAAAAATACCGCAGCATGCTGCGCTTTTTGCTCCGGCCAAAAATCCTGAAGACTTGCCGTAAGGCCTGATCCGGAATGAATGCCCATTGAAAGGCATTGATCCGGATCCGGCCTTAAGCTAAACGTCGTTTCGGCGCATTGCCGGATCCGATGTTTAGCTTTTTCTCAATGGTTACCATGGCTGCCGGGAAGCTAAAGTCCTGGCAGCCATGGTAAAGTGTAGCGGGGAGCGGGGGAGCAGTATACTTACCGTCTGTGCGGCTCCCGGGGCGCTCCAGAGTGACGTCAGGGCGCCCCAAGCGCATGGATCACGTGATCGCATGGCACATCATCCATGCGCATGGGGCGCTCTGACGTCATTCTGGAGCGCCCCGGGAGCCGCACGGACGGTAAGTATACTGCTCCCCCGCTCCCCACTACTACTATGGCAACCAGGACTTTAATAGCGTCCTGGCTGCCATAGTAACACTGAAAGCATTTTGAAGACGGATTCGTCTTCAAATGCTTTCAGTACACTTGCGTTTTTCCGGATCCGGCGTGTAATTCCGGCAAGTGGAGTACACGCCGGATCCGGACAACGCAAATGTGAAAGGGGCCTTAGCAAAGTCCATGGCAGCCTGGTTAGCGCCAATACTACCTGGTGTGTTGTTCTTATGCTGCATGTGTGGTGAATCACCATACCTTTTAGGGGTTTCTGGCTTAGGGAAGTCTGTATGATACCATTCTGACACGAAGGTTGTCCCTTTTAGTCGAAGCGAAGGTTATAGCTTCTGTTCTGTAGGGCGGTAGTTGTGGTCAGCATCGCTTTGTACTGTGGTTCAAGGTAGGATCTTTGGCACTCTGTATAAGCTGGCTGATATACTGGATCATTGTCATCGTCTTGGGATGCTGATGGATGTATTCTGAGACACGCTGTGTTGGATCTTGTTCATCTATGTCTGGCCCAGGTACTTGGCTGTGTTTCTCGGATTCAGGGAACTCCAAGGCTTCTAGGAACTCTGCTTTGGCTACTGCAGCTGCCGCTTCTTTCTCTGCGGCGAGTTTTTCCATTGACACTTGCAGCAGTACTCTCTCCTTTTCCATTGACGCATAACGACGTACTCTCTCTTCTTCCAGTGACTAGAGTTGAGCGGACACCTGGATGTTCGGGTTCGGCAGGTTCGGCCGAACTTAAAAAAAAAATAGGGTTCGGGACCTGAACTTGACCCTGAACCCGAACCCCATTGAAGTCATTGGGGACCCGAACTTTTGAGCACTAAAATGGCTGTAAAAATGTCATGGAAAGAGCTAGAGGGTTGCAAAAGGCAGCAAAATGTTCTTAAGAGCATGGCAAATGCTCTGCAAACAAATGTGGATAGGGAAATGAATTAAAAAAACATAAAAGACCTTAAAAAAATAAAAATTAGGAATGATGTATGAGGGAGAGGTTGAGGAGGCAGTGAATGGGTGGATGTGGCCGTGTAGGCTCACGTGGCAGTCTAGGTGGAAGCTGCGGCGAAGGAGGAATAGGTAGCCAACACAGATGTGTGTTATTTTTCATTTTTACATAGGGGTACCCCCCCAATATTGGGACAAAAAAAAAGGAATAAGTGCACTTGAGTACAAGGATGGATGGTTGAGGCTGTTAGAACTGTCTATTCTGCACAAGGTACAAACAAGTCTTGTGGGATCCAGGCCTGGTTCATTTTAATGAACGTGAGCTTGTCCATGTTGGCTGTGGACAGACGGCTGCATCTGTCTGTAATGATGCCTCCTGCCGTGCTAAATACACGTTCAGAGAGTACACTGGCTGCAGGGCAGACCAGCACCTCCAAGGCATACAGGGCAAGCTCTGGCCATGTGGACAATTTGGAGACCCAGAAGTTGAATAGGGCAGAACCATCAGTCAGTACGTGTAGGCGTGAGCACAGGTACTCTTCCACCATGTTGTTCAAATGCTGCCTCCTGCTAACACGCTCCATATCAGCAGTTGGGGCCAGTTGTTGCGGCGAGATGACAAAACTTTTCCACATGTCGGCCATGCTAACCCTGCCTTCTGAGGTGCTGGCGCTGACACAGCTGTGTTGGTGGCCTCTTCCTCCTCCCCTGCCTTTGCCTTGTGCTTCCACTTGTCCCCCGGCATCAGTCGGGAATGCTCTCAGGAGCGTGTCTACCAGCATGCGCCTGTAGTCGCTCATCTTCCGATCAGTGAGGGAATTAAGGACGGCACATTGTCTTTGTAACGGGGATCCAGCAGGGTGGCCACCCAGTAGTCAGCACACGTTAAAATGTGGGCAACTCTGCTGTCGTTGCGCAGGCACTGCAGCATGTTGTCGCTCATGTGTGCCAGGCTGCCCAGAGGTAAGGACAAGCTGGCGTATCGTCTGCGTCCTTCGTATCCCCCCAGCCACGCACCAGTAATGGGCCGGAGCTGCGTTGGATGCCACCCTGCTGTGAACATGCTTCCTCCCCATCCTCCTCCTCATCCTCCTCCTCCAGTAGTGGGCCCTGGCTGGCCAAATTTGTACCTGGCCTCTGCTGTTGCAAAAATCCTCTTTCTGAGCCACTTCTAAAAGACTGGCCTGAAAGTGTTAGAGATGACCCCTCTTCCTCCTCCTCGTCCTAAACCACATCCTCTTCCATCATCGCCCTTTCACACGGGCGAGTTTTCCGTGCGGGTGCGATGCGCGCGGTGAACGTATTGCACCCGCACTGAATCCTGACCCATTCATTTCTATGGGGCTGTGCACATGAGCGGTGATTTTCACGCATCACTTGTGCGTTGAGTGAAAATCGCAGCATGCTCTATATTGTGCGATTTTCACGCGACGCAGGCCTCATAGAAGTGAATTGGGTGCGTTGAAATCGCATAGCATCCGCAAGCAAGTGCGGATGCGGTGCGATTTTCACGCATGGTTGCTAGGTGACAGTCTATTCACTGTATTATTTTCCCTTATAACATGGTTATAAGGGAAAATAATAGCATTCTGAATACAGAATGCATAGTATAATAGGGCTGGAGGGGTTAAAAAAATAATAAAAAAAGTTAACTCACCTTCTCCTCTTGAGTTCCCGGTCTCTTTACTTCTTGAATGAGCTGTGGGCTAAAGGACCTGTGGTGACGTCAGATCACATGCTCCATCACCACGGTGATTGACCATGTGATTGGAGCATGTGATCTGACATCACCACAGGTCATTTAGCCCACAGCTCATTCAAGAAGTAAAGAGACCGGGAACTACGCGATCAAGAGGAGAAGGTGAGTTAACTTTTTTTTTATTTTTTTTTAACCCCTCCAGCCCTATTGTACTATGCATTCTGTATTCAGAATGCTATTATTTTCCCTTATAACCATGTTATAAGGGAAAATAATACAATCTTCAGAACATCAATCCCAAGCCCGAACTTCTGTGAAGAAGTTCGGGTTTGGGTACCAAACATGCACGATTTTTCTCACGCGAGTGCAAAACGCATTACAATGTTTTGCACTCCCGCAGAAAAATCGCGCATTTTCCCGCAACGCACCCGCCTCTTATCCGGGCAAAAAAACTGACGCCCGTGTGAAAGAGGCATAAGTGTTTTCTCAAGGAGACATAGAAGTGGTATTGTAACGCTGATAACGGCATCATCGCCACTGGCCATGTTAGTGGAGTACTCGAAACAGCGCAACAGGGCACATAGGTCTCGCATGGAGGCCCAGGCATTGGTGGTGAAGTGGTGCTGTTCCGCAGTGCGACTGACCCGTGCGTGCTGCAGCTGAAACTCCACTATGGCCTGCTGCTGCTCGCACAGTCTGTCCAGCATGTGCAAGGTGGAGTTCCACCTGGTGGGCACATCGCATATGAGGCCGTGAGCGGGAAGGCCGAAGTTACGCTGTAGAGCAGACAGGCGAGCAGCGGCAGGATGTGAACGCCGGAAGCGCGAACAGACGGCCCGCACTTTATGCAGCAGCTCTGACATGTCGGGGTAGTTGTGAATGAACTTCTGCACCACCAAATTCAGCACATGCGCCAAGCAAGGGATGTGCGTCAAACCGACTAGTCCCAGAGCTGCAACGAGATTTCGCCCATTATCGCACACCACCAGGCCGGGCTTGAGGCTCACTGGCAGCAACCACTCGTCGGTCTGTTGTTCTATACCCCGCCACAACTCCTGTGCGGTGTGGGGCCTGTCCCCCAAACATATGAGTTTCAGAATGGCCTGCTGACGTTTACCCCGGGCTGTGCTGAAGTTGGTGGTGAAGGTGTGTGGCTGACTGGATGAGCAGGTGGAAGAAGAGGAGGAGGAAGCCGAGTAGGAGGAGGAGGCAACAGGATGCAAAGAATGCGATCCTTGGCGGTGGAAGGACGTGCGCCAAACAGCTCTCCGCCTGGGGCCCAGCCGCCACTACATTTACCCAGTGTGCAGTTAGGGAGATATAGCGTCCCTGGCCGTGCTTACTGGTCCACGTATCTGTGGTTAGGTGGACCTTGCCACAGATGGCGTTGCGCAGTGCACACTTGATTTTATCCGATACTTGGTTGTGCAGGGAAGGCACGGCTCTCTTGGAGAAGTAGTGGCGGCTGGGAACGACGTACTGTGGGACAGCAAGCGACATGAGCTGTTTGAAGCTGTCCGTCTCCACCAGCCTAAATTACAGCATTTCAAAGGCCAGTAGTTTAGAAATGCTGCCATTCAGGGCCAGGGATCGAGGGTGGCTACGTGGGATTTTACGCTTTCTAGCAAAGATTTGTGAGATGGAGAGCTGAACGCTTCCGTGTGACATGGTGGAAATGCTTGGTGACGGAGGTGGTGTTGTTGGTGGCAGGTGCCAACGTTCCTCCAGAGGCCGGGAGGACGAGGCCGAGGCAGCAGCAGAAGAGGGAGCAGGAGGGGCCTGAGCCATTTCTGGGTTTTGAGGGTTTTGAAGGTGCTTTCTCCACTGCAGCCCGTGTCTCGCATGTAGATGCCTGGTCATGCAGGTTGTGCTAAGGTTCAGAACGTTAATGCCTCGCTTCAGGCTCTGATGGCACAGCGTGCAAACCACTCGGGTCTTGTTGTCAGCACATTGTGTGAAGAAGTGCCATGCCAGGGAACTCCTTGAAGCTGCCTTTGGTGTGCTCGGTCCCTGGTGACGGTGGCCAGTAGCAGGCGAACTGTTTTGGAGATGGCTGCTCTGCTTTTGCACCCTGTTCCCACTTTTGCTACGCTGTTGGCTCGGTCTCACCACTGCCTCTTCCTCCGAAATCTGAAAGTCAGTGGCACAACCTTCATTCTTCCAATGGTCCAACCTGACCTCCTTTTCGGTCTGCACACTGCAGAAAGACGCAGCAGTTGGCACCTGTGTTTTGTCATCATCAGAGACATGCTGAGGTGGTATTCCCATGTCCTCATCAGGAAACATAAGTGGTTGTGTGTCAGTGCATTCTATGTCTTCCACCGCTGGGGAAGGGCTAGGTGGATGCCCTTGGGAAACCCTGCCAGCAGAGTCTTCAAACAGCATAAGAGACTGCTGCATGACTTGAGGCTCAGACAGGTTCCCCAATATGCACGGGGGTGATGTGACAGACTGATGGGCATGGGTTTCAGGCGCCACCTGTGAGCTTTCTGCAGAAGACTGGGTGGGAGATAATGTGAACGTGCTGGATCCACTGTCGGCCACCCAATTGACTAGCGCCTGTACTTGCTCAGGCCTTACCATCCTTAGAACGGCATTAGGCCCGACCAAATATCGCTGTAGATTCTGACGGCTACTGGGACCTGAGGTAGTAGGTTCAGTAGGACGTGTAGCTGTGGCAGAACAGCCACGTCCTCTCCCTGCACCAGAGGCTCCACTAACACCACCACCACCACCATGACATCGTCCCTTATTAGATGTTTGCCTCATAGTTAGCGTTCAAAAAGCAAAGTAAAAAGTGTTTAAGTCTGTTAAAAATAATTAACTACCAATAAAAACCCTGATGTAGGGTATTGCACTAAATTTATTTTTTTTAACTGTATATGACAGCGGCATTTGTGGCCTAAATTTCACAGTAACTTATGCATGTCTAATCCCAGATGTGCAGTATATCAGAGGGTTTTTTCACCTCAGTAACCAAAAAGCCGTATTTCTGGCTTAATTGTTACAGTCACTTATGCATGTGTAATCCCAGATGTGCAGTATATTGGAGGGTTTTTTCACCCCAGTAACCAAAAAGCTGTATTTCTGGCCTAAATGTGACAGTCACTTATGCATGTGTAATCCCAGATGTGCACTATATGAAACAGATATATTTTTTTCACCCCAGTAAGCAAAAAGCTGTATTTCTGGACTTGCAGACATGCAGATAGCCTGTGCTGGTGCACTAGCGTTGCATAAAATGGCTGCCAATTATGTATTGATATTGACTAACTGAAGGAAAAAAAGTTTGTTTTCAGCAGTAGTTGGCTGAGGGCAGGCTTAAAAAAAATTGTGCACTGCATCCACAAAACACATTTGCTGTAAATCGCTGAGTAAAGAAGCAGTTCTGAATCTTCATAAGATTTCTCCCTGATCTCTTCCTCACAGCAGCTGCAGCCTGTCCCTACACTAATCCGAGCAGAGTGATGGGCGGCGCTACGTGACTCCAGCTTAAATAGAGGCTGGGTCACATGGTGCTCTGGCCAATCACAGCCATGCCAATAGTAGGCATGGCTGTGATGGCCTTTTGGGGCAAGTAGTATGACGCTTGTTGATTGGCTGCTTTGCAGCCTTTCAAAAAGTGCTATAAAAATCATCGAACACCAAACCCGAACCCAAACTTTTACGTAAATGTTCGGGTTCTGGTCCGGGTGCCGAAAACACTAAAGTTCGGTACGGTAAGTTCGGGTTCACTCAACTCTACCAGTGACGCTCTCTCTTTTTCCATTGAAGCTTGGACGCATGCTCTTTCTGTTTCTTGATCTGCTTGCCTTACCATTAGTTGCATCTCTTGTGCAGCAAAGAAAGAACTAACTTTTGCAGCCTCAGCTTCTGCACGGGCGAGAGCAGCCTTTTCTTTTATTGAAGACTTGCTAGAGCAGCTTGCTCGTAACCTGGTCCTGTATGATGATGCCTGGCTAACGGACATTGTGTGCCTTTTGCTGGCTGCTTAATGTCTCTGTGTGGACTCAGTCTATTGTGAGATAGTGACAGGTCTCACGCAGGTTAGAGGCAAGGAAGGGGTGGATAGAGCGGTCCACGCCCCTATTCCACCACAGGTGAGACCAGCTGGAGGTACTCAGCCTGGCAGAAAGCAAGGGGGGAGTGTGTTACCTGTGGACAGAGGCCTGGAGGCTCTGTCTGTGTGGTCTCAGCTGGGCAAGGCTAGGAGATAGCCTGGAGTTGGGTGACGAAGCGATGCCTGGGAGGGTCGCAGGGCTATAGTCAGGCGGACTACTAAGCCCCAATCCCCCACAATAAACACTGAACTGGAGACAGTGGGCGTACTGGACTCTGTACAGCCAGAAGGCCGTGGGACATTGGCTGACAAAGCCGCATGGGTTCACCGGGTGTGAACTGTGACTTAGGGGAGTCAGAAACTTCATATTTAGTTAGAGCCCAGCCGGGCAGGTGTTTATTTTGTATTATTTATGTTTAGTTTGCTGAGGCACAATAAATGCACTGTTTGGACATGAAACCTGGTGTCCTGAAGACGATTCTTGTGAGAACGACCACGGAATAAGAGACGATCCCTTACACTATATAGAAACGAATGTCAGCATGGTCTGGATCGTGCTGCACTTGCTGGGGGTTGCTCTCTCACTTCTTGTGGCTGTATGACAGCCGCTGCAATCTTGTACGCAGGACCACATGTGTGATGGCAGCTCCGTATAGTCAGATCCACTATCGCTGGTGACTAGCATCTTTTTTACTGACCTATCTTCTTACATGTTCACACAGTGTGCAGTCTGACATTCAGCATAAGCCATTCCTGTCTTTCAAATAAGATGGCTTCCTGTACATAAGATTGCATGTCTAGCTAACAGTATTAACAATTCCCTGAGTGACAATTACAACTAGCTGAACAGTTCTGCAACACACATCCCTGAAACAAAGATAGATCCCTCATCAGATATGCTTTTACAAGGACGGTGAAGTTTAAGAAGGAGACATGCCTCTAAGGCCTTTGACAGGGTGGAGTGGCGCTTCCTCTGGAAGGTTCTGGCAAGGATGGGCTTTGGGGAAAAGTTTATACGTACTCTTAAGTTATTGTATAGATCTCCAAGGGCAAAATTGAGTCTTAATGGAATCCTGAGTAGTAGTATTGATTTAAATAGAGGTACGCGGCAGGGCTGTCCATTATCTCCCTTGTTATTCGATATCTATATCGAACCTCTTGCGATGGCCATCAGGCAGGATGATCAGGTTAAAGGATTTGGTACGCTAGGAGCACAAGACCGTATCTCATTATATGCGGATGATGTTCTGTTTTTTATAGACCATACGGAAACTACTCTTCCTAGGATTATTCAAATGGTTAAAGCATTTGGTGAGGTGTCTGGTCTTCTTATAAACTGGGCCAAGACCAGCTTGATGCCAATAGACCCCCTGCCACAGAAAGAGGTTCTTGTGACACAGTTAGACACTGTTGACACTTTTCAATATTTGGGTTTGACTATATCACCTCGGGTTGAAAATTTTGTACAACTTAATTTGATCCCCATAGTGGTAAGCAGTAGAGCTAAAATAGGGATCTGGCTGAGACTTCCCCTATCCAGAGCTGATCGAGTTTCACTAGTTAAAATGGTGATATTACCACAATTTCTCTACGTGCTCAGGAATACACCTATCTGGATACAAGATAAATATTTTAAACTCATGGAAAGAATAATTAATGATTTAATATGGGGAAGAAAGCGAGTTCGAATAAAGCTGGAATATTTGTATAAATCAGTGGAGTGCGGGGGGCTAAATCTCCCTTACTTTAAAGGGTACTTTATTGCAGCCCAGCTATTGAGGTGCTATGAATCAGAGAACAGTGCACTCCTGGGGAAGTTGGTAACTAGCCATGCCCACAATAATATTTTTACCTTGTTGGAATCTGGTTTATTGAAGAGCTATGAGCAAGGCTACAGAGAGACCATAAAATTACTCCTGAAAGTGTGGGCGACAACTAGGACATGGTTGAAGGTTAAGGGTTCACTTACATTTACGCCGCTCTGGCATAACTTGTATTTACAAAGGCTAGATGAAATTGCAGCTGACACTTTTTGGCAGAAGAATAAAATTCTGTATATTTCACAGGTAGTTAAGGATAGAGACATTAAACCATTTATTAGAGATGACACATAATATAGAAAATCTTTCATGGTTTAGGTATTTTCAATTGCGCTCAGTACTATCCAGTTTGGATGATAAACTGGTGTTGGATATAGATAAATTATCTTTTCTGAATGATTGGGTAGGGGGTACACTGTCTAGAATAAAAATTTCAAATATATATAAGTTATTACTTAAGGCACGGTTTAGTGATACACAGTCACCAGGACAAAAAGCGTGGGAGGCGGATTGTCTGAATCTACAAATAGAAGGGTGGGAGAATATTTTTGGGAACTTAGTTTCACTATCCCAGAACTTCAACCATGTTTTAATACAATTTTATATTTGCCATAGATTATATATCACTCCTCTATGGATGAATAAATGTGGATTAAGAGACACGTCTAACTGTCCTAAATGCGACACTGTAGGAGCGGATTTTCTTCATATGATCTGGACTTGTCCAGAACTCATAAACTATTGGAATGCTATAAATAATTGTATTATGTATAAACTAAAAATAGGAATCCCTTTTGAACCACAAGTATTTGTGCTTAATGATCTTTCCAAATTAAATAAACACAAGTATCAAAAGATCCTCCTGAGCAGGATATTGATGTTGGCCAGAGTGTTGGTCAGTCGGACCTGGTTTGCTCGACATACTCCAGATATAACTACATGGAGAAATCTAATGGTTAAGGTAAAAAATTATGAGAAAATTATCTATAAACAGAGGGAAGCTGAGGATAAGTGGATTAAGATATGGGGTGGTTGGAGGACTTGATTAGTTGTGTTTTTTTTTTTTTGTTTTTTTTTACAAAGGTCTTTATTTTGACGCACCACAGGTAGGGGGGGAGGGGAGGGTTTCTTAGGGAATTGGGGTTGGGGAGAAATTGTATCCTTTTTTCTATTCGTAATGTTTTTGATATATTAATTAATAAAGATAATAAAATAAAAAAAAAGAAGGAGACATGCATAGGACAGCTCTGAACTGTTTCCTGGAGACTTCTCTTTCCCAGGATGCTTTGGACTCTCACAATGCTTGCACCTCCCACAATGCAGCAGTCTTTGTAACAAGAAAAACAAAGTGTAATACAATTTAACACCGCTAGATGGTGCTATAACCACACTAATAACTGCAGAAATACCAAAACTGAGCAGACGTGATCTGTAATGATTCTCAAACTCTGCTGGGCAGAACAGGATCTGTGTGTCAGGATGCTGCTGCATTTCCTCTGTAAAGTCCCTTGCGTGTTCTTTCCATCTTATCTACTGTCTACGTTGGCCAGGGGCTGACTGGCAACTTTTGGCCCAGGGGGCAAGTAACACCCAGAGGCCCACTGAGCCCCCCTCCTGCTTTCCCATTTCCCCTGCCTCCTCCTGACCCCCCCCTTGCCACTTTCGTCAGCCATGTAAATTACAACACAGTAAAACAAAATAAACTAGGCATGCTCCGATATATCGGCCGCCGAAACATATCAGCCGAAAATGGCATTTTTGGTATAATGCCGAAAGTGTAATTTTCTGGCTGATACAGTGTTGCATCCGTGTATTCTCTCCTCCCCGCTGGGCGCTGCTCTGTGTCCCCCCCATGACACTTGATGACTTTTGCAGGAGAAACTGTATATTGTGTGGCACAGTGTAGGCTATATGTGTATAACATAAACATATTTTATTTGAAAACTTACAGTTACTTGACCCTTGGGGATCTCGGACACCACTTCCACACTTTGGTCGGGGGCTCGGCGGAGCTGATGTTGTGTTTTATCCTAATGAGAAAGATTTCATAATAAGGATTTGGAGAAGGGGCAGAGGGATAGCAGAGCAGGGAGAGGCTGGTGCTGCTACTAGGGGGTCATACCATGGGGGAGTAATAAAACCCACCATAATGCCCCCCCCCCCCAGTAGAAATAAATTTTCCTTATAATAGACAGTGCACAAAATACCCCCTTGTAATATCCCCAGTTGAGCTAATGTCCCCATAGTGCCCCCTATAATGTGCTAGTAGCCAGATAGGGCCCCCTATAATGTGCCAGTAGCCATATAGGGCCCCCCTATAATGTGCCAGTAGCCAGATAGAGCCCACCTATAATGTGCCAGTAGCTATAGGCCCCCTCCACTATAATGTGCCAGTACCCAAAGAGGGCCACCCTATAATGTGCCAGTAGCCATAGGCCCCCCTATAATGTGCCAGTAGCCATAGCCCCCCACTAATGTGCCAGTAGCCATAGCCCCCCCACTAATGTACCAGTAGCCATAGCCCCCCACTAATGTGCCAGTAGCCATAGCCCCCCCCCCACTAATGTGCCAGTAGCCACATAGGGCCCCCCTATAATGTGCCAGTAGCCATAGGGCCCCCCTATAATGTGCCAGTAGCCATAGGCCCCCCATAATGTGCCAGTAGCCATAGGCCCCCCATAATGTGCCAGTAGCCATAGGCCCCCCATAATGTGCCAGTAGCCATAGGCCCCCCATAATGTGCCAGTAGCCATAGGCCCCCCATAATGTGCCAGTAGCCATAGGGCCCCCATAATCTGCCATCAGCCCATAGTCCCCCTATAATCTGCCATCAGCCCATAGTCCCCCTATAATCTGCCAGTAGCCATAGGCCCCCCTATAATCTGCCAGTAGCCATAGGCCCCCCTATAATCTGCCAGTAGCCATAGGTCCCCCTATAATCTGCCAGTAGCCATATGCCCCCCTATAATCTGCCAGTAGCCATAGGCCCCCCCCTATAATCTGCCAGTAGCCATAGGCCTCCCATAATGTGCCAGTAGCCATAGGTCCCCCATAATGTGCCAGTAGCCATAGCCCCCCCATATAATGTGCAAGTAGCCATAGCCCCCCCTATAATGTGCCAGTAGCCATAGGCCCCCCTATAATCTGCCAGTAGCCATAGCCCCCCTATAATCTGCCAGTAGCCATAGGCCCCCCATAATGTGCCAGTAGCCATAGGTCCCCCATAATGTGCCAGTAGCCATAGGTCCCCCATAATGTGCCAGTACCCATAGCCCCTCCATAATGTGCCAGTAGCCATAGGCCCCCATAATGTGCCAGTAGCCATAGGTCCCCCATAATGTGCCAGTACCCATAGCCCCCCCATAATGTGCCAGTAGCCATAGGCCCCCCCACTAATGTGCCAGTAGCCAGATAGGGCCCCCCACTAATGTGCCAGGAGTAGCCAGATAGGGGCCCCCACTAATGTGCCAGGAGTAGCCACTAGCCAGATTGTGCCCCCCACCCCCCTCATAAAGTGCCAGGCCCAGGGCCAGTAGCCAGATAGGGACAGAAATAAAGAAGAAAAAAAAAAAAATGTCAGTCAGACTTATACTTACCTCCCTGCTTCTCTGGAATACTCCGGTCCCGCCTCCAGCCAGCACAGATCTAATCACTTTACGGCAGCGCAGCGGCTCAGTCAGGCCGCAGGACCGGCGCAGGTGGCGCGATGACGTCATCGCGCCGATGACGTCATCGCGCCGCCTGCGCCGGTCCGGCGGCCTGTCTGATAGGCTGCCGGCAACACGCCTCCCCTGCTCCCCGTCTCCCTGGCTTAAAGTGGCAGTTCATTCCGGCCCGGCCGGCCGGCCGGGACAGCAAGCCAGGGAGGCCCAGTCCGCCCCTGACAGCAAGCCAGGGAGGCCCGGGGGGCAATTGCCCCCCTGCCCCCCGGCCCAGTCCGCCCCTGACGTTGGCTGACTTTTTTGGATTCTTTTCTGTCTCTCCAAACTCTGCCATGTACAATCCCTTTCCCCAATATGCTGCAATCTGAGAGAGAGGAGGTGGAGAGCAGAGAGAGCTATCAGTAACAGACGCAGTGTAAAGCGGGCCTGGCAGCAGGGGTGCATTCGGTCTGCTGGTTCACCGTCATGTGGGTGTTGCAGTTGCCATACAGTTCTGCGCTAAATTTGTGTGGAGATTACCATGAAATAGGCTGCCTGAGAGGTGACAAAATGTATTTTCTGTACATCTGCAGGTGAGATAACGGATATATTTTTCAGAAGAGCATGTGTAGTTCAAGATGATTGTGACTTCAAGGGAAATCGTGACCTATATGGAACAACATACAGTGTGGCCACTACCTGCTGTTCCACTGATGGCTGCACTCCTCCTGTTCCTACATGTAAGTTGTCAGCTTTATTCTGAGATGTCACCACAGACGAGTCACTACTGTAGCTTTTCTTTTTTACTTTCTACTGGCCAAACATCACAATATGTTGTGCCTTTAGGGCTGATTATAGACCTGGACCTCTTGCTCTTCCCATACTACAGATGTGTTCACCTTTACCTTAGTGGCAGACTGGGAAAGGACTACAATTTCTCATCAAACAAGCCAAATGCAATATGATGACTAGAGATGACCGAAGTTTACAGAAATTTGATTTGTCTGCTTCTCCGAATTTCACAAAGAAATTCACTTTGTGTGAAATTACTTTGTCGCAAAGTGCATTTCTTTGTAAGCCTTGGGTGCAATGACAGGGAACGGTGATTGTGCAGCTCCCCTTCATTGTACCCCTCATATGCCGCATTCATCGCTGATTGCGGCATCTGAGATAGAAAATCAGGGCTTTCGGGGGGTTAATTAGTAAAAAAAAAACGGTTCTCAGATGAAAATGGCTCAAACTGATGCCAACTGATGTAATAGGATGTTTTTTTCTTCTCTTCTTCTGATGGATCAGAAGAACGGAAAGCTAAGCGATAATGTGAACTCAGCCTAACAAAACCTTTCAAAGGCAGAAACTCACAGCACAGCCACTGGGTGGCAGCACATAGACACACACATAGGATGGTCATCTCATATCCACAATATCACCATAATATGTTGTTTTGAAAAGTTGGTTATCTCATGGCACACATATCAGGACATGTTCAGCCAAGAAGAAGGGTAAGGAAAGTCACAGTCATATCTGTGTACTGCCCTCACACTGTACAGCATTGCAAGCTGAAAGCTCTACTTTAAATGCGTTCTCCACCCAGGGTGGCTTCTTTATGTCAACTAAGGCTAGTTTCACACATGTGGTAAGAGATCCAGCATTTGCGGAAAGTACCTGAATGCTCACTGACCCCATTAACTATAATTGGGTCCAGCAAAGATCTGTCCGCAGCCTGCCAAATACCCACGCAGCGGTTTTTATTTAAAAAAGCCTTCCACACCAGGACCCCAGAATAAATACAGACTCCCACAACATACCCCAGAATTAATACAGACACCCACACCAGACCCCAAAATTAATACAGACTCCCACACCAGACCCCAGATGAGACTTGAAAATCTATACAGACCCCTGGGCCAGACCCCAGAATTAATACAGCCTCCCACACCATACCCCAGAATTAATACAGACCACTACAGCAGACCCCGGAATTAATACAGCCTCCCACACCAGACCACAGAAGTAATACAGCCTCCCACACCAGATCCCAGAATAAATACAGACTCCTACACCAGAAACCCAAAAATAAATAGACATCCACACCAGACCCCAGAATTAATACAGACCTCCATACCAGTCCCCACAATTTATACAGACTCCAACACCATACCCCAAAATTAATACAGACACTTACACTAGATCTTAGAATTAATAAAGACTTCCATACCAGACCCCAGAATTAATACAGACTCCCACACCAGACCCCAGAATTAATCCAGACACTTACACTAGATCTTAGAATTAATACAGACCCCAGAATACATATTTTTTGCTTTATAACATGCACCCTAAGTTTAAGAGGAGGAAAATAAGAAAAAAATATATTTCATCAGACCTAATATCAGATCCTCAGATCAAACCCCCATAAATATCAGGACATCACATCAGCCCTTCATGTCAGACCCCCTTCAGACCTCAGATCAGCCCACCTTGTCAGACCCCCATCAGATCTCAGATTAGCCCACCTTGTCAGACCCTTTTTCAGACCCCAGATCAGCCCACCTTGTCAGACTTCAAATCAGATTAAAATAAAAAATAACTCTCTTACCTATCCTGCACCGCGGCTCCTCTCCACCTCCAGCAGAAGTTGCGCTCTGCCGTCTTCTCGGCTTGCGCTGCTCTGTCACCTGACTGCGTGCAGCATCAGGTCATAGTGTGCGCACTAGGTCCTGACGTTGTATGTGGTCAGGACAGTGAAGCGCAGGCCCCAGGAATGAAGACCGGGAGGGTGAGTATTACAAGCGCTTGCGGCGCTTCACTCCCGGCTTCCAGAACCTAATGGATACTAGTGAGCACTTCTATATGGAAGCGCTCACTAGTATTCATCTTTATTAGATGCACGGCCATTTTTCCACCACTTTTGGGGGGGGGGGGAGTGTGTCTTATAAAGTGAAAAACACGCTAATACAGACTCCCACACCAGACCCCAGAATAAGTACAGACTCCCAAACCGGTCCCCAGAATTAATACAGACCCCCACACCAGACCCCAGAATTAATACAGAATCCCACACCAGACCCCAGAATTAATACAGACTCCCACACCAGACCCCAGAATTAATACAGAATCCCACACCAGACCCCAGAATTAATACAGAATCCCACACCAGACCCCAGAATTAATACAGAATCCCACACCAGACCCTATAATTAATACAGACCGGTCACTACGAATTAATACAGACTTCCATACCAGACCCCAGAAATAATATAGACTCCCACACCAGACCCTATGATTATTATAGACCCCCACATCAGACCCCAGAATTAATACAGAATCCCACACCAGACCCTGGAATTAATACAGACTCCCACACCATAATTCAAAAAAAAAATACAGACACCCACACCAGACCCCAGAATTAATATCGACTTCTATACCAGACCCCAGAATTAATATCGACTTCTATACCAGACCCCAGAATTAATATCGACTTCTATACCAGACCTCTGAATTAATATAGACACCCACACCAGACCCCAAAATTAATACAGATCCCTACACCAGACCCCAGAATTACTACAGACAATCACATCAGACCCTAGAATTAATACAGACTTCCATACCAGTCCCCAAAATTAATACAAACTCCTACACCATAATTCCAAAAATAAATACAGACACCCACACCAGACCCCAGAATTAATACCGACTCCCACACCAGACTCTATAATTATTACAGACTTGAACACCAGACCCCAGAGTTAATACAGACACCCACACCGGACCTCAGCATCGGGCACTGCGAGAAGAGGACCAGGGAGTGGTGATTAATGCCAGTGCAGCTCTACATTCACCACACCATGGGCTTCCTGTCCTAATGAGCATTTCCTCAATGGAGGCGCTCATTATTTACAATTATCAAGGTTTCTTTTTCTTATTTATGATATAAAAGTGTAAACCCCCCCCCCCACACACTTTTTTTTTTGGGTAGCGAGGTGGCGCCCTAGGAGGGCACTTACCTTTGCCTTCCCTTCCCATCATCCCAGCCCTGGATAAGGGGCTCCTGAGGAACTAAAAATCAGCGTGACCAAACCTCCTTAACTCTTGCTTTCCTGAAGGGGGGCCCTTAGAAGAAATGGACCCGACGTTGCATCCCAGACACAAGTTACAGGTTTATTCACACGTTGAGGCCCTTTCACAGATTTTGCTGTAATTTTTTTTTTATATGCATCACAAACCGTGACATGTGAATAAACCTTTACATGGAATTCAGATCTGATTTATAATCTGATTTATATGAGATCCTAGTGCAGTGAATACACTTAGATTGCGAGCTCTATGGGGACAGCTAGTAATGAAAATGTAAAGCGCTGCAGTATATGTTAGAGCTATATCAGTGAGTGAGATAAATCAATAGATGAATAAAAGTGATAAGTGAAGGCAAAGTCTTAGGATGTGCTCACACTTTACCAATATCCATTAGGCATACTCAGGGCTCATTCACATGGCCGTTGCCCCTCCGTTGCCGTATTGCGGCCCGCATACGGCGGATCAGCAGTACACGGGGCACCGGCCATGTGCATTCCGCATCACGTATGCGACCCAGTCACTTGAATGGGTCCGCAAATCTGGAGATGCAGTGCGGAATGGAAGCATGGAATGGAACCCCGCAGAACCACTACGGAGTGCTTCCGTGGGGTTCCATTCCGTGCAATTTGCGGTCCGCAGCACAGGCACGGCGGGAAAACGGCAGTGTGAATGAGCCCTAAGTAATATTGTAGTTGACTATGCTTTTCTATGAAGAGGTAAATTGTAAAAAAAATATGTACAGTGTAGGATGTGGTGGACAACATAAGTAATGTGTATGTAAGATGACCATATGGCACTTACTAATACAGTGATACGTCGGTTCACGAACGCTTCTGTTCACGAACAACTCGGTTCACGAACAGAAAAGTTCATAAAAATATGCTCCGGTTCACGAACTCCGCCTCGGTTCACGAACAGGAGCCGCGGCCATTTTAATGCTATTTCCAGGCTGTCACATGGTCGTGACTTCCTGTAGGAAGACCGTGGAGAGAAGAAGAGACACAGAAAGTACTGTGAGTACTCTGCAAACATTTTAAGTGATTTTTTTTATTTTTGGTGTGCTTTTTAGCACATACTGTACTGTACTACAGTACTGTACTTACTGTATTGTACAGTTCCCCCTGATGTCCTTATGGAGGGGGACTCTCCCCCCAAACAATAACTGCCTCCCACCTACCTTCCTCCATGCCAGAAGTCATCTCAAGCAAGGTTAGTGTCCTCTCTTTATACATTACTATACTGTACTAATGTGTATTGTAATTTGTTTCATATTTTTGTGCTTTAAAAACCCCCAAAAAAAGGTCAGCACGGATTAACCGGATTTACATTGAACCCTATGGGAAAATGTGCCTCGGTTCGCGACCAATTCGGTTCGCGACCAGAGTCAGTTCACGAATTAAGTTCGTGAACCGAGGTATCACTGTATAGTCTTTGTTGATCTTCTGTGCCGTTTGCTATATTTCATAACCATGCCCCAAATCGTCTGTGTAGTCCTGTCCATAAGATGGCTGCTTCCAGTGTAGGACTGGGGTACCTAGGGCCCACCAGTAAAATTTATTTTGGGGGCCCACCGTACGGATACATTCGAATATAATAAATAATTTAACAAGTTTTTTATATGAACATCGGCTGGTTGAGGTTCTGTACATTGAATATATGTATGTAGTGCAGTAAATCTAATGTGTTATATGCCACTTGTGCAACAGGTGGGAGACTAGGGGCCCACATTGCTCAGGGGCCCACCGGGGATTCACCTGTACCCCTGTGGGCCAGTCCGAGCCTGGCTGCTTCATTCATACACACTGCACTCACATTAAATTCTCAACAGAAGAAGTACAGACGGCAGGAGAAGGTATTTGAATGGAGGAGGCATCACATGAGCGGCCATTTTATGGACAAG
Source organism: Bufo gargarizans (assembly GCF_014858855.1). NCBI lineage: Eukaryota > Metazoa > Chordata > Amphibia > Anura > Bufonidae > Bufo > Bufo gargarizans. The sequence continues at coordinate 683,365,044 of NC_058081.1, read as the reverse complement.
ACCTCTGTGTGGACAGTACTAAAAACTTGGCAAACAAGGGGGCACACCTTATGAAATATAGAAAATGGTGCAAAATTCCAACAGTAACCAGAAAGTGGCCATCCCTTTGCTTAAAATACTCTATATTAGGGATGCTCAACCTGCGGACCTCCAGCTGTTGCAAAACTACAACTCCCAGCATGCTTGGACAGCCTACAGCTATTCGGGCATACTGAGAGTTGTAGTTTTGCAACAGCTGGAGGGCCGCAGGTTGAGCATTGTTGTATATTACTATTTACCGCTCTCTTCCCTGATAGTATTACCCAGCAGCGATGAGCCCAATGGTCTGACGTGTCCATCCTGCGTGCCTAATAATGTCACCAAGTGTAACGCTTCAGAAACTGTAACGTGCACCGGAAATGAGACTGTCTGTTTTTTTGTGGAAATGAAAGGAACAACAGGTAATTTCTTTAGAATTAAAGTATTTGTGTTACTTTATCTTTTACCAGAACAAACTATTCATTATTTTGTTTCAATGGATCTGAAATTCTGAGCTGATAAATCTCATTGTATACCTACGCTATCAAGAGATCATTATTCTACTAAAAAGCTGCAAATCCCCTGAATACACACATCGAGTGACATGATACAATGCTGTCTGCCTTCATCTACCACTAGAGGGAGCTTACTGAGAATGTGTATGCAGTGAGCTCCCCCTAGTGGTGGCTATCAGTAGTCAGCATTTTATTTTGTAACTCAATGGCTCCGTGATGTCAAGCAGGGGATTTGGAGGTTTGTATAAAAATTAGCTCCAAACTTTTTTTTTTGTAAGATACAGTGGATATAAAGTCTGCACAGCCCTGTTAAAATGTCAGGTTTCTGTGATGTAAAAAAAATGAAAATTGAACTTTTTCCACCTTTAATGTGTCCTATAAACTGTACAACTCAATTGAAAAACTTATTTTAGGTAGAGGGAAGAAAAAATATAAAAATAAAATAATATGGTTGCATAAGTGTGCACACCCTTAGGCCTCATGCACACGGCCATGGTCTGCGGCTGAGAGCGGTCCGTGGTAACACGGCCTGGATTCCTGTAATACGAGTGTATTACTGTAGTGCAGAGGTGGCATGAAGCGCACGGCATCATAGCAACCAATGACGCCGTGCGCTCCTGCTCTCAACAGGAATCCAGGCCGTGTTACCACGGACCGCTCTCGGACGCGGAACATGGCCGTGTGCATGAGGCCTTAAACTAATACTTTGTTGAAGCACCTTTTGATTTTATTACAGCCCTCAGTCTTTTTGGGTAGGAGTCTATCAGCATGGCACATTTTGACTTGACAAGATTTGCCCACTCTTCTTGGCAAAAACACTCCAAATCTGTCAGATTGCGAGGGCATCTCCTGGGCACAGCCCTCTTCAGATCATCCCACAGATTTTCAATCAGATTCAGGTCTGGGCTCTGGCTGGGCCATTCCAAAACTTCTTCTGGTGAAGCCATTCCTTGGTTGATTTGGATGTATGCTTTGGGTCGTTGTCATGCTGAAAGATGAAGTTCCTCTTCATGTTCAGCTTTCTAGCAGAAGCCTGAAGGTTTTGTGCCAAGTATTGACTGGTATTTGGAACTGTCCATAATTCCCTCTAGCTTAACTAAGGCCCCAGTTCCAGCTGAAGAAAACCTGCCCCTTGGCATGATGCTGCCACCACCATGCTTCACTGTGGGGATGGTGTTCTTTTGGTGATGTGCAGTGTTGTTTTTCTGCCAAACATATCTTTTGGAATTATGGCCAAAAAGTTCAACCTTGGTTTCATCAGACCATAACACCTTTTCCCACATGCTTTTGGAGATTTCTGATGTGTTTTTGCAAAATGTAGCCTGGCTTGGATGTTTTTCCTCGTAAGAAAGGGCTTTCGTCTTGCCGCTCTACCCCATAGCCCAGACATATGAAGAATACGGGAGATTGTTGTCACATGGACCACACAGCCAGTACTTGCCAGATATTCCTGCAGCTCCTTTAATGTTGCTGTAGGCCTCTTGGTCGCCTCCCAGACCAGTTTTCTTCTCGTCTTTTCATCAATTTTGTAGGGTCGTCCAGTTCTTGGTAATGTCACTGTTGTCCCATATTTTCTCCACTTGATGATGACGGTCTTCACTGTGTTCCATGGTAGATCTAATGCCTTGGAAATTCTTTTGTACCCTTCTCCTGACTGATACCTTTTAACAATGAGATCCCTCTGATGCTTTGGAAGCTCTCTGTGGACCATGGCTTCTGCTGTGGGATGCGACTAAGAAAATTTCAGGAAAGACCAACCAGAGCAGCTGCACTTTATATGGGGTTAATCAGAAGCACTTTACATCATGGCCGGTGTATGCTGACTCCTATGTAACAGGATTGTGAATGTTTAATTCTGAACACAGCTACATCCCCAGTTATAAGAGGGTGTGCATTATGCAACCACATTATTTTAGTGTTTTTTGTTTTCTTCCCTCCACTTAAAAGATTTCAGTTTGTTTTTCAATTGAGTGGTACAGTTTATAGGTCACATTAAAGGTGGAAAAAGTTCTGAAATGATTTATCTTTGTCTCTTTTTTTTACAGCACAGAAACCTGACATTTTAACAGGGGCGTGTAGACTTTTTATATCCACTGTATATCGGGAAATGAATCAGCAGAGAAGCTTAGATTGTATTAAACAGCAGAGGTTCACTTGAAATAAATGCACGTCCTACCAAATGTTTAAGAATGTGCCGCCGTCAGACAACCAGGAAAGGGGTTCTCTTTCCAGTGATTATTTTGTGATGCAGGTGAAGAAACATTAACCCTTCATTGTGCAGATCTTGTAGTGTCAGAAATGTCCTTAATACCATAACAATTAAATCTCTGCAGGAGAAGTCGCAAATATGTGGGGGTGCGCAACTCAGAGCTACTGTGTCCATGTGGCCAATGAGGATATCAAGATACTTCATGCTACAGGAATAGCCCAGACTAATTATATCTGTTTCCGTGGTTTAATCAGTGTCCAAAACTACATCCAGACTCCGGCTATTATTTCAACCCGCTCCAGTGGAGGCATCAGAGTCCAGAAAGTCGTCCTGACTCCGGCCGTCGTGTGTCTTCTACTGCTGACGTGGCTTTTCTAGAAGATGTACAGGTCCATGTGGCCGATGCTGATGTTCCCGTAGTTGTCAGATCGTAATTTGTCACAATGCAATTTAGTTGCATGGAAAATAAATAATGGAAACCAGCATTGGCGTCTGGTTTCCGTTATTTTGGACAGAAACAAAAGTCCTGCGGACCGTTATTTATTCTCCCTTCATCTATATTAGGACGGATTAAAACGGACAGTGTTCTTTTTGGTTTCCATGATAGCAATTCCGTTATTGTCTGTAATAAGCATATTATAACGGAATGCTATAATAGAAATAAAAACGGTTATCATTCACGCCCTTTCTGTAATATATAATGCTAGATGTTCCTGGGGCGATGGCCTTGCCCACAACCTGCCCTCTCCATGCCCCCTTATCGGAAACTGGCGAGAGCGGCATAAAAATGCCAATTGAGACTAAATCTAGTTGCTATGTTTTTTTCAAAATTCGCAAAACCGGGTTTATGGCTTTTTAACTTCAAATCCATTGCGTGGATGATACATGTGAATAAAAGTGAATGATCCCCTCAGTGACTTAAGATCTGGCTACGATAAAACTTCCTATATCCTTGTTATGAGTTATGCCATGAAGGGGTTACTACAAGATAAATATTCTGCAGTTTAAAATCAACGCCTGGATCTGAACAGTTTTGTAATTGTCTGTGGTTAAAAAATGTGCATAACCACTAAGTTTTTCAATTAAATGTATCAGTATAGCGCCACCTGTTTCTTCTTTTTCTTAGTTCTCTATCCACTTTGCTGAGGTGGACGCACATGCTCAGTTCCATCATTCACTTGCCTCCTGAGCTGTTATAGAAAGAAAGCTGCAGAAAATGCACCAGAAAAGACACACCGTTGAGCTACAGCAGTCAGGACACACTCATTTAGCTGGAACAGAAAGGAAATGCCCCTGAGCTGCAGCAGAAAGTACACACACAAGAGCTGCAGCAGAAAGGACACACACAAGAGCTGCAGCAGAAAGGACACACACAAGAGCTGCAGCAGAAAGGACACACACAAGAGCTGCAGCAGAAAGGATACACACAAGAGCTGCAGCAGAAAGGATACACACAAGAGCTGCAGCAGAAAGGACACACACAAGAGCTGCAGCAGAAAGGACACACACAAGAGCTGCAGCAGAAAGGATACACACAAGAGCTGCAGCAGAAAGGATACACACAAGAGCTGCAGCAGAAAGGACACACACAAGAGCTGCAGCAGAAAGGATACACACAAGAGCTGCAGCAGAAAGGACACACACAAGAGCTGCAGCAGAAAGGATACACACAAGAGCTGCAGCAGAAAGGACACACACAAGAGCTGCAGCAGACAGGACACACACAAGAGCTGCAGCAGACAGGACACATCCCTGAGCTACCAGCTTAAAATAAATGTAGAAGAGCAATTGGAGCAATAAATGGAGAGATCTGTGGATCCATGTGCGGTATAGGGCTGGGTTTAGCTTTGTTAGAGATTGTCATGCGCTACATAGTGCAAAGCATGAGTTACAGTCAAGGATCAGCGAACCAGTGGATCTTCAGGTTCAGCGGGTTCGGCTGAACTTTATTTTAAGTCCGAGAACTTTGGGACTGAAAAATGGCTGTAAATAAGGCATAGAAAGGGGTAGAGGGCTGCAAAAGGATCCAAAGTGCTCTGATAACAAATGTGGATAGTGAAATGACTTAAAATAACGAAGAATACAAAAAAATACTAAATAATCTTGAACAAGGAGGAGGAGGTCCAAGTGGAGTAGGAAGCTGAGGAGGCGGTGGACGTGGCGGTCTAGGTGGATGAGGCCGAGGAGGAAGCAAACACTGTTTTTGTAGTGGTTTTTTCTTTCATTTTTTTTTTTATTTGTCTGTGAATTCTGTGTGTGACTGTTAAATAATATGTGATATCAAATTAATTAATATTTAATATAAAGGCTTTATTACACTACACACTGACTCCATGTATAGTAATACACAAGGGTGATGGGAGGTCTGTATGGGAACGTCAAGACCTATATTTGAAGTCTCCATATATGACAATGTAGAAGCATGGTGGCTCAGTGGTTAGCACTGGTGGCTTGCAGCGCTGGGGTCCTAGGTTCGAATCCGACCAAGGGCAACATCTGCATGGAGTTTGTATGTCCTCCCACACTCCCAAGACATACTGAGGATAGGGAACTGAGATTATGAGCCCCATTGGGGACAGTTGGATGCTAATGTGTGTAAAGTGCTGCGGAATATAGTAGCGCTATATAAAGTGCATAAAAAAAATAAGTAAGTACATGTATTAGTAAGATGCGCTTGTATCTATGGTATAAATGTCTTCTTACTCTCACTCTGTTGGAAGACACACATGGAGCCTACACTTCAGAAAGGATGCATCTGACTGGTGGGGGTCTGACATCTGGGACCCCCACCAATCAGATCGGTTGATTGGTGGGGGTCCCGGGTGTCAGACCCTTGCCGGTCAGATGCTGATGATCTATCCTCTGCAGAACCTCTTTAAGGACATTCCTATTCATACATCGACAATAGATTAAGAGTTCACTGAAAACTCCAAATAATGCCCTATAGCCATTTTTTGGGGTACACTTCTCTACTCTGCCAATATAAGACATAATAATCTTCATGGATCCCACAGGACTTATCTGTAACTTAGGCCTCCATAAACCGGAAAAAAAAATTGAATAAATGTTGGCTACCTTTTCTGCCTACACTGCCACATCCACTACCTCCTCCACTAGGACCTATAGTGGAGGAGGTCCTAGTGAAGGAGGTAGTGGATGTGGCAGTGTAAGCAGAAAAGGTAGCCAACATTCTTTTTTTCGGTTTATGGAGGCCTCAAACCATTGGGAATTGGGAGTATACCTCTCTACTCTGCCCAAGGTACAGATAAGTCCTGTGGGATCCATGCCTGGATCATTTTAATGAAAGTGAGCTTGTCCACGGCTTGAAGTTGTCTGTGATCGCCCCCGCTGCCGTGCTAAACACATGTTCGGACAGTACACTTGCGGCAGGGCAGGCCAGCACCTCCAAGGCGTAAAGGGCAAGCACAGGCCATGTGTCCAATTTGGAGACCCAGAAGTTAAACGGGGCAGACCGATCAGTCAGTACGTGCAGATGTATGGACATGTACTGTTCCACCATGTTGCTAAAACGCTTCTTCCTGCTAAGACGGTCTGTATCAGATGATGGTTCTGGTTGTTGTGGCGTGCTGACAAAGCTTTTCCACATTTTGGCCATGCTAACCTTGCCTTCTGAGGTGCTGATGCTGCCCAAGCTGAGTTGGTGACTCCATCATTAGATCCTAGGCCCCGAATTACAAGCATTTGGCCCCGAACCTCTGGCCAGCACGTTTACTTCTCCTTTGCTCTGCAGCTGAGCCACCAGTCTGGAGCTGCTGGGTAGAGTTGAGCGAACACCTGGATGTTCGGGTTCGAGAAGTTCGGCCGAACTTCCCGGAAATCCCGAACCCGATCCGAACTTCGTCCCGAACCCGAACCCCATTGAAGTCAATGGGGACCCAAACTTTTCGGCACTAAAAAGGCTGTAAAACAGCCCAGGAAAGAGCTAGAGGGCTGCAAAAGGCAGCAACATGTAGGTAAATCCCCTGCAAACAAATGTGGATAGGGAAATGAATAAAAATAAAAATTAACCAATATCAATTGGAGAGAGGTCCCATAGCAGAGAATCTGGCTTCACGTCACCCACCACTGGAACAGTCCATTCTCAGATATTTAGGCCCCGGCACCCAGACAGAGGAGAGGTTCATTCAACTTTGGGTTGCCCCGCAATATAATGGTAAAATGAAAATAAAAATAGGATTGAATGAGGAAGTGCCCTGGAGTCCAATAATATATGGTTAAGGGGAGGTAGTTAATGTCTAATCTGGACAAGGGACGGACAGGTCCTGTGGGATCCATGCCTGGGTCATTTTTATGAACGTCAGCTTGTCCACATTGGCTGTAGACAGGCGGCTGCGTTTGTCTGTAATGACGCCCCCCTGCCGTGCTGAATACACGTTCAGACAAAACGCTGGCCGCCGGGCAGGCCAGCACCTCCAAGGCATAAAAGGCTAGCTCTGGCCACGTGGACAATTTAGAGACCCAGAAGTTGAATGGGGCCGAACCATCAGTCAGTACGTGGAGGGGTGTGCACACGTACTGTTCCACCATGTTAGTGAAATGTTGCCTCCTGCTAACACGTTGCGTATCAGGTGGTGGTGCAGTTAGCTGTGGCGTGTTGACAAAACTTTTCCACATCTCTGCCATGCTAACCCTGCCCTCAGAGGAGCTGGCATTGACACAGCTGCCTTGGCGACCTCTTGCTCCTCCTCTGCCTTGGCCTTGGGCTTCCACTTGTTTCCCTGTGACATTTGGGAATGCTCTCAGTAGCGCGTCTACCAACGTGCGCTTGTACTCGCACATCTTCCTATCACGCTCCAGTGCAGGAAGTAAGGTGGGCACATTGTCTTTGTAGCGTGGATCCAGCAGGGTGGCAACCCAGTAGTCCGCACAGGTTAAAATGTGGGCAACTCTGCTGTCGTTGCGCAGGCACTGCAGCATGTAGTCGCTCATGTGTGCCAGGCTGCCCAGGGGTAAGGACAAGCTGTCCTCTGTGGGAGGCGTATCGTCATCGTCCTGCGTTTCCCCCCAGCCACGCACCAGTCATGGGCCCGAGCTGCGTTGGGTGCCACCCCGCTGTGACCATGCTTCATCCTCATCCTCCTCCTCCTCATCCTCGTCCTCCTCGTCCTCCAGTAGTGGGCCCTGGCTGGCCACATTTGTACCTGGCCTCTGCTGTTGCAAAAAAACTCCCTCTGAGTCACTTCGAAGAGACTGGCCTGAAAGTGCTAAAAATGACCCCTCTTCCTCCTCCTCCTCCTCCTCCTCCTGGGCCACCTCCTCTTGCATCATCGCCCTAAGTGTTTTCTCAAGGAGACATAGAAGTGGTATTGTAACGCTGATAACGGCGTCATCGCCACTGGCCATGATGGTGGAGTACTCGAAACAGCGCAACAGGGCTCACAGGTCTCGCATGGAGGCCCAGTCATTGGTGGTGAAGTGGTGCTGTTCTGTAGTGCGACTGACCCGTGCGTGCTGCAGCTGAAACTCCACTATGGCCTGCTGCTGCTCGCACAGTCTGTCCAGCATGTGCAAGGTGGAGTTCCATCTTGTGGGCACCTCGCATATGAAGCGGTGAGCCAGAGGCACCAAGAAACGTGTGGTGTTAGGACATGCGCCAAACCGCTTTTTGCTTCAGGTCCAGCTGGCACGGCATTTACCCAGTGTGCAGTTAGGGAGATATAATGTCCCTGGCCGTGCTTACTGGCCCACGTATCAGTGGTTATGTGGACCTTGCCACTGATGGTGTTGCACAGTGCACACCTAATTTTGTCCGCCACTTGTTCGTGCAGGGCAGGGATGGCCCGCATGGAAAAGTAGTAGCGGCTGAGAACTGTTTTGGATCTGGTCAAACTGCCAGGTCGGTTAATGTACTGCTCCAAATCAATGTTAAATGAATACGTGCACAGAAAGATCAAATGGAGACACGCATAGCGGGGAGTCAAAGCAAGATCTCTGGTTTATTGCAGAACAGCAGACAGTATATAGGACAGCAGAAATAGAACAGGAAGGAGTGGGGGTTATTAGCTATAAACTCTGTATTTTCTGTCACATCTACATGCAGGAGGAAATTCCCCCCTCCCACCTTCTAGATGGGGGAAGCTGCTTGAGATGAACAGAAACTGTCTTGAGGTGCATAATGAAGCATCAAAGTAAGATTCTTGTTCTAGGCGCTGGCTGGGTGCCTGGTAGGGTGACCACATTTCCTAACTGCCATTCAGGGACACATACTTTCACAAGTGCATTTCGTCAAACTTATACTTGAGACTGACAAACACATATCTGCCTGTGCATTGTTCAGTGTTTCTGCGCACATTGACTGGCTAAACCAAAAACCTGTCATGTTAGCATTTAATAACTAACACCCAATCACAGCAGGTCTCACCGAGCACACGCAAGTAAATGTACAAAAACCAAGTAACATATAAAACCAGATTCAAAGCATAGATGGCGGATTACTGTATACTGTGCATAAATGTATGGAGGTTACACCATGCGGACAATATAACCTCTGTGCCATGCTGTACAATAAACAGTATAACCACTACACAGTGTAGAGGTATACTGTATATTGTGGGGCACAGTGTAGCGGTATACTGTATATCGTGTGGCACGGTGTAGAGGTATACTGTATATTGTGGGGCACAGTGTAGCGGTATACTGTATATTGTGTGGCACAGTGTAGCGATATACTGTATATTGTGTGGCACAGTGTAGAGGTATACTGTATATCGTGTGGCACAGTGTAGAGGTATACTGTATATTGTGGGGCACAGTGTAGCGGTATACTGTATATTGTGTGGCACAGTGTAGCGGTATACTGTATATTGTGTGGCACAGTGTAGAGGTATACTGTATATTGTGGGGCACAGTGTAGAGGTATACTGTATATTGTGTGGCACAGTGTAGCGGTATACTGTATATTGTGTGGCACAGTGTAGAGGTATACTGTACATTGTGGGGCACAGTGTAGAGGTATACTGTATATTGTGTGGCACAGTGTAGAGGTATACTGTATATTGTGTGGCACAGTGTAGAGGTATACTGTATATTGTGTGGCACAGTGTAGAGGTATACTGTATATTGTGTGGCACAGTGTAGAGGTATACTGTATATTGTGTGGCACAGTGTAGAGGTATACTGTACATTGTGGGGCACAGTGTAGAGGTATACTGTATATTGTGTGGCACAGTGTAGAGGTATACTGTATATTGTGTGGCACAGTGTAGAGGTATACTGTATATTGTGTGGCACATTGTAGCGGTATACTGTATATTGTGTGGCACAGTGTAGAGGTATACTGTATATTGTGTGGCACAGTGTAGAGGTATACTGTATATTGTGTGGCACAGTGTAGAGGTATACTGTATATTGTGTGGCACAGTGTAGAGGTATACTGTATATTGTGTGGCACAGTGTAGAGGTATACTGTATATTGTGTGGCACAGTGTAGAGGTATACTGTATATTGTGGGGCACAGTGTAGAGGTATACTGTATATTGTGGGGCACAGTGTAGAGGTATACTGTATATTGTGTGGCACAGTGTAGCGGTATACTGTATATTGTGTGGCACGGTGTAGAGGTATACTGTATATAGTGTGGCACGGTGTAGAGGTATACTGTATATTGTGGGGCACAGTGTAGAGGTATACTGTATATTGTGTGGCACAGTGTAGAGGTATACTGTATACTGTGTGGCACAGTGTAGAGGTATACTGTATATTGTTGGCACAGTGTAGCGGTATACTGTATATTGTGTGGCACAGTGTAGAGGTATACTGTATATTGTGTGGCACAGTGTAGAGGTATACTGTATATTGTAAGGCACAGTGTAGAGGTATACTGTATATTGTGTGGCACAGTGTAGAGGTATACTGTATATTGTGTGGCACAGTGTAGAGGTATACTGTATATTGTGTGGCACAGTGTAGCGGTATACTGTATATTGTGTGGCACAGTGTAGAGGTATACAGTATATTGTGTGGCACAGTGTAGCGGTATACTGTATATTGTGTGGCACAGTGTAGCGGTATACTGTATATTGTGTGGCACAGTGTAGAGGTATACTGTATATTGTGGGGCACAGTGTAGCGGTATACTGTATATTGTGTGGCACAGTGTAGCGGTATACTGTATATTGTGTGGCACAGTGTAGCGGTATACTGTATATTGTGTGGCACAGTGTAGAGGTATACTGTATATTGTGGGGCACAGTGTAGAGGTATACTGTATATTGTGGGGCACAGTGTAGAGGTATACTGTATATTGTGTGGCACAGTGTAGCGGTATACTGTATATTGTGTGGCACAGTGTAGAGGTATACTGTATATAGTGTGGCACGGTGTAGAGGTATACTGTATATTGTGGGGCACAGTGTAGAGGTATACTGTATATTGTGTGGCACAGTGTAGAGGTATACTGTATATTGTGTGGCACAGTGTAGAGGTATACTGTATATTGTGTGGCACAGTGTAGCGGTATACTGTATATTGTGTGGCACAGTGTAGAGGTATACTGTATATTGTGTGGCACAGTGTAGAGGTATACTGTATATTGTAAGGCACAGTGTAGAGGTATACTGTATATTGTGGGGCACAGTGTAGAGGTATACTGTATATTGTGTGGCACAGTGTAGAGGTATACTGTATATTGTGTGGCACAGTGTAGAGGTATACTGTATATTGTGGGGCACAGTGTAGAGGTATACACTGCGTGCAGAATTATTAGGCAAATGAGTATTTTGACCACATCATCCTCTTTATGCATGTTGTCTTACTCCAAGCTGTATAGGCTCGAAAGCCTACTACCAATTAAGCATATTAGGTGATGTGCATCTCTGTAATGAGAAGGGGTGTGGTCTAATGACATCAACACCCTATATCAGGTGTGCATAATTATTAGGCAACTTCCTTTCCTTTGGCAAAATGGGTCAAAAGAAGGACATGACAGGCTCAGAAAAGTCAAAAATAGTGAGATATCTTGCAGAGGGATGCAGCACTCTTAAAATTGCAAAGCTTCTGAAGCGTGATCATCGAACAATCAAGCGTTTCATTCAAAATAGTCAACAGGGTCGCAAGAAGCGTGTGGAAAAACCAAGGCGCAAAATAACTGCCCATGAACTGAGAAAAGTCAAGCGTGCAGCTGCCAAGATGCCACTTGCCACCAGTTTGGCCATATTTCAGAGCTGCAACATCACTGGAGTGCCCAAAAGCACAAGGTGTGCAATACTCAGAGACATGGCCAAGGTAAGAAAGGCTGAAAGACGACCACCACTGAACAAGACACACAAGCTGAAACGTCAAGACTGGGCCAAGAAATATCTCAAGACTGATTTTTCTAAGGTTTTATGGACTGATGAAATGAGAGTGAGTCTTGATGGGCCAGATGGATGGGCCCGTGGCTGGATTGGTAAAGGGCAGAGAGCTCCAGTCCGACTCAGACGCCAGCAAGGTGGAGGTGGAGTACTGGTTTGGGCTGGTATCATCAAAGATGAGCTTGTGGGGCCTTTTCGGGTTGAGGATGGAGTCAAGCTCAACTCCCAGTCCTACTGCCAGTTTCTGGAAGACACCTTCTTCAAGCAGTGGTACAGGAAGAAGTCTGCATCCTTCAAGAAAAACATGATTTTCATGCAGGACAATGCTCCATCACACGCGTCCAAGTACTCCACAGCGTGGCTGGCAAGAAAGGGTATAAAAGAAGAAAATCTAATGACATGGCCTCCTTGTTCACCTGATCTGAACCCCATTGAGAACCTGTGGTCCATCATCAAATGTGAGATTTACAAGGAGGGAAAACAGTACACCTCTCTGAACAGTGTCTGGGAGGCTGTGGTTGCTGCTGCACGCAATGTTGATGGTGAACAGATCAAAACACTGACAGAATCCATGGATGGCAGGCTTTTGAGTGTCCTTGCAAAGAAAGGTGGCTATATTGGTCACTGATTTGTTTTTGTTTTGTTTTTGAATGTCAGAAATGTATATTTGTGAATGTTGAGATGTTATATTGGTTTCACTGGTAAAAATAAATAATTGAAATGGGTATATATTTGTTTTTTGTTAAGTTGCCTAATAATTATGCACAGTAATAGTCACCTGCACACACAGATATCCCCCTAAAATAGCTAAAACTAAAAACAAACTAAAAACTACTTCCAAAAATATTCAGCTTTGATATTAATGAGTTTTTTGGGTTCATTGAGAACATGGTTGTTGTTCAATAATAAAATTAATCCTCAAAAATACAACTTGCCTAATAATTCTGCACTCCCTGTACTGTATATTGTGGGGCACAGTGTAGAGGTATACTGTATATAGTGTGGCACAGTGTAGAGGTATACTGTATATTGTGGGGCACAGTGTAGAGGTATACTGTATATTGTGTGGCACAGTGTAGAGGTATACTGTATATTGTGTGGCACAGTGTAGAGGTATACTGTATATTGTAGGGCACAGTGTAGAGGTATACTGTATACTGTGTGGCACAGTGTAGCGGTATACTGTATATTGTGGTGGCACAGTGTAGAGGTATACTGTATATTGTGGGGCACAGTGTAGAGGTATACTGTATATTGTCGTGGCACAGTGTAGAGGTATACTGTATATTGTGTGGCACAGTGTAGAGGTATACTGTATATAGTGTGGCACAGGTGTAGAGGTATACTGTATATTGTGGGGCACAGTGTAGAGGTATACTGTATATTGTGTGGCACAGGTGTAGAGGTATACTGTATATTGTGTGGCACAGTGGAGCGGTATACTGTATATTGTGTGGCACAGGTAGAGGTATACTGTAATTGTGGTGGCACAGTGTAGAGGTATACTGTATATGTGGCACAGTGTAGAGGTATACTGTATATTGTGGGGCACAGTGTAGAGGTATACTGTATATTGTGGGCACAGTGTAGAGGTATACTGTATATTGTGGCACAGTGTAGAGGTATACTGTATATTGTGTGGCACAGTGTAGAGGTATACTGTATATTGTGGGCACAGTGTAGAGGTATACTGTATATGTGTGGCACAGTGTAGAGGTATACTGTATATTGTGTGGCACAGTGTAGAGGTATACTGTATATTGTGGCACAGTGTAGAGGTATACTGTATATGTGGCACAGTGTAGAGGTATACTGTATATTGTGGGCACAGTGTGTATACTGTATATTGTGTGGCACAGTGTAGAGGTATACTGTATATTGTGGCACAGTGTAGAGGTATACTGTATATTGTGTGGCACAGTGTAGAGGTATACTGTATATTGTGGCACAGTGTAGAGGTATACTGTATATTGTTGGCACAGTGTAGAGGTATACTGGTGGGGCACAGTGTAGAGGTATACTGTATATGTGTGGCACAGTGTAGAGGTATACTGTATATTGTGTGGCACAGTGTAGAGGTATACTGTATATTGTGTGGCACAGTGTAGAGGTATACTGTATATAGTGTGGCACAGTGTAGCGGTATACTGTATATTGTGTGGCACAGTGTAGAGGTATACTGTATATTGTGGGGCACAGTGTAGAGGTATACTGTATATTGTGTGGCACAGTGTAGCGGTATACTGTATATTGTGTGGCACAGTGTAGAGGTATACTGTATATTGTGTGGCACAGTGTAGAGGTATACTGTATATTGGGTGGCACAGTGTAGAGGTATACTGTATATTGTGGGGCACAGTGTAGAGGTATACTGTATATTGTGTGGCACAGTGTAGAGGTATACTGTATATTGTGTGGCACAGTGTAGAGGTATACTGTATATTGTGTGGCACAGTGTAGAGGTATACTGTATATTGTGTGGCACAGTGTAGAGGTATACTGTATATTGTGGGCACAGTGTAGAGGTATACTGTATATTGTGGGGCACAGTGTAGCGGTATACTGTATATTGTGTGGCACAGTGTAGAGTATACTGTATAATTGTGTGGCACAGTGTAGAGGTATACTGTATATTGTGTGGCACAGTGTAGAGGTATACTGTATATTGTGGGCACAGGTGTAGCGGTATACTGTATATTGTGGGGCACAGTGTAGAGGTATACTGTATATTGTGTGGCACAGTGTAGCGGTATACTGTATATTGTGTGGCACAGTGTAGCGGTATACTGTATATTGTGTGGCCACGGTGTAGAGGTATACTGTATATTGTGGGGCACAGTGTAGAGGTATACTGTATATTGTGTGGCACAGTGTAGAGGTTATACTGTATATTGTGTGGCACAGTTAGAGGTATACTGTATATTGTGTGGCACAGTGTTAGAGTATACTGTATATAGTGTGGCACAGTGTAGAGGTATACTGTATATTGTGTTTCTGGCACAGGTGTAGGTACGATATGGGCAATGTAACTGTATATTGTGTGGGCACAGTGTAGAGGTATACTGTATATTGTGTGGCACAGTGTAGAGGTATACTGTATATTGTGTGGCACAGTGTAGAGGTATACTGTATATTGTGTGGCACAGTGTAGAGGTATACTGTATATGTGTGGCACAGTGTAGAGGTATACTGTATATTGTGGCACAGTGTAGAGGTATACTGTATATTGTGTGGCACAGTGTAGAGGTATACTGTATATTGTGGGCACAGTGTAGAGGTATACTGTATATTGTGGGCACAGTGTAGAGGTATACTGTATATTGTGTGGCACAGTGTAGAGGTATACTGTATATTGTGGGCACAGTGTAGAGGTATACTGTATATTGTGGGCACAGTGTAGAGGTATACTGTATATTGTGGGGCACAGTGTAGAGGTATACTGTATATTGTGTGGCACAGTGTAGAGGTATACTGTATATTGTGGGCACAGTGTAGAGGTATACTGTATATGTGGGCACAGTGTAGAGGTATACTGTATATTGTGGGCACAGTGTAGAGGTATACTGTATATTGTGTGGCACAGTGTAGAGGTATACTGTATATTGTGGGGCACAGTGTAGAGGTATACTGTATATTGTGGGCACAGTGTAGAGGTATACTGTATATTGTGTGGCACAGTGTAGAGGTATACTGTATATTGTGGGGCACAGTGTAGAGGTATACTGTATATTGTGGGGCACAGTGTAGAGGTATACTGTATATTGTGTGGCACAGTGTAGAGGTATACTGTATATTGTGGGCACAGTGTAGAGGTATACTGTATATTGTGTGGCACAGTGTAGAGGTATACTGTATATTGTGTGGCACAGTGTAGAGGTATACTGTATATTGTGGGGCACAGTGTAGAGGTATACTGTATATTGTGGGGCACAGTGTAGAGGTATACTGTATATTGTGGGGCACAGTGTAGAGGTATACTGTATATTGTGGGGCACAGTGTAGAGGTATACTGTATATTGTGTGGCACAGTGTAGAGGTATACTGTATATTGTGTGGCACAGTGTAGAGGTATACTGTATATTGTGTGGCACAGTGTAGAGGTATACTGTATATTGTGTGGCACAGTGTAGAGGTATACTGTATATTGTGGGGCACAGTGTAGAGGTATACTGTATATTGTGTGGCACAGTGTAGAGGTATACTGTATATTGTGTGGCACAGTGTAGAGGTATACTGTATATTGTGGGCACAGTGTAGAGGTATACTGTATATTGTGTGGCACAGTGTAGAGGTATACTGTATATTGTGTGGCACAGTGTAGAGGTATACTGTACATTGTGGGGCACAGTGTAGAGGTATACTGTATATTGTGTGGCACAGTGTAGAGGTATACTGTATATTGTGTGGCACAGTGCAGAGGTATACTGTATATTGTGTGGCACAGTGTAGCGGTATACTGTATATTGTGTGGCACAGTGTAGCGGTATACTGTATATAGTGTGGCACGGTGTAGAGGTATACTGTATATTCTGGGGCACGGTGTAGAGGTATACTGTATATTGTGTGGCACAGTGTAGAGGTATACTGTCTATTGTGTGGCACAGTGTAGAGGTATACTGTATATTCTGTGGCACAGTGTAGCGGTATACTGTATATTGTGTGGCACAGTGTAGAGGTATACTGTATATTGTGTGGCACAGTGTAGAGGTATACTGTATATTGTGTGGCACAGTGTAGAGGTATACAGTATATTGTGGGGCACAGTGTAGAGGTATACTGTATATTGTGTGGCACAGTGTAGAGGTATACTGTATATTGTGGGGCACAGTGTAGAGGTATACTGTATATTGTGGGGCACAGTGTAGAGGTATACTGTATATTGTGGGGCACAGTGTAGAGGTATACTGTATATTGTGTGGCACAGTGTAGCGGTATACTGTATATTGTGTGGCACAGTGTAGAGGTATACTGTATATTGTGTGGCACAGTGTAGAGGTATACTGTATATTGTGTGGCACAGTGTAGAGGTATACTGTATATTGTGTGGCACAGTGTAGAGGTATACTGTATATTGTGTGGCACAGTGTAGAGGTATACTGTATATTGTGTGGCACAGTGTAGAGGTATACTGTATATTGTGTGGCACAGTGTAGCGGTATACTATATATTGTGGGGCACAGTGTAGAGGTATACTGTATATTGTGGGGCACAGTGTAGAGGTATACTGTATATTGTGAGGCACAGTGTAAAGGTATACTGTATATTGTGTGGCACAGTGTAGAGGTATACTGTATATTGTGTGGCACAGTGTAGCGGTATACTGTATATTGTGGGGCACAGTGTAGCGGTATACTGTATATTGTGGGGCACAGTGTAGCGTTATACTGTATATTGTGTTAAAGATGTGTGAATTTTATTCTATATTTTGTATATCTAGGATTGTAATAAGTTAACTTTTTCTACTTCCAAGTGCCCACCCACTCCCCTCTTTGTTTCAAGACTGGAGAGGAGAGAGGGGGGGGCAAAGAGCTGTGCTGTGGGAAGTGTCTGATTTCTCATCTTTCTTTGAGGTTTCCTATAGAGTGTGGTGGAATGCGTAGGCCAATCATATGGCTTGATGATATGTATATATTATTCACTGCCTATAGAGAAGCACCTCTTTGAAGTGTCACATATGACGTAGGCAGTATTCTTGTTAGAATAAACTCCATTACAAAATGGCGATGGTAACCAGATGTTTACATTAGTTCACATTCCAAAGTAGGGCCCAGTGCGCAGATGCAGATGTATTATCTCCTGTGTCTTATCTCTTCTTCCTTTTTGACCAATGAAACAATGTTTTAGCCTCAGTGAGGACTGCCCTCTTCTGAAAATGTATATACGCTTACCACCATGTAATTAAAAGTTAGAGATTGCTTTGACCAACTTCTGTGTCAGTGTCCAGTCTCTCAGCCATGCGTGGATATTAACCTCCTGGGGGGGGGGGGTACATTGATTTGGCACACCAGAGTGTATCTTAAATACCCTAATTTAGGGCGGCTTCTTCAAATGGCACCCCAGATTGGACTCTGAGCAAACGTAGCGTCAAACAGCTGACAAGACGGGCCCCTGAGCTTGACGAACGGCAGAGGAGAGAGGATTGCAACCTCAAAGAAAGGTGAGAAAACTTTTTATCTCATCTGCCTTTCTGTTAGTTACTTCGTCATGCTCAGATAGCTCAGTCTGCTGTGAGGTGGTACCCATGTAAGTATAGTAGTCGGCTGTAATGCTGAAAGCTTGGAGTCTATAGAACCAATAGTCTGAAATCATAGATCACTCTGGTGTGTATATGTTTTGTGTGTGTCTGTGATTTATGTGAGGAGTGAGTTGAGCACAGACGGTAAAACCACAGACAAAGGGAGGGGACAGTAACCTCCTGGTTGGGAAGGGGGCGCTCTAGCGCCGAGGTGTGGGACAAAGTAAACTCCGGCTGACCTGGCAGGGAGAGGCGTGGAGTCGTATGACCCTTAGATCCTTGAGATAAGGGAAGACTGCGGAGATATTCTCCACCTGACCTGACCTTAGGAAGAGGCGTGGATCCGTATGACCCTTAGATCCTTGAGATAAGGGAAGACTGCGGAGATATTCTCCACCTGACCTGACCCCAGGAAGATGCGACGGAGCCCGCCTGACCCCTGGTTTTGGGGAAGACGTGCAGGGAGTCCCGGCTGACTAGTCAGACGTGATAGTCAGATTTGAGCCAACCAGAGGGGAGGGTGAATCCTTTGTCTGCGGAGGAAAGGGCTAAAGGTGCTGATCACTCCTCTGTTTTGTGTGTGTGACAGTCTGAAATACTGTTGTTTTGATATCGGTCAGTCCCAGCATTATGAAGAAAGAGAAAATACAGCCCCTAGCTAGTAGCGAGGGAAGAATTGAAAGTTAAAATGTGAAAAAGAATGTTAGAGAAAGTGTAGACTCGGACAGAGGTCGCCCCCTGGCAACAGGGATGAAGATCTGTAAGAATCTGTGAAGTTAGAGCTTACAGACTGTGGGCATCAGAACTCCCGTGATTTTGAGGGGGGGGGGAGTTCTAATGAGTGAGAAACAGAGCAGTGTCAGGATGTTAATTGATAAGAAAGAAAGTGCCCCAGTGTCTGCAATCAGAACGGCGCTTGTGTTAAATGTTCCGAAACAAACCGGTTAAGTTTTGTTACCCTAATAATATGTGTGTGTTTAACTAGGGAATATCCTAGAGATTACAGCAGTAAAGATGGTCAGTTAATGGATAGGTGTTGTATCCAGTGTGAGCTACAGAGACTCACTTCCCCCACCTTAACAGAAACATTCCTGAGATAAGGGGAGCAGGCGAAGGAGAAAGGTGGGAGGGAATGAGGGAATGATGCAGAGTAAGTGATGTGTAATATATTATACAAGACAAAGAATTGTTCAATAATTTTCTTTCTTCTTTCCCAAGCAGTGTACTGTGGGAATCCAGCTTTTAACAAAATGACTGTATGATTATAACATGTATATTGTCTTACAGCGACAGACCATCAGCAATTCTGGGTGTGGTGTGGCTATCTGTTTCCAGGAAAGCTGTGTTTGTCTGTGTTGCAAGTTTTGGGATGAAACAATGTGGGTTGGAAGACATAAATGATTCAGTGGAATGTGAATGGGTGTGGCTTTGAGTTGTGATTGAGGCGAATATGTGTGAAGACTGATGGAGGTTTTTAGCAGAGCTGTGAATGCAATTCAGTTTTTATGTATGAGGGCATGGTTATGAGCCGTTTGTGAAAATTAGTACATGAAAATGTATATGAATGCGTATAGAGTATGATTTTTATTTATTTTTTAAAATAATATGCGCATTGAGGATTTTATTTTATTTTATTTTTCTTGGAAGTTTTGGGGTTTTTATTGGTGCCAACAGCATTGATCAAGCTGTACATATTTATTTATTTTATTTTTAAATTGAAGTCAATGAAAAGTTTCTTATGGGCCCTTTGTGTGTTCATGTCTGTATTGTCCGATCTGTTTGTTTCAATGTTTGAAGTTACGTGTTACATGTTAAGTGTTGTGCTTCACATCAGAGCTCTGTTCTCATGCTGGGGCACTAATGACAGAAAGAAGGAGGACCACAGCGTCCGACTGAAGGGGGGGGACTTAGATGACTCAGAGCGGAGGGACAGGATAGGAGTGGACGTTACAGACAACGACAGCCCTTGTGCCCATCCCCTAGTTATAAGACACTCCTATGGAAGATGAGAAGTCCTGTTTTGTTTTCCAGTCTATTAATTCTGCGATAGGAAAAGTTGGATACTTCTGTAAGCCAAAATGCAGAGTAACATCAAGCGGCATTGGGTGGTTCAGTGGTGCCAACCATAGGTAGTGTTCCTTTGGCATTGCTTCAGCCCTGATGTCAAACGCCTCATTGAAGTGAGGGAAAAAGTAAGTCTGCCACCCTATGGTGGGCCTGCAGAGTCTGTGGGACCCAGATCCCAGAAGAGAGAGTGTTGTGCTGTGTTTCGTACTCCTCGTCCACACCACACGAGAGGATTGTATTCTATGTTGACCATGCCCGGATCACTGTCCGTCCTCACAGACACCCATGTTTTTTTTGTCATAAGGAGAACACAGACAGGTGAGGGGAGTTAGATCAAGATTAGGAAACAGGAAATCCAGTATCGGCTCTACTTTTAAACATTTTTAGCAGATTCAGTCTGGCCCGATGATATCCCTCACTCTGGGTGATAAAGAAGTAGTCCCGTTTTTGATTGATACTGGAGCAGCCAAGACAGTTGTGCACAGCAAACATGGACTCCCCTGATTTACTCTCCAAGGACACCAGCCTTTGGGTAGAAGTGGATGGGAAAGTAGTACGCTCCCTTTTTTTTTTTTTTTCAACAGAAACCATCCATATTAGATTTGCCCCTAACCAAGATGCGCTTGCCCGTTTGCTGGTCAGTGGTAACGCCTCTTGTTGCCTCCTAGGTGCAGATTTGGCACTGTGACGCTTACAGGTGCCCTCCACAACCAAGAACTTTGTTTGTTGGCCATTAGTGATAAAATTCCCTGGTCCATGTTTGTATCAGTACTCCCAGAACCTGAGAAAAGCAAACCACTCACCATTGGATGGTACATGACCTACATGCCGTTAATGAAGCCACAGTTTCTAACACCCACATCGTGCCCAACACACACAGACACCTTGTCGGCTCAGGTTCCCATTACTCCTACTCACTCCACCGTGATTGATTTGTCCTTTAGTCCCTACCGCCTCACAGATGAGGTGGCAGATGCTTTTTATGCCAAAAACTGGCAATTTTGTGTTCCCCCACACTGAGCCTATCAGATTATTACATTTAGATTGTATTGTTAATGAAGTGAGCGGCCATGACTCAGCAATCCTCACCCAACTGCATGGCCAGCAATAACGCCCCATAGCATAATATTCAGTCAGACTTGATCCCGTGGCCAGAGGTGCCCCTTTCTGCATCAGAGCTGTAGTAGTTGTACTAGCTGTGCTTGATGAAAGCTCTGAGATAGTTCTGAACCACAAAGTGATGGTGATATTATATCTATCCTCATGAACGTACAATCCAAATGATTGTTTTGTTGCCCATTATTGTTCCATTTTGTTGCCTGACAATGTTGCTCTCCAAAGGTGTAATACTTTGGACCCAGCCACCCTGTTGCCTCTTGACCAAGGGGGAGGGAAGAGTTAGGGCACTGCACTTTAAACTTTTCTTTCAGATTCAAAGGAAGAGGTTCCTGACTGTTTGCAGATGATGTCACAAGAGGTAGTGGGATTTGGTAAATCAGCCATTAGGTAATCTAGATCATGTGCTCTTTGTGGATGGATCGAGGTATGGCCAGTATGGCAGGTACTACACAGGTTGGGCAGTGGTGATTAAACGTGAACTACCACACATGTCTGCTCAGAAGTGGAGCTAAAAGACTCTGAAGATGGCTTGCAGATATGCAGGTGGAAAAACAGCCACCATTTACACTGATTCCAGGTGTGCTTTGGGATAGCCCATGACTATGGGCCCATATGGAAAGCCAGAGACTCCTTGATCGCTTCAGGTAAACCCATCGAAAATGGGGAAGCAGTGAGGTCTCTGATGGAAGCCCTCTTGTCACTAACATGAGGGGTGATGATAGCAACGAAAGGCCACTGTAAACAGATGCAGAGGAGGCAAAGGGGAAAGCCACAGCAGTTCAGGCGGCAAAAATGGCTGCCAAATTACCTAAGCAGACCCCTGTCTTAAGTGGCCACAGTTCAGGTCCCTGAAATAACTCCTCCTGTCTCCCGAAAGTTCTTAAGACCTTACAGAACCAGATGGGGAAGGAGGAAAAGGACTGGTGGATAAAAAAAAAGAAAAAGGGGGGACTACAAATAAGAAGGGAAACTTTACCTTCCCAGGTCCCTCTACTCCACAATGGCACAGGCAACCCATGGAGTGATGCACCAGACAAAAACTGCTATGTGTGATTTAGTACGTAGCATATGGTATGCCCCAGGGTTCAGCACTGTAACAGTCAGACATACTCAAGGATAAAAGGTTTGTGCCCAGAACAACGTGGGCAAGGTGGTTAAGGTACCTAAGAAACACGTCTTGCTTTTTGTATCTGTTTCAACGTTTGCAGACTACCTTCAAATACCCAAGGTGGGCATGTATGAGTATGTATTGATATGTGTTTTCAGGATGGCCAAAACCGTACCCAAAGAAGTAAAGAAGATTATGGCCGAAGTTGTGTGCAAGTATGGGGTACCTTAGATCATTGAAAGTGACACAGGTGTTCACTTCACAGGTGAAGTGATGCAGGAGATGACGAAGGTTTTGGGTGTAGGACAGGCCTTACATGCTTCATACCATCCACAAAGCAGCAGTAGAGTAGGAAAAAGGAACTGAACGGGACACTAAGTTAAAGATTCAAAGCCTTAATAGAGTGCCTGCTGGTAACCCTCTTTTAGTAAGGTATACGCCTAACCATGAGACAGGCCTTTGTCCCTATAAGGCCCTTTTTGGGTCAGCCCCTAGGATAGGATTTTACTTCCCACAGCAGCTCCAGATGCAACATGGTTGTCTGACAGATTATGTGATCAGTTTTGTATAAGCATTTGACTAAAGTACATTTTCGAGTTTTTACTTCACTTCCAGGTTTTGATAAAGTACCAGGAACCCACCCACTTGTGTCTGGAGATTGGGTGGTAGGAAAAGACACGTTAGAAAAGTCCCAAAACCCTGGTTTGATGGTCCATTCCGAGTGTTGTTGACCACAAGCACAGTGAAGCTCAAAGAAAAGCATAATTGGATTGATTTCAAGGAAGTGTTGAGACTGGTTTTCCCTTGTGTGACTGTTGATCATGACTCAAAAGAATATGGAAAAATTGTATGAAAACTATGATCCAGAAAATCAGGAGCACTGATGACCTCTAGTCTCCCCATATAATGTCAACGCCAGTTAGGGAAAGATCATCTGACTTCCCCGTGCTCAAATCCAGTGTCACGGGAGGCTGTTCGCTAGGTATGGCTTGTCGTGGAAGCTGGTGAAGAGGAGGCGGAGCATTGGGACAGATGTTTAGGTTTAGGGAGAGAATGAAATTCAAGGGGGGACTGTTAAAGATGTGTGAATTTTATTCTATATTTTGTATATCTAGGATTGTAATGAGTTAACTTTTTCTACTTCCAAGTGCCCACCCACTCCCCTCTTTGTTTCAAGACTGGAGAGGAGAGAGGGGGGGGCAAAGAGCTGTGCTGTGGGAAGTGTCTGATTTCTCATCTTTCTTTGAGGTTTCCCATAGAGTGTGGTGGAATACGTAAGCCAATCATATGGCTTGATGATATGTATATATTATTCACTGCCTATAGAGAAGCACCTCTTTGAAGTGTCACATATGACGTAGGCAGTATTCTTGTTAGAATAAACTCCATTACAAAATGTCGATGGTAACCAGATGTTTACATTAGTTCACATTCCAAAGTAGGGCCCAGTGCGCAGTTGCAGATGTATTATCTCCTCTCTCTTATCTCTTCTTCCTTTTTGACCAATGAAACAATGTTTTAGCCTCAGTGAGGACTGCCCTCTTCTGAAAATGTATATACGCTTACCACTATGTAATTGAAAGTTAGAGATTGCTTTGACCAACTTCTGTGTCAGTGTCCAGTCTCTCAGCCACGCGTGGATATTAACCCCTGGGGGGGGTACATTGATTTGGCACACCAGAGTGTATCTTAAATGCCCTAATTTAGGGCGGCTTCTTCAATTGTGTGGCACAGTGTAGTGGTATACTGTATATTGTGTGGCACAGTGTAGCGGTATACTGTATATTGTGTGGCACAGTGTAGAGGTATACTGTATATTGTGTAGAACAGTGTAGAGGTATATACTGTATATTGTGTGGCACAGTGTAGCGGTATACTGTATATTGTGTGGCACAGTGTAGAGGTATACTGTATATTGTGGGGCACAGTGTAGCGGTATACTGTATATTGTGTGGCACAGTGTAGATGTATACTGTATATTGTGTGGCACAGTAGCGGTATACTGTATATTGTGTGGCACAGTGTAGAGGTATACTGTATATTGTGGGCACAGTGTAGCGGTATACTGTATATTGTGGGGCACAGTGTAGAGGTATACTGTATATTGTGTGGCACAGTGTAGAGGTATACTGTATATTGTGTGGCATGGTGTAGAGGTATACTGTATATTGTGTGGCACGGTGTAGCGGTATACTGTATATTGTGTGGCACAGTGTAGTAGGTATACTGTATATTGTGTGGCACAGTGTAGCGATATACTGTATATTGTGTGGCACAGTGTAGAGGTATACTGTATATTGTGTGGCACAGTGTAGAGTATACTGTATATTGTGTGGCACAGTGTAGAGGTATACTGTATATTGTGTGGCACAGTGTAGAGGTATACTGTATATTGTGTGGCACAGTGTAGAGGTATTCTGTATATTGTGTGGCACAGTGTAGCGGTATACTGTATATTGTGTGGCACAGTGTAGTGGTATACTGTATATTGTGGGCACAGTGTAGTGGTTATACTGTATATTGTGTGGCACAGTGTAGCGGTATACTGTATATTGTGTGGCACAGTGTAGAGGTATTCTTTATATTGTGTGGCACAGTGTAGTGGTATACTGTATATTGTGTGGCACGGTGTACAGTAGTGGTATACTATATATTGTGTGGCACAGTGTAGAGGTATACTGTATATTGTGTGGAACAGTGTAGAGGTATATACTGTATATTGTGTGGCACAGTGTAGCGGTATACTGTATATTGTGTGGCACAGTGTAGAGGTATACTGTATATGTGGGGCACAGTGTAGCGGTATACTGTATATTGTGTGGCACAGTGTAGATGTATACTGTATATTGTGTGGCACGTAGCGGTATACTGTATATTGTGTGGCACAGTGTAGAGGTATACTGTATATTGTGGGCACAGTGTAGCGGTATACTGTATATTGTGGGGCACAGTGTAGCGGTATACTGTATATTGTGTGGCACAGTGTAGATGTATACTGTATATTGTGTGGCACAGTAGCGGTATACTGTATATTGTGTGGCACAGTGTAGAGGTATACTGTATATTGTGGGCACAGTGTAGCGGTATACTGTATATTGTGGGGCACAGTGTAGAGGTATACTGTATATTGTGTGGCACAGTGTAGAGGTATACTGTATATTGTGTGGCACGGTGTAGAGGTATACTGTATATTGTGTGGCACGGTGTAGCGGTATACTGTATATTGTGTGGCACAGTGTAGAGGTATACTGTATATTGTGTGGCACAGTGTAGCGATATACTGTATATTGTGTGGCACAGTGTAGAGGTATACTGTATATTGTGTGGCACAGTGTAGAGGTATACTGTATATTGTGTGGCACAGTGTAGAGGTATACTGTATATTGTGTGGCACAGTGTAGAGGTATACTGTATATTGTGTGGCACAGTGTAGAGGTATTCTGTATATTGTGTGGCACAGTGTAGCGGTATACTGTATATTGTGTGGCACAGTGTAGTGGTATACTGTATATTGTGTGGCACAGTGTAGTGGTATACTGTATATTGTGTGGCACAGTGTAGCGGTATACTGTATATTGTGTGGCACAGTGTAGAGGTATTCTTTATATTGTGTGGCACAGTGTAGTGGTATACTGTATATTGTGTGGCACGGTGTACAGTAGTGGTATACTATATATTGTGTGGCACAGTGTAGAGGTATACTGTATATTGTGTGGAACAGTGTAGAGGTATATACTGTATATTGTGTGGCACAGTGTAGCGGTATACTGTATATTGTGTGGCACAGTGTAGAGGTATACTGTATATTGTGGGGCACAGTGTAGCGGTATACTGTATATTGTGTGGCACAGTGTAGATGTATACTGTATATTGTGTGGCACAGTAGCGGTATACTGTATATTGTGTGGCACAGTGTAGAGGTATACTGTATATTGTGGGCACAGTGTAGCGGTATACTGTATATTGTGGGGCACAGTGTAGAGGTATACTGTATATTGTGTGGCACAGTGTAGAGGTATACTGTATATTGTGTGGCACAGTGTAGAGGTATTCTGTATATTGTGTGGCACAGTGTAGCGGTATACTGTATATTGTGTGGCACAGTGTAGTGGTATACTGTATATTGTGTGGCACAGTGTAGTGGTATACTGTATATTGTGTGGCACAGTGTAGCGGTATACTGTATATTGTGTGGCACAGTGTAGAGGTATTCTTTATATTGTGTGGCACAGTGTAGTGGTATACTGTATATTGTGTGGCACAGTGTACAGTAGTGGTATACTATATATTGTGTGGCACAGTGTAGAGGTATACTGTATATTGTGTGGAACAGTGTAGAGGTATATACTGTATATTGTGTGGCACAGTGTAGCGGTATACTGTATATTGTGTGGCACAGTGTAGAGGTATACTGTATATTGTGGGGCACAGTGTAGCGGTATACTGTATATTGTGTGGCACAGTGTAGATGTATACTGTATATTGTGTGGCACAGTAGCGGTATACTGTATATTGTGTGGCACAGTGTAGAGGTATACTGTATATTGTGGGCACAGTGTAGCGGTATACTGTATATTGTGGGGCACAGTGTAGAGGTATACTGTATATTGTGTGGCACAGTGTAGAGGTATACTGTATATTGTGTGGCACGGTGTAGAGGTATACTGTATATTGTGTGGCACGGTGTAGCGGTATACTGTATATTGTGTGGCACAGTGTAGAGGTATACTGTATATTGTGTGGCACAGTGTAGCGGTATACTGTATATTGTGTGGCACAGTGTAGAGTATACTGTATATTGTGTGGCACAGTGTAGAGGTATACTGTATATTGTGTGGCACAGTGTAGAGGTATACTGTATATTGTGTGGCACAGTGTAGAGGTATTCTGTATATTGTGTGGCACAGTGTAGCGGTATACTGTATATTGTGTGGCACAGTGTAGTGTTATACTGTATATTGTGTGGCACAGTGTAGTGGTATACTGTATATTGTGTGGCACAGTGTAGTGGTATACTGTATATTGTGTGGCACAGTGTAGCGGTATACTGTATATTGTGTGGCACAGTGTAGAGGTATTCTTTATATTGTGTGGCACAGTGCACAGTAGTGGTATACTATATATTGTGTGGCACAGTGTAGAGGTATATTGTGTGGCACAGTGTAGGCTATATGTGTATAACATAAACATATTCCACATGAAAACTTACAATTACTTGGCTTGGCCCTTGGGGATCTCGGACACTATTTCAACACTTTGGCCGGGGGTTCAGCGGAGCTGATGTTGTGTTTTATCCTAATGAGAAAGATTTCATAATAAGGATTTGGAGAAGGGGCAGAGGGAGAGCAGAGCAAGGAGAGGCTTGTGCTGCTACTAGGGGCTCATACCATGGGGGAGTAATAAAGCCCACCATAATGCCTCCCCCCAGTAGAAATAATTCTCCTTATAATGTGCAAAACATGCCCCCAGTTGAGCTAATGTTCCCATAATGTGCCAATAAAAAATATCCCTTCTCAGTGCCCCCATAGATGACCTCATAGTGCTCCTCTCCCCCTTCCCCATAGTACCCACCATAATGTGTCCCAGTATAAAATGCCCCTATACAGAGTCCCCCATATAAAATACCCCTTCTTTTTAGCCTCAGTAGATGCCCCGATAGTGCCACCCAATAATGTGCCAGTAAGATGTGCTCCCATAGATGCCCCCTAATCATGTGCCAGTAAGATGTGCCCCCATAGATGCCCCCAATCATGTGCCAGTAATAAGAGCCCCCATAGATGCCCCCAATCATGTGCCAATAATAAGAGCCCCCCACCATCATGTGCCAGTAGCCAGACTTATGTGCCAGTAGCTCCCCTTATGTGCCAGTAGCTCCACTTATGTGGCAGTAGCCCCCTTATGTGCCAGTAGCCTCCTATCATGTGCCAGTAGCCCCCCTTATATGCCAGTAGCCCCCTTATGTGGCAGTAGCCCCCCTTATGTGCCAGTAGCTCCCCTTATGTGCCAGTAGCTCCGCCTATGTGCCAGTAGTCCCCCTTATGTGTCAGTAGCCACCCTTATGTGCCAGTAACCCCCCTTATGTGCCAGTAGTCCCCCTTATGTCTGTGCCAGCAGCCCCTCTTATGTGCCAGTAGCTCCTCTTATGTGACAGTAGCCCCCCTTATGTGCCAGTAGCCTCCTATCATGTGCCAGTAGCCCCCCTTATGTGCCAGTAGCCCCAGTTATGTGCCAGTAGCCCCTCTTATGTGCCAGTAGCCCCCCTTATGTGCCAGTAGCCCCCCTTATGTGCCAGTAGTCCCCCTTATGTCTGTGCCAGCAGCCCCCCTTATGTGCCAGTAGCTCCTCTTATGTGCCAGTAGCCCCCCTTCTGTGCCAGTAGCCTCCTATCATGTGCCAGTAGCCCCCCTTATGAGCCAGTAGCCCCCCTTATGTGCCAGTAGCCCCCCTTATGTGCCAGTAGACCCCCTTATATGCCAGTAGCCCCCTTATGTGCCAGTAGCCCCCCTTGTGTGCCAGTAGCTCCCCTTATGTGCCAGTAGCTCCCCTTATGTGCCAGTAGTCCCCCTTATGTGCCAGCAGCCCCCGTATGTGCCAGTAGTCCCCTTATGTCTGTGCCAGCAGCCCCCCTTATGTGCCAGCAGCCCCCTTATGTGCCAGTAGCTCCTCTTATGTGCCAGTAGCCCCCCTTATGTGCCAGTAGCTCCCCTTATGTGCCAGTAGCCCCTTTATGTGCCAGCAGCCCCCTTATGTGCCAGCAGCCCCCCTTATGTGCCAGTAGCCCCCATTATGTGCCAGTAGCCCCCTTATGTGCCAGTAGCTCCCCTTATGTGCCAGTAGCCCCCCTTATGTGCCAGTAGCCCCCTTATGTGCCAGTAGCCCCCCTTATGTGCCAGTAGTCCCCCTTATGTGCCAGTAGCCCCCCTTATGTGCCAGTAGTCCCCCTTATGTCTGTGCCAGTAGTCCCCCTTATGTGCCAGCAGCCCCCCTTATGTGCCAGCAGCCTCCCTTATGTGCCAGCAGCCCCCCTTATGTACCAGTAGCTCCTCTTATGTGCCAGTAGCCCCCTTATGTGCCAGTAGCTCCATTTATGTGCCAGTAGCCCCTCTTATGTGCCAGTAGCCCCCCTTATGTGCCAGTAGTCCCCCCTTATGTCTGTGCCAGCAGCCCCCCTTATGTGCCAGTAGCTCCTCTTATGTGCCAGTAGCCCCCCTTCTGTGCCAGTAGCCTCCTATCATGTGCCAGTAGCCCCCCTTATGAGCCAGTACCCCCCCTTATGTGCCAGTAGCCCCCCTTATGTGCCAGTAGACCCCCTTATATGCCAGTAGCCCCCTTATGTGCCAGTAGCCCCCCTTGTGTGCCAGTAGCTCCCCTTATGTGCCAGTAGCTCCCCTTATGTGCCAGTAGTCCCCCTTATGTGCCAGCAGCCCCCGTATGTGCCAGTAGTCCCCTTATGTCTGTGCCAGCAGCCCCCCTTATGTGCCAGCAGCCCCCTTATGTGCCAGTAGCTCCTCTTATGTGCCAGTAGCCCCCCTTATGTGCCAGTAGCTCCCCTTATGTGCCAGTAGCCCCTTTATGTGCCAGCAGTCCCCCTAATGTGCCAGCAGCCCTCTTATGTGCCAGCAGCCCCCCTTATGTGCCAGTAGCCCCCATTATGTGCCAGTAGCCCCCTTATGTGCCAGTAGCTCCCCTTATGTGCCAGTAGCCCCCCTTATGTGCCAGTAGCCCCCGTATGTGCCAGTAGCCCCCTTATGTGCCAGTAGCCCCCCTTATGTGCCAGTAGTCCCCCTTATGTGCCAGTAGCCCCCCTTATGTGCCAGTAGTCCCCCTTATGTGCCAGCAGCCTCCCTTATGTGCCAGCAGCCCCCCTTATGTACCAGTAGCTCCTCTTATGTGCCAGTAGCCCCCTTATGTGCCAGTAGCTCCATTTATGTGCCAGTAGCCCCTCTTATGTGCCAGTAGCCCCCCTTATGTGCCAGTAGTCCCCCTTATGTCTGTGCCAGCAGCCCCCCTTATGTGCCAGTAGCTCCTCTTATGTGCCAGTAGCCCCCCTTCTGTGCCAGTAGCCTCCTATCATGTGCCAGTAGCCCCCCTTATGAGCCAGTACCCCCCCTTATGTGCCAGTAGCCCCCCTTATGTGCCAGTAGACCCCCTTATATGCCAGTAGCCCCCTTATGTGCCAGTAGCCCCCCTTGTGTGCCAGTAGCTCCCCTTATGTGCCAGTAGCTCCCCTTATGTGCCAGTAGACCCCCTTATGTGCCAGCAGCCCCCGTATGTGCCAGTAGTCCCCTTATGTCTGTGCCAGCAGTCCCCCTTATGTGCCAGCAGCCCCCTTATGTGCCAGTAGCTCCTCTTATGTGCCAGTAGCCCCCCTTATGTGCCAGTAGCTCCCCTTATGTGCCAGTAGCCCCTTATGTGCCAGCAGTCCCCCTAATGTGCCAGCAGCCCCCTTATGTGCCAGCAGCCCCCCTTATGTGCCAGTAGCCCCCATTATGTGCCAGTAGCCCCCTTATGTGCCAGTAGCTCCCCTTATGTGCCAGTAGCCCCCCTTATGTGCCAGTAGCCCCCTTATGTGCCAGTAGCCCCCTTATGTGCCAGTAGCCCCCCTTATGTGCCAGTAGTCCCCCTTATGTGCCAGTAGCCCCCCTTATGTGCCAGTAGTCCCCCTTATTTCTGTGCCAGTAGTCCCCCTTATGTGCCAGCAGCCTCCCTTATGTGCCAGCAGCCTCCCTTATGTGCCAGCAGCCCCCCTTATGTACCAGTAGCTCCTCTTATGTGCCAGTAGCTCCATTTATGTGCCAGTAGCCCCCCTTATGTGCCAGAAATTTTGAAATGCTGGCATTCAGGGCCAGGGCTCGGGGGTAGTTTGGGGGGTACTTCCTCTTTCTTTCCTTGGGACAGTGTGGAGATGCTCGGTGACACTGCTGGTGGTGTTCCTACCACAGCCTCTCGTTGCGGGGTGCCAGGTGGCCCTGTCGCTCCAGAGGGGAAGGAGGAGGCTGAGATTTTTTGTATTTTTTCAGGAGTTTACTCCATTGCAGCTTGTGCTTTGCAGTTAAATGCCTGGTCCGGTGGTGCTCAGGTTTAGAACATTTTTGCCTCACTTCAGGCTCTGACTGCACAGCGTGCCAACCACTGTGTCCTGTCATCAGCACGCTGCCTGAAGAACTGCAAAGCCAGGGAACTCCTTGGAGCTGTTTTTGGTGTGCTCGGTCCCTCGGCGCGGAGGGCAGTAGCAGGCATACTGGCTAGGGGATGGCCACTCTGCTTTTTCTCCCTGCTCCCTCTTTTGCTGTGCGGCTGGCGCTGTGTGACCCCAACCTCTTCCTCCGAACTGCACACATCACTCGAATGACGTTGATGCCACAATTAACAGACTGATTAACTCTCCTATTACAGTAAGTTGGATGCAAATGAGGGGTATCTCCCCCCCAAAAAAGGGATTATATCACAGACAGAATTAACAGATTGATTAACTCTCCAATTACAGTAAGACAGATGCAAATACGGAGTTTCGAACCCAAAAAAATGGCTATAGGTCACTCACAGAATTAACAGCCCGATTAAGTCTATTTCTGTGTTACTGGTGCAAAGGAGCTGTAATGCACCGATAAAAAATGCCTACAGGTCACCCACAGAATTACGCCTTATGCACACGACCGTTTATTTTGGTCCGCATCCGAGCCGCAGGATTTGCGGCTCGGATGCGGACCCATTCACTTCAATGGAGCCGCAAAAGTTGCTCCGTTCCGTGGTCCGCCCAAAAAATATAGCCTGTCCTGTTCTTGTCCGTTTGGCGGACAAGAATAGGCAGTTATATTAATGGCTGTCCGCGCCCGTTCCGCTAATTGCAGAACGCACACGGACACCATTCGTGTTTTGCGGATCCGCAATTTGCGGACCGCAAAACACACAACGGTCGTGTGCATGAGGCCTTAATAGATAGATGAAAACCTTAACACTGTTCCTCAGTGCAGCAGCATCCTATCCCTACACTGGTTAGAGCAGAATGGCGGTGTTATACCCCGGAGTGTTATTACTATTCTTGCACATTGCTACTGTCTTTATTTGACATCAATGTATTTTATTCCAGGTCCTCCACAAATGTGCATCTGTAGTCTTTCTATGTAACTGTTATTACATGTAACATGTCTGGTTCATCAGCAGGTGGCAGCGTGTGCGGCAGAGCTATTCTCTAGACAGAATGGAACGCAGCATTCCATTCTCCCCCCTCTGGGAAGAAGTGGGACAGTCCTGCTTCCTACTAGAAGGGAGGGGCAGCAGTTCCAGTCAGTTTGAGTTCTAAGCTACAGTAGCCTATGTCAGCCAGAGGAGCCTAAGCTCTGCTAACCATGGAAGAAGATGTCTGGAAGCCATAGGGGCCAGAGGAATAGTTCTTCGGTTGCCATGAGAGATATCAACAAGAGGAATTGATCTTCGGCTGGAGATAAGTTATTTACTGAATGTCAGGAGGAGAATAATAGCCAAAGGCGCCCCAATCCATGGAAACCGGAACAGACCTAAACTACAGAAGACAGACCAATGCAGATAAAGAAAGCAAAGTGTTAAGCAAGCCTGTCAGTACAGCAGAGAAAGCTGAGTTATTAAGTTTGCCTGCCAGTTTATGCCAAAACCTGCTGGAACCAAGAAAAAGCCTGAACATTGTTTGGATGCAAGTTTACCCAAGTAAAGCTGCTATTGAACTTTATATCAAGGTCTGGACTCAAGTTATTCTACATTCCCTAACTCATCTCCCTTTATTTGCTTCAGAGCCTAAGCCTAGGGTCCCGATGTATCCAGGTAGGAGCACTATGACACATATAGGCCACACCACACCACTCAGTATTTCGATAAACCTGAAACACGATAGGGCCCTGGGGGCAGCACGTTGCAATGCAGAGTTACATAGTGCACCGGCCAATCTCAGCCATGCCAATACTAGGCATGACTCGGATGGCTTCCAAGTGCCCACAGGTTCAAGGCTTGTTGATTAGCTGCACTGCAGACTTTCAACAAGCTTTATTTAAAATCTGAACAACGAAGATGAACACAGACTTAATCGCCAATGTGTGTTTGAGTTCGGGTGACCGGATAACCATAACGTATGGTACGAACCCGAACATTCCGGTCCGGGTTCGCTCATCCCTAGTTTTTGGACGTTTGGTCCCAACAAGCCAAATTCTTTCTATTCCATAATGCTGTGTGTTTATTAACACCATCTGTCCTTGATAAGGATAAGGATACACATGCACTCCCTACAATCTTTCCCAAATTGCAGACATAGAGTAAGGACTGTCCGATGGGGCGTGCACAAGTTCTACCATTTGTAAACAGTGGCGACAGTGGAGAGAACAGGCCACGAAAAAGAAAACGAGTAACCCAAACAGACAACAATAACATCTCTCCCAATACATCAGCATCAGGCAGTGACGTCTTGTCGGGACTAATGATTTGAGACACCATTATCTTCATATTTACAGCTCCTTCCACGGTAACTGGAAATACAACATGCGGTATTGTTCAAACCAAAGATAAGTCCACAAACACTGACCTATACTTTTGTAATGGACGTCCTCCTAAATGAGAAGAAAAACTGCAACATTCGAAGAAAAGAAAAAGCATTGTGGGACAACATGGAAGCTGTTGAATGACTCCTATGATTAAAAAATAAATAATAAAAATACTAAGAATGTCCCTCTGGAAGAAACTGAAAATGCAGAATTCTTACCAATTGTTACTCTAGAGCCACTGAGGAAGGAGCTGGTAGCTCCGAAATGCATATGGTACGATTATAGTAATCCAAAAGATACCCCGGTGTAACCACAGAACAATAAAGGAGTGCAAGATCTGAATGCTTGATAGAAGAATCCGAGATATATCAACTAACAGCGCGCTGCATCGGAGATCAAGCAAACAGCCCGATCACGTGGGACGCAGAACATAGGCGATGCACCGGCTGTGATACGGGGAGTCAGGAGACTCGGCATAGGAGCAAAACACTGCTCGAATAGAAGACAAATATTGACCAATACTTGTTTTTAAATACTTATTCTTATTTTTATGTAAATAGCTACCAATTTATTTTCTATATTTTTTTTTAAATATATTTTTATTGTCTGCATTGATTTTTTTTATACTTGGTATAATAAAATACTAGTTTTTAGTACAGTTCCAAGTGATTGAGTGCCTGTTAACACTTTGAAAGTGAGCATTTAGTCTTACGGTCGGGTAGGACCGTTGTAATTCCTGTTCCAAAAGATTCCTCTCGACAACCGCGTCCGTATCTGTCGTATCTTGATCAAGTCCGTCCTCTCACTAAAAAAAGGATGATAGTAGTTGTGGGATCTCTCACTATCTAAGCCAGAGTAACTCACTCCTGATAAGGTTGGATGATAGAAACTTTGCCAAGGAGTGTGGGACCCAAGGAGCTGCAGAAACATAAGTTCAGACTGAGATATTCACAGTAGTTGCTAAACTCACTCACATATTCCCCTACAGTTTTGTACACTGCACTCTATACTACACCACACAGGAGAGCTGACAGATCCTCTATACTACACCGCACAGGAGAGCCGACAGAGCCTCTATACTACACCACACAGCAGAGCTGACAGATCCTCTATACTACACCACACAGGAGAGCTGACAGATCCTCTATACTAAACCTCACAGGAGAGCTGACAGATCCTCTATACTACACCGCACAGCAGAGCTGACAGATCCTCTATACTACACCACACAGGAGAGCTGACAGATCCTCTATACTACACCACACAGGAGAGCTGACAGATCCTCTATACTACACCACACAGGAGAGCCGACAGATCCTCTATACTACACCGCACAGGAGAGCCGACAGATCCTCTATACTACACCACACAGGAGAGCTGACAGATCCTCTATACTACACCACACAGGAGAGCCGACAGATCCTCTATACTACACCACACAGGAGAGCTGACAGATCCTCTATACTACACCACACAGGAGAGCTGACAGATCCTCTATACTACACCACACAGGAGAGCTGACAGATCCTCTATACTACACCGCACAGGAGAGCTGACAGATCCTCTATACTACACCACACAGGAGAGCTGACAGATCCTCTATACTACACCGCACAGGAGAGCTGACAGATCCTCTATCCTAGACCACACAGGCAGAGCCGACAAGATCCTCTATACTACACCGCACAGGAGAGCTGACAGATCCTCTATACTACACCGCACAGGAGAGCTGACAGATCCTCCTATACTACACCACACAGGAGAGCTGACCAGATCCTCTATACTACAACCCCCACACAGGATGACGGACAGATCCTCTATACTACACCACACAGGGGAGGAGCTGGACAGATACTCTATTACTACACCCACAGGAGAGATGGACAGGATCCTCTATACTACACCACACAGGAGATGCTGACAGATCCTCTATACTACACCACACAGCAGAGAGCTGACAGATCCTCTGTACAACACCTCACAGGGGAGCTAAGGATCCTCTATACTACACCACACAGGAGAGCTACGAGATCCTCTATACTACACCACACAGGAGAGCTGACAGATCCTCTATACTACACCACACAGGAGAGCTGACAGATCCTCTATACTACACCACACAGGAGAGCTGACAGATCCTCTATACTACACCACACAGGAGAGCTGACAGATCCTCTATACTACACCACACAGGAGAGCTGACAGATCCTCTATACTACACCACACAGGAGAGCTGACAGATCCTCTATACTACACCACACAGGAGAGCTGACAGATCCTCTATACTACACCACACAGGAGAGCTGACAGATCCTCTATACTACACCCACAGGAGAGCTGACAGATCCTCTATACTACACCGTCACAGGAGAGCTGACAGATCCTCTATACTACACCACACAGGAGAGCTGACAGATCCTCTATACTACACCACACAGGAGAGCTGACAGATCCTCTATACTACACCACACAGGAGAGCCGACAGATCCTCTATACTACACCACACAGGAGAGCCTGACAGATCCTCTATACTACACCACACAGGAGAGCCGACAGATCCTCTATAAGTACACCACACAGGAGAGCCGACAGATCCTCTATAGTACACCACACAGGAGAGCTGACAGATCCTCTATACTACACCACACAGGAGAGCTGACAGATCCTCTATACTACACCACACAGGAGAGCCGACAGATCCTCTATACTACACCACACAGGGAGCCGACAGATCCTCTATAATACACCACACAGGAGAGCTGACAGATCCTCTATAATACACCCACACAGGAGAGCTGACAGATCCTCTATATACACCACACAGGAGAGCTGACAGATCCTCTATACTACACCGACACAGGAGAGCTGACAGATCCTCTATACTACACCACACAGGAGAGCCGACAGATCCTCTATACTACACCACACAGGAGAGCCTGACAGATCCTCTATACTACACCACACAGGAGAGCTGGACAGATCCTCTATACTACACCCACAGGAGAGCTGACAGATCCTCTATACTACACCACACAGGAGAGCTGACAGATCCTCTATACTACACCCACACAGGAGAGCTGACAGATCCTCTATACTACACCACACAGGAGAGCCTGACAGTCCTCTATACTACACCACACAGGAGAGCGACAGATCCTCTATAATACACCACACAGGAGAGCCGACAGATCCTCTATACTACACCCACAGGAGAGCCGACAGATCCTCTATACTACACCGCACAGGAGAGCTGACAGATCCTCTATACTACACCACACAGGAGAGCTGACAGATCCTCTATACTACACCACACAGGAGAGCTGACAGATCCTCTATACTACACCACACAGGAGAGCTGACAGATCCTCTATACTACACCACACAGGAGAGCCAACAGATCCTCTATACTACACCACACAGGAGAGCTGACAGATCCTCTATACTACACCACACAGGAGAGCTGACAGATCCTCTATACTACACCACACAGGAGAGCTGACAGATCCTCTATACTACACTACACAGGAGAGCTGACAGATCCTCTATACTACACCACACAGGAGAGCCGACAGATCCTCTATACTACACCACACAGGAGAGCTGACAGATCCTCTATACTGCACCACACAGGAGAGCCGTCAGATCCTCTATACTACACCACACAGGAGAGCCGACAGATCCTCTATACTACACCACACAGGAGAGCTGACAGATCCTCTATACTGCACCACACAGGAGAGCTGACAGATCCTCTATACTACACCACACAAGAGAGCTGACAGATCCTCTATACTACACCACACAGGAGAGCTGACAGATCCTCTATACTACACCACACAGGAGAGCTGACAGATCCTCTATACTACACCACACAGGAGAGCTGACAGATCCTCTATACTACACCACACAGGAGAGCTGACAGATCCTCTATACTACACCACACAAGAGAGCTGACAGATCCTCTATACTACACCACACAGAGGAGCCGACAGATCCTCTATACTACACCACACAGGAGAGATGACAGATCCTCTATACTACACCACACAGCAGAGCTGACATATCCTCTATACTACACCACACAGGAGAGCTGACAGATCCTCTATACTACACCACACAGGAGAGCTGACAGATCCTCTATACTATACCAAACAGGAGAGCTGAGAGATCCTCTATACTATACCACACAGGAGAGCTGACAGATCCTCTATACTACACCACACAGGAGAGCTAACAGATTCTCTGTAATACACAACACAGGAGAGCCGACAGATCCTCTATACTACACCACACAGGAGAGCCGACAGATTCTCTATAGCAGGCATGCTCAACCTGCGGCCCTCCAGCTGTTGCAAAACTACAACTTCCAGCATGCCTGAAGAGCCTACAGCTATCAGCCTACAGCAGGGCATTGTGGGAGTTGTAGTCTTACAACAGCTGGAGGGCCGCAGGTTGAGCATGCCTGAGAATGAATATAGACCCCAGACCATTTCCCTTAAATAAACACAGACCCCAGACTAGACCCCATAATAAATACAGACCTCAAAATAAATGACTAGACTCCACAAAATATATACAGACCCCAAAATAAAGACCCCAGACGATTTCCCCAAATAAACACAGAAACCAAATCATACCCCCAAAAAAAACAGACCCCAAAATAAATATAGACCCCCAGACAATGTCCCAAATAAAGACACCAGTCCCCATAATAAATACAGACCCCAAAATAATTACAGACCTCAGACCCCAAAATAATTACAGTCCTCAGAACAGAACAAAAAATAATACAGACCCAAGACCAGACCCACAAATAGATATGGACCCAAACCAAACCCCATAATAAATACACACCCCAACCATAACCCATAATAAATACAGATCCCAAACCAGACCACAAAATAAATACAGACCCCAGAACAGATCCTATAATAATTACAGACCTCAGACCAAACCCCAAAATAATTAAATAACTCAGACCAGACCCCAAAATAAATACAGACCCCAGACCATTTCCTCAAATAAACACAGACCCTAGACCACAGCGCATAATGATAACAGACCACAGACCATACCCCCCAAAAAATATATATCCCTGACCAGACCCACAAAGAAATAAATAGAGCGCATAATAAATACAGATTCCAAATAAATATAGATGCCATACCATTTCCAAAAATAAACACAGACGCTAGACCAAATCCCATAATAAATACATAACCCAGACGAGACCCACAAATAAAAACAGGCCACAGATCCAACCCCAACATAAATATAGACCCTAGACCAGGGATCCTCAACCTGCGACCCTCCAGCTGTTGTAAAACTACAATTCCCAACATTGCCATGCTGTAGGTTGATAGCTGTAGGCTGTCCAGGCATGCTGGGAGTTGTAGTTTTGCAACAGCTGGAGGGCCGCAGGTTGAGCATCCCTGCTCTATAGTACACCACACAGGAGAGCTGACAGATCCTCTATACTACACCACACAGCAGAGCTGACAGATCCTGTATACTACACCACACAGGAGAGCTGACAGATCCTCTATACTACACCACACAGGAGAGCTGACAGATCTTCTATACTACACCACACAGGAGAGCCGACAGATCCTCTATACTACACCGCACAGGAGAGCCGACAGATCCTCTATACTACACCACACAGGAGAGCCGACAGATCCTCTATACTACACCACACAGGAGAGCCGACAGATCCTCTATACTACACCGCACAGGAGAGCTGACAGATCCTCTACACTACACCACACAGGAGAGCTGACAGATCCTCTATACTACACCACACAGGAGAGCTGACAGATCCTCTATACTACACCACACAGGAGAGCTGACAGATCCTCTATACTACACCGCACAGGAGAGCTGACTGATCCTCTATACTACACCGCACAGGAGAGCCGACAGATCCTCTATACTACACCACACAGGAGAGCTGACAGATCCTCTATACTACACCACACAGGAGAGCTGACAGATCCTCTATACTACACCGCACAGGAGAGCTGACAGATCCTCTATGCTACACCACACAGGAGAGCTGACAGATCCTCTACACTACACCGCAAAGGAGAGCTGACAGATCGTCTATACTACACCATACAGGAAAGCTGACAGATCCTCTATACTACACCGCACAGGAGAGCTGACAGATCCTCTATACTACACCGCACAGGAGAGCTGACAGATCCTCTATACTACACCGCACAGGAGAGCTGACAGATCCTCTATACTACACCACACAGGAGAGCCGACAGATCCTCTATACTACACCACACAGGAGAGCCGACAGATCCTCTATACTACACCACACAGGAGAGCTGACAGATCCTCTATCCTATACCGCACAGGAGAGCCGACAGATCCTCTATACTACACCACACAGGAGAGCCGACAGATCTTCTATACTACACCACACAGGAGAGCCGACAGATCCTCTATACTACACCGCACAGGAGAGCTGACAGATCCTCTATATTACACCGCACAGGAGAGCTGACAGATCCTCTATACTACACCTCACAGGAGATCTGACAGATCCTCTATACTACACCACACAGGAGAGCTGACAGATCCTCTATACTACACCACACAGGAGAGCTGACAGATCCGCTATACTACACCACACAGGAGATCTGACAGATCCTCTATACTACACCACACAAGAGAGCTGACAGATCCTCTATACTACACCACACAGGAGAGCTGACAGATCCTCTATACTACACCACACAGGAGAGCTGACAGATCCTCTATACTACACCACACAGGAGAGCTGACAGATCCTCTATACTACACCGCACAGGAGAGCTGACAGATCCTCTATACTACACCGCACAGGAGAGCTGACAGATCCTCTATACTACACCACACAGGAGAGCCGACAGATCCTCTATACTACACCACACAGGAGAGCCGACAGATCCTCTATACTACACCACACAGGAGAGCTGACAGATCCTCTATACTACACCACACAGGAGAGCTGACAGATCCTCTATACTATACCACACAGGAGAGCCGACAGATCCTCTATACTACACCACACAGGAGAGCTGACAGATCCTCTATACTACACCGCACAGGAGAGCCGACAGATCCTCTATACTACACCACACAGGAGTGCTGACAGATCCTGTATACTACACCACACAGGAGAGCCGACAGATCCCCTATACTACACCACACAGGAGAGCCGACAGATCCTCTATACTACACCGCACAGGAGAGCTGACAGATCCTCTATACTACACCGCACAGGAGAGCCGACAGATCCTCTATACTACACCACACAGGAGTGCTGACAGATCCTGTATACTACACCACACAGGAGAGCCGACAGATCCCCTATACTACACCACACAGGAGAGCCGACAGATCCTCTATACTACACCGCACAGGAGAGCTGACAGATCCTCTATACTACACCGCACAGGAGAGCCGACAGATCCTCTATACTACACCACACAGGAGAGCTGACAGATCCTCTATACTACACCACACAGGAGAGCTGACAGATCCTCTATACTACACCGCACAGGACAGCTGACAGATCCTCTATACTACACCACACAGGAGAGCTGACAGATCCGCTATACTACACCACACAGGAGATCTGACAGATCCTCTATACTACACCGCACAGGACAGCTGACAGATCCTTTATACTACACCGCACAGGAGAGCTGACAGATCCTCTTTTAATAATCAGGACAAAATAAGCAAACTAAAAAAGCAGACAATATATCACATTTTCTCTTTCAAAATTTCACTGTAATATTAAACATTTTTCCAGAATTTACATTAAATCTCTGTAGCATATTTCGTCTCAATTGTTGTCCGATATTTTGACTGTGTAGTTTGTACTTCAGATGTATTACACAACTAGTGTTCACATCCTGAGTATTAAACAAGTGCCTCCCACATCGCTGTTCTTCTCTGGGCTTCATCTAGGAGTTGCATCGTCTCGTTGCAGTCATCATGTTCTTCTGCCTCCTCTTCCTAAGTGTTATTTCAACATTACCGACCACCAGTAAGTGACCCCCATCATCAATGTTGCTCTTAGTGGTAGGGATTTGTCAGACATGGTTCTTGTTTCATCCTTGCCTTTTGTGTTTTTATTACCTGCTGAAAAACATCAATGGGATATTGGGTATATTGTACTGTTGTTTAACTTTATGTATTCCAGATACAAAAAGTTCTAGTGAACTGCACTTAGGTTTCTATAGGGGTCCAATTGTTACTTTCTCATGAATATTATATGCTAATGTTAAGAGGTTCTCTTTTAAGGATTTCTTTATTTTTACTTCTGCGTTTTCAGAGGGAAGTAAACATGAAAACGGATATATTTTCCTATAAAAAAAGTAGCAGTGATCTTTTTAATTTTTTATTTTAAGAAATGGGTTTGGCTGTGTAGTCTCTCCATTATACCATATGTATCATCCAATTATTTGAGCCGCTCTATGACTTTTCTACACTGTAACATATGTATCACTTGGTTATTTGAGCCACACCCTGATACAGTATATCTACATTGTAACATATGTAGCACCCAACTATTTGAGGCCACTATGAATTGTCTGTAACATATGTATCACTCGGTTATTTGAGCCACACCCTGACACAGTATATCTACAATGTACCATAGTACAGTACCACCCGATTATTTGATGCACTCTGTGACTTGTCTACATTGTATCATACATATGTATCACCCGATATCTGAGCCATACTGTCTACATTGTAATGGAACAACCACACAGAGCAGTCATGTCGCAGTTGCAGTGAACTCTAATTAAACTAATGAGACTGCACTGTTTAGTGGGTCTGTATTGTTAATGGCCGCGTGGTATTAAAGATGCTGCAGGGCCATTAACTACACAGACCCACTGAACAGCGAACGCAACGTGAGCGCGCCATGTGGTTTTACCCTTACATATGTATCACCTGGTCATTTCAGTCACATATGACATGTATGTTTGTCAGACCAGATCGCGGGGCCATGCAACCATTAACAATGCAGACCAACTAAGCAGAGAAGTCCTACTTATTTCGATTAGAGCTCGCTGCTGCGGCACATACAGCCATGTAGTGATAGAATTCGGGTAATGAGGGTCTACTTAATTATGTTTTTATTGATTATTTATTGATGCCTATATATATATACACTCACCTAAAGAATTATTAGGAACACCTGTTCTATTTCTCATTAATGCGATTATCTAGTCAACCAATCACATGGCAGTTGCTTCCATGCATGTAGGGTTGTGGTCCTGGTCAAGACAATCTCCTGAACTCCAAACTGAATGTCAGAATGGGAAAGAAAGGTGGGCTACAACAGCAGAAGACCCCACCGGGTACCACTCATCTCCACTACAAATAGGAAAAAGAGGCTACAATTTGCATGAGCTCACCAAAATTGGACTCTTGAAGACTGGAAAAATGTTGCCTGGTCTGATGAGTCTCGATTTCTGTTGAGACATTCAAATGGTAGAGTCCGAATTTGACGAAAACAGAATGAGAACATGTATCCATCATGCCTTGTTACCACTGTGCAGGCTGGTGGTGGTGGTGTAATGGTGTGGGGGATGTTTTCGGGGCACACTTTAGGCCCCTTAGTGCCAATTGGCCATCATTTAAATGCCACGGGCTACCTGAGCATTGTTTCTGACCATGTCCATCCCTTCATGACCACCATGTACCCATCCTCTGATGGCTACTTCCAGCAGGATAATGCACCATGTCACAAAGCTCGAATCATTTCAAATTGGTTTCTTGAACATGACAATGAGTTCACTGTACTAAAATGGCCCCCACAGTCACCAGATCTCAACCCAATAGAGCATCTTTGGGATGTGGTGGA
The DNA here is from genome assembly GCF_014858855.1 of Bufo gargarizans. Classification (NCBI taxonomy): domain Eukaryota; kingdom Metazoa; phylum Chordata; class Amphibia; order Anura; family Bufonidae; genus Bufo; species Bufo gargarizans. The sequence continues at coordinate 683,321,078 of NC_058081.1, read as the reverse complement.
ACGGGAGCTTCGTGCCCTGGATGTGCATCCCTTAAATCTCCATCAACTGCAAGATGCTATCCTATCAATATGGGCCAACATTTCTAAAGAATGCTATCAGCACCTTGTTGAATCAATGTCACGTAGAATTAAAGCAGTTCTGAAGGCAAAAGGGGGTCCAACACCGTATTAGTATGGTGTTCCTAATAATTCTTTAGGTGAGTGTATATATATACAGTGGATATAAAAAGTCTACACACCCCTGTTAAAATGTCAGGTTTCTGTGATGTAAAAAAATGAGACAAAGATAAATCATTTCAGAACTTTTTCCACCTTTAATGTGACCTATAAACTGTACAACAAATCTTTTAGGGAAGAAAAAATATAAAAATTAAATAATATGGTTGCATAAGTGTGCACACTCTTAAACTAATACTTTGTTGAAGCACCTTTTGATTTTATTACAGCACTCAGTCTTTTTGGGTAGGAGTCTATCAGCATGGCACATTTTGACTTGGCAAGATTTGCCCACTCTTCTTTGCAAAAACACTCCAAATCTGTCAGATTGCGAGGGCATCTCCTGTGCACAGCCCTCTTCAGATCACCCCACAGACTTTCAATTGGATTCAGGTCTGGGCTCTGGCTGGGCCATTCAAAAACTTTAATCTTCTTCTGGTGAAGCCATTACTTTGTTGATTTGGATGTATGCTTTGGGTCATTGTCATGCTGAAAGATGAAGTTCCTCTAATATTGACTGGTATTTGGAACTGTTCATGATTCCCTCTAGCTTAAAGGGAACCTGTCACCCAAAAATCGCCTATTAAGCTGTTTACAGTACCTTATAGTGCTGTATAGTCGTTTCCTGATGCACTTTTTGTTAGTTTTGCAGCATGTATGCTCAGTCAGAAATCGATGTTATATTCAGCTGCTGCCCCGTGCTTCAAGTCAGGCTTGAAGTCACGGGGGCAGCGGCCTCGGCGTCTTACATGGCCCTCTCCCCGCCCCCTGCCTCTGTGACTGACAGCCGAAATCCGATTCCGGGACCGCGCTCAACGGCCGCATGCGCAGTAAAGGGCGGCAGGAGCGCGGTCCCGGCTGCCGCGCGTACTACGCGCCGTCTTACTTTCGCCGCACTGCGCATGCGCCCGACATCCTGTATCAAACGCGCCCGCGCCCGGCAATGAGGCCAGGTGAGGCAGCACCAGGTAGGGACAAGTGGGGGGGGGGGGGGGAAAGCAAAAGGCCTTGGGCATTGTGGAAACATTCATCTCTGCATATTCAAGAGTGTCACTATATTAACCAGTATGTTTTGTAGCACTATCTGTGATTTGTTCCACTTATGCCTTTAACTGTAAGGCTAGTGGGAAGGGGTTAGGTTGAGAATTTGGCGTGGGGGGGAGGGGGCGTCATTCCAAAACTGCAAGCAGAGATCTGACTGGGTGGACGTCCCCTAACACATCTAGCTATTTGAAAACAAGAAGGTTAATTTGTCGCGAGCAATTGGAGATCTATCAAAACCGGTGTAGAGGGAAAGGTTATTTGCTGCACTTCCACGATCCTCCTGCTTCTACTATGGGATCCAGGTGGAGAGGGGCCCTCAACTTCCCCGAGCAGAGATTTACGTTGCTAGAGCCGGAGCTCCCTCCTCCTGTTTGGAGCTGGGAACCATACTTGGCAATGAGAGTCTTACTGCGTGATCTCTCTTCTTACTGACGAAAACAGAGTCAAGGTCCGTGCAATGTTCAACTGCAAGAGGTTTAGAAGACATTTTTGAATAGGAATTAAAGTGCAGATTTACTTTTCAGTTACCGTTCTCATTGGGCCCTGCTGGGACTGGTGGTGGTGGTGCATGCAGAGTATGAACTGGTGGTGGGGGAGGGGGTTGTATAATGGGATCCTGCTAGAAATAGCTCATAAAAAATATTTAGAGCCCTGAGTTGTATTAAGAAATTCACTGATAAACCCGGCACAGCTCAGCTGAATGTAATGATACCTTCCCCTTAGCGATCCATTGCTTCATTCTGGAGAAAAAGTACCTGAAATCCATATGCAAATGAACAGTTCAGTGCACCGAGGGCGGCCCAAGTCACTGTGCACCTTTGCTCCCCCTTCTTAATTGAGAGGGCCAGGCAAGATGACTATGCTGGAACCTGGCCCTGTCAATCAGGAAGGAGAGGGAGGAGCTAACAGAGGAAGCAAGGGTGCACAGAGTGGCTTGGGCCCGCCCTTGGTGCCCCTGATGGCTAATTTGAATACGGATTAAAAGTACTTTTTCTCCAGAATGAAGCAACAGATCGTTAAGTGAAAGGTATTATTAGCAAGATTTTTTCTCAGACCTTTCTGACCGGTGGGGGTCCGACACCCGGGGTCCCTGCTGATCAGCTGTTTGGGAAGGCAGTGGCACTTGCAGTAACGCAGCGGCCTTCTCTCAGCTTAGTTTAGGCCATGTTATGTCACGTTAATTGGTCACATGGCCTAGGCTCAGCTCATGGGGCTGAGCTGTGATACCAAGCATAGCCACTACACAATGTACGGCGCTGTGCCTGGTGGGCATCTGCTAACATATAGACAGAGGAAAAATTAAAAGGAAACTCCAGGAAAATCTGGTCCACTGCTCATCTCTCAGAAAAACAGAAATCCCATGATGGCCGTAAAGGCTATGCTATCCATACAGTTATCATTAAAGAGCATCTGTCAGCAGTTTTGTACCTGTGAACCTGGCTGACCTGTTGCATGTGTGCTTCGCAGCTGAAGACATCTGTGTTGGTCTCATATGTGCCCGCATATGTGCCCGCGTTTTATTATATGCAAATGAGCCTCTAGGAGCAACGGAGGTGTTGCCGTTACACATAGAGGCTAAACTCTCTCTATAACTGCCGCGCCCCCTGCACTGTGATTGACACGGCCAGGCAGTGAAAATGTGAGAACATGCCAAGCGTCTCTGCTGAAGCGGGGATAGCTGCCTGAGAGCGGGACGTACCTCCCCCGTACTGGTCAGCCACTGAAATCTGGGTCTGTCCCGCAGGATCTAGGATGGTTGGGAGGTATGTGTATGGTGGGGACAGGTTGTGGTATGGAGATTACATGTGTGGATGTATTAGGTTAGGTCAAAGATGTATGGAAGGGGCAGCACATGGATTGAGTCAGATTCTAACAAATCATTCATAAAATATGATTTGTGCCTGAAATTATTCTGCCAATGTCGCTAACACTACCTTTATCTCCAACACCTTGGCTATAAGTGCCACTACTACTACTACAACCAGTATACCTATGCATTGGGTTCCCCATCTCCTCCTTAACCTCCTGCTCATGGTATTTCAATGCTGACTGTAATCACACAAGTCATCAACAAGAAGACTACCTTGAGCACCTTCCATAGTACATGGGGTTTTGTTGATTCTTCTTAGGAAGGAAAAGGTTCCCCACTAGGAAGGGGCTGTGAAGACCAGGGATGATTCTAACCTTTCTGCTGCCTGAGGCAAAAATTGAAATGGAGTCCCCCTCCCCGTATGATTGTATTTCCGGTGTGCATTGTTTCCCCTCTCCTGTGGCCCGAGTTGCAGCTTAGTGAGCAGATGGTCATGATTCCATCAATGCGATCTCCTGTGCCAGGCCACAGGCAGCTCGATGACGGGGTTACATGACCACGTCATTGCACTGCCTGTGACCTGGCGGAGGAGGTTGTAATGTCATCTCGACCATCGGTGTCATTCTACTGTCTCATAGGCTTCAGGCCTAGCGACATGAGGCCTATGAGACTGAACTGTGGGGACGGGAGACAGAGACTCCGGTGTCCAGAAGCAACCTGCTGCCCCCCTCAGAGTCAGGTCGGTTGCAACCTGAGGCGAGATTCTCATCTCACCTCATAGCTGAAGCAGATCTGGTGAAGACAGAGACGATGCAAGGCAAAGGCTTATCTGGAGGAGGAGGAGGAGCAGGAGGAAAGAGCTGACCCCTGGCTCAAAGGCGTAGTGCCAGACTCAGAGGTGACATCAATATCACCCTGCAGATAAGAGGAGCGAGCCATCCAGCCCACAATATCATTCTCTTTGTCCTCAATAATAATCCGGCACCTACCGGAAATGACAGGGAACTCTGCTGTTACTGATATTTGCACTGCTACAGCCAACCACAACCTCACTTCTGGATAAGGAGGCCTTGGTCTTTTGTTTTCCACTCTGTCCTTTATCAGACATTTTATTATGAGGCATATTTATACAGTGACAAGTCACAGGTTTGGTACACAGATTAATAAATGGGAGCAAAACAGGGTTTTTATGTAATTAACAGAGATAAAATTAAACATCCCCTGCCAGAAACAGATGGTACACTGGTATTGGGATATTGACACAGTAAAATGCGTTAAATTAAACTGGTTTACTAGTATACCGTTGCAGGAAAATTCACTGGTATGGTAAAGCAGTGAAATGTCTTGAATTAAACTGGTACATTTTATGGCATCTCTCCTTGCTTTCCGCAACCCCTATGTCCCGCTGGCCCTTCACTGCTCTCCAGCGGTGGATCCTGCCACCGAAGTTTTGTGTCCCCCACTGAAGAAAGCAGGAGCCTGACTGCTAGGCATTTCCCGTGGTCCCATAAGGCACACATACTCCCCAGGCCTTAAAGGGCCAGTGCACACCAATCTTCACCAGCCAATGGCTGGACACCTGTGGATACTTAGAGCATCTTTTCATAGGAAGAGGTGCCAGAAAAATAGGATCCCTAGCTTGCTAATTTCTGCAAATGTGTGCAGTTATGTTTGTCTTCCCATGTACTGAACACAGCCTGTTTACCATTTTTGACCCTCTACTTCCTGACCTGACATATGCCTGATTACCATATTGACCCTTTGCCTCTTGACCTGAACTTGGACTTGTATCATGGACATACTCTACTTGCCCTTACCTTTGCCTGGCTATGACTACAGTTTTACCTGATCCATTGGTACTCTGCACCGGTGTCTCTGTCCCCCGTGGGTCAGCTGTAAACCACACATGGACTACTCCAAGAGGTAGCAGCCTGGTGGCTCCCCTGCAATAAAGTCCAGATCCTTATATAGGGGTTAAAGGGTAAAAACCTGCCAGAATTACACCCTTAGGATTAGCCCAAAATAAAATCTGTTGGTTGCCACAGGGGTTTCACACCCACTGTCCGTAATAGTATACCTAAAAAAAAGTGTGGTACCATGTTAGACAGTAAAGAAAAGATTTAGTGCACTCATTAAGAGTAACAAAATAAGTCTTTAGCAGGTATAATTCATTTTAATGGCTTACAAAAATAGAAGCAACAACATTACATTGCAAGCTTTCAAAACACCTCATGCATGAGGAAGAGATAATGTCACACATAATGTCTGTGAATGTCTTCTCCAGCTTTTCCTCATGGATTGGTTTCTCAACAGGAATGATGTTTCTCCTGGAGCCAAACTAGTGTCTGCCCTGAATGGCAGGTAGAGCGAAACAGAAGTGGCTGATGCAATACTGACTAGAAAGCTAGAAAGGGGAAGCTAATTCCAACCAGATGGCTGCAAGTATAATATTCTGAAGCATGTATCAAGACTGGCAGATAATACAAATTCAATATAATTAGAACTTAGATGACAAGAACCATATGGTCCTGTAATTGATAATGGCCCAAAGGGATGATGATGGTCAGGTAATGGAGCAGACAAATAACGATAACCTGAGATGAGCAGACCACCATTGACTCTAACTAATAATCCCTGAAACTTTCCCTGAATACAGGCCCTAACACCACTGGCCATCATTGCCCTACTAACGCTAAGACTATAACAGGAGGACTCTAGAACCCAGAGACAATAAACCTATACAAATCAGAGGAGGACAAGGCAAGACAGAAACAAATAAGAAATGCTAACTATAAACTGCACTACTAGAAATGCTCAATGATACACTGAATGCAAACATACAGACCTTCCGCTATAACCAGCAACCCATTGCTGAAGCGGAAGACGTTTAAAGCTTGGCTACCCAATCAGGAACTCCTCTTCTAAATGGGTCTGGGCTGCAGCAGAGAAATGAGCTGGCCACTAACAACAACCAAACAGGAGAGGACAAAGGGACTGCAGAAATAAAGCTGTTGGTCATAACATTACCCCCACACTCACCCAGCATGGATGGTCCTAGCTGGCTCCCAGCACCTTTCTTCAGGAACCCTCCTCCCGCCCTTCCCAATTCTACAATTATGTCTATCATGATGCAACTTACAGTCACGTGTCTTCATAAACACACACTAAAAGACTGACGAAATACAAGAACAGATGGGTCTACAGACAGACCTTCTAAAAGAAGACACAGGATTAGGGTAAATTCACAAACATAAATGCGGATTTAAAAAATACAGATGACGTCCGTGAGGCGTCCATGTTGCATCCGTGTTTTTTTACTAACCCATGGGTCCGTGATCCGCATTTGCAGCCAAGAATACGACATGTTCTATCTTTTGCTGAACCATCATATAGATGAAGAAAACACGCAGATATCTTCTCTGAAGCCATGCACACCGTAGCTGGGAACACTGTATTAGCAAATCACATCCGACAACAAAAGGAGAAAACAGCATTGGAGAAAAGATAACTTGTGCTTAAAGGAGTTCTCCGGGAAAGATAAAAATGAAAATACTGAAAAAAAACATGTTATTATAAATAAACTCTTAAATGTCTTTATTTATAATGGCTCCTTTAGTCTAGGGAACAATCAGTCAAGTAGTTAAAATGGCAGCTCTTGGATTTATGATCATAAAATCGGTTCTTCTCGTGACACTGCAGGACGGCCGGTGTGAGCCCTATGTAAAGTCTGCCGGTCTCAGCACTGTGAAGCAGTATATTATGTGCAGATGACGGCTGAGATAACTGCTCTGCTGTGTCCCTGTGCTTCAGAAAGGAGTTTACCCCATCCTGCACTCGGAGACTGAAGGGTAGGAATGACGAGCAGACGCGCTGCTGAGGGGAGGAGCGTCATTACAAAAAAACACTTCAGTCTCCGTGTATGGGATGAGGAAAACTCCTTTCTGAAGCACAGCGACACAGCAGAGCAGTTATCTCAGGGGGTTGACGTAATGACGTAGTCACGCTACGTTGCACCTCCCCCTCCACCTGCCATGCCGTGTAACTTATGCGCTACCCTGAATGACCTGAGAGCCTCACCGCTTCTGACCCTTGGTACAAGGCCGGATCTCCTCAACACCCTCCCCGTCTCCGTACTGTGACTGCCCGCTTCTATTTGGCGTTCCCTGGAGGGCTCCTGTCTCTCGTCCCTGTCTGCTCTCTTTTGCTTCTCAGCTCCTTGCTCCTCCGCCTCCTCGTTCTCCAGTTCCCGCCGGTCCCAGGATCGAGGTTTGTGTCCTCCCTGGTTTGTTTGTTTGATCCACCCTCCCTTTTGTCTCCTTGTGTACAAACCGGATTCCAAAAAAGTTGGGACACTATACAAATCTTGAATAAAAACTGAATGCAATGATGTGATTCTAATATTTTATTCAGAATAGAACATAAATCACGGAACAAAAGTTTAAACTGAGAAAATGTACCATTTTAAGGGAAAAATATGTTGAATCAGAATTTCATGGTGTCAACAAATCCCCAAAAAGTTGGGACAAGGCCATTTTCACCACTGTGTGGCATCTCCCCTTCTTCTTACAACACTCAACAGACGTCTGGGGACCGAGGAGACCAGTTTCTCAAGTTTAGAAATAGGAATGCTCTCCCATTCTTGTCTAATACAGGCCTCTAACTGTTCAATCGTCTTGGGCCTTCTTTGTTGCACCTTCCTCTTTATGATGCGCCAAATGTTCTCTATAGGTGAAAGATCTGGACTGCAGACTGGCCATTTCAGTACCCGGATCCTTCTCCTACGCAGCCATGATGTTGTGATTGATGCAGAATGTGGTCTGGCATTATCTTGTTGAAAAATGCAGGGTCTTCCCTGAAAGAGATGACGTCTGGATGGGAGCATATGTTGTTCTAGAACCTGAATATATTTTTCTGCATTGATGGTGCCTTTCCAGAGATGCAAGCTGCCCATGCCACACGCACTCATGCAACCCCATACCATCAGAGATGCAGGCTTCTGAACTGAGCGTTGATAACAACTTGGGTTGTCCTTGTCCTCTTTGGTCCGGATGACATGGCGGCCCAGATTTCCAAAAAGAACTTCGAATCGTGACTCGTCTGACCACAGAACAGTCTTCCATTTTGCCACACTCCATTTTAAATGATCCCTGGCCCAGTGAAAGTGCCTGAGCTTGTGGATCTTGCTTAGAAATGGCTTCTTCTTTGCACTGTAGAATTTCAGCTGGCAACGGCGGATGGCACGGTGGATTGTGTTCACTGACAATGGTTTCTGGAAGTATTCCTGAGCCCATTCTGTGATTTCCTTTACAGTAGCATTCCTGTTTGTGGTGCAGTGTCGTTTAAGGGCCCGGAGATCACGGGCATCCAGTATGGTTTTACGGCCTTGACCCTTACGCACAGAGATTGTTCCAGATTCTCTGAATCTTCGGATGATGTTATGCACAGTTGATGATGATAGATGCAAAGTCTTTGCAATTTTTCGCTGGGTAACACCTTTCTGATATTAGCTCCACTATCTTTCTGCGCAACATTGTGGGAATTGGTGATCCTCTACCCATCTTGGCTTCTGAGAGACACTGCCACTCTGAGAAGCTCTTTTTATACCCAATCATGTTGCCAATTGACCTAATTAGTGTTAATTGGTCTTCCAGCTCTTCGTTATGCTCAAATTTACTTTTTCCAGCCTCTTATTGCTACTTGTCCCAACTTTTTTGGGATTTGTTGACACCGTGAAAATTTGAATCAACGTATTTTTCCTTTAAAATGATACATTTACTCGGATTAAACGTTTGATCTGTCATCTATGTTCTATTACAAATTAAATATTGACATTTGCCATCTCCACATCATTGCATTCAGTTTTTATCCCAACTTTTTTGGAATCCGGTTTGTATATCTTCCGACCCTCCTGTGTTGGCTTTCTCATACCAAAGGTCTGCTTTATTCGTTTCTCTCCTGAATATATTATCGGACTGGTACTGGTTGTACTTTAGATGAACTATTTGGATGAAAAAATTCTCCTTTTTTTTTCTCCTTTTTTTTGCTTTTTTTTTTGCTTTTTACCACAGCAAGTCTTGATATTTCCCCTCTGGTAATTAATATAAGAATGTAGAGAAGGTATAGAGGGGAGGGAGACAGGAAAGAAAAAAATAAATGGAAAGAAATAGGGAAGAGAAAGGGAAAAGGAAGAGAAGGAAGAGAAAGAGAATAAAAAAAGGAAGAAAATAGGAGGGAGGAGAAAGGAGAGAAAAAGGAAAGGGAAAAAAGGAGGAAAGGGAGAGAAGAATAAAAAGAAGAGGAAAAGAAGGGAACGAGGGGGAGAAAATGATCCCTAAGCAAAATAGAGATGTAAACTTCCTGGCACTCTGGAAGTTTGCTGCTTGGAGTCGGGTTCCGGCCCCACGCAATAAATAAAATTGAAAACTCCAGCACTGTGCGTCAAAGAATTTTTTGTTTATTTGAAATGCGGCGTCGCGCTTCTCCATCCAAGCGTGTGGACACACGCTACTACTATCTGATAGCGCAGCATCTACAGGCGAACTTCTTGACAGCGGCATTAGTTTGATAAAGGCCAAAGTGGCCGAAACGTCACATCACGACACTGCATTTCAAATAAACAAAAAATTATTTGACACACAGAGCTGGAGTTTTCAATTTTATTCCCTAAGCAAAATAGGCGTTCTGCTGAGTATACATTTGCCAAAACAGGCCAGAAATTGGCAGTATAGGACAAAATTGAACAATTCTTGAAGTCTCCAAAGGTAACCACAAGAGCGGGACAAAAAGGGTCACATGATTTGGATGTAGAAAAAAAGGCAGATCTAGAATGGATGAAGTACCGGATCATTACATTCAGGAGGTGTGGGGGGGGGGAGAAGACGTAAATGTCTTGTCCAAAGATGAATCCTCACAACTGATTGAAATCTTGGGCGCGGTTAAAAAAAAATGGAGAGTTAATAAAAGACATCTCAACTCAACTTGGGGTAATTCAGACCGATGTGGTTCTGATAAAAGATGACGTCTCCAAAATACGGGACAGAGTAACTATCATAAAATAAACTGTGGAGGTCATGGAGAAGGAAGTTAAAATGCTTATAACGGAAATCCCCACGTTGAGATCTGAGGGTAACACCTTTAAAAAAAGATGGTGGATCTGGAAGACAGGTTTAGGTGATGTAATGTGAAAATTGTGGGCTTACCTGAAGGCATGGAAGGGGACAATCCTGGTCATATGATACACAATTTACATAGTAACATAGTTTATAGGGCGAAAAAAGACATTTGTCCATCCAGTTCGGCCTGTTATCCTGTTGATCGAGAGGAAGGCAGAAAAACCCTGTGAGGTAGAAGCCAATTTTCCCAACTTAAGGGGGGAAACAATTCCTTCCCGACTCCAATCAGAATAACTTCCTGGATCAACGACCCCTCTCTAGCAGCTATAACCTGTAATATTATTACACTCCAGAAATACATCCAGGCCCCTCTTGAACTCTTTTATTGTAATCACAATCACCACCTCCTCAGGCAGAGAGTTCCATAGTCTCACTGCTCTTACCGTAAAGAATCCTCTTCTATGATTGTGCACAAACCTTCTTTCCTCCAGACGCAGAGGATGTCCCCTCGTCACAGTCACAGTCCTGGGGATAAATAGATGATGGGATAGATCTCTGTACTGACCCCTGATATATTTATACATAGTTATTAGATCTCGCCTCAGTCGTCTTTTTTCTAAAGTGAATAACCCTAATTTTGATAATCTTTCAGGGTACTGTAGTTGCCCCATTCCAGTTATTACTTTAGTTGCCCTCCTCTGAACCCTCTCCAGCTCTGCTATGTCTGCCTTGTTCACAGGAGCCCAGAACTGTACACAGTACTCCATGTGTGGCCTGACTAGTGATTTGTAAAGTGACAGGACTATGTTCTCACCACGGGCATCTATGCCCCTTTTGATGCAACCCATTATCTTATTGGCCTTGGCAGCAGCTGCCTGACACTGGTTTCTACAGCTTAGCTTTCTGTTCACTAAAATTCCTAAGTCCTTTTCCATGTCAGTGTTACCCAGTGTTTTACCATTTAGTATGTACGAGTGACTTGCATTATTCCTTCCCATGTGCATAACCTTACATTTGTCAGTGTTAAACCTCATCTGCCACTTATCTGCCCAAGCCTCCAATCTATCCAGATCCCTCTGTAGTAGTATACTGTCCTCTTTCGTGTTAATTACTTTACACAGTTTAGTGTCATCTGCAAAAATTGATATTTTACTATGCAAGCCTTCTACAAGATCATTAATAAATATATTAAAGACAATAGGGCCCAATACTGACCCCTGAGTTACCCCACTAGTGACTAGGTACTCCAAATTTTGGAGAGGTTTGGAAGGCAGCATTTCTCTCCATTATTTTTTGTGGAAAGGGCGCCTCGGGTTCCGGGGGTAAACCAACTCCTGGAAGGTACCCGCGGACAATTCTTGTGAAGATACTTGTTTCACAAGATAGGGACATGATCTTGAGAAGGGCAAGGGAGTGCCCCCTATTCTATACAATGGAAATAGACTGTCCTTTTTTCCAGATTTTTCTAAGGATATTCAAGAAAAGAGACATAGCTATACCGAGGTTAAGAGACGACTTCATGAAAAGAACATTAAATATTCATTTGTCTATCCGGCGAAAATGCAGATAATCTTGGGACTCACTTTTTTTATACTCCTGACCTTATGGTAGACTGGCTTGATCAGAATAACATCTGATCCTTTTTGCTTTTTTTCCATTGTGGTGTGGGGGGGGAGGTGGTTTCAGTTGAGAGATCTGTCCTAAGATGGTGGCGGATCAAGAGTTGGAGGGATGGGAGGGCAGTATATAGTTTGTATGGTGGATTGCAATTCGTCTCCCAGGTTGGTGGGGTAAGAGGTCGTTTTTTTTTCTTTTTTGGCTGATTGATGTCGGTTAGAATCCTAACCTGGAATGTTCGTGGTCTTGGTGATAAATTAAAAAGACAGGCAGTTTATGATCAGGTTCAGAGACATCTTCCAGCGATTGTCAGTTTAGTGGAGACCCACTTTACTGAGGGGGAGATCCCTCGACTCGGTGAGGGTTGGGCCGTGCAGACCTATCATTCCACTTTTACTAGTTATTCAAGAGGAGTAACAGTATTAATTCACAAAGGGATTGTTTTGTCTGCCGGGCCTCCTCCACCGATAAGCAGGGGAGATTTGTTTTCCTTTATGGAAACTTATCTGGGAAACTATGCATCTTGGCTTTTATTTATATTCCTCCTCCTTTTTCTCTTTATGTACTTAACTGTTTACTTACTTTTATGCATCAGTGGCCTGAATGCCCTGTCATTGTGACGGGGGACTTTAATTGTGTTATTGATCCAGAAAAGGATAGGGTTTCCATGGAGAGAGACATGTATATCCCTCCTTTATCCCGTTTTTGCCAGGAATCTGGCTTTGTGGATATATGGGGATATTTAGGGAAGGGGAAGCGAGCATATTACTGTGTTAGTAAATCTGAGGGGGTCGATGTCTAGAATAGATTTAGCCCTGATAAATAAAAACTATTTGAAATATATAAAATGTCTGAAATATGAGGCTAGGTCTCTATCCGATCATCTACCTCTCTCCATTGAGTTATCTATGGTGGATGATAAATACAGTGTTAGACCTCCATTTAGATGGATTTTTATAATGGACATGAATTGATTAAACAGGAGCTAGAATTATTTTGGGATACTAATTATAACTCAGCAAGGACCCATTTGGTATGGGATGCGTTTAAGGCCTTTATGAGGGGGGTGTTTATTAGTAATATCTCTAATTTAAGAAAAAGCTATGCTAAGAAAGAGAGAGACTTGCAAGAAGCAGCGGCTGCCGGTATGGATGAGTTTTCCAGTAAGAACTCGGAACAAACTAGGGAAACTATGCAGAGGACAAGTCAGGCCTTTTCTGGCTTTCTTTTGGACAAGGCCCAGCAAAGGCTTTTTTTATGGGACAAATTTTTTTTTTTTTAATCAGGTCGTTCAGGGAAAATGCTGGCTAGGGTGATCTCTAATCAGGATTAAAAAAAAAAGAAATAGTTTGTACTTTCAGGAGAACGGATACTATTATCCAAGATCAGGAATGCATTAAAGAGGCATTCGTGAAATATTTTCTGGAATTGTATAAATCAGAAAATAGTACTTTAGATGAAGCGATTGATTTATATTTGGATTCGCTCTTCCAGTCCTTACAGATATCTAAAGAGAGTCCCTTGATGCGGACCTCTCCTTGCAGGAGTTAGAGGCAGCTTTGAAAGCTTTTGCGGGAAACTCTTTCCCAGGATCTGATGGATTCCCATATGAATTTTATCATAAATATAGGGAGGTTGTTTTTCCTCATCTTCTGAAGGTATTTATCGAGGTAATAGAGGATGGTAAACTTCCAGAATCAATGACAGAGGCGGCATTGCGGTATTTTGAATGCCGGATCCGGCACTAATACATTCATTCCTATGGAAAAAAATGTCGGATACGGCATTCAAGCAAGTGATCAGTTTTTTTGGCCGGAGATAAAACGGGGTCCTTTCATCGGGGTCCTTTCTTTTATTTTTCCCTTTTATTAAGCAATAATATTTCCATACAAAATTAAGCATCATAATTATTATTTCCATTTCCTTAAACCTTACCCCCCGATTCCCTCCCAAACTACTACCCCTTTGCGAAGCGTCTCCCATCCCCCCTGACAAAAAAAGGACGGAACGGGGATAATGAGAAGTTGAGACAGGAAAAATTAAAGATTCCATTCTCCCCATACCTTAAACCATTTATCCTCAGAATTTCTTTGCTTATATAAGATATTTTCATTCCTTTTAATCTTGTTAACAAGATTTCACCATGTATTTATACTTGGCCAAATACCGTAAGAGGGACTGAACTGAAGACATCCTGATGCATACTGAACGGAATGCTTTCTATTCAGAATGCATTTGGATAAAACTGAAGCCCCTGTGACAGAACTCAATACCAGAAAACTTTAACGCTAGCGTGAAAGTACTCTAATAATACCCCAAGTATAAATACATGGTTAAATCTTGTTAACAAGATTAAAAGTTATGAAAATATCTTATATAAACAAAGAAATTCTGAGGATAAATGGTTTAAGGTATGGGGAGAATGGAATCTTTAATTTTTCCTGTCTCAACTTCTCATTATCCCCGTTCTGTCCTTTTTTTGTTGGGGGGGATGGGAGACACTTCGCAAAGGGGTGGTAGTTTAGGAGGGAATCTGGGGGTAAGGTTTAAGGAAATGGAAATAATAATTATGATGTTTAATTTTGTATGGAAATATTATTGATTAATAAAAGGGAAAAAAAAAAGAAAGGACCCATGATCAGCGTTTTTTTGGTTGGACATGGTGAGCACGGGCAGCGCTGTATATATGGATATGTTGTATGTTGAGCAGGGTAGCGGGTCAGCGGTTTTTCCGTTGGACGAGGTGAATGTGGGCGGTTCTGTGTGTTTGGATGTGGACAGCCCTGTTTGTTTGAGTGTAGTGCGTGTTGAGCTGGCTGATGTATGTCCGGTCCATCCTGCGAGCTTCTCCTAATCTCCTTGTGTGCTGCTCGGTTGGACATGCTTCTGTGTGTCAGTGTTGTGCCGGAGGTGGTGGCATGCCCTTTTGGTGTGGACACGGATGGCTGTTGTGGTTGCTCCTTCGGTGGCGTGGCTGGGCGTTGGGTGTTGCAGTATCCTTTTTCTGTGGGTGCGAGTTGTTGTTACAATTGGTCTTTCGGTACTGTGGCTGGGCTTTGGATGTTGCGGTCTCCAGTGGTTCGTGGTGGTTGTCGTGGCTGGGATGTGGTGCTGTATTGCCGGTCCTCTTGTGCGGTTGGGGGGCTCTGGAGGCGTGTCGTTGTGGATAACTTAAATGTTTTTAGAGGAAATTAACATCAATGAGAGAAATTAGAGTTTCACAACTGATATATATATATATATATATATATATAAATTGTATTTAGACATTTTATTATTTCATTAAAACATTAAAATAAAGTTAAATAAAAAATGTGGTGATGAGGTTTCTTTAAGATTGATAGGAGCATACAACAGTTGAGTGGGTTTTTCTGGAGGTGCCTCCTATTGAGCCTGCAAGAGTAAATTAGAGTTCTCCTGCGGTAACATGGTCACCATTTTATCAGGATGGAATATGGGAGAAGGCACAGCGTCTCCACATGCTGTTGTAGAAAACTACGAGAAAAGGCATCAACTTTTAGGTTTTTGGAACCTAGATGGAAGGTAATCCTACTACTTTTTTCCCACCACACTATACCACCCACCTCAATGGACTAAACACCACCCAACATTTTCCTTCCTTTTCTCCACGGACCCACCTTAAGAATACCTGGTACCAGCCACCCCCTATCTGGCACCCGTACCAAGTGCCCAGACCCTCACATTCACCATTTCTAATATCTCTACCCAATTTTATTTATCTAGTATTTTAACCAAATAAAAAAACTACCATATTATATCCCATCTACGAGTGTGCCTGCTACCGTCTTACTTTACTGACAAATGAAAATGCAGAAAGACAAAGCCCATCTAGCCTTTCTATACAAAAGGTTTTTCTGGTCTGTTTACACCACAACTGGGATACTGGCTCCTTCCAACCAGTGCCTCCTGTCCTCAAAGACCCTTTTTTTAACAGCCCACAATTACCCAAATCCTAGTTTAATTCTGTAAAACACTTCAGGGAGAAGAATACACATGGATGCAATTTATGGTCCCTGGTGTTTTTCTTGCAACACAGTATAGCTGCTGCTCCAACATCAGAACCGTCCACCTCAGAACTGTAGCTCAACATCTGGATGTCTCAAGACAGGAATCACAGTAATACCATCATTCTAAAATATAACTTTTAATATTATAGTATAAAATGTCAATACACCCACTTAATTATAAATTAATAGAAATATGAAAAGAAATACAAAATCTAGGGTCAGATAGATGTTAATTAGTAGGCGTTAGTAAAGCCTACTGGGAGATATATCCCTAGATCTGGCCCTAGTGTACCGGCCCTGCCTAGATACGGAATAGCCGCCCCGATAGAGGCGATCACGTTTCTCGTACCTCCTGGTGTCCCTGATTGTACCCTATCAGGGGATGAATACCTGTAAGGGGGACCCTAAAGAGGTACCTGGGCTAATGTACAAAAAATAATAAATAAATACGTGATGAAACACCCAGAATTTAGGACAGAAAACACCCTAATAATATAAAAAGTGAAAAGAACCAGATTGTATGAAAATGTCAATTGTCCAATACAGTCCCTACGTGTTTCGCCTGGTTGGTGTCAGGCTCATCAAGGGACATATTTGACACCTAGAGTATCTGTCACCAAAAATTAAACTAAGTGAAACAATTAATTCTATATACACATAGATATATTTTTATTTATTTATTTTATCTTATTTTACAATTTATCTCCTCTCCAGAATTAATATTTTTCTCCTAATCGATATTCAGAGAAACATTGATACATAAGATGATCAAGCAATTTATAAGGAGATCAGAGCAATTCCCGCAGCAGAAGACATTGAGCATATAGCAATGATCCAGGTACTGATACTCAGAGATAAACCAGAATCATATCTATGTCTTGTGCTTCAGGAATGACCTGACTGAGGTATAGCAATTCATGTATCAGGCTTATAACCATCAGTCAAAAAGTGATAGGACCGTGCCTATTAGTTAATACCAGGATAATATCTATAGTACATATCAGATAAAGATATAGATAGACCTAGCATCCAGGCCAAGACTCTCTTAGCTCAATATGAACTACTGATCCGCTGATCAGACAATACAAAAACCAGTGGTATCAGATATTTTCAGAAAATACTTGCGTGCCCATAGTGGCTAGTATGGTGGACCAAAGATGGTGTCCAGGAGTCAGGACAATGAACCCGGTAGTGGCATCATGATGACCAGAGTGTGATTGTGTCCGGCAGGCAGGCGGCAAGATACTGCCGGCATATCTGCCTTATGAACCATTACTTCCGGGTATAGAGTCACGTGGAGTCAAGATAGCGTCTGACGTCAGACGCCGGTACGTGAATATATGATCCACCATGAGGTAAGACGCATATCGCGTCAGAGGGCAGCAGAACCCACGTGATCGATTTGCCGGTCAGGTGACTGTTCAAGCCGGCAGGTCACATGATCGGAAGGTCCTGCCGGTTACAGAGCAAGTCAGGATGGCCATAGAGGGAAGGCAAGGTAAAAGGCGATGTAAAGCAGGTCCCATTGAACTCGAATTGTAGCCTGTTTACATTAGAAGAGGGTGATTGGCATATATTTACTCGGGGTACATTAAAGAGAGACTGCCCCCCTATTGATATTTAATTAATTATGATAACAAGGATATGATGATCCTAAAATTTATTTATATATATCGGACGACTTAAATAAAGCACGCATAATCTATGAATTCATTTAAACCTAATGGTGTGACAGTGTTTAACCTAAAAATCCACCTAGATTCTTTTTGTTTTAGTAGTTTATCTAGGTCCCCACCTCTTTTGGACAGCTTTATTGCCTCGATCACTGAAAAATGTATACTTTTAGTAGATCCTGCAAGTTTGTTCCATATGTGTCTAGAGATTGGTTTATCCCGTTTATTACGAATATCACCAATATGTTCAAGGATGCGTTTTTTAAAAATCCTCTTAGTTTTGCCTATGTATTTAAGTCCACAGTCACATTGAGCCATATAGATAACCCTAGGAGTATTACAATTAGCAAAATTGCGAGTGTAATAAGTGCGATCACCCTGACTGTTAGAAAAGGTTTTGCCTGGAGATATAAATGTACAGGCTTTGCATTTGCCGCACTTAAATGTGCCAATCTGTCTATTAGACAGCCACGTACTTTTTTCTGGGGGCTCAAAGTGACTGTGGACTAAGGTATCACCTACATTACGTCCCCGTCTATAGGTAATGGCTGGATTTTCAGATAATACCTGTGTTAAATCAGGATCTGTTTTTAATAAAGACCAATATCGGTTTAAAATGTCTCGAACCTGTTGGGACTCTGAATCAAAAGTGCCAAAGATTCTTATTGGTTCTTGAACATTGGTATTGTGGATTTGTGGATGTAACAAAGTTGTAAGATTTTTTGAGTTGGCCCAATCCCATGCTTGATATAAGCAAGGACTTGGGTAGCCCCTCTGTTTAAACCGGTCAAAGAGCTTGGACGCCTCCTCTGTGAAGTTTTTGTCCTCTGAACAGTTTCTGCGAACACGTAAAAACGGACCCTTTAGGATGCCCTTTTGAGGGGGGTAGGATGGAAACTTTCCCAACGTAAAAGACTATTGGTCGAGGTCTTTTTTCTAAAAAGAGTCGTCTTAATGTAGTTGTGTTCGTCTCTTTCTAGACACACATCAAGAAAATTGATGGTGTTGCGGTGTATTTCAAAAGTAAAGAATAATCCAATGTGATTGGCATTAAGTATGTCCATGAATTGCTGGAACTCACTCCCAGACCACAAAAGAAAAATATCATCTATGAATCTGGACCAGAGTGTGATACATCTGGTCCAAGATATCTCAAGACAGGACAGGAAGAGAATAATGTCTTGAGGATAGGGCAACCAACTGCACTGTACAAGCAGCAGGCTGTCATCCAGGTGTTAAGCTACAGTTCTGCAGTGGACGGCTCTGAGGTTGCATCTTTCCCTAAAGGCCCATTCATATGTCCGTATGAACGGGTCTGCACCATGTGCTCTCTGCTTCCATAGTTCCATTCCACGGCCCTGCAAAAAAAGATAGAGCATGTCCTATTCTTGTCCGCAATTGCTATGATAGTGCCGGCCATGTGTAGTCCAAAAATTGCAGAATGCACAAGGGCCTGTATCCGTGTTTTGCGCATCCGAAAAACACTACAGTCGTCTGAATGCGCCCTTATAGAGACACAGGACTGGAATGATTTAGACTCTGAAAACAGAAGACTGGTTTAATGGCGCCAGCTGGATCTCATTACACGAGAAGAAAAACTAGATCTGGCATCATGGATAATAACACAAAGCAAAGCCCATATCAGGGAGAAAGACAAAGAATGAGAGAGAGACAGCTATAGAGTAAGAAAAAAAGATGGAGGGAAGAGAGTGAGAAAGTAAAAGAGATGTTAGCCGGAGCGGAGAGCTGTGCCCTTGTCATCTACAGGAACTTGGCACGAAAATAAGGCAGTAGAGGCACATATAATTTTGTAGCAAACACAGCTTTACTTACAGTGTTTAAATGTTGGTCTCTCCATAGAAAGGTACACGGGCTTGGCGGTTACATCACTCAAAATAAAGGTATAAAATACATTGGTTCTGCCACTATTTACTAGTTGAAGTAAATGAGGAGAATAGAGATGACTAAACCACTTGGTAACAAACATTACGAACTGTGAAGATATGTGTATTGTGTGGCCTGTAATTGTACCATGTAATTTGTGTATTGGGTAATTTTCGTGGGTTTATTGTCTGGAGATAGTTAAGTTATACAGTGTCTGGACTAATTATCTCCAGGCAAACAAAGGGAGAGACCAAACTGTAAAGCATGTACTATTGGTTGTTTCTTGCCTCCCCCTGGGAAGGCCCCCCCCTTTCAGGGGGTAAAGTATAAATACAAGTTCTGTTCAATAAAGAGAGAGTCTTTTTACAACCTTCATCACGGTTCGGCTGATGTTTGGGTACCTGTGATGTGTGTGGGAGTGATACCGCTGAGATTGCTGGCTGTTATACCTTGGGAATCTACCGAACAAGCAACCGAACGGAGGGCTATACTCACTGCGTGCTTTTCCGTTCGGGTAAACCAGACGAACCAGACGCTACTACTACGGGGTTCATTACAATTGGTGGCAAGCAGAGGGATGTCGTATCCCGAAGGGACGTCCCGGACAGGAGAATAAGTGAATGGCTCAGCAGTACGAGCTACTAAAGAGAACCACATTAAAAGACCTGCTGGAAGCTCGAGGCATTGCGGCAAGTAACAAGTCGAAAGCTACACTAATTGCTGAACTAATGCAGAGTGACGGAGCCAGCAATATGGAGAGAGGAAATACGGAACCAGATGAGCTGGAAAAGAAACTGCAGATGTTTATTCGGCTGCTAGGACCAAATCCCTCGGAAGGGGCTGTGGTACAGGTGATTGCGGACGCCCACAGTGCACATGTAGCGCAGCAATCCAGAACCGGGTCAATGCAAGGGGACTCGCTACATTCCCCTGGATTTACAAATGGATATCCTAAAAAGGTAAATCATGCTGCTTTTAAAAATTTTGATGACAACGGAGCAGATATTGACGGCTTTTTAAAAGACTTTGAACGCCAAAGAATGTTAGAGGGAATGGAGGAAGAAATATGGGTCTCAGTACTCAGCAGTAAGTTAACTGGGCGGGCGGCAGAGGCTTATAGAGCAGTACCGGACGAGGACATTCGCAATTATCAAAAGATAAAGGAGGTACTGTTGTCCCGATTTTCTGTCACCCCAGAGGCGTATCGCCTGAAATTCTGAGAATTAAAAAAGACTGGGAAAGACTCTTTCACCGAATGGGCCTGCAGGTTAAAGAGGGCAGCACACAACTGGCTGCAGGGATCCCAAGCTTCAACGTTGGAACAATTCTATGATGATCTGGAGAAGGATCTCAGGCATTGGGTGAGAGATAAAAACCCAAAGCAGTAGAAGAAGCAGCAAAATTGGCGGATGAGTATCAGGACACCAGACGGTCGGAAGTCAAAGAGGTACGAGCCAGCTCCAAACCGTTTGTCCCTTTTTCCCCAGTACAAAAACCTGTACCCTACCAAGCAACTACAAACCCCAGGCATCAACCCAAAGTGTTTTTTCTGTGCAACCAACCGGGGCACATTAAGCCCCATTGTCCACTCAGAAACAGAGGGGGCTCACCAGCTGCACATCCTTACAAGGCCACCGCTCACTGTTACCAGCAGGAGCTTAATGTCAACCCTGCGTCCAGTGAAGAACAGTGAAACATTTTGCACGAGGCCAATACGGTACAGGCGGAAACTGACAACCGGAATCATCACCGACAGTGGGTTACCGTAGATGGGGAGGAGGCCGAAGCTCTACGCGACACTGGGGCCACAATTACACTCATTCAGCCGCACAAAATTCGTCCGTCTGCCCGCACCAACCACACTGTGGCAGTTCGAGTAGCGAGGGTGCTTTTGAATTGGGGCACCGGCAGTAAACAGATGGATGTGGGCATTATGCAAACTTTGCAGGCCGAAGTATTGTTGGGGAATGATGTGGGTTGCCTTACATCCCATTTGGCTGGCAAATCTCCAATGGAAGGGTTACCCGTTACTACCAGGGCTCAAGCATGGAGGGGAGAACCTGCGCATCCAGAGGAACCTCAGGTAGGACATTCGTCCCTATTGCCCCCCTTGACCCCTACTCCCTTTTGGGATACCCCAGCAGGGTTTGAGCAGGCTCAGAGGGGGGATTCCACCTTAGCAGGTTACAGGAGGGAGGCAGAGAAACCCATGGAAGAGCAGGGGGGAGAACGGTTTAGTTGGGAAAAGCGGCTGTTGTATAGGATAACTGGGGGGAGTTGGGAAGGGAGTTACCCAAGTAGTTAAACGGCAACTAGTAGTGCCCCGGAAGTTTAGGGCGGAACTGCTAAAGCTTAGCCACGATATTCCGTTGGCTGGGCATTTAGGAGTGACCAAAACGAAGGATAGGTTAACGCAGACCTTCTTTTGGCCCAAAATTTCTCAAGATATTAAACTATACTGTAGGACATGTGAGATATGTCAGTGGACAGGTAGGAGGGGGGATCGCCAGAGGGCTAAATTAAACCCCCTCCCTATTATTTTAGGACCCTTTAGCAGGGTAGCCATTGATTTAGTAGGGCCGCTCCGCAAATCGGCCACATCTGGAAAGAGCCACATTCTCATGGTGGTAGATTTTGCTACTCGGTATCCTGGGGCTGTGGCTCTGTCCAATATAGAGGCTGAAACCGTGGCAGAAGCTCTAGTAAGGATCTTCACCCGAGTAGGATTCCCGAGGGAAATTCTATTGGACAGAGGGACGTAATTCACGTCCCATCTGACCCAACAATTATGGAAAAGTTGTGGCGTGAAACTCCTGTTCAGTACACCCTATCACCTGCAGACGAATGGACTCTGTGAACGGTTCAATAGCACTCTGAAAGAGATGCTCCGAACCTTCACAGTGTCCAATCTTCACTGGGAAAGATTCCTACCTCACCTCCTGCTTACCGGGAAGTTCCCCAGGCATCCACGGGGTTCTCCCCCTTCAAACTTATTTACGGAAGAAGAGTCCGAGGACCCCTGGATCTCATACGGGAGCACTGGAAAGGCAATTCCTAGCAGATGACGAGACCGGTTAGGAACTGTTTGTGGGCCGCAAATCTATGAAATGCTCCTATCTCCCCCAGGCCCGACATAGCTTGTATGCAGGGGACCAGGTAGAATATACTCCCATGGGCTCCACTATGGGAAAATTCACCACCGGGGTGACCCTGCTGGACAAGCTCCTGTGCCAGTACCTGAACACTAGCCAGAGGATTCAGCAGCTCCAACACGTGTGCACTGCTTGCAGAAGACCGTGGAGGGAGTCCTCTGTTTCCAAAAAAAGCCTCATCCCCAGCCGGAGGCTCTACTTCTGGGCCTACCTCCTCCTCTCACCTTCCAGCTCGGGTACCAGATGACCACCGCCTTCTCATACCACCCACAGTGGTAAATTACTAGCTTTCCTGGAAGATGGCATCAGATTCATCAACGGGGCCACGGTTCCCAATGTCCCCATTGGAGGCCCAATAGCAGCAGCCATTGCAGCCGGAGATCCTTAGCTCCCCTGTCTCGGCAGGAGGTTCAGGCACCTTAAAGCAAAAGTGCCCGAAGCTTTTGCCAGTGTTACCAGCTGGTCAAGACCAGAATCCTCCACTAGAAGGCAGTGGAGCTCCCCCACCACTGCACGTCTTGCCTACAAAGGGCGGAAGCGACCCCTGATAAGTTTCAACAGCTCCAGCAGTGAAGTGGATTTCAGGTTAGTCCTCTAAAGAGCTCCCCTTTGTGTTCTGTCAAGTAAAGAAAAAATCATGGACTACCGGAGACACATCTTCGATTAAATGAAGCCTGCAAATGTGTTTTTTATTTATAAATATTGCATATAAATCATATTATTGATTGTTTTACTTTTAGCAGTTAAAGGGGCTGTCTGCTTTCTACTGTTGATGACCATTCACTTCTATGGACAGCTTTGTCTCTTCAAGTGAATAGGAAGGAGCCGTCCCATAGAAGAGAATATAGGCGCCATACTGGTAATTATGCAAATACTGCAGCGAGCAAGTAAGCAGAGAAGAAAAGTCAACTGCTTTCTCTTCAAACAGCTGATCAGTGGGGGGTGGGGGAGCGGGATCAATGGAAAAAAAGTGGCCAACCCCTTTAATATATATGACTCTTGTGGGTATTTCAACACAGAATAATTACCATGCATGCTTCAGAAAAGAGGGGCTTGGTCCCCTAAACTTCACTGCTAGCGTTGATCGAATAAAACACTTTCCGATGCTCGGGTGCTCTACAGAGCACCCGAGCATTAAACCAGGCACCCCCTGGGATTCAAACTCACAACCTTCTACATTACAGGTACGAATCTTATCCACTACACTATAGGGCTGCACAGCCAGTTACTAAAAAAAATAAAAAAAATATAAGACTTCTGCTGTATAGGAATACTTACTACTAGTAGAAGTCTATTTTTTTATTTCTTTTTTAAGTAGCTGGCCATGCAGCTCTATAGTGAGTGTTTACGATTCTTGGCTGTAATGTAGAAGGTTGTGAGTTGGAATCCCACAAGAAACTTTTCAGAAACAGAGGTTAAATTTAATTTTCGTTTTTAGCCATAATACGTACAGTACAGACCAAAAGTTTGGACACACCTTCTCATTCAAAGAGTTTTCTTTATTTTCATGACTATGAAAATTGTAGATTCACACTGAAGGCATCAAAACTATGAATTAACACATGTGGAATTATATACATAACAAAAAAGTGAAACAACTGAAAATATGTCATATTCTAGGTTCTTCAAAGTAGCCACCTTTTGCTTTGATTACTGCTTTGCACACTCTTGGCATTCTCTTAATGAGCTTCAAGAGGTAGTCACCTGAAATGGTCTTCCAGGAGTTACCAGAGATGCTTAGCACTTGTTGGCCCTTTTGCCTTCACTTTGCGGTCCAGCTCACCCCAAACATCTTGATTGGGTTCAGGTCCGGTGACTGTGGAGGCCAGGTCATCTGGCGCAGCACCCCATAACTCTCCTTCATGGTCAAATAGCCCTTACACAGCCTAGGAAAGTGTTTAAGGTCATTCTCCTGTTGAAAAATAAATGATGGTCCAACTAAATGCAAACTGGATGGAATAGCATGCCGCTGCAAGATGCTGGTTCAGTATGCCTTCAATTTTGAATAAATCCCCAACAGTGTCACCAGCAAAGCACCCCCACACCATCACACCTCCTCCTCCATGCTTCACGGTGGGAACCAGGCATGTAGAGTCCATCCGTTCACCTTTTCTGTGTCGCACAAAGACACGGTGGTTGGAACCAAAGATCTCAAATTTGGACTCATCAGACTAAAGCACAGATTTCCACTGGTCTAATGTCCATTCCTTGTGTTCTTTAGCCCAAACAAGTCTCTTCTGCTTGTTGCCTGTCCTTAGCAGTGGTTTCCTAGCAGATATTCTACCATGAAGACCTGATTCACACAGTCTCCTCTTAACAGTTGTTCTAGAGACGTGTCTGCTGCTAGAACTCTGTGTGGCATTGACCTGGTCTCTAATCTGAGCTGCTGTTAACCTGCAATTTTTGAGGCTGGTGACTCGGATGAACTTATCCTCCACAGCAGAGGTGACTCTTGGTCTTCCTTTCCTGGGGCGGTCCGCATGTGAGCCAGTTTCTTTGTAGTGCTTGATGGTTTTTGTGACTGCACTTGGGGACACTTACAAAGTTTTCCCAAATTTTCGGACTGACTGACCTTCATTTCTTAAAGTAATGATGGCCACTCGTTTTTCTTTACTTAGCTGCTTTTTTCTTGCCATAATACAAATTCTAACAGTCTATTCAGTAGGACTATCAGCTGTGTATCCACCTGACTTCTCCACAACGCAACTGATGGTCCCAACCCCATTTATAAGGCAAGAAATCCCACTTATTAAACCTGACAGGGCACACCTATGAAGTGAAAACCATTTCAGGTGACTACCTCTTGAAGCTCATCAAGAGAATGCCAAGAGTGTGCAAAGCAGTAATCAAAAAGCAAAAGGTGGCTACTTTGAAGAACCTAGAATATGACATATTTTCAGTTGTTTCACACTTTTTTGTTATGTATATAATTCCACATGTGTTAATTCATAGTTTTGATGCCTTCAGTGTGAATCTACAATTTTCATAGTCATGAAAATAAAGAAAACTCTTTGAATGAGAAGGTGTGTCCAAACTTTTGGTCTGTACTGTATATATCACATATATTATTATATATTTAGAATATATAATATATTATAATATATATAAATATATTATGGCTAAAACATCAATAGTAGTTTCCCACATATTATGCATTCATATATATCAGAAGTATGATATATATATATATATATATATATATATATATTTAGTAATCACACATTTTTTACAATTACAAAACAAAAATATAAAATATATAAATTTAATCTCTACTTCTGAAATGTTTCTGGCGGGATTTTTTAATTTATATATATGTATGCAGGTTTTGTAGGATTAGCCTGTAGGGCTCCATATCCCCTGAGGACTTGTAGGTGAGGGCCTTCTGGTGAGCTTACCCTCTAAAAGATTGTAGATGAGGGCCTGCTGAGGAGCTGATGATCTAAAACATTATATGGGAGGGACGGCAGGTGAGCTTACCCTGTAAAAGATTGTAGGTGAAGGCCTGCTGGTGAGCTGACCCTCTAATAGGTTGCAGGTGAGAGCCTGCCAGTGAGCTGACCCTGTAAAACATTATATGCGAGGGCCTGCAGGTGAGCTGACCCTGTAAAAGATTGTAGGTGAGGGCCTGCTGGTGAGGTGACCCTCTAAAAGGTTGTAGATAAGGGCCTGCAGGTGAGCTAACCCTCTAAAACATTATATGCGAGGGCCTGCAGGTTAGCTGACCCTGTAAAAGATTGTAGGTGAGGGCCTTCTGGTGAGCTGACCCTCAAAAAAATTATATGCAAGGGCCTGCAGGTTTGCTGACCCTGTAAAACATTATATGCGAGGGCCTTCTGGTGAGCTGACCCTCTAAAAGGTTGTAGATAAGGGCCTGCAGGTGAGCTAACCCTCTAAAACATTATATGCGAGGGCCTGCAGGTTAGCTGACCCTGTAAAAGATTGTAGGTGAGGGCCTTCTGGTGAGCTGACCCTCAAAAAAATGATATGCAAGGGCCTGCAGGTTTGCTAACCCTGTAAAACATTATATGCGAGGGCCTTCTGGTGAGCTGACCCTGTAAAAGATTGTAGTTGAGGGCCTGCAGGTGAGCTGACCCTGTAAAAGATTGTAAGTGAGGGTCTGCTGGTGAGCTGACACTTTAAAACATTATATGCTTGGGCCTGCAGGTGAGCTGACCCTGTGAAAGATTGTAGGTGAGGGCCTGCAGGTGAGCTGGCCCTGTAAAAGATTGTAAGTGAGGGTCTGCTGGTGAGCTGACCCTCTAAAACATTATATGCTTGGGCCTGCAGGTGAGCTGACCCTGTGAAAGATTGTAGGTGAGGGCCTGCAGGTGAGCTGACCCTGTAAAAGATTGTAGGTGAGGGCCTGCTGGTGAGCTGACCCTCCAAAAAATTATATGCGAGGGCCTGCAGGTAAGCTGACCCTGTAAAATATTATATGCGAGGGCCTGCAGGTGATCTGACCCTCTAAAAGATTGTTAGCGAGGACCTGCTAATGATCTGACCCTCTAAAAAAAATTATGCGAAGGCCTGCAGGTGAGCTGACCCTTTAAAACATTATATGCGAGAGCCTGCAGGTGAGCTGACCCTGTAAAACATTATATGCGAGGGCCTGCAGGTGAGCTGACCCTGTAAAAGATTGTAGGTGCGGGCCTGCTGGTGAGCTGACCCTGTAAAAGATTGTAGGTGAAAGGGCTGCTGGTGAGCTGAGCTTCAAAAAATTTATATGCGAGGGCCTGCTGGTGAGCTAACCCTGTAAAACATTATATGCGAGGGCCTGTAGGTGAGCTGACAATGTAAAAGATTGTAGGTGAGGGCCTGCAGGTGAGCTGACCCTTTAAAACATTATATGCGAGAGCCTGCAGGTGAGCTGACCCTGTAAAACATTATATGCGAGGGCCTGAAGGTGAGCTGACCCTGTAAAAGATTGTAGGTGCGGGCCTGCTGGTGAGCTGACCCTGTAAAAGATTGTAGGTGAAGGGCTGCTGGTGAGCTGAGCCTCAAAAAAATTATATGCGAGGGCCTATAGGTGAGCTGATCCTGTAAAAGATTGTAGTTGAGTGCCTGCAGGTGAGCTGACCCTCTAAAACATTATATGCGAGGGCCTGCAGGTGAGCTTACCCTGTAAAAGATTGTAGGGGAGGGTCTACAGCTGAGCTGACCCTCCAAAAAATTATATGCGAAGGCCTGCAGGTGAGCTAACCCTGTAAAACATTATATGCGAGGGTCTGTAGGTGAGCTGACCCTGTAAAAGATTGTAGGTGAGGTCCTGCTGGTGAGCTGACCCTCTAAAAAATTATATGCGAGGGCCTGCAGGTGAGCTGACCCTGTAAAAAATTGTAGGTGAGGGCCTGCTGGTAAGATGACGCTCAAAAAAATTATATGCGAGGGCCTGCAGGTGAGCTGACCCTGTAAATGATTGTAGGTGAGAGCATGCTTGTGAGCTGACCCTCTTAACAATTATATGCGAGGGCCTGCAGGTGAGCTGATCCTGTTAAAGATTGTAGGTGAGGGCCTGCTGGTGAGCTGACCCTCTAAAAAATTATATGTGAGGGCCTGCAGGTGAGCTGACCCTGTAAAACATTATATGCGAGGGCATATATGCGAGGGCATTATATGTGACGAATAAGCATGTTGATATGATGGAAGAGGAGGATGAGAAAAGGAAGATTCAACAATATACCCTTGTTTGTGGTGGAAGGGGTGCATGGGATTACAGTGTATTCAGTACATTATAAACAACACATTTAAAGTGCCTTTATGTTCAGCCGCGTTCCTCTGGTGGAGTCGAGAAGTCAGGGGCAATCCAGGCCTTGTTCATTTTTTTAAGAGTCAACCTGTCAGCATTTTCAGTTGACAGGCGGATACGCTTATCTGTTATAATGCCACCAGCAGCACTAAATACCTGATCAGACAAAACGCTGGCAGCAGGGCAGGCAAGCACCTCTAAGGCGTAGAGCGCCAGTTCGTGCCATGTGTCCGGCTTGGACACCCAGTAGTTTTAAGGCACTGAGGGATCATTGAGGACACTGACACTGTCTGCTATGTACTCCTTCACCATCTTCCAAAATGTTTACCTCCTTGTGACACTAGGCCGCACATCAGAGTGAGGGTGCTGGAAGGGTGTCATGAAACTGTCCCAGACTTTGGAGAGTGTTGCCCTGCCTCTGTTGGAACTGCTGTGTGTCCCCCTTGTCTCCCCTCCTTGGTTGGCCATGGAACTATGGACTCTGCCGCTAGCGTTGTCAGATGGAAATGTTTGGAGCAATTTTTCAACAAGGATCTTCTGGTATTGCACTGTTTTGCTCATCCTCTCCACCAGAGAAATGAGAGATGAGAAGTTCTCTTTGTAGCGGGGGTTGAGAAGAGTGAACAACCAGTAATTCGTGTTGTCTAAAATGCATATAACGCACGGGTCGCAGGAAAGTCAGCCTAACATGAAGTCAGCCATGTGTGCCAGAGTACCAACAGGCAAGACTTCGCTGTGGTCATCAGGAGGATCACTCTTAATCTCTTTATCCTCTTTCTCCTCTTCTGCCCACGCATGCTGAACAGATGGAATTAAACTTCCTTGGGTACTACCCTCTGTAGCAGAGGCAACCTTCTACTGCTCCTCTTAATCGTCCAATTTGCGCTAAGAAGACGAACTGAGGGTGGTCTGGCTATCACCCTGTGTAATGTGTTCCCCCATTTCCACCTCTTCCACGTGTAAAGTGTCGTCCTTAATTGTGAGCAGCGAGCGTTTGAGTAGACACAGAAGTGGGATGGTTACGCTGATAGTAGCGTTATCGCCGCTCACCATCTGTGTTGATTCTTCAAAGTTTCTTAAAACCTCACAGAGGTCAGACATCCATGCCCACTCCTTGCCTGTGAAGAGCGGAAGCTGACTGGAAAGGCGACGACCATGTAGCAGCTGATATTCCACTACTGCCCTCTGCTGCTCACAAAGCCTGGCCAACATGTGGAACGTCGAGTTCCAGCGCGTGCTCACGTCACACAACAGCCGGTGAGCTGGCAATTTCAAGCGCTGCTGCAGCGTTGACAGACCGGTTGAAGCTTTCGATGACTTGCGGAAATGTGCACACACGTGGCGCACCTTCACCAGTAGCTGAGGCAAATTAGGGTAGGTTTCGAGAAACTACTGAACCGCTAAGTTTAAGATGTGGGCTAGGCATGGGATGTGTATGAGCTTGCTGAGCTCCAAAGCTGCCACCAAGTTACGGCCATTATCAGACACAACCATGCCTGGTTGTAGGTTGAGTGGCGAGAGTCACGTCTCAGTTGTGTCTCTTCCCCCTGCCACAGCTCTGCGGTGGTGTGCTGTTTGTCCCCTAAGCACATCAGCTTCAGCACAGCCTGTTGCCGCTTCTACAATGCAGAGCTACACTGCTTCCAGCTACCGACTGATGGCTGACTGGTGCTGCACGCGGATAATTTGGAGGTGGAAGTGGAGAAAGAGGTGGAGGAGGAGAAGTGGGGGTTGGAGCCACTAACGTAGGTGTCCATGGTTAAGTGGACCTTCCCAAAAACTCTGTTGGTCAGGGCATGTGTGATGTTACGGGACACATGTTGGTGTAAGGCGGGCACGGCGTACCTTGAAAAATAGTGGCGTCTGGGGACTGCGTAACACGGGATGGCCGCCGACATCAGGCTACGGAAGGCCTCAGTGTCCACAGGCCTAAATGGCAACATTTCCAGGGCCAGTAATTTGGAAAGGTGTGCATTTAGTGCTATGGCCTATGGATGGGTGGCTGGGTATTTGCGCTTGCGTTCAAAGGCCTGGGGTAACGACATTTGGATGCTGCGCTGGGACACGGAAGTGGATGTGGTCGCTTATGGTGCTTGCAAAGATCCAGGTGCAGGGAGGGAGGCATCCGGGCCTGCACCTTTGACAGGGGATTGGCCAGCACGTAATACAGGGGAATAGGAGGCAGTGGTGTGACCCGCAGACACAGATTGTAGACCCAGGAGTTCATCCCACTTATTACGGTGCTTGGATGCCATGTGGTGGATCATGCTGGTGGTGGTGAGGTTGCTAGTGTTTACGCCCTGGCTCATTTTGGTGTGGCACAGTTTGCAAACTACTATTCTTTTGTCGTCCGCACTTTCCTAAAAAAAAGCGCCATACTGCGGAACACCTACCCCTTGGCAAGGGAGATTTCCGCAAGGGGGTGCTCCATTGAACAGTTGCGGGCCTGTTTGGTGTGGCCCGCCTTCTCCCTTTTGCCACCCTACTGCCTCTTCCAGCCTCTTGCGGTGCTGCAGATCCCTCCCCCTCTGTACTGCTGTCCTCGCTCGGCTTTCCACCTTCCCAGGTTGGGTCAGTGACTCCATCGTCCACCACTTCCTCTTCCACTTCCTCACTCTGCTCATCCTCTTGACTTGTTGACCTAACCACAACCTCAGTGATTGACAACTGCGTCTCATCCTCTTCATCAACATCTTGAGACACTAATTGCCGTGGACTTATTGGCAACTGTGTCTCATCATCATCAACCTCATTAAACAGTAATTGCTGTTACCTACCGTCATCTTCTTGTGACTGTGGATGCTCAAGAGTTTGGGAATCAGGGCACAAGATCTGTTCCTCTTCAAGCAGGCTTGGCGAGCGGGCCAAATCAAGGAATGGCGATGAAAAGAGGTCCTCGGAATATCCGAGTGTGGGATCACTTGTTTGCCCAGACTCTTCATGGTGGGAGGAAGGAGTATCAAGACTGGACTTGGTGGAAGACAGGGTGGTGCTTAACCGACTGGAAGCATTATCTGTTGCAATCCAACTCACCACCTGGTCGCACTGGTCTGACTTCAAGAGTGGTGTCCTGCACCACCCTGCAAACTGGGACATGAAGCTAGGTATCGTGGATGATTGTTTTTCTTGTGCTCTGGCAGCAGGCTCAGTTTCAACACGCCCAGGGCCACAGCATCTGCGTGCACCATCAGCAGCACGGCCACTTCCCCATCCCTTACTGCACGCCTTCTTCATACTAAATGTTATATATGGTTGAAAGTCTGTCACACGTAAAGTAACGTAGGATTTGGAACTGTATGCGCCAAAAAAAAAAAAAAGGTAAAAAGGCATTTGGGATGTAAAAAGATCATACAGGAGATATCCCGCAGATAATGTCAATGCTGTCACCAGCGGCTAATATAAAATTACAGGAAATGTCAAAGGTATTTGGGATGAGGAAACGTTATAGAGGAGAGGTACCACCGGTAATGTCACTGTACGCAGCGTCTACGGAAAAAGTACACTGTATGTCACAGATAAAAATTTTAGGCGCACACGTTACACTGGAGATGTGGCCCTGGTAAAGTCACTGTCAGAAGTGGACACCGTCTATTGAAAAAATACACTGTATGTCGCAGATAAATTTTTTAAGCGCACACGTTACACTGGAGATGTGGCCCTGGTAATGTCACTGTCAGAAGTGGACACCGTCTACAGAAAAAGTACACTGGATGTCAACGATTTTTTGGGGACGCACACACTTTACACTGGACATGTGGCGCCGATAATGTCGCTGTCTGCAGAGGTCTAACTATTGCATGCTATTTAGCGCAGGATGCGCTAAAAGTAGATATTGCTGCCAGATACAATCATCCTTAAAAGGAGTGGACTTATGGGTCTGTAAAGTTTTAGCAATTTAGCGCAGGTTGCGCTAAAAATATAGATTGCTGCTGCCACACACAACAATAGTTCTTAAAAGGACTTTTGGGTCTCTGAAAAGTTTTTGTAATAAAAATATTCCTATATCACTCCCTACACTGTCTGTCTCTTTCTCAGCACAGCTCTCCCTGACTAAGATTGAGCCGATCATGCGTCATATATAGCACCCGATGACGCGTTCCGGCCAGCCAATCACTGTAATGCCAGCAGCCAACATGTCTACAGCATTACAGTGATGGCAGGACTTACCTGCACGTTTCTTGGCTGCGTAGCAGGCAAGAAACGTGCAGGGAGGAGACTCAAGCATTGCGCTAGAGCACATGCGGTATTCAGCCGAATACCGCCATGTGCCGAGCATTGAGATGCTCAAGCCGACCTGGTGTTCGGCCGAGCATGCTCGATCAACATTAGTAATGCATGTACACAGTGACTGCACCAGCAGAATAGTGAATCCAGCTCTGGAGTATAATACAGGATGTGACTCAGGATTAGTACAGGATAAGTAATGTAATGTATGTACACAGTGACTGCACCAGCAGAATAGAGAATGCAGCTCTGGAGTATAATACAGGATGTAACTCAGGATCAGTACAGGATAAGTAATGTAATGTATGTACACAGTGACTGCACCAGCAGAATAGAGAATGCAGCTCTGGAGTATAATACAGGATGTAACTCAGGATCAGTACAGGATAAGTAATGTAATGTATGTACACAGTGACTGCACCAGCAGAATAGTGAGTGCAGCTCTGGAGTATAATACAGGATGTAACTCAGGATCAGTACAGGATAAGTAATGTAATGTATGTACACAGTGACTGCACCAGCAGAATAGTGAGTACAGCTCTGGAGTATAATACAGGATGTAACTCAGGATCAGTACAGGATAAGTAATGTAATGCATGTACACAGTGACTGCACCAGCAGAATAGTGAATGCAGCTCTGGAGTATAGTACAGGATGTAACTCAGGATCGGTACAGGATAAGTAATGTAATGTATGTCCACAGTGACTGCACCAGCAGAATAGTGAGTGCAGCTCTGGAGTATAATACAGGATGTAACTCAGGATCAGTACAGGATAAGTTAATGTAATGTATGTACACAGTGACTCCACCAGCAGAATAGTGAGTGCAGCTCTGGAGTATAATACAGGATGTAACTCAGGATCAGTACAGGATAAGTAATGTAATGTAAGTACACAGTGACTCCACCAGCAGAACAGTGAGTGCAGCTCTGGAGTATAATACAGGATGTAACTCAGGATCAGTACAGGATAAGTAATGTAATGTATGTACACAGTGACTGCACCAGCAGAATAGTGAGTGCAGCTCTGGAGTATAATACAGGATGTAACTCAGGATCAGTACAGGATAAGTAATGTAATGTATGTACACAGTGACTGCACCAGCAGAATAGTGAGTGCAGCTCTGGAGTATAATACAGGATGTAAATCAGGATCAGTACAGGATAAGTAATGTATGTACACAGTGACTGCACCAGCAGAATAGTGAGTACAGCCCTGGAGTATAATACAGGATGTAACTCAGGATCAGTACAGGATAATAATGTATGTACACAGTGACTCCACCAGCAGAATAGTGAGTGTAGCTCTGGAGTATAATACAGGATGTAACTCAGGATCAGTACAGGATAAGCTATGTATGTACACAGTGACTGCACCAGCAGAATAGTGAATGCAGCTCTGGAGTATAATACAGGATGTAACTCAGGATCAGTACAGGATAAGTTATGTATCTACAAATCTCTGTATCTGTAAAGTGAAAACTAGTTTTGAGAACATCATCTTATGCAGTAATATTATAGATATGAAACTTCTTATGAACAATGTAAAATTATGTGTATTTTTCTGTTTCGATCTCCATCCAGGTTATTCTCTAACTTGTATAGAATGCTCGGGTATTGCTGAGTTTGATATTGGCATTCCATGTACTGGAATTGTGAAAACCTGCTCTTCAAATGAGGTTTGCGTATCCAAACATTCCGTGATCATAATAGGTACGTACTACGTGGACATCGCTATTGTTACATGGAATATAAAGAAATGCTTTTGCTCTTGTGATGTATATTGTGCACTTTTTGTGTCACCTGAAAAATGGCATCTTTAAGATTCTGCCACAGAACCATGAATTTAAGTAATAAGAGTGTTTCCCATTTAAACCACTGTGTGTAATTTGCAATACCCTGCCTGACCACATGGTGTGCTGTAACAGCAAAGCACATCCATCGAAAACAGTGAGCAGCATCCAGTCAATGGGAACCTGCATTTACTTTTTATTTAACTTTTTGGGAGATGAAGTCACAAGAAAACGACAAATCTGTCATTTTGACTTTTTTTTTTTTCCATTACGGCATTTACCATATGGGATAAATACGTTAATATTTTAATAGTACAGGCATTGTGGGACATGGCAGTGCCTATGATCTTGACTTTTTTATTGTTTATTTTTAATATGGGGAAGGGGCCTCAGGAGTACAGCATTCCTGATAAAAGTTGTTTCAGGTCAAAATTGACCACGTTATCTGAGGGGTTAAAGGTACATGACTGGCATTATTGCCATTCCCAGACTTTACCTCCAGGTGTCTGCTTTGTAAAATCCTAGTCTATGATGCCCTTTCAGATTTCAAGTGGGTGCCATCTTTAAAGATCTGACGTGTGCCGTACATGTATTGCGCATGTCGGAAAGGGGTAAATCAG
Source organism: Bufo gargarizans (assembly GCF_014858855.1). Taxonomy (NCBI): domain Eukaryota; kingdom Metazoa; phylum Chordata; class Amphibia; order Anura; family Bufonidae; genus Bufo; species Bufo gargarizans. Next base: position 683,286,160 of record NC_058081.1, on the reverse strand, counting down.
TACCAAATGTAGGACCGAAAAAACTGCATGGTATTAATGGGTGGAGATTCACTTTAAAGTCCACACCATATGGAGACACCCACAAATGTTGCATTTTCATCTAAGCAATTTCAGTTACGGTTCATAATTCGCACACTTCTGAGAAAAGACATTCGATACTTTCAAAGGGTGGATTAAAAAGTGATACCCTGCCAATTTATATGGGACATGCCCCCAACATAAGCTATTTGAATGTGTCCAAAATAAATTCCACAGACAAACCCACCGTTACAGACCCCAAACTAAAGCTCCCAAGACCCATACCTGGACCCCAAAATAGAGGCAGACCACAGACCAAGCTCCCTAAATGCACACAGATAAATAAATACAGATTCCAGGCCCCTAAATGAATAGACAACCAAGACTAGACCCCTAAATAGCCCAAGCGCCAGCCACCCTAAATACATATGGACACCAGACCCCCTACATGAATATGACAGCCTAGAAGTTTAGACCTAACCCCCCCCCTCCTTCCACTCCCTAGACTACCCCCCTTATTTTCTGACCCCAGACTAAAACCCTCTCTTTAAAGACCCTAGACTAGCCCCCATTATTGACAGATCCTGGACTATGCTTCCCTAATCACGGAGCCCAGACCTGACCCCACCTCATGATTTATAGACCTGACCAAACCCCCTTATAGATCCCAGACCAAACTCCCTTTTCACAGACCATAAACCAGACCACCCCCCCCCCCCCTTTATTTTAAGACTCCAGACAAAACCCTCCTGTTTACAGACCAGTCCCGCACTATTTATACACCCTAGATCAAGCTTTCCTGTAGAGTTGAGCGAACACCTGGATGTTCGGGTTCGAGAAGTTCGGCCGAACATCCCGGAAATGTTCGGGTTCGGGATCCGAACCCGATCCGAACTTCGTCCCGAACCCGAACCCCATTGAAGTCAATGGGGACCCGAACTTTTCGGCACTAAAAAGGCTGTAAAACAGCCCAGGAAAGAGCTAGAGGGCTGCAAAAGGCAGCAACATGTAGGTAAATCCCCTGCAAACAAATGTGGATAGGGAAATGAATTAAAATAAAAATTAAATAAATAAAAATTAACCAAAATCAATTGGAGAGAGGTTCCATAGCAGAGAATCTGGCTTCCCGTCACCCACCACTGGAACAGTCCATTCTCAGATATTTAGGCCCCGGCACCCAGGCAGAGGAGAGAGGTCCCGTAACAGAGAATCTGTCTTCATGTCAGCAGAGAATTAGTCTGCATGTCATAGCAGAGAATGAGGCTTCACGTCAGCCACCACTGCAACAGTCCATTGGCATATATTTAGGCCCAGCACCCAGGCAGAGGAGGGAGGTCCCGTAACAGAGAATCTGTCTTCATGTCAGCAGAGAATTAGTCTGCATGTCATAGCAGAGAATGAGGCTTCACGTCAGCCACCACTGCAACAGTCCATTGGCATATATTTAGGCCCAGCACACACACAGGCAGAGGAGAGAGGTCCCGTAACAGAGAATCTGGCTTCATGTCAGCAGAGAATCAGTCTGCATGTCATAGCAGAGAATCAGGCTTCACGTCAGCCACCACTGCAACAGTCCATTGTCATAAATTTAGGCCCAGCACCCAGGCAGAGGAGAGAGGTCCCGTAACAGACAATCTGGCTTCATGTCAGCAGAGAATTAGTCTGCATGTCATAGCAGAGAATGAGGCTTCACGTCAGCCACCACTGCAACAGTCCATTGGCATATATTTAGGCCTAGCACACAGGCAGAGGAGAGAGGTCCCGTAACAGACAATCTGGCTTCATGTCAGCAGAGAATCAGTCTGCATGTCATAGCAGAGAATGAGGCTTCACGTCACCCACCACTGCAACAGTCCATTGGCATATATTTAGGCCTAGCACACAGGCAGAGGAGAGGTTCATTCAACTTTGGGTAGCCTCGCAATATAATGGTAAAATGAAAATAAAAATAGGATTGAATGAGGAAGTGCCCTGGAGTCCAATAATATATGGTTATGGGGAGGTAGTTAATGTCTAATCTGGACAAGGGACGGACAGGTCCTGTGGGATCCATGCCTGGTTCATTTTTATGAACGTCAGCTTGTCCACATTGGCTGTAGACAGGCGGCTGCGTTTGTCTGTAATGACGCCCCCTGCCGTGCTGAATACACGTTCAGACAAAACGCTGGCTGCCGGGCAGGCCAGCACCTCCAAGGCATAAAAGGCTAGCTCTGGCCACGTGGACAATTTAGAGACCCAGAAGTTGAATGGGGCCGAACCATCAGTCAGTACGTGGAGGGGTGTGCACACGTACTGTTCCACCATGTTAGTGAAATGTTGCCTCCTGCTAACACGTTGCGTATCAGGTGGTGGTGCAGTTAGCTGTGGCGTGTTGACAAAAGTTTTCCACATCTCTGCCATGCTAACCCTGCCCTCAGAGGAGCTGGCCGTGACACAGCTGCCTTGGCGACCTCTTGCTCCTCCTCTGCCTTGGCCTTGGGCTTCCACTTGTTCCCCTGTGACATTTGGGAATGCTCTCAGTAGCGCGTCTACCAACGTGCGCTTGTACTCGCGCATCTTCCTATCACGCTCCAGTGCAGGAAGTAAGGTGGGCACATTGTCTTTGTAGCGTGGATCCAGCAGGGTGGCAACCCAGTAGTCCGCACAGGTTAAAATGTGGGCAACTCTGCTGTCGTTGCGCAGGCACTGCAGCATGTAGTCGCTCATGTGTGCCAGGCTGCCCAGGGGTAAGGACAAGCTGTCCTCTGTGGGAGGCGTATCGTCATCGTCCTGCCTTTCCCCCCAGCCACGCACCAGTGATGGACCCGAGCTGCGTTGGGTGCCACCCCGCTGTGACCATGCTTCATCCTCATCCTCCTCCACCTCCTCCTCATCCTCGTCCTCCTCGTCCTCCAGTAGTGGGCCCTGGCTGGCCACATTTGTACCTGGCCTCTGCTGTTGCCAAAAACCTCCCTCTGAGTCACTTCGAAGAGACTGGCCTGAAAGTGCTAAAAATGACCCCTCTTCCTCCTCCTCCTCCTCCTCCTGGGCCACCTCCTCTTCCATCATCGCCCTAAGTGTTTTCTCAAGGAGACATAGAAGTGGTATTGTAACGCTGATAACGGTGTCATCGCCACTGGCCATGTTGGTGGAGTACTCGAAACAGCGCAACAGGGCACACAGGTCTCGCATGGAGGCCCAGTCATTGGTGGTGAAGTGGTGCTGTTCTGTAGTGCGACTGACCCGTGCGTGCTGCAGCTGAAACTCCACTATGGCCTGCTGCTGCTCGCACAGTCTGTCCAGCATGTGCAAGGTGGAGTTCCACCTGGTGGGCACGTCGCATATGAGGCGGTGAGCGGGAAGGCCGAAGTTACGCTGTAGCGCAGACAGGCGAGCAGCAGCAGGATGTGAACGCCGGAAGCGCGAACAGACGGCCCGCACTTTATGCAGCAGCTCTGACATGTCGGGGTAGTTGTGAATGAACTTCTGCACCACCAAATTCAGCACATGCGCCAAGCAAGGGATGTGCGTCAAATTGGCTAGTCCCAGAGCTGCAACGAGATTTCGCCCATTATCACACACCACCAGGCCGGGCTTGAGGCTCACCGGCAGCAACCACTCGTCGGTCTGTTGTTCTATACCCCGCCACAACTCCTGTGCGGTGTGGGGCCTGTCCCCCAAACATATGAGTTTCAGAATGGCCTGCTGACGTTTACCCCGGGCTGTGCTGAAGTTGGTGGTGAAGGTGTGTGGCTGACTGGATGAGCAGGTGGAAGAAGAGGAGGAGGAAGCCGAGAAGGAGGAGGTGGCAACAGGAGGCAAAGAATGTTGCCCTGCGATCCTTGGCGGCGGAAGGACGTGCGCCAAACAGCTCTCCGCCTGGGGCCCAGCTGCCACTACATTTACCCAGTGTGCAGTTAGGGAGATATAGCGTCCCTGGCCGTGCTTACTGGTCCACGTATCTGTGGTTAGGTGGACCTTGCCACAGATGGCGTTGCGCAGTGCACACTTGATTTTATCGGATACTTGGTTGTGCAGGGAAGGCACGGCTCTCTTGGAGAAGTAGTGCCGGCTGGGAACAACATACTGTGGGACAGCAAGCGACATGAGCTGTTTGAAGCTGTCTGTGTCCACCAGCCTAAATGACAGCATTTCATAGGCCAGTAGTTTAGAAATGCTGGCATTCAGGGCCAGGGATCGAGGGTGGCTAGGTGGGAATTTACGCTTTCTATCAAATGTTTGTGAGATGGAGAGCTGAACGCTGGCGTGTGACATGGTTGAGACGCTTGGTGACGGAGGTGGTGGTGGTGGTGTTGGTGGTACATCCCCTGTTTGCTGGGCGGCAGGTGCCAACGTTCCTCCAGAGGCGGAGGAAGAGGCCGAGGCGGCAGCAGCAGAATAGGCCGAGGCGGCAGCAGCAGAAGAGGTAGCAGGGGGAGCCTGAGTGACTTCCTTGGTTTTAAGGTGTTTACTCCACTGCAGTTCATGCTTTGCATGCAGGTGCCTGGTCATGCAGGTTGTGCTCAGGTTCAGAACGTTAATGCCTCGCTTCAGGCTCTGATGGCACAGCGTGCAAACCACTCGGGTCTTGTCGTCAGCACATTGTTTGAAGAAGTGCCATGCCAGGGAACTCCTTGAAGCTGCCTTTGGGGTGCTCGGTCCCAGATGGCGGCGGTCAGTAGCAGGCGGAGTCTCTTGGCGGCGGGTGTTCTGCTTTTGCCCACTGCTCCCTCTTTTGCTACGCTGTTGGCTCGGTCTCACCACTGCCTCTTCCTCCGAACTGTGAAAGTCAGTGGCACGACCTTCATTCCATGTGGGGTCTAGGACCTCATCGTCCCCTGCATCGTCTTCCACCCAGTCTTGATCCCTGACCTCCTGTTCAGTCTGCACACTGCAGAAAGACGCAGCAGTTGGCACCTGTGTTTCGTCATCATCAGAGACATGCTGAGGTGGTATTCCCATGTCCTCATCATCAGGAAACATAAGTGGTTGTGCGTCAGTGCATTCTATGTCTTTCACCGCTGGGGAAGGGCTAGGTGGATGCCCTTGGGAAACCCTGCCAGCGGAGTCTTCAAACAGCATAAGAGACTGCTGCATAACTTGAGGCTGAGACAGTTTCCCTGGTATGCATGGGGGTGATGTGACAGACTGATGGGGTTGGTTTTCAGGCGCCATCTGTGCGCTTTCTGCAGAAGACTGGGTGGGAGATAATGTGAACGTGCTGGATCCACTGTCGGCCACCCAATTGACTAATGCCTGTACCTGCTCAGGCCTTACCATCCTTAGAACGGCATTGGGCCCCACCATATATCGCTGTAAATTCTGGCGGCTACTGGGACCTGAGGTAGTTGGTACACTAGGACGTGTGGATGTGGCAGAACGGCCACGTCCTCTCCCAGCACCAGAGGGTCCACTAACACCACCACGACCATGTCCACGTCCGCGTCCCTTACTAGATGTTTTTCTCATTGTTATGGTTCACCACAACAACAAATATATTATTTGGCCCAATGTATTGTATTCAAATTCAGCGGGATATAAATTTGAGGCCTAGTATTTAGGCGCTGGGTGACCGGTATGGATTTAGTGACAGAATTAGACTTGGAAATGCACAGAAGCGTGTGTGTGAAGTTATTCTGAATGACCCTATGTGCACCTTCAATGTGATCTACCCTTTTAGGGATAGATTTCAAATAGCTCTGATATAGCAGAAACGACTAAATTATGAAATTGCTAAATTGGGAATTGTATTTCAACCCAGAACAAAAAATGTGCTTTGACGGACACTAAATAACTTTCCCAGCCACAACAGGACAGCGGTAACGAGAGATTTAGCGGGATATAAATTTGAGGCCTAGTATTTAGGCGCTGGGTGACAGGTATGGGTTTAGTGACAGAATTAGATTTGGAAATGCACAGTAGCGGGTGTGTGAAGTTATTCTGAATGACCCTATGTGCACCTTGAATATTATATACCCTTTTAGGGATAGATTTCAAATAGCTCTGATATAGCAGAAACCACTAAATTATGAAATTGCTAAATTGGGAATTGTATTTCAACCCAGAACAAGAAATGTGCTTGAACGGACACTAAATAACTCGCCCAGCTACAGCACTAGGGACAGATTTAGCGGGATATAAATTTGAGGCCTAGTATTTAGGCGCTGGGTGACAGGTATGGGTTTAGTGCCAGAATTAGACTTGGAAATACACAGTAGCGGGTGTGTGTGAAGTTATTCTGAATGACCCAATGTGCACCTTGAATATTATATACCCTTTTAGGGATAGATTTCAAATAGCTCTGATATAGCAGAAACCACTAAATTATGAAATTGCTAAATTGGGAATTGTATTTCAACCCAGAACAAGAAATGTGCTTGAACGGACACTAAATAACTCGCCCAGCTACAGCACTAAGGACAGATTTAGCGGGATATAAATTTGAGGCCTAGTATTTAGGCGCTGGGTGACAGGTATGGGTTTAGTGCCAGAATTAGACTTGGAAATACACAGTAGCGGGTGTGTGTGAAGTTATTCTGAATGACCCAATGTGCACCTTGAATATTATATACCCTTTTAGGGATAGATTTCAAATAGCTCTGATATAGCAGAAACCACTAAATTATGAAATTGCTAAATTGGGAATTGTATTTCAACCCAGAACAAGAAATGTGCTTGAACGGACACTAAATAACTCGCCCAGCTACAGCACTAGGGACAGATTTAGCGGGATATAAATTTGAGGCCTAGTATTTAGGCGCTGGGTGACAGGTATGGGTTTAGTGCCAGAATTAGACTTGGAAATACACAGTAGCGGGTGTGTGTGAAGTTATTCTGAATGACCCAATGTGCACCTTGAATATTATATACCCTTTTAGGGATAGATTTCAAATAGCTCTGATATAGCAGAAACCACTAAATTATGAAATTGCTAAATTGGGAATTGTATTTCAACCCAGAACAAGAAATGTGCTTGAACGGACACTAAATAACTCGCCCAGCTACAGCACTAGGGACAGATTTAGCGGGATATAAATTTGAGGCCTAGTATTTAGGCGCTGGGTGACCGGTATGGGTTTAGTGCCAGAATTAGACTTGGAAATACACAGTAGCGGGTGTGTGTGAAGTTATTCTGAATGACCCAATGTGCACCTTGAATATTATATACCCTTTTAGGGATAGATTTCAAATAGCTCTGATATAGCAGAAACCACTAAATTATGAAATTGCTAAATTGGGAATTGTATTTCAACCCAGAACAAGAAATGTGCTTGAACGGACACTAAATAACTCGCCCAGCTACAGCACTAAGGACAGATTTAGCGGGATATAAATTTGAGGCCTAGTATTTAGGCGCTGGGTGACAGGTATGGGTTTAGTGCCAGAATTAGACTTGGAAATACACAGTAGCGGGTGTGTGTGAAGTTATTCTGAATGACCCAATGTGCACCTTGAATATTATATACCCTTTTAGGGATAGATTTCAAATAGCTCTGATATAGCAGAAACCACTAAATTATGAAATTGCTAAATTGGGAATTGTATTTCAACCCAGAACAAGAAATGTGCTTGAACGGACACTAAATAACTCGCCCAGCTACAGCACTAGGGACAGATTTAGCGGGATATAAATTTGAGGCCTAGTATTTAGGCGCTGGGTGACAGGTATGGGTTTAGTGCCAGAATTAGACTTGGAAATACACAGTAGCGGGTGTGTGTGAAGTTATTCTGAATGACCCAATGTGCACCTTGAATATTATATACCCTTTTAGGGATAGATTTCAAATAGCTCTGATATAGCAGAAACCACTAAATTATGAAATTGCTAAATTGGGAATTGTATTTCAACCCAGAACAAGAAATGTGCTTGAACGGACACTAAATAACTCGCCCAGCTACAGCACTAAGGACAGATTTAGCGGGATATAAATTTGAGGCCTAGTATTTAGGCGCTGGGTGACCGGTATGGATTTAGTGACAGAATTAGACTGGGATATGGCCAAAAAATAAACAGACTATTGCTGGTTAAATGCACTTGGTGTGACAGCTTCACCCTGATGTAGGCTTTAGCCAAAAAACAACCACACCATTGAGGGTTAAATGCACTTGGTGACAGGCGCAGCTTGCCCCTGATTTAGTATATGGCCAAAAAATGAACAGACTATTGCTGGTTAAATGCACTTGGTGTGACAGCTTCACCCTGATGTAGGCTTTAGCCAAAAAACAACCACACCATTGAGGGTTAAATGCACTTGGTGACAGGCGCAGCTTGCCCCTGATTTTGTATATGGCCAAAAAATGAACAGACTATTGCTGGTTAAATGCACTTGGTGTGACAGCTTCACCCTGATGTAGGCTTTAGCCAAAAAACAACCACACCATTGAGGGTTAAATGCACTTGGTCGCAGCTTGTGCTGGCGCACCACAAGACACAAAATGGCCGCCGATCACCCCAGAAAAATGTGACTGACAAACTGTCTGGGCAGCCTAAAAACAGTGAGCAATTGAGGATCAGCAGCTCAATGATCCACAGCTGCAGATCGATCAGTTAATCAAGTCCTTTGGAGGAGTTAATCTGCCTAATCTCGCCCTACTGTCGCAGCCGCAACCTCTCCCTACGCTAATCAGAGCAGAGTGACGGGCGGCGCTATGTGACTCCAGCTTAAATAGAGGCTGGGTCACATGGTGCTCTGGCCAATCACAGCCATGCCAATAGTAGGCATGGCTGTGATGGCCTCTTGGGGCAAGTAGTATGACGCTTGTTGATTGGCTGCTTTGCAGCCTTTCAAAAAGCGCCAAGAAAGCGTCACAAAAGCGCGAAGAAAGCGACGAACACCGAACCCGAACCCGGACTTTTACGAAAATGTCCGGGTTCGGGTCCGTGTCACGGACACCCCAAAATTCGGTACGAACCCGAACTATACAGTTCGAGTTCGCTCATCCCTACTTTCCTGTTTACCGAGCCCAAACCAGAACACCACTATTTATAGACCAGACCGCGCCTCACGATTTAAAGACCACCTACTTAAGACCCCAGATCAATCCCCCTTGTGTTACAGACTCTAGACCATAACACCCCCCCCCCCCCTTTATTTACAGACCTTCTCAGTTTACAGTCTCTAGACTAGCCCTCCAATATTTACAGATCCCAGACCAGGTTTCCCTGTTTGTACTACCCAGACCAGACTCCACAGTACACCAGACTTGACCCCAAACTACCCTTTTACAGCCCTCAAACTAAACATTTATACTTACCTCTCCCTGATCCTGCATTACCCTTCACTCCTGGGCACCACCATAGATTTTACCTGTACTCATGATTCTTGCCCACAGGGTATATGCAGGTTTTAGCAAACCACCCTGAGCTTGAAATCATTATACACAAGCCTCCCACATTCCTTGGCCATTTCAGAGAGGTCTTCTCGTTGCTGTCAATGATCTTCACCCATCCCACCCTGTCATGTGTGTAGCATATTTCACCAAGCACGTTACTTTGAGTCACATTTCCCTGTGCTGTCCCACACTAGAATGCTGCAGGCTAATAGCAGATGGAATTGTGGTGGGGAGAGGCTGTTTCTGAACTAGGAACCAGATCTTACTCTTCCAGATGTATGTTACCTATAGCTTTAATCTCCATTGAAATTTCTTGTCTTTGCAGGTGGTTTGCAACAACCAGGAACCTATGGAAGAACTTGTGGGCAGCGTGAGCTGTGCTCTGCTTCAATCAGTGCTAGCGCTCCTTATGGAAGAATAATGATGAGCTTCTCCTGCTGTGACACAGATCGCTGTACTCCTCCCCGTCCCGAATGTAAGTTCTTAAATTCAACTACATAAAGAATTAGAGCTATAGTGTTTCAAAGAGCCCTCATAGATTATATGCAGTTAAGCCAAACCCAACTATTTCAGTAGGACTAGACAAGTTTCAATTTTTTTTGGACCAAGAGTAGACCCTACAGCCAGTAGCACGAAGTCTGTGTAGTCTTGACTGCCCCCTCGCAACTGGAACAAGTCAATGGGAGTTACAGAACCTGGAGACCATTTCTGCATGCCCCCCTCTCCGGCATGGCCAGACCCACAATGGAAAGCATGCTTACCTGATTCCCCCTCAAGCACCACAGGCATTGGGTCTCCCCGTGTCATCATTCAGTTTGATGTAGGTCACATGGCAGTGACTGGCCCCTGTGGTGATGTGTCACCCATGCGTCACGGGACCCAGTAAAATGACACATGGGTTACTGCGGCTAGTCATTGACTGGGGCCTGTCATTGACTGCAGATGCCACTTGACCCACCTCAAGCTGAATATTGACGCAAGGAGACCCTAGACTTGCGGTGGCCAATTATGAGCAATGGAACCAAAACCCAGTAGCAAGGATCAGGTAAGTATCAGTATGATTCTCACCATGGGTTTGGCCATGCTGGACGGGTCTGCAGAAAAGGTCACCAGGTGTGAACAACCCCTTTACATTCTCTGCAGTTTATTCTGAATTGTCTCCATCTTTACTTCTCCAATGTCAGTGCCTTCTATATCCTCTGAAAAAAATGGCGTTGTCTGCAAGACCTGCCAAAGCAAGGAAAACGTTCCCTGTGACTCTAAGACTTACATGGACTGTGTCGGAGAAGAAACAAAGTGCTTTTCTCAGGTGACAAGATCAGGTAATTATCTAAAACTCTAAATTGATAACTAATAGGTCGGAACTCTGGTCTCTTGGTCACCTATCTCCGCCTACAAGTATTTTTGATTATGTCAGCGTGTTCCTTGTTACTAAAGCAGAAGTCGATCTGTAGTGTAACTCAACAGATTTGGCTTGGGGCTACTCCTAAGGTTGTTATCTAAGTGTCCCCCTTCCCCTAAGTTTCACCCTTTAACTTGTAACGGGCAGTGGTTGTGGACCCTCTGTGCCAACTACCAGTTTCACTTTGGTCTAAACCTAAGGGTGTTGTCCTGGCAGTTCCCTGTTTTTAACCCCTGTGCAGGGATCTGGACTTTGCTGCAGGGATCTGGTGTGGATGGGAGTTGACTCACAGGGGTCACGAAGCACCAAGAAAACATGCAAAAGACGTAGTCTGAATACAGTCCAAGGTCAGAACCAGCTGTGTTTGTGTGTTTTACCAATTCCAGACCGGGCAATTCACCCCCTTCCTGACCAAATGTGTCACTTTATGTGGTAATTACTTTGGAACGCTTTTACTTATCCAAGCCATTCAGAGACTGTTTTCTCATGACACATTGTACTTCATGTTAATGGTAAATTTGAGGCAATATGTTTAACATTTATTTATAAAAAAAATTCAAAAGTTAACAAAAATGTGAAAAAATTCACTGTTTTCCAAATTTGAATCTCTCTGCTTTTAAGACAGATAGTGATGCCTCATAAAATATTCATTAATTAACATTCTCCATATGTTTACTTTATGTGGGCATCATTTTGGTAATGTAATTTTTTTTTTTAGGACGTTAGAAGGTTTAGAATTTTTGAAGTCAACTTTTTTAAGGACCAGTTTAGTTCTTAAGTCACTATGTGGGGCTTTTATAATAGAACCAACCCATAAATGACCCTATTTTAGAAATGACAATCTATTCAAAACTAGTTTTTAGAAATGTTAACCCTTTAGGTAATACACAGGAATTAAAGCAAAATAGAGGTGAAATTTCAAAATGTCACCTTTTTTTGCAGATTTTCCATTTTAATACATTTTTCCTGGAACACATCAAGGGTTAACGAAACAAACCTCAATATTTATTACCTTGATTCTGCAGTCTGCAGAAACACCCCATATGTGGTCGTTTACCGCTGTTTGGGCACACGACAAGGCACAGAAGGCAAGGAGCACCATATGGTTTTTAGAGGGCAGATTTTGCTGGAATGGTCTTTGGGCACCATGTTGCATTTGAAGAGGCCCTGAGGTAACCCCACAGTGAAAACCCCGAAAAAGTGACCACATTTTGTAAACTACACCACCAAAGGAATGTTTAAGGGATGCAGTGAGCACCTCACTTAACAGCTGTTTCATATAATTTTTTTATACTTGGGTGTGAAAATGAAAAATTACTTCTTTTTTTTTTTTAAAAGAAAATGGTGCTTTAGGCCCAAACTTTCTTTTTCACAAAAGATAACAGGAGAATATCCCCCAACAATTTGCTACCCACTTTCTCCTGAATACAGTAACACCCCAATTGTGGTCGTAAACTGTTATTTGGGGATACGGCAGGGCTCAGAAGGGAAGGAGCAGCATCTGGATTTTCTAACATGGAATTTTCTGTCATGGTTTTTAAGAGCAATAACTTTTTGTATTTTTTTGTTGAATAAGCTGCGTGAGAGCTTATTTTGTGTGGGACAATCTGTAGTTTTTATTGGCACCATTTTGGGGTATATTTGGCTTTATGGTTGGTTTTTATCTCATTTTGGTGACGTCACAAAAAAAGCTGTTTGGTGTCATATTTCAATATTTTTCTTTTACACTGTTTACTTGATGGGGTAGATCATGTGATATTATTATAGATGCGGTCATTATGGATGCAACGATACCAAATATGTCTAGTTTTTTTTTATTTTTACGTTTTAAACAATCAAAGTATTTTTAGAAAAAAAAATCATGTTTTTGTGTTGCCATTTTCTTAAAGCCATATTTTTTTTATTTTTCGGGCTAAAGTCTTGTTTGAGGGCTTGTGTTTTGCAGGACAAGGCGCCGTTTTTTATTACTACCATTTTGGGGTACATACTACTTTTTGATTGATTGATTGTTATTATGTTTTTGTGAGGTGACAAAAAAACTGTTTTGGCATAATTTGTATTTTTTATTTTTTTCCACCGTTCACTTGATGGGGTAGATCATGTAATATTTTTGTAGAGCCAATTGTTACGGATGTGGCAATACCAAATATGTCTATTTATTTCATGTTTCTTACATTTTGAACAATCAAAACATTTTTAGAAAAAAAAAACATGTTTTTGTGTTGCAATTTTCATAGAGCCATATTTTTATTAAATTTTTCTGGCTATGGTCTTGTGTGGGGCTCATTTTTTGCGGGATAAGCTGATGTTTTTATTTCTACCATTTTGGGGTACATACAACTTTTTGATTGACTAACATTATGTTTTTTTGGGAGCTGAGCTCACTAAAAAATTTGTTTTGGCGCAATGTTTATATACATTTATTTTTACGGCGTTCACCTTATGGGGTAGATCATATGATATTATTATAGAGCCGGTCGTTGCGGACGTGGTGATACCAAATATGTCTATTTTATTTATTTTTTCTTCAATTTTTTTAACATCTTTTAAATAACGGATTTGGGGGGAAATAATTTTTTATGTGAAACTTTTTTTTTTTTCAAAACACTTTATTTTTGGTTACATTTTTTTATTTTACACTTTGTGTGCCCAATAGGGTCATACAAGACCTCTGGGGGACGTTTAACTTCATTTTTATTTATTTTTTTACTATTGATTTCTCCTGTAACTGGGGCTGACATAGTAGCCCCAGTTAGAGGGGTAATACACTCCCCAGAGAGGCTGTACAGCGCAATAGAGGGTTGTGCAGCTTCAGTGCAGGGCTGATCGAGGTCTGTTTTGTCTTCATACATGTTCACACAGTGTACAGTCTGCTTGAGGGACATAATAATAGCAACGGAGCGAGGCGCAGACATAGTGGAGTGCGTCTTGACTTGGGGGGAAGACCGCAGGCTAGGAAGGGGTTAAGGTAGGAAGTGTGTTGGGGGTTGGTTCAGGTGAACGGGGAGGAGTATCAATTTTCGCGGGCAGTATATAGGTTTCCCGCCCTCCCGCCCTTTGTTTGGGTAGAGTGGGGTGTAATTGACGGAGGTAGTATGGCGGCTGATTGATATGGGATCCTGGGGGAGCAACACAATGGTTTAAGAGATGCAGGACATGTTGGAGCCTGTATCTCATGTGGTTGGTGATTGCCGAGGATGGGGCTCCTGTTTGGGCTAAAAGGCCTACAGGAGGAGATACTTGGATACTTCAAGGATTTGGTGCCCTTGGGTCGGTGAGTGCGGCCAAGGGTAATCTTGAAGTATAAGGAGAGATGTTTAAGGAAGATACCGCTTGTTTGGGTTGCCCTCCAGGATCCTTGTTACGATACAGTGGCTCATAATGTTGAAGGATGTGTTAAAGTGACTGTTATTATTATTATTTTGTGTGTATAATAAAGTTGGCCGTAATGGTCATTTTACCAAAGCAAGAAGGTTTCTGTGTGGTTATTGGAAAAAGGGAATGGGCTTGGTAAGGCTAGCCGGAGGAAAATTCTTCCATCCTAGTAAGTCAATCGACTGTAGACAAGTTCTTTGTTGTTAGGTAAGTGTTGTCTCCGGGGTTTAAACGGTAAAGGTGCGACCCTGCTGTTTCACTTGTCTTTTACTATTCCTTGATCCATGATCTCCAAGAACAGCCTGTCTTCTATGGACATTGCGACCCTGCGGTCTTCTTTTGTCCTGTGGAAAACTGTGCACCCTAAGTGATCTTGCTCACCATCACAGGCGTGGTCTTCACAGGAGGGATCCACGAAAGGACAAGGCACAGGATCTTTCTGTGGCAATTCTTTTATCAGGAAACTGCTATGAAATGGCTGGAATAGGGAAGGACGTCCATTCTCAAGTGTGTTGGTGAGCATACTGTTGACTGAGGTCGGCTTGTGTGCTCCTCCTAGACAGACGTCTCCTATGATGACCCATCCTAGGTCAAGTCTCTGGGCGTATGGAGCGTTTTGGTGACTGTTAATCAGTCCTCTAACCTTATGAACTCATAGTATGTCTCTTCCAAGGAGTAAGACTATCGGGGCTTCTGGGTCCAGTTCCAGTATCAGGTGAGCTATACTCCTCAGGTGGGGGTAGTATGCCGCTACCTCTGGTGTAGGTATCTCTGACTGGTTGTCAGGAATGTGATTGCACTTCAGTATGGTTGGCAGGGACACACAGGTCTGACCATCTAGGGACTTTACCTTGCACCCAGTTGCCTTCCTCTCCGCTGTCTCAACGGTACCTGCACATGTCCTTAAGGAGTAGGAAAAACCGGTCCCTACAATGTTGAAGGTGTCAAAGAAGGTGGATTTAGCTAAAGACCGGTTGCTTTGATCATCTACGATTGCATATATCTTGATCGCCTTATCTCGTGACCACCTGGATAAACTCTGACATGGCAAATTTTTGAGCAGGACTTCCCCTTCTGCTACTCCTTTACAGATCTCAGTACAGTGAGAAGTGACTACTGCGGTGTCTACGCCAGTGTCTATCTGCTTCCCGTCATGCTCTTCTGCTTGGGGTGATACCCGAGAGGGTGTTCCAGGGTGTAAAGTCGTGTGGTGTCATGTGCTACCGCATTCTGTGCATGTCACACTGACCTTACAGTTCCTGGCCAAGTGCGATGTTGTAGCGCAGCACCTGAAGCAGATGTTGTTTTCTTTGAGGAATTCTTTGCGGCCCTCTAAAGACTTCTCCCTGAAGGCTCAGCATTTTAGTAGAGGATGTGGTTTCTTGTGCAGGGGGCATTCTTTGGTAAGATCTTTGAGTTTGTTCTCTTCTTGAGAAGACTTAAACGGCCTGTAAGGTGAACCTGTGGAGGCAACGTTAGTTTTGTGGACTGCCACTGGTGTTTTATGAATTTTGACACCGGGGGTAGTGGAACATGACAATCTAAAGTCAAAACTGGGATTGTTTTTGATCCTTGCCTGTTGAGTAACAAAGTCTACAAACACCACAAAGGGGGGAAATTGTACATTATGAACCTGCTTATAATGAAAACCATGCGCGATCCACTTCTCCTGTAGGTTATATGGGAGTTATTGGACAATCGGGTTGACACCTCTGGCGGTGTCCAGGAATGCTAGCCCTGGCAGATCTCCTTCTGCTTGAACAACCTGTACCTCTATTAACAAGTCGTTGAGTTCCCTGAGCTTTTTAAAACCCCTTATCAATTCTCTTAAACAAAGCATTTTCTAGCTTCTATTGACCCATAACACTCATCAAGTCTTTCCCACACCATCTTTAGGCCTTTGCCAGGATAGCTTATGTTAAAGTCTCTGATTCTTTTGGCTTGTTCAGCAGACTTGCTTCTGAGCCACTTTACCAAGAGATCTAACTCCTCACTACAGGAAAGATCTAAGTCTCTTATTGCGTTCCGGAAGGAGGCTCGCCATGCCCTGTAGTTCTCGGGGCGATCAGTGAACTTTATAAGACCTTTGGTAACCAGCTACCGTTTAGCAAAGAACTTAGCGAAGTCTATGGTGGCCTGGTTAGCGCCAGTACTACCCGGTGTACTCTTGTTATGCTGCATGTGCGGTTTATCACCATACCTTTTAGGGGTTTCTGAATTAGGACAGTCTGTATAATACCTTTCTGATGCGAAGTGTGTCCCTTTAAGTTAAAGCGAAGGTTGTAGCTTTCGTTCTGCAGGGCGGTAGTTGTGGTCAGTATCGTATTGTCGCATGCTGTCCTGCTGGAGGTACTGTGGTTCAAAGTAGGGTCTTTGATACTCTGCATAAGCTGGCTGACATACTGGATCATAGTTGTCATCTTTTGTCTTGGGATGCTGATGGACGTATTCTGAGACGCACTGTGCTGGATCTTGTTGATCTAGGTCTGGCCCAAGTACTTGGCTGTGTTTCTCAGATTCAGGGAACTCCAAGGCTTCTAGGAACTCTGCTTTGGCTACTGAGGCTACCGCTTCTTTCTCTGCGGCGAGTTTTTCTAGTAACGCTGTCTCTTCTTCCAGTGAAGCTCTCTTTATTTTCTTTGACGCTTGTAGGCGTGCTGTCTCTCCTTCCAGTGACGCTTGCAGGCATGCTCTCTCTTTTTCCCTTGACGCTCTCTCTTTCTCTAGTGCAGCAAAGGAAGACCTTACTTTTGCAGCCTCAGCTTCTGCACGGGCGAGAGCAGCCTTTTCTCTTATTGAGGACTTGCTAGAGCAGCTTGCTCGTGACCTGGTCCTGTATGATGATGCCTGGCTAACGGACATTGTGTGCCTTTGCTGGCTGCTTAATGTCTCGGTGCGGACTCAGTTTATGTAACAACGGACTTCAGCGTGGTCTGGATTGTGTTGTACTTGTTTGGGACTGCACTCTTACTTCTTGTGACTGTATGGCAACCGCTGCAATCTCGTACGCAGGACCGCGTGTGTGATGGCAGCTCCGTATAGTTAGATCCACTATCGCTGGTGACTAGCACCTGTTTACTGTTCTGTCTTCATACACGTTCACACAGTGTGCAGTCTGACATTCAGCATAAGCCATTCCTGTCTTCCAAATAAGAGGACTGTTTTCTGTAGTCTAACTTGGTTATTGGTAGAACAGAAGTATTTGACTGGTAAAACTACAAAAATACAAATGGCATGTACCAGCATGAAGCATAGATGGCATGTACCGTCACTGGGAGATTCATTTCAGTATCATTACAGATCAGGTCTGCTGTATTCTGTAGTTATTAGTTAGGTAACAGTGGAGCAGAGGATGGGAGTGGTAGTTGCTCTGGCTGCAATGATTATTCACAGTGGCAATCCTCACAGCAATGCTCTCCAGGGCCAGAGCAGTGTTAGGAGAGTGGTAGTCAGGGTGTCCCTGGTGTGGTGGGTTTGGTATGGGTGCAGGGCAGCAGAGGTAGGTTCTGTGGCTGATGGTAACCCGGCCAGTTGAAAAGAATAGATATCTTCCCAGTTTGTTGTATGGAAATTGTTAAGGATGAGGGTAATAGTACTCCTTCCCACTATCTTTCCAAAGTCTCTCTCTATCTCTTCACAATCTGAGGTTTGCAGTAAGGTTCTTGCAATCTTGTCTGTAATTTCAGCCTAAGATTAAGCCTAGGATGGCCAGGACCGTGTCCAAGTGTGCAGGGCTTATTAGCAATGTCCCTCTCACTGCAGTAACGTCCCTATCAGCCCTAGGCTTCATCAGTGGCGACTCTAGGAACAATATATAGGGGGCCACAAAGATACCACAGTCAAAAATGGGGGGGGGGGGCAAAAACAAAATAAGTATATATAAATAAGATTACAAAATACGAGAGAATTGCGGTCTGCAGGGATACATGTATAAGGCTACTTTCACACTTGCGCTTGATCGGATCCGTTCTGAACAGATCCGATCATATTAATGCAGACGGAGGCTCCGTTCAGTACGGATCCGTCTGCATTAATAACTTAGAAAAAATTCTAAGTGTGAAAGCAGCCTGAGCGGATCCGTTCAGACTTTCAATGTAAAGTCAATGGGGGACGGATCCGCTTGAAGATTGAGCCATATGGGCTCATCTTCGAGCGGATCCGTTCCCATTGACTTACATTGTAAGTCTGAACGGATCCGCATGCCTCCGCACGGCCAGGCGGACAGCTGAACGCTGCAAGCAGCGTTCAGCTGTCCGCCTGTCCGTGCGGAGGCGAGCGGAGCGGAGGCTGAACGCCGCCAGACTGATGCAGTCTGAGCGGATCCGCTCCATTCAGACTGCATCAGGGCTGGACGGCTGCGTTCGGGTCCGCTCGTGAGCCCCTTCAAACGGAGCTCACGAACGGACCTATGAACGCTAGTGTGAAAGTAGCCTAATAAAACAATTTACTTACAAAAGAAGCTATTCAGTCGTCTGCTGTGCCGTCCTCTGCTTGCTTCCGCAGATTCTTTCCCCTTCTTTCTGTCTCTCGTCAGTGCGCAGGCGCAGTGTTATGGGGGCATCTGTGCAAGACACATTATGCCTCTCATATCAGCCCTCATTATAAGCCATTATGCCTCATTAGCCCCTATATGCCTCATTAGCCCCTATATGCCTCATTAGCCCCTATATGCCTCATTAGCCCTATTAAGTCTCTAATCAGCCCACAGTATGCCTCTCATTAGCCCCTATTATGCCTCTTATTAGACCCCATATGCCTCATTAACCCCCATATGCCTCATTAGCCCCCATATGCCTCTAATAGTGTAATTAGCCCCCATTATACCTAATTAGCCCCCATTATGCCTAATTAGCCCCCATTATGCCTCATCAGCCCCCATATGCCTCTAATTAGCCCACATTATGCCTATAACTAGCCCCCATATGCCTCATCAGCCCCCATATGCCTCATCAGCCCCCATATGCCTCTAATTAGCCCCCATTATGCCTAATTAGCCCCCATTATGCCTCATCAGCCCCCATATGCCTCATCAGCCCCCATATGCCTCCAGCAGCCACATTTTTTATAAAATAAAAGACCACTTACCTCTCCTGCTCCTGGACGCCGCCTGCAATTTTCTCTCTCCTCAGTCGACTGTGCTCTGAACTGGTGCGCACAGCGTGAAGTCACAGAGCGCCCTCACAGTGAGCGCAGCCCTGCACAGCCGACAGCCGAGGACCAGGAAATGGTGAGAACAGAGCGTTTACCGCTTCCTGGTCCTTCGGTACTAATGAGCGCTTCCATAATGGCACCTGGGGGGGGCAAAGAATAACATAGGGGGGGCAATTGCCCCCCCTCGCCCCCCTCTAGCAACGCCGCTAGGTTTCCATAAGTGATTTTTTGCCAACACCTGGATTGGGGCCTCCGCAGACATGAGGTGTAAGGGAAAGATCTGTTCCTGTTCGGTGTTTAGAGCCGCACCTGGTTTTGGCCCAAAATCACTGATGGAAATCACTGATCAAACACTGACGTGTGAATGAGGCTTTAAACAGCAACCACCTTCCTGCCTGACCCCAATGCTCGGCCATGCTGATTCTGGACCTTCCTGGTTCTTTCTTTCCTCTCTGGAGTATTGTAAAGTAGAGATGACTTTCCCTCTGTGGATCTCTCAGGGATGACGGTTCTCTGGAGTTCAGGATTAGTACTCGGGGGGAGGGAGCACATGTGGCTTCCTCACACTTCCTCTACTAACTCTAGACTGAGCTAGGGGCGGACCTAAGTCCCTCTCCCAGCCTCCTTCAGGGGAGGAGTCAGTATGGTTAACCCAGACAAAACCATACAAAACTATAAGGGTGCAATGCAATAGATTAGATAACAATACATAACAATAACTATTTGCCAGCACCCTATTATAGTATACGGCTGCGCAGGCCTAGCAGCAATGGGCAGAGCACTCCATGAGGAGAAGGTCCTGGCAGGGCTCTATCCAGAGGCACCTAGAGGATTAGTTCTTCTATACACCCTAAAACCCCATGGGTGAATATTAGAAAGTTGCACCCCACTTATGCCGTTCTATCGGGTACTTGCGCCTTCCCTGATCATTCTATTCATCAAGGCAATGTGTAATAACAAAGCATCTTTCCTTTAACCCTCTCCCCACAGGATCGCAGGGAGTGGCTGAACGTGGCTGCGCCACCCCGAGCTTGTGCGCGATTCCTCATAACGAAGGGTCGTTTGGAAATCTGGATTTTAAAGTGGATACCACCTGCACGGACGGCGGTGCCGGCCTCCACTACCGCCTGCATCTGCTGCCCATCACCTTCATTTGCCTCTTCAAGGTCATGAGTTAAAGTCATCGTGAAGGTCAAACGTCCGAACCGTAATCCGCTATTAATGATCGCTTACGCCCCGTAATTATGTCCGTGAGTCGTCCTCTCGTCCAGTTGATGGCTCTGTCTCTGGGAAAGCTGGGTGACAAATTATATGGCTCCTATAGGAGACTCCACCAGGCTTTCCATCACTTATGAACGGCAATCCTCCCATCTCACTGTCCGGAGTCTGGGAAAGCTGGATGAACACCCACAATGGGGGTTGTAGTGGTGGCCATATTGATTGTCTGCTTTCCCAGACCTCTGAGTGACATAGCCTGCTGGGGTAGGAAAGGATAACCGGCTTGTAGGGTAACCCAGCTTTCCCAGCTAATGAACGGCAAACTGTGAAATATCATCTTTCCCTGATATCACTCCTAGGCAGGTAGTCACCTGGGAAAGCTGGGTGACAACCTCTGTGTGAACTGGATTGGTGGCCATATTGGTTGTCACCCAGCTTTACTATAGTTTTGGGTAATAAAATCTGCTGACTGTGCAGTTTATAGTCAGCGATATGAAAGGCAGGTGGGGTGAAACTACAACTCCCAGCATGCACGCGTGCTTGGGTGTTCTTAGAACTCCCATAGAAGTGAATGGAGCATGCTGGGGGTTGTAGTTTCACACCAGCTGGAGTTGCGGAGGTTGCTGTCCCCTGCTGTATACCTCGGGAAGGCAAGAGCTTATTAGAAACACTGTTGGTTGTCACCCAGCTTTCCCAGAGACAGATGTAGCAGCTTTTATCTATAGTCTACAGCCCGCAGCTATAAGGAACATATTCGCACAGCAGCTAAATACAATACATGCAATTATTTGGCTTAGGCCTCATGCACACGACCGTCTGCAAATTGCGTATCTGCAAAATACGGATACCGCCCGCGTTGCATCCGCATTTTTTGTGGACCCACTGAATTCAATGGCTCCGTGGTCCTCATTTTGCGGCTAACTATAGGACATGTGTTCATTTACGGAACGGACATAAGGACGCAGAAAGCACATGGATCATCCGTTGGTTCTCCGCATCAATATATCCCTTCCGGAAAAAGATAGAATGCGGACCACTGCAAAAAAATGGACTGTCTCCGTATTTTCCCGGATCTGCGATTTGCAGACCACAAAGCGGATATGGTCACAGGCACGTGATCCGAGGCCGCGATCAGTATACAGATGTAGCAGAGCTGAATTTCTTGAACTATTTGTGTTTGTGATATCTATCTAGGTAAAGACAATCAGTAGCTTTTTCTGCAGTCCTATGTAAAACCACAGATAACACACCTGAAGTATAGGAGGAAGATTGTGCCACGTGACAAAGTCGCCTCCGCAGAACATTCTTTATTATAACGGTAGTAGAACAGTTACACAGCAAGAACGGGGCCCGCAGGCGTGAGCCCACTTCATTCACCTGCACCGTCAGCAAACGCCACAGCCTGTAACAAGAGCTCTGCTTCTTGTCAGTGAATGAAAAATTCTAGTATGCATCCAAAGAGCTGAAAAACAGTCAATAAATTGTATGAAGTGTGAACAGTCCTGTGTGAAGTAACCATCCTGGACTCCAGACTAGGGGAGGATTGTCTAGATACATTGTAACAAACCCTCTGCAGTGAGTAGGGGCATTGCTTCTGTAAGGAGAGGTAGTAGGTCATCATGGGGGTCACTATATACAGGGCTGATACTGGTGGAGGGTCATTGTATGAGGGACTGATACTGGTGGGGGGGCATTATACGATTTTCTGACACTGGTGGGGGTCATTATATGATTTGCTGATACTGGTGGGGGTCATTATATGATTTGCTGATACTGGTGGGGGCCATTATATGAGGGACTGATACTGGTGGGGGGTCATTATATGCTTTGCTGATACTGGTGGGGGTCATTATATGATTTGCTGATACTGGTGGGGGCCATTATATGAGGGGCTGATACTGGTGGGGGGTCATTATATGATTTGCTGATACTGGTGGGGGTCATTATATGAGGGGCTGATACTGGTGGGGGGGCATTATACGATTTTCTGACACTGGTGGGGGTCATTATATGATTTGCTGACACTGGTGGGGGGGTAATTTTTATCAGGGTCTGGTATTGGGGAGTCACTGTGAGGAGCTGATAAGGGGGGCATTACAGTACTAGGGTGGTCCCTTTATGAGAAACTGATGCTGGGGGGCAGTGTATGAGAAGCTGATACTGGGGGGGGGGGTACTTTAAAAATGGGGTCACTGTTAGTTTTTTTCCGGGTCCCAGTCCGCCCCTGGCTGTGAGAACCGTTAGACCTGCCAGATGTTTGACATCTGTTTCATTTCACTGACAGTAATCAGAGGTCTTGAAAATGTTAAGAAATTGACATTATATTATCAATCTTTCCACACATAAAAACCCCTGAGAAGTATAGATTGGGGATCAGTCGGGGTTGAGACAAGCCGTGGGTGTGGGGGGCAGCAGCCGTAAACTACAAGTCCCAGCATGCCCTGCAGCCAGTTGCACTAATGAGAGCCAGGGGCGTAGCTATAGGTGGTGCAGAGGTAGCAGTCGCTACCAGGCCCAGGAGCCTGAGGGGCCCAAAGACCCTAGGGCCACATAAGAAGACACTGGTATTATAGAAAGTGCATGCTGGTCAAGTTACACCTTTGGCTGGAGGGAAGGGGTAGGTCAAGAATTTGACATGGGAGGAGTGCTGTTTCAATTTTTGCCTCAGGGAGCACAAAGGCTATGTGCTCCCCTGCTCCTGGCCACAAAGCACTGAGGGAAGGGGGGCCCAAGATGAACTCTCGCACCAGGGCCCATGAGCCTTGAGCTACGCCCCTGATGAGAGCCCTCGCTGTAGACTTATCCCATCTCCTCCCAGTGTTTTCCTTGGGCCTCATTATCCAGCGGAGCGGCGATGTGCTGAACTGTGAGGCTGCAGTCAGGGATTGTTCGCGTCACCGTTACGGATTCCGTCGTCGTAACAGAATCCATAAGACGGAAGTCTAAATGGAAGCCTTTAAGAGGTATTCCGT
Organism: Bufo gargarizans; assembly: GCF_014858855.1. Taxonomy (NCBI): domain Eukaryota; kingdom Metazoa; phylum Chordata; class Amphibia; order Anura; family Bufonidae; genus Bufo; species Bufo gargarizans. The sequence continues at coordinate 683,262,712 of NC_058081.1, read as the reverse complement.
TTTGCTATCCATCATAATAGAAGTCTATGGGAATCATAACGGATCCGTCTGGTTCCCGTTATGCACGACAGGACTTTTTTTTTCTCGTTCTGCATAAGGGGAACCAGTCGGATCCGTTATGATTCCCATAGACTTCTATTATGATGGATACCTCTTAAAGGCTTCCATTTTGACTTCCGTCTTATGGATTCTGTTATTTTCCGTTATAACAGAAAACGACGACGGAATCCGTAACGGTGATGCGAACTCGCCCTAATAACCAGAGCTACCTGTGGGGGGGGGCAGTGTCATCAGCGTTAGACCTTTGGCTGTGGTTATGTATTGATGGTTTCCAGTACTTTTATGTTGGTGGCCTGTGCTCAGAGTGATTTGCGGGGGTCCCACATCCCACCCTCAGCTCGTCTTCAGTAGTTCCAGCACCAGAACTACACAACGGATGGAGCATTGGAGCCGCGTAGTTCAGGTGCAGGATTCTAGAACTACGTCAGGGGTGGGGGACTCTGGGGGTGCGGGGTGTTGGACCCACCAGTATCATGAGGATAGCCCATTAATATACAAATCCTGGAATTACCCTTTAACTGCTGCTTTATATTTGATCGATGAATATTACATGTATCAGTGCGAAATAAAAGAATTATATTATGTGTTATATCAAATAAATGAGCGATTACATTTAAAAATTGTCCCAAAATGTCTTATTATTATTATCACTATTAGTTACTATTCAGGCTACTATCACACTAGCGATCCGGCAGGGTCCAGCAAAAACGCTTCCGTTACTGATAATACAACCGCATGCATCCGTTATGAACAGATCCGGTTGTATTATCTTTAACATAGCCAAAACGGATCCGCCATGAACGCCATTGAAAGTCAACGGAGGACAGATCTGTTTTCTATTGTGGCAGATTGTGCCAGAGAAAACGGATCCGTCCCCATTGACCTGCATTGGGGGTCATGCCGGATCTGTCTTGCTCCGCATCCCAGGACGGAAAGCAAAATACAGCATGTTGCGGTTTTCTCTCCGGTCTGGGAACGCAACTAAGGCTACATTCACACTCACGTTTGGTACGGATCCATCATGGATCTGCACAGACGGATCCGTTCAGATAATACAACCGCATGCATCCGTTCAGAATGGATCGGTTTGTATTATCTGTAACATAACACGGATCCGTCTTGAACACCATTGAAAGTCAATAAAGGGCGGATCAGTTTTCTATCTTGACAGATTGTGTCAGAGAAAACGGATCCGTCCCCATTGACTTACATTGTGTGTCAGAACGGCCTCCGCATCGTCAGGCGGACACCAAAACGCTGCAGGCAGGCTCCAGAGCGGAATAGAGACGGATCGGAGGCAAACTGATGCATTCTGAGCGGATCCTTATACATTCAGAATGCATTAGGGCAAAACTGATCCGTTTTCGACCGCTTGTGAGAGCCCTGAACGGATCTCACAGACAGAAACCAAAACGCCAGTGTGAAAGTAGCCTGAACGGAACAGAATGCATTTTGGAGCTGTCCGTTCCGTTCAGTTTTGTCCCCACTGACGATGAATGGGGAAAAAACTGAAGCGTTTTTTTCCGGTATTGAGCCCCTATGACGGATCTCAATACCGGAAAACTTTAACGCTAGTGTGAAAGTAGCCTTACATTACTTATTCCTATTTTTTATATTAATATTTATATTTATTATGTGTTAATAGTTTTTTTATTATTATTATATTTAATATTATAATTTTACTATTATTATTACTATTATAATTTATATTATTATTTATAATATACTTAAAGAGGACCCGTCCCCTCTCCTGACATGTCTGATGTAGCAACTACTTGCATTCCCCATGTAATAACAGCTCTGGAGCGTTGATTCCTACGTAGGACTCTGTTACTTCTACTAGCAGTTATGAATTGCCAGCAGCTTGCAGTAAAGGTACAGACGGGTGTTACCTGTTGGGGGGGTGTCCCTGCACAGTCGGACACCAGCATTAATGATTGCACAGAGTCAGACACACCCACTACTGGTAACATCCAGCAGCACCTTTACGCTGGGTTCAGACCTGAGCGCTCTGTATGCGCGATTGTACGGGCGTTTGCAATCGCGCATACAGAGACAAGCGAACGCCCATTGTCGCGCGTTCCCGCTGAAGTCTATGTACGGGAACGCGCGACAAGACGCCCCAAAGAAGCTCCTGTACTTCTTGGGGCGTCGGGCGTTTTACAGCGCGATCGTACGCGCTGTAAAACGCTCAGGTGAGAACCATTCCCATAGGGAATCATTGGTTCTTGCCTGTTGAGCGTTTTACAGCGCGCGGGAATGCGCTGTAAAACGCTCAGGTCTGAACCCAGCCTTACTGCAGACTGCTGGCAAGTTATTTGTAAACTTCTAGGAGGAATAATACAGGAATAGCACAAGATAGAGTCATAAGGATAGACGCTCCAGAAGTGTTATTACGTGGGGGATGCAAGACATGTCAGGAGAGGAAACAGGGACTCTTTTATATTATTATTATATTATTATTTATTTATTTATACTTATTAATGTTTTTTTATTGTTATATTTTCTCATACGGTAATTTTTATTATTATTACTATTGTTATATATTTATGTCTTGCACACACTGAAGCGCCATCGCTCTTATGCTGCCACTTTATATCACAGACTTCCATTGTATATCCGCCATAGAGCTGCTATAGATTCAATGCGAGTATCAGACTTGCAGGCTCTGGAAATCTCAAAAAATATTTTGTTACTTACTGGTTTGGCAGGAATTTCGAACCATTATCCGGGGTGGGATTTGAACCTGGCGTCTGAACAGGAGGAGCTGAACAGATTGATGTCATTTTATAAGAAAAAATTAAGTACAACTTGTAATTTCAAAATCACTGGTACCTAACAGTGGCGTGCCCAGGGTGTTTGGCACCCGGGGGGGTCCTTTCTCTGGCACCCCCTTCCCCCCCAATACTTGACCACATACCTCTTACATCCAGTGACATCTCCTGTCATGTAGTCCTTCTCTTTCCTCTTCTCCTCCATTTGACCCAGACCGCCATGACAAATTATTTCAGCCGCATCTCGTCTCTACAGAGTTTGTGACACAGACATGTTAGATTTCTCAGTTTTTCCATCAACCCCCCCATCCTGGTGTCCCCACCGTGTCATCCTGCTGCCACCCCCAATACTGTGCCCGTTGTGCCCCTCAATGCCCCAGGTACTATACTGCTGAAAAAATAGTGACCCCAGTAGACATAATTGGGGTCATTTATCAAACTGGTGTAACGTAGAACTGGATTTCCAAAGGAGTTGTCTAAAATGGTGGAATCTGATTGGTTGCTATGGCAACTAACCCAGTTCTACTTTACACCAGTTTGATAAATGACCCCAAATGTCCCTATAGTGTCCACAGCAGTCATAATGTCCCCTAAAGTGCCCCCAGTAATAATACCACCCTATATTGTGCTCCAGGTAATAATCCCTGTATAGTGTCCCCAGTAATAATAGAATTGTTCCTACAGTGCCTCCCCAATAACGCCCCCGCGCTGTCCCCATATAGTCATTTCCTCCACACTGCCCCCATATAGTAATTTGCACCCACACAGTAATTTCCCCCACACTGCCCCCATATAGTAATTTGCACCCACACAGTAATTTCCCCCATACAGTAATTTCCCCCACACTGCCCCATATAGTAATTTGCCCCCCACATAGTAATCCCTCCCATAGTAATTTGCCCACACACAGTATCCAACCATAATATTTTCCCCCACATGTCCTTCTGTGTCCCCCAAAGTTGGCACATAAAATAAAAAATAAAATAAAAGCTAAATACTCACCTATGTCCAGGCTTGCTCGCAAAGGAAGGCGCGCACACTTCACTGTGCTGCTGCGTCCCGGTACAGGTGCGCGCGATGACGTCATCACGCACACCTGCACCTGGATTTCACTACACACAGACCTCAGGCCTACTAGGCCTGAAACCTATAGCAGTGATTGGCGGCGGGGCCGGGAACTATGCGCTCCCATGCCCCACTGCAGTATGTGGGTGTCAGCGCTCCAGCAATGAGCGCTTCCATCTGTATTGATGGAATCGCTCATTGCTTCTGGCACCCCCTGGAGGGCCGGCAAATCTCCACCTAAATCTGCAATAAAATTTATTTTTGTGAATTTTGATGAAGATTACCAGTGGATCCTCAACAAAATAGACAACTGCAGATTTCAAAACCATTCAAGTCCCATCAATTTGCATTGCTGCATTGACAGGGTTGCTATGCCCACCAGGCAAGCCCTGGCTGCTGGTCTTCACTACTGGTCTGCTGGTCTTCACTACTGGTCTGCTGGTCTTCACTACTGGTCTGCTGGTCTTCACTACTGGTCTGCTGGTCTTCACTACTGGTCTGATGGTCTTCACTACTGTTATCAACCCTGGCTTGTTCTGGATTTAAACGTTTGTGTGCTGCCTTAGGCTACATGCACACGACATTGAAAAATGTAACGGTCGTCACACGGCAATTTTTAGCACCAGTGAAAGTCTGTGGGGCTATTCACATGGCCGTTCCTTTAACGAACAGTGAATAGCGTCCGTCCCAAAATAGGACATGTCCTATTTTTGGACGTTTTCACGGCCAGTCGGATCCCATGCACCCGTCTAACGGCTGTTAAAAACGGGTACACAGGCCATTTAGGGGTTAAAAATAAATCACCTCATCCACTTGCTCGCAGTGCGGCATTCTCTTCTCTCTTCATTGAGCAAGACCTGCTGAAGGACCTGCGATCTGCATGCTGACGTGATGTCATCGCGCACCTTTGGCAGGTCCCGTTCTGTGAAGAGAGAAGAGACTGCTGCAGCGCGAGCAGGTGGATAACGTGAGGGTTTGTTATTGTTTTTTGGGGGGGATGCGGGACACTATGGGGGCATTATATAAACCATGGGGGACATTATAAAGCTAGGGGCCCTAAAAAAAAAAAAATAAACACACTATGGAGGACATTATTTAAGATGGGGCCCTACATTGGGGCATTATTAAAGCTAGGGGCGGTTAAAAAAAATATATACAGTCGTGGCCAAAAGTTTTGAGAATTACATAAATATTGGAAATTGGAAAAGTTGCTGCTTAAGTTTTTATAATAGCAATTTGCATATACTCCAGAATGTTATGAAGAGTGATCAGATGAATTGCATAGTCCTTCTTTGCCATGAAAATTAACTTAATCCCCCAAAACCTTTCCACTGCATTTCATTGCTGTCATTAAAGGACCTGCTGAGATCATTTCAGTAATCGTCTTGTTAACTCAGGTGAGAATGTTGACGAGCACAAGGCTGGAGATCATTATGTCAGGCTGATTGGGTTAAAATGGCAGACTTGACCTGTTAAAAGGAGGGTGATGCTTGAAATCATTGTTCTTCTATTGTTAACCATGGTGACCTGCAAAGAAACGCATGCAGCCATCATTGCGTTACATAAAAATGGCTTCACAGGCAAGGATATTGTGGCTACTAAGATTGCACCTCAATCAACAATTTATAGGATCATCGAGAACTTCAAGGAAAGAGGTTCAATTCTTGTTAAGAAGGCTTCAGAGCATCCAAGAAAGTCCAGCAAGCGCCAGGATCGTCTCCTAAAGAGGATTCGGCTGCGGGATCGGAGTGCCACCTGTGCAGAGCTTGCTCAGGAATGGCAGCAGGCAGCTGTGAGCGCATCTGCTCGCACAGGGAGGCCAAGACTTTTGGAAGATGGCCTGGTGTCAAGAAGGGCAGCAAAGAAGCCACTTCTCTCCAAAAAAAACATCAGGGACAGATTGATCTTCTGCAGAAAATATGGTGAATGGACTGCTGAGGACTGGGGCAAAGTCATATTCTCAGATGAAGCCTCTTTCCGATTGTTTGGGGCATCAGGAAAAAGGCTTGTCCGGAGAAGAAAAGGTGAGCGCTACCATCAGTCCTGTGTCATGCCAACAGTAAAGCATCCTGAGACCATTCATGTGTGGGGTTGCTTCTCATCCAAGGAAGTGGGCTCACTCACAAATTTGCCCAAAAACACAGCCATGAATAAAGAATGGTACCAAAACACCCTCCAACAGCAACTTCTTCCAACAATCCAACAACAGTTTGGTGAAGAACAATGCATTTTCCAGCACGATGGAGCACCGTGCCATAAGGCAAAAGTGATAACTAAGTGGCTCGGGGACCAAAACGTTGACATTTTGGGTCCATGGCCTGGAAACTCCCCAGATCTTAATCCCATTGAGAACTTGTGGTCAATCCTCAAGAGGCGGGTGGACAAACAAAAACCCACTAATTCTGACAAACTCCAAGAAGTGATTATGAAAGAATGGGTTGCTATCAGTCAGGAATTGGCCCAGAAGTTGATTGAGAGCATGCCCAGTCGAATTGCAGAGGTCCTGAAAAAGAAGGGCCAACACTGCAAATACTGACTCTTTGCATAAATGTCATGTAATTGTCGATAAAAGCCTTTGAAACGTATGAAGTGCGAGTAATTATATTTCACTACATCACAGAAACAACTGAAACAAAGATCTAAAAGCAGTTTAGCAGCAAACTTTGTGAAAACTAATATTTGTGTAATTCTCAAAACTTTTAGCCACGACTGTACACTGTAGGGAACATTTATTTAGCTGGGGGCCTACATGGGGGCATTATAAAAGCTGGGGGCAGCAAAAAAAAAAAAAATTCCTACAGTATGGGGTACATTATTTTAGCTGGGGGCCTACCGTCCTGTGGGTATTCTCAGAAGGGTGGGTCAAATTCATAAATTTTTCATGTCCATTTTTAACAGACATGAAAAACTCATGAAAAACGGACATTAAAAACGGACACACCGTCAGAAAATTGATGCAAAATGGCCCCGAAAAACTGACAGTGTGTCCGTTTTCAACGGACGTTTTTTTTTTTTTTCACTGTCGTGTGCATGAGTACCCCAGACCTGGGGCTATCTGCAATTTTATTATGTACCGTTAAGTTATTCTTGTATTCTGCTGTATACTCCAGCAGTTGAAGTATGGTTGCTAATTGTTGGAAGGAATAGGGCTAACCACCCTGTTCCTCCCCTCTTGGTAGGAGTGGGCTGGTCCTACTTCCTGCCAGGAGGGAGGAGTTTCCGAGTAGAGAGTATGGAGGAAGGAAGCATATGCTTGAGCTTCTACTCCAAGTCAGCAGAGTGACTAGCAAGATTCAGCTTAACAGACCCTGCTGCTGATGAGGGAAAACAGGTGAGACACCCATCACCTACAATAACCACGTGGCCAGACAAACATCAAGCCTGTATCACACAGTGGACACCTATATCCACAAGTGCCTGCTAGTGCCATTTAATTGCTGCACAACTAACCAGTTATATTTTTACTAAGTAAAGTAAGACTATTATACAGTTAATTCTGGCCTGATTCTTCATATCACCATTCCAATGCCCAGGGAGTACCACATGACACAACACCTCAACAGGATCACTACCACTCCCATTCACTTCATCAGCTCCTAAGGGGCTTGTTGCACATGTTTTCTCACTCTAGGTTTTTACCCTGCTTGCTGACTCCTTTTTTGTCCTCCCTGGTCATTCTGGAAGGTTTGCTACTTGTATGTCAGCACCAACAATCTATCAGATCTGCAGACATGTCCTAGGTTCCGAGCAGCCAAGTCCATCGTGTCTTGCAGCAGGTCCTGGTGAAGAAGCAATGGGTAGCCTTAGTCTCATACTAAGTAAGTTTGAAGGCTGGTAGTATTTTTAGAGTACACTGGCTATGGTCCATATGGTGGCTTTTGTATGTCCTAACACATTTCTTTTTTTTGCATAACTTGTAGCAGTAAATCCACATAATTAGCCATGTTCTTGTAAGTTTATTTACAGTATAGTATAGCTGGAACATGTATTGCCCTGAGTTCATTTTTCAGGCCTAGACCCAGGAAAGGCAACACCGATAGCATAGTTTGCCATTTTGATGAAAATGTGTGGGCCCATCTACCAATGACAATGGCATAGGTTTACTTTGTCATTGGTAGATGGGCCCACACATTTTCTTAAAAATTTGCACAAATAGCCTCAAATGAAAAGTGCAGTAAGTATAGCAGTAATGCAAAAAAAATATATAATAATAATCCATGGTTTCAATGTTTGTATATGTCAAATAAGAAAAATGCCAGCTCATCGACTTTTTGCAGGCATGACATTGGCATCCTATGGTGCACGGTTCCTGCTAGACTTGGAGCAGACACATCATAGGCCACAGCTTGCTGCTTATGCTTTTTGAACACAAACATCTTTCTTAGTCATAGTAACTGATAGCTGTGACTGCTTCCTATTTAAAACACAACCATTTGTTCTCCATTTAATGTTTGTAACTTTGCATATGCAGTGTTTGTTTGCCTTTACGTGTCAGCAATGGCAGCATGCCCCTGTACATACATTTCATGTCAATTGGAGGTACTGGTCTAACATTGTTATTTTTCCTTTGGTGTGATTTAATCTTACAGACTTCCCTGCAGATCGTTGGCAGACTGTGTGCACTTACCCTTCTTCTAACATTGGACCGGATTTACTAATGTGTCTGTGCCTAATAAATGTCTAAAAAGGGGCACAAACTGCATAAACCATGTTTTCTACACTTTTTTCCAACTTGTTCGAAAAGCGTGGGGCTAATTGAAAGGGGCAGGGCTTTTCGGGAAAGTGGCATTTTGTGCCAAAATTGGGCCAAAATTGTGAAACAAAGTAAGCCAACAATAGTTGGTATAGAATCAGAGAAAAGTGTCTATGCCTGCACCACACGAGTATGTAATGGAAATTGAGGCACACAGATTGCTAGGTTTTGCGTTTCAAAAGAACATATTGACTCACACAGTGGTTTCATGATCCAGTTGACCAATATTTTAAATCAAAAGGAAATAACGTAAATCCTTGACCGTACATTTCGGTCTGAATAGACCTTCTTCAGCGGTCACATATTATCTGTAGCACATGTGCGGCGGGTGGCTGGGCGCTGGATGTCTCCCCACCACACGAGTGGTCTGATAGACACTGGGTCTTGCTGCAAGAAGGCGTAAAATTGATTACCCCACTTCCCTATAAATAGCCTCTCAGAGGTTACTTTTGGGTAGTGTTACTCTTGGTGAGAGTTTGTTGACTACTAGACATGCCTCTATGACACACCTAAAGACATTTTGCTCAGTTCACAGACTTTGAGAGAGGGCCTATCACTGGGCTGAGAGAAGCAGGATTTTTATTTTGACGGATTGACCTAGCTGTTTTGGGAGCAGTGGTTACATGAGGGTACCCAAGCACAGTGAACAGGCTCTGGTTGGCTTAGACAGACCACCAGTAAAGAGGATTGTTTGATTTGCCGACAAGCAAGAGCAACTCCCACAGTTTTGTTGTTCACCATCCAGACACTGGTAGCATTTTAATTACACTTCTCTGTTTCTGCCTGGACCATTTCCAGGCGCTTAGCAGAAGGAAATTTGGTATTATTGCACCCAATATGTGCCCTGCCGTTGACAGTCAGCCATCATAGTCTTTGTTTGCAGTGGTGTTGTGAACAAGAAACCTGGACTGCCACAGACTGGAGCTGTTTTGTCTTTAGCATTGAATTTAGGTTCTGTTTAAGATCCCAAAAATCTGAATCTGATTATGGAGGTCTTAAGGTGAGCCCTTTGCTGTGGAGCAACACCCTGCTCAACTGCTGGTGTGATGATCTGGGGCGCCATGTAATACGACAGTCGGCCACCCCTAGTAGTGATACGAGGGACACTAACAGCCCAGTGATATGAGCAGGACATCCTGTGGCCACATATATTGCCTCTGAACACTTTCTTGGCCTGCCTGGTTGCCAAATTTATTCCCAATTGAACATTCATGGAAGCCAGCTTCAGTGTGCAGGATCTACAGGATCAGCTGGCAAATCTGTGGGCAAATGTGTTGCAGGATACCAAATAGAGCCTGAATGCCTCCAAGCCCAACTGTATCCAAGCTAGAGGTGACCCGACAGGTATTAGAAGCTCCTTTCAATTGTACAGTTTTCCCCAACATATCCATCTTCTCATATATCATCATTACATTCACACAGTGGCGTGCCTAGGGTGTTTGTGCAATATAGTAATTGACCCCCACATAGTAATCCCTCCCATAATAATTTGCCCCCACACAGTATCCCACCATAATAGTTTTCCCCCACATGTCCTCCCGTGTGCCCCCCCCCCCCCCGTGTACCCCAAAGTTGGCACATAAAATTAAAAAAATAAAAGCTAAATGCTCACCTATGTCCAGGCGCTTGCTCGCAGAGGAAGGCGCACACACTTCACTGTTCTGCTGTGTCCCGACACAGGCGCCCGCGATGACGTCATCACTCACGCCTGCGCCAGGATTTCACTACCGCATAGCCTCAGGCCTACTAGGCCTGAAGCCTATGGTGGTGATCGGCGGCGGTGCAGGGAACTATGCGCAGTATGTGGGCATCAGCGCTCCAGCAATGAGCGCTTCCATCTGTATTGATGGAAGCTCTCATTGCTTTTGGCACCCCCCGAAGGGCCGGCACCCGGGGCGGATCGCACCCTCCGCCCCTTCCCAGGCACGCCACTGGTACCCAATACTCAAAAGTAAAAAATGTATGAATACTTGAGTCTCCCACCAAACAATATCTCAATACCTCTAGAAGACTTTGACTTAATTATTAAAACGTAACTTTCACTTGTTATCAAAAGATAAAACAAAATTATCAAAACGTGCTCAAATAATGTGAGAAAAGAAATATATATATATACAACATACATAGAGTATGTTGTATATTTTATATATATATTTCTTTTCTCACCACATTATTAGTAATGAGAGGCATAGACAATATTCATTTTCGCAATATTTCAAAAATTTTCGCATAATATTCACAATAAACTTTCAAATTTCAAATTCGCGATCTCGTCATTATTTTCGTGATTGCGCATATCGGCACTAATGATGCGCATATTTTGGTGCAATACGCATGCAATGCAACTACACATTTTATCAGGTCTGAGTAGATATTACTGATTGGTGCGCAAGTATTGTTGTGACATCACAGCACTATGTCTGTAGCATGTACGTATGGAGAGCAGAGAAACAGTAATCCCTATCACACTACCTAACACCCTGCACTGGAACCATCAGCTCCACTGTATCACTATCTAACCTACACTGACTATCTGTATTATATATATATGAGCTAACTAACTATCTAATGTAATTGGATAAGGATACAGATGACTCGGCAAAGCACAGAGCACAGCAATGTCACTGCTCTCTCTATCAGAACTGCAGAAAATGGCTGCTGGGGCGGTTCTTATATAGTAAGGGGGAGACAACTTTCCTATTGGTTGCTAGGGATGTTGCTAAGCTCTGACAAATATATTGCAGCTTCTCATTGGCCCACAAGCAAGAAGGGCGGTTACTGATGAAAAAAAAATCTAGAATATTCGCGATTACGATTATATAGCACTATATTCTACATCTTCGCAAATTCTTGAAGTGCATACACAATAGATGGTCAACCGGTCCTGTCAAAGTTATCAGGTTTGGCCAACATACATCTAATGTGTATGACCAGCTGGGAGCAGGCACTGTGCAAGAGGAGATACTGGGCCACATTTACTAAGGGACTTGGTCACTTTTAGATGCAAAAAGTGTCTCAAGTCCCCTTTTCTGTCCGGCATGCAACAATATTTTGTCGCACGTCCGTTTTTTGCACCTTATACACCAGTTGGGCATGATAGGGGCGTGTCAGACGCCATGGCAGGGCTGGGACTGCAGCCTCGGCAAATTTACTTATATTTGTGCCCGGAAACAGGTGCAACTATTAGCTAAAAACTCTGCCAGCCAGGGGCTGATGTCGTTTTGGCTCGAGGCGCACGGAATGCCACTGTTGCGCCTAATTTATGGTGAAGCACCGCAGAGGGGAAAACTAAGACCAGCGTAAAAAGTCGCTCTTAGTAAATGTTCCCCATTCAGTGCAGAAGCCGTCATCACTGGAACCTTCTGCTGGGATGTGGAAAGAAGACTTCAGGTCATAGAAGGTAATGTTATCCAAACAGGGGACGTGGAGGCAGCTGCCAGACAGTAATGTCATTTTCAACTGCTTAGATCCTGCAGATCATCTCTGCTAATTAACCCCTTACAAGCAGCTTACTCTCTCCTCTAGCAGGGATGCATAAGATTCCCTAGGCCCCCATTAACCCAACAGAAGCCAAAAGATAGTCCTTTTGGTCCCAGCCTGGCCGGTGTTATATAGGACAGTAAAGCAGACTACATCTTCCTATACAGAGGCACACCACAAAATAACATATAAGCACCACCAATGAGGCCAGGTGAGGCGATCGCCTCAGGCAGCACCAGGTAGGGCCAAGAGGGGGGCAGCCGAAGGGCCATGGGCTGAAGGGAACGGGTTAGGTTAAGAAATTTGCATTGGGAAGGTGGGGGGGCTCCGTTTTAGTTTTCGCCTCAGGCAGCAGAAAGGCTCGGTGCACCCCTGCGTCTGACATCTGTCAAAGCCTCCATAGTAGAGTTGAGCGAACACCTGGATGTTCGGGTTCGAGAAGTTCGGCCGAACATCCCGGAAATGTTCGGGTTCGGGATCCGAACCCGATCCGAACTTCGTCCCGAACCCGAACCCCATTGAAGTCAATGGGGACCCGAACTTTTCGGCACTAAAACGGCTGTAAAACAGCCCAGGAAAGGGCTAGAGGGCTGCAAAAGGCAGCAACATGTAGGTAAATCCCCTGCAAACAAATGTGGATAGGGAAATTAATTAAAATAAAAATTAAATAAATAAAAATTAACCAAAATCAATTGGAGAGAGGTTCCATAGCAGAGAATCTGGCTTCCCGTCACCCACCACTGGAACAGTCCATTCTCAGATATTTAGGCCCCGGCACCCAGGCAGAGGAGAGAGGTCCCGTAACAGAGAATCTGTCTTCATGTCAGCAGAGAATTAGTCTGCATGTCATAGCAGAGAATGAGGCTTCACGTCAGCCACCACTGCAACAGTCCATTGGCATATATTTAGGCCTAGCACACAGGCAGAGGAGAGAGGTCCCGTAACAGAGAATCTGGCTTCATGTCAGCAGAGAATCAGTCTGCATGTCATAGCAGAGAATGAGGCTTCACGTCAGCCACCACTGCAACAGTCCATTGGCATATATTTAGGCCCAGCACACACACAGGCAGAGGAGAGAGGTCCCGTAACAGAGAATCTGTCTTCATGTCAGCAGAGAATTAGTCTGCATGTCATAGCAGAGAATGAGGCTTCACGTCACCCACCACTGCAACAGTCCATTGGCATATATTTAGGCCTAGCACACAGGCAGAGCAGAGAGGTCCCGTAACAGACAATCTGGCTTCATGACAGCAGAGAATCAGTCTGCATGTCATAGCAGAGAATGAGGCTTCACGTCACCCACCACTGCAACAGTCCATTGGCATATATTTAGGCCTAGCACACAGGCAGAGGAGAGAGGTCCCGTAACAGAGAATCTGTCTTCATGTCAGCAGAGAATCAGTCTGCATGTCATAGCAGAGAATGAGGCTTCACGTCAGCCACCACTGCAACAGTCCATTGGCATATATTTAGGCCCAGCACCCAGGCAGAGGAGGGAGGTCCCGTAACAGAGAATCTGTCTTCATGTCAGCAGAGAATTAGTCTGCATGTCATAGCAGAGAATGAGGCTTCACGTCAGCCACCACTGCAACAGTCCATTGGCATATATTTAGGCCCAGCACACACACAGGCAGAGGAGAGAGGTCCCGTAACAGAGAATCTGGCTTCATGTCAGCAGAGAATCAGTCTGCATGTCATAGCAGAGAATGAGGCTTCACGTCAGCCACCACTGCAACAGTCCATTGGCATATATTTAGGCCCAGCACACACACAGGCAGAGGAGAGAGGTCCCGTAACAGAGAATCTGGCTTCATGTCAGCAGAGAATCAGTCTGCATGTCATAGCAGAGAATGAGGCTTCACGTCAGCCACCACTGCAACAGTCCATTGGCATATATTTAGGCCCAGCACCCAGGCAGAGGAGGGAGGTCCCGTAACAGAGAATCTGTCTTCATGTCAGCAGAGAATTAGTCTGCATGTCATAGCAGAGAATGAGGCTTCACGTCAGCCACCACTGCAACAGTCCATTGGCATATATTTAGGCCCAGCACACACACAGGCAGAGGAGAGAGGTCCCGTAACAGAGAATCTGGCTTCATGTCAGCAGAGAATCAGTCTGCATGTCATAGCAGAGAATGAGGCTTCACGTCAGCCACCACTGCAACAGTCCATTGGCATATATTTAGGCCCAGCACACACACAGGCAGAGGAGAGAGGTCCCGTAACAGAGAATCTGGCTTCATGTCAGCAGAGAATCAGTCTGCATGTCATAGCAGAGAATGAGGCTTCACGTCAGCCACCACTGCAACAGTCCATTGGCATATATTTAGGCCCAGCACACACACAGGCAGAGGAGAGAGGTCCCGTAACAGAGAATCTGGCTTCATGTCAGCAGAGAATCAGTCTGCATGTCATAGCAGAGAATGAGGCTTCACGTCAGCCACCACTGCAACAGTCCATTGGCATATATTTAGGCCCAGCACACACACAGGCAGAGGAGAGAGGTCCCGTAACAGAGAATCTGTCTTCATGTCAGCAGAGAATTAGTCTGCATGTCATAGCAGAGAATGAGGCTTCACGTCACCCACCACTGCAACAGTCCATTGGCATATATTTAGGCCTAGCACACAGGCAGAGCAGAGAGGTCCCGTAACAGACAATCTGGCTTCATGACAGCAGAGAATCAGTCTGCATGTCATAGCAGAGAATGAGGCTTCACGTCACCCACCACTGCAACAGTCCATTGGCATATATTTAGGCCTAGCACACAGGCAGAGCAGAGAGGTCCCGTAACAGACAATCTGGCTTCATGTCAGCAGAGAATCAGTCTGCATGTCATAGCAGAGAATGAGGCTTCACGTCACCCACCACTGCAACAGTCCATTGGCATATATTTAGGCCTAGCACACAGGCAGAGCAGAGAGGTCCCGTAACAGACGATCTGGCTTCATGTCAGCAGAGAATCAGTCTGCATGTCATAGCAGAGAATGAGGCTTCACGTCAGCCACCACTGCAACAGTCCATTGTCATAAATTTAGGCCCAGCACCCAGGCAGAGGAGAGAGGTCCCGTAACAGACAATCTGGCTTCATGTCAGCAGAGAATTAGTCTGCATGTCATAGCAGAGAATCAGGCTTCATGTCAGCCACCACTGCAACAGTCCATTGGCATATATTTAGGCCTAGCACACAGGCAGAGGAGAGGTTCATTCAACTTTGGGTAGCATCGCAATATAATGGTAAAATGAAAATAAAAATAGGATTGAATGAGGAAGTGCCCTGGAGTCCAATAATATATGGTTATGGGGAGGTAGTTAATGTCTAATCTGGACAAGGGACGGACAGGTCCTGTGGGATCCATGCCTGGTTCATTTTTATGAACGTCAGCTTGTCCACATTGGCTGTAGACAGGCGGCTGCGTTTGTCTGTAATGACGCCCCCTGCCGTGCTGAATACACGTTCAGACAAAACGCTGGCTGCCGGGCAGGCCAGCACCTCCAAGGCATAAAAGGCTAGCTCTGGCCACGTGGACAATTTAGAGACCCAGAAGTTGAATGGGGCCGAACCATCAGTCAGTACGTGGAGGGGTGTGCACACGTACTGTTCCACCATGTTAGTGAAATGTTGCCTCCTGCTAACACGTTGCGTATCAGGTGGTGGTGCAGTTAGCTGTGGCGTGTTGACAAAAGTTTTCCACATCTCTGCCATGCTAACCCTGCCCTCAGAGGAGCTGGCCGTGACACAGCTGCCTTGGCGACCTCTTGCTCCTCCTCTGCCTTGGCCTTGGGCTTCCACTTGTTCCCCTGTGACATTTGGGAATGCTCTCAGTAGCGCGTCTACCAACGTGCGCTTGTACTCGCGCATCTTCCTATCACGCTCCAGTGCAGGAAGTAAGGTGGGCACATTGTCTTTGTAGCGTGGATCCAGCAGGGTGGCAACCCAGTAGTCCGCACAGGTTAAAATGTGGGCAACTCTGCTGTCGTTGCGCAGGCACTGCAGCATGTAGTCGCTCATGTGTGCCAGGCTGCCCAGGGGTAAGGACAAGCTGTCCTCTGTGGGAGGCGTATCGTCATCGTCCTGCCTTTCCCCCCAGCCACGCACCAGTGATGGACCCGAGCTGCGTTGGGTGCCACCCCGCTGTGACCATGCTTCATCCTCATCCTCCTCCACCTCCTCCTCATCCTCGTCCTCCTCGTCCTCCAGTAGTGGGCCCTGGCTGGCCACATTTGTACCTGGCCTCTGCTGTTGCAAAAAACCTCCCTCTGAGTCACTTCGAAGAGACTGGCCTGAAAGTGCTAAAAATGACCCCTCTTCCTCATCCTCCTCCTCCTCCTCCTGGGCCACCTCCTGTTCCATCATCGCCCTAAGTGTTTTCTCAAGGAGACATAGAAGTGGTATTGTAACGCTGATAACGGTGTCATCGCCACTGGCCATGTTGGTGGAGTACTCGAAACAGCGCAACAGGGCACACAGGTCTCGCATGGAGGCCCAGTCATTGGTGGTGAAGTGGTGCTGTTCTGTAGTGCGACTGACCCGTGCGTGCTGCAGCTGAAACTCCACTATGGCCTGCTGCTGCTCGCACAGTCTGTCCAGCATGTGCAAGGTGGAGTTCCACCTGGTGGGCACGTCGCATATGAGGCGGTGAGCGGGAAGGCCGAAGTTACGCTGTAGCGCAGACAGGCGAGCAGCGGCAGGATGTGAACGCCGGAAGCGCGAACAGACGGCCCGCACTTTATGCAGCAGCTCTGACATGTCGGGGTAGTTGTGAATGAACTTCTGCACCACCAAATTCAGCACATGCGCCAAGCAAGGGATGTGCGTCAAATTGGCTAGTCCCAGAGCTGCAACGAGATTTCGCCCATTATCACACACCACCAGGCCGGGCTTGAGGCTCACCGGCAGCAACCACTCGTTGGTCTGTTGTTCAATACCCCGCCACAACTCCTGTGCGGTGTGGGGCCTGTCCCCCAAACATATGAGTTTCAGAATGGCCTGCTGACGTTTACCCCGGGCTGTGCTGAAGTTGGTGGTGAAGGTGTGTGGCTGACTGGATGAGCAGGTGGAAGAAGAGGAGGAGGAAGCCGAGAAGGAGGAGGTGGCAACAGGAGGCAAAGAATGTTGCCCTGCGATCCTTGGCGGCGGAAGGACGTGCGCCAAACAGCTCTCCGCCTGTGGCCCAGCTGCCACTACATTTAACCAGTGTGCAGTTAGGGAGATATAGCGTCCCTGGCCTTGTTTACTGGTCCACGTATCTGTGGTTAGGTGGACCTTGCCACAGATGGCGTTGCGCAGTGCACACTTGATTTTATCGGATACTTGGTTGTGCAGGGAAGGCACGGCTCTCTTGGAGAAGTAGTGCCGGCTGGGAACAACATACTGTGGGACAGCAAGCGACATGAGCTGTTTGAAGCTGTCTGTGTCCACCAGCCTAAATGACAGCATTTCATAGGCCAGTAGTTTAGAAATGCTGGCATTCAGGGCCAGGGATCGAGGGTGGCTAGGTGGGAATTTACGCTTTCTATCAAATGTTTGTGAGATGGAGAGCTGAACGCTGGCGTGTGACATGGTTGAGACGCTTGGTGACGGAGGTGGTGGTGGTGGTGTTGGTGGTACATCCCCTGTTTGCTGGGCGGCAGGTGCCAACGTTCCTCCAGAGGCGGAGGAAGAGGCCGAGGCGGCAGCAGCAGAATAGGCCGAGGCGGCAGCAGCAGAAGAGGTAGCAGGGGGAGCCTGAGTGACTTCCTTGGTTTTAAGGTGTTTACTCCACTGCAGTTCATGCTTTGCATGCAGGTGCCTGGTCATGCAGGTTGTGCTCAGGTTCAGAACGTTAATGCCTCGCTTCAGGCTCTGATGGCACAGCGTGCAAACCACTCGGGTCTTGTCGTCAGCACATTGTTTGAAGAAGTGCCATGCCAGGGAACTCCTTGAAGCTGCCTTTGGGGTGCTCGGTCCCAGATGGCGGCGGTCAGTAGCAGGCGGAGTCTCTTGGCGGCGGGTGTTCTGCTTTTGCCCACTGCTCCCTCTTTTGCTACGCTGTTGGCTCGGTCTCACCACTGCCTCTTCCTCCGAACTGTGAAAGTCAGTGGCACGACCTTCATTCCATGTGGGGTCTAGGACCTCATCGTCCCCTGCATCGTCTTCCACCCAGTCTTGATCCCTGACCTCCTGTTCAGTCTGCACACTGCAGAAAGACGCAGCAGTTGGCACCTGTGTTTCGTCATCATCAGAGACATGCTGAGGTGGTATTCCCATGTCCTCATCATCAGGAAACATAAGTGGTTGTGCGTCAGTGCATTCTATGTCTTTCACCGCTGGGGAAGGGCTAGGTGGATGCCCTTGGGAAACCCTGCCAGCGGAGTCTTCAAACAGCATAAGAGACTGCTGCATAACTTGAGGCTGAGACAGTTTCCCTGGTATGCATGGGGGTGATGTGACAGACTGATGGGGTTGGTTTTCAGGCGCCATCTGTGCGCTTTCTGCAGAAGACTGGGTGGGAGATAATGTGAACGTGCTGGATCCACTGTCGGCCACCCAATTAAATAATGCCTGTACCTGCTCAGGCCTTACCATCCTTAGAACGGCATTGGGCCCCACCATATATCGCTGTAAATTCTGGCGGCTACTGGGACCTGAGGTAGTTGGTACACTAGGACGTGTGGATGTGGCAGAACGGCCACGTCCTCTCCCAGCACCAGAGGGTCCACTAACACCACCACGACCATGTCCACGTCCGCGTCCCTTACTAGATGTTTTTCTCATTGTTATGGTTCACCACAACAACAAATATATTATTTGGCCCAATGTATTGTATTCAAATTCAGCGGGATATAAATTTGAGGCCTAGTATTTAGGCGCTGGGTGACCGGTATGGATTTAGTGACAGAATTAGACTTGGAAATGCACAGAAGCGTGTGTGTGAAGTTATTCTGAATGACCCAATGTGCACCTTGAATATTATATACCCTTTTTGGGATAGATTTCAAATAGCTCTGATATAGCAGGAACCACTAAATTATGAAATTGCTAAATTGGGAATTGTACTTCAACCCAGAACAAAAAATGTGCTTTGACGGGCACTAAATAACTTTCCCAGCTACAACAGTACAGCGGTAACGAGAGATTTAGAGGGATTTAAATTTGAGGCCTAGTATTTAGGCGCTGGGTGACAGGTATGGGTTTAGTGACAGAATTAGACTTGGAAATACACAGTAGCGGGTGTGTGTGAAGTTATTCTGAATGACCCAATGTGCACCTTCAATATTATATACCCTTTTTGGGATAGATTTCAAATAGCTCTGATATAGCAGGAACCACTAAATTATGAAATTGCTAAATTGGGAATTGTACTTCAACCCAGAACAAAAAATGTGCTTTGACGGACACTAAATATCTTGCCCAGCAACAACAGTACAGCGGTGGGTAACGAGAGATTTAGAGGGATTTAAATTTGAGGCCTAGTATTTAGGCGCTGGGTCACCGGTATGGATTTAGTGACAGAATTAGACTTGGAAATGCACAGAAGCGTGTGTGTGAAGTTATTCTGAATGACCCTATGTGCACCTTCAATATTATATACCCTTTTAGGGATAGATTTCAAATAGCTCTGATATAGCAGAAACCACTAAATTATGAAATTGCTAAATTGGGAATTGTACTTCAACCCAGAACAAAAAATGTGCTTTGACGGACACTAAATATCTTGCCCAGCAACAACAGTACAGCGGTGGGTAACGAGAGATTTAGAGGGATTTAAATTTGAGGCCTAGTATTTAGGCGCTGGGTCACCGGTATGGATTTAGTGACAGAATTAGACTTGGAAATGCACAGAAGCGTGTGTGTGAAGTTATTCTGAATGACCCTATGTGCACCTTCAATATTATATACCCTTTTAGGGATAGATTTCAAATAGCTCTGATATAGCAGAAACCACTAAATTATGAAATTGCTAAATTGGGAATTGTACTTCAACCCAGAACAAAAAATGTGCTTTGACGGACACTAAATATCTTGCCCAGCAACAACAGTACAGTGGTGGGTAACGAGAGATTTAGAGGGATTTAAATTTGAGGCCTAGTATTTAGGCGCTGGGTCACCGGTATGGATTTAGTGACAGAATTAGACTTGGAAATACACAGTAGCGGGTGTGTGTGAAGTTATTCTGAATGACCCAATGTGCACCTTCAATATTATATACCCTTTTTGGGATAGATTTCAAATAGCTCTGATATAGCAGGAACCACTAAATTATGAAATTGCTAAATTGGGAATTGTATTTCAACCCAGAACAAGAAATGTGCTTGAACGGACACTAAATAACTCGCCCAGCTACAGCACTAGGGACAGATTTAGCTGGATATAAATTTGAGGCCTAGTATTTAGGCGCTGGGTGACCGGTATGGATTTAGTGACAGAATTAGACTGGGATATGGCCAAAAAATGAACAGACTATTGCTGGTTAAATGCACTTGGTGTGACAGCTTCACCCTGATGTAGGCTTTAGCCAAAAAACAACCACACCATTGAGGGTTAAATGCACTTGGTGACAGGCGCAGCTTGCCCCTGATTTTGTATATGGCCAAAAAATGAACAGACTATTGCTGGTTAAATGCACTTGGTGTGACAGCTTCACCCTGATGTAGGCTTTAGCCAAAAAACAACCACACCATTGAGGGTTAAATGCACTTGGTCGCAGCTTGTGCTGGCGCACCACAAGACACAAAATGGCCGCCGATCACCCCAGAAAAATGAGACTGACAAACGGTCTGTGCAGCCTAAAAACAGTGAGCAATTGAGGATCAGCAGCTCAATGATCCACAGCTGCAGATCGATCAGTTAATCAAGTCCTTTGGAGGAGTTAATCTGCCTAATCTCGCCCTACTGTCGCAGCCGCAACCTCTCCCTACGCTAATCAGAGCAGAGTGACGGGCGGCGCTATGTGACTCCAGCTTAAATAGAGGCTGGGTCACATGGTGCTCTGGCCAATCACAGCCATGCCAATAGTAGGCATGGCTGTGATGGCCTCTTGGGGCAAGT
Organism: Bufo gargarizans; assembly: GCF_014858855.1. Lineage (NCBI taxonomy): Eukaryota > Metazoa > Chordata > Amphibia > Anura > Bufonidae > Bufo > Bufo gargarizans. Next base: position 683,241,550 of record NC_058081.1, on the reverse strand, counting down.
AGTATGACGCTTGTTGATTGGCTGCTTTGCAGCCTTTCAAAAAGCGCCAAGAAAGCGTCACAAAAGCGCGAAGAAAGCGACGAACACCGAACCCGAACCCGGACTTTTACGAAAATGTCCGGGTTCGGGTCCGTGTCACGGACACCCCAAAATTCGGTACGAACCCGAACTATACAGTTCGAGTTCGCTCATCCCTACTCCATAGACATCCTGAGCACCTGACGGCAGGATCAATCTGTTCATACAGAGTTCTGCTTCCTTTCAGCAGTCTGTGCCCGTGAGATAAATTATCTTGATAATTAAACCTGCTCTATACCCTACTTCCTGCGGATAGGGCAACATGTTCAACATGATGGGGTCTTCATATATATTATAGACAGCAGTGACCTGTAGAGACCCAACCTTGAGAAAGGCTCAATCCTGAGCCAAAATATCACCGGGACACACGTGGTACATAAACCAGGGGGGTTTTCTTAAATACTGAAGTCTGTTGCCTTTACTATTGTACTATTCAGACTGCGATGTGCGATGTGCCGCCCCCCAGGGCCGATCGTGTCCCAGGTCTAAAGGAATGGCGAGTGGTGTGGTGCGTCCCTTAATTAAGTCTCTGTGTGTGTCACAGTGCTCCCACCTGGATACTGTCGCTCCCCAGGGCTTGGCTCCAAAGCAATAAAGGGGATGAGTAATGGTGGAGAATAAGTTGAGTCAACACTCTTATAAAGTTCAAAAGCTTTACTTGTATCTAGACAATATTCAGGCTCCGTTGGTTCCAGCAGGTTTTGGCATAAACTGGCAGGCAAACCTGAGTACTCTGCTTTATCTCTCTGCTGTGCTATCACACACCGCCTCTGGCTCCTAAAGCCAGCATGAGCACCCTAACCTTCACCAGCCAATAGCTGACAACTCTGGGTACTTTAGGCACCTTGCCTTGCGGTAGAGTGCCTAAGCAATAGGTTTTGTCTCCCTGTATATGGACTTCTGCCCGTTTACTGGATTCTGATCCTCAACTGCCTGGCATCACCTGTGCCTGACCTCCGTATTGACCCACCCTGACCTCGGACCATTTACTGTATTGCACGTACTGTGCCTGCCCTGGCCTCTGCCTGTCCCTGACTACGATTTTGCTCTGCTTTCAATCACAAAGAGACTACTCCGGGAGGTAGCAGCCTGGTTATTCCCCTGCCCTGCAGCAAAGTCATTATCCCTTTAAAAGTGTTAAAGGGTGAATACCAGGATGAAGTCCTTAGGACACAATAGTTCCACACCCGCTCCCGTAAAATTATGACTGGTACTATATTTGTATCACAGTTAGTACTATTGGCACTATATCTGATACTATGTATGTACTACAGCTGGTAGTATTGGCACTATGACTGATACTATGGGGCACATTTATTAAAACTGGCATTTTAGACACCGGTCTGAATATTAAAGCCCTGCACTGGCGATGGATCCGCCGCAGTTATGAAAAAAGGCCGGCCTCTCTATAACTTCCGCGCATCCACCGCAGGTTCTAAATGTAAGGCAGATTCCGAGCTGTCTTACATTTGGACCGTTTCATACGCCTAAGCCAGGTGTGGAAAATGGTAAATGAGGCGGGCCAGTCTGCCCGGTCCCCTTACCCCCGCACGCCACGCCCACTTTTTTCAACCTGGCGTGAGCCAGAAGAAGTCACAGGTTGCGCCAGAAATACTCCTAATTTAGGCGTATTTCTGTTTAATAAATGACCCCCTATGTGTGTATTAAAGCTGGTACTATTGGTGCAATTTCCTCATAGATTGTAAGCTCTTGTGAGCAAAGCCCTCACTCCGAGTGTTTTAGTTGTTTAATACTGTGTAATTTTGATGTCTTTTGATTTATACATTAATTCTCTGAACTGTCAGACACTGCAGAATATGCTGGCACTATACTGTATAGAGTATTATTATTAAACTATATATATACTACAGCTGGTACTTACTATTAGTACTATGACTGGTGCGATGTTACATACTACAGATGGTAGTATTGGTACTATGACTGATTATATACTACATTCATACTACAGCTGAGACTGTTACCAAATCTGTTTTGTACTTTTAGTAACTAGGAGATTCAGATTCCTTCCAACAAAACGTCCCCTCTCACTGTGTAGATGAAATATTATGTAGCCTAAACCCCGTCGCTTAGTATCGGGGGGGGAGAGGAGAGAAGATATGGCTGCCGCCTGAGAGAAGAATATACTGCTTTTATTTTTCATGGTCAGCAATTATATTATTGGACAAAACAAGAACAAGAAAAATGGGGCAACTCTTGGGGGTTAAATGTGTGCGATAACGCAGATTGCAGACATTAAACCCTTTAGATATTATGGTCAAACGTGATCACCGTATCTAAATGCCCAAAAAACAGAGGCGCATGCTTCCGGGGCCAGATTGGCTCCCCCCTGCAGCAATTGGGAACGCCGTTCTCTAAAGACCCAGCGTATCAGAGCGTATCGTTGCTAAGGAGGTCTGCGGGTGGCAGGGCTCCATAGGATAACAGCAAATGGAGCTGAATGTAATTCTGCTGAACTACAATAAAAGATAGAAGCGATCAGAAGATTGCATATTCTAGGCTCCTGGGAGATGGGGGAAATCGCTAGAAAAAAGTAAAACAAAAAGTTTTAAAAATCAAAAAAATATAACAATTTAAATTACCCCTGTTTCTCCAGAATAAAAATACAAATAAATAAACAATAAAAACATAAAGGACTTCCAGTTCCGGCCCCAGGGATGTAGGAGTGTGGCGCAGGATGCCCCTGGCAATCCAAACCCATCCTCCACTTACCGCATACCTCTCGCCCTGACCTGATTCCGCTACGGATCAAGGCGGTATGGATCGTTTCATAATGAAGAAAGTAGCAAAAAAAAATGCAGGGACCGGCCGCTCTAAATCAGCGAGACTCACCAAGATGGCGCTGCCTTCCCCGATGGCCTCACAGGCCTCAATACTGGAGAACCAAGGGGACTCGGAACTATCAGACCAGGAGGACTCACAGCAGGTACCAGTAGACTATAAGAAATTAGCTGAACTCGTAGCCCGGGGCATTGCCCCGGATTTCTCACTGACCCTGGCCCGCACAGTGGCAAGCACATTGCAGAGCCTGCAGAAAGATGCAGGAACATGGTCAGCGTATAACAGAACTAGAGCGGCGGGTATTAACGGCAGAGACTGATGCAGAATATGAATGTATCAAGGTGCTAGATGCCCAAAAAGAGAATCCGGCATTGTGGTCAAAGGTGGATGACCTAGAAAATAGTTAAGGATCCTGAACATACCGGAATCAGTACCACCATCAGAATTGCGCCATGTGTGTGATACAATGCTGCCTTCATTGCTGGGCCTGGACTATACGTGTCGAGTAGAGCGGGCCCACCGGGTGGGGCCATACTGCCCGTTCTCAGTCCAGATGCAAATGACTCATGTAATGCCAGTCCAGGTTTTGCCAACTTTTGATTCTCTAGCATGCGGACAGTCTCCTGGAACGAGAAGGGGTTGAGATTCCCACAAAAGTGGACCCTGGTTTTGCGACAAAAGAGCACCCTTGGTTTTTGCGACATTTAAAGCGAATAAAGGCGGATATCGCAATTGTAGTAAGCCGGATTGGGATAATGCACTCTGACGCCAATAATATGCAATGGCAGAGTCAGGTGTAGGTGATAGTCTATAGTTTTGTTTGTGACGCCAATTGCAGCGTGCGCAGGGTACAGTCTCAGGGCCCTTTAAGGTGTTGTAACTCACGGTTAGGAATGCCAGAGTGGTGTAATGTCTCTGTGTGTTAATGGCAATAGTGTCAACGGTGTCTCCTACCTGGGTACGGCTGGACTCCTGGATCCTGGCTCACTTGCAAAAAAATGAGTGTGTTGCTAGTAGGAGTAATTGAGGGTTTTGCAGCAATAATTGAGATCCAGACTTGGAATATAGTTCAAACTGGTCTACTTGATGTAGCTTTCATCCAAGTGAGATACAGCATTAGTCTGAAGTCCCAGCAGGTATTGGCAACGTGTGGCAGAAATCTATCTTCTGCTTCTATCATGTGCCTGGAGCTCTCTGCAGGATAAGTCGTCTGCTTGTGGCTCTGTAATGTGGAAGGAATTTATATCTGCTGCGCATATTATCTACTGCTGTATGAGGACTGACTAGCTGAGGAGGAATTTGGCTTCTCCTGGTCTCTGGACGGTACTCACAGTTACAGTGGAGGAAATAATTATTTGACCCCTCACTGATTTTGTAAGTTTGTCCAATGACAAAGAAATGAAAAGTCTCAGAACAGTATCATTTCAATGGTAGGTTTATTGTAACAGTGGCAGATAGCACATCAAAAGGAAAATCGAAAAAATAACTTTAAATAAAAGATAGCAACTGATTTGCATTTCATTGAGTGAAATAAGTATTTGAACCCTCTAACAAAAAAAGACTTAATACTTGGTGGAAAAACCCTTGTTTGCAAGCACAGAGGTCAAACGTTTCTTGTAATTGATGACCAAGTTTGCGCACATTTTAGGAGGAATGTTGGTCCACTCCTCTTTGCAGATCATCTCTAAATCCCTAAGGTTTCGAGGCTGTCTCTGTGCAACTCTGAGCTTGAGCTCCCTCCATAGGTTTTCGATTGGATTAAGGTCCGGAGACTGACTAGGCCACTCCATGACCTTAATGTGCTTCTTCTTGAGCCACTCCTTTGTTGCCTTTGCTGTATGTTTTGGGTCATTGTCGTGCTGGAACACCCATCCACGACCCATTTTCAGTTTCCTGGCAGAGGGAAGGAGGTTGTCGCTCAGGATTTCACGATACATGGCTCCGTCCATTTTCCCGTTTATGCGAATAAGTTGTCCTGTGCCCTTAGCAGAAAAACACCCCCAAAGCAAAATGTTTCCACCCCCATGCTTGACGGTGGGGACGGTGTTTTGGGGGTCATAGGCAGCATTTTTCTTCCTCCAAACACAGCGAGTTGAGTTAATGCCAAAGAGCTCTATTTTGGTCTCATCAGACCACAGCACCTTCTCCCAGTCACTCTCTGAATCATTCAGGTGTTCATTGGCAAACTTCAGACGGGCCTGCACATGTGCCTTCCTGAGCAGGGGGACCTTGCGAGCCCTGCAGGATTTTAATCCATTGCGGTGTAATGTGTTTCCAATGGTTTTCTTGGTGACTGTGGTCCCTGCTAATTTGAGGTCATTAACTAACTCCTCCCGTGTAGTTCTAGGATGCTTTTTCACCTTTCTCAGAACCATTGACACCCCACGAGGTGAGATCTTGCGTGGAGCCCCAGAGCGAGGTCGATTGATGGTCATTTTGTGCTCCTTCCATTTTCGAACAATCGCACCAACAGTTGTCACCTTCTCTCCCAGCTTCTTGCTAATGGTTTTGTAGCCCATTCCAGCCTTGTGCAGGTCTACAATTTTGTCTCTGACATCCTTGGACAGCTCTTTGGTCTTTCCCATGTTGGAGAGTTTGGAGTCTGCTTGATTGATTGATTCTGTGGACAGGTGTCTTTTATACAGGTGACTAGTTAAGCCAGGTGTCCTTAATGAGGGTGACTAATTGAGTAGAAGTGTCTAACCACTCTGTGGGAGCCAGAACTCTTAATGGTTGGTAGGGGTTCAAATACTTATTTCACTCAATGAAATGCAAATCAGTTGCTATCTTTTTTTTAAAGTTATTTTTTCGATTTTCCTTTTGATGTGCTATCTGCCACTGTTACAATAAACCTACCATTGAAATGATACTGTTCTGAGACTTTTCATTTCTTTGTCATTGGACAAACTTACAAAATCAGTGAGGGGTCAAATAATTATTTCCGCCACTGTATGCTCACAGGGAATGGTACTTCCTGGAGTTCTGAAGATGTCTGCTTGCTTTCTACAAGCTGAGGCTGAAGGGCTCAGACTGGGAATGATGATCTTTTGTTTCAGCCGAGACAAGAGACTGGCTTGGATCCCTAGAACTGGGAGCTCCTACCAGCACAGCCTTCCCCTAGCCTGGGTGGCTGGCACACTAACTGAACTTCCTTCCCCACCCATGAGGCAGGACATGGGCCAGCCACTCTGTTCAAAGAGGGGGAGCTAAACTGGAATTAAGTATTCCAGTTCAGAAACACTAAACTGTCTCTAAGTCCCTGCTAACATTGCTGCCACCTGCTGGTGAACATGGAAATTACAGCAAAATATATTTAACAAGGATTCCAATGCACATTTGTGAGAATATTAGATAAAATCACACTAGATGACAGTATAAATACACTTAACAGGTTGTAGCGGGGTAAAAGAGTTTCGTAACATAACTCTGGGATGTTACACAATGCTCCAGGAGACTCATCTAATTGCGGAGGATTTTTTGCGTATGCAAAAGTTGTGGATGGGACAGGTGATGGGATCTCCGGCAAGTCAGGGTAAGGCAGGAGTGCTGATCTTTTTGCACAAACAAGTACAAAATTACAGGTACTAGGGGAGGACCATGATGCGGTGGGCCGTATGGTAAAGGTACTAATCTCTACCCCTATGGGAAATATCAGCCTTTATAACCTGTATGGCCTCAACGGTTCTAACCAATCCTTCTTTTCTATGGTAAAAAAGCTGTTGACGGCAGACCAAGTCCTCCTCAAAGTGGTAGGAGGTGACTTGAAAACGGTACTTCATGCCAGGGAAGATAGGAGAGGAAATCTATGGGTCAATATGGTACCAAGGGCAAGGGACACAGTTTTACCTACCTTCTTGGCCACTAATGATCTGATAGATATTTGGAGGAGGGAGCACCGGGACACTAGAGAATATACTCACTACTCCCATACAGCAAATTCATGGTTGAGGATAGACTATTTGCTTACTAGCTCTCAGCTGGAAAGAAGGGTAGCATCTGCCGCCATAGAGGATCTGGTGATCTCTGATCACGCCCCTGTGAGTATGGATCAGGTTCCCACAGGCGTGGAGTTTATATGGCGATTCCCTGGGTGGCTATATGAAGATGAGGACTTCTGGCAGATCTTACAGGGATGGTGGAAGGAATATGTTTCTGACAATGCAGCCCATGAAGGTCAGGCAGCCTTGTTCTGGGAAACCTCTAAAGTGGTCCTGCGGGGTCGCCTGATATCATATGCAGCGCATAAACGCAGGCTAGAACTTCACTGAGGGAGGCATATACAAGATTCACAAATGACCCTACACCAGCTCACAAAACTTCTGAATAGATCCTAACAGATAAAGAACAGTATAGGGGCTCTATCAGAAACGCTAAATACTTTTGGTTCGGGAACAAGATGGGTAGGCTGATGTCCCGTTTGGCAAAGGGAGCATTAGGCATTAAACCAGTGACCAGCCTGAGTTCATAGGGGGGTCAATGACCTCTAACCCTAAGGAGATTAATCACATTTCTCACTCTTACTTTCAGACCCTCTATTCGGGAGACTCTTTTGACTCACGGAGGGCAACTGGCTTCTTGGACTGTCTCTCCCTTCCGAAACTCTCTACCGAGCAGGAGGCATCCCTGAACAAACCGATCACATTGATGGAGGTACAGGGGGTGATTAAGGCACTACCTGCGGGCAAGGCACCAGAACCAGATGGGTTCTCAGGGGAGTTTTATAAGATCTTGAAGGAACAGATTGCCCCCAGTTTGGTGAATTGGTTTAACGACTTGTTATAGGGCCAGCCACTTTTAGACACGGCTAATCTGGCACATATCCGGCTGTTTCACAAACCAGATAAAGACCTAACGTCCCCAGGGTCCTACCGCCCAATATCTTTAATCAATGTGGACGTAAAGATAGTATCTAAGTTAATGGCAAATCGCCTTGCCCCTATTCTACCCTCTCTAGTGGGATCCCATCAAGTGGGGTTTGTGAAGGGGCGGTCTGCACTAGTCAACATTAGAAAGGTATTGACTGTGTTAGATGAGGTGAGAGTACACCCAGGGTGTTACTCCCAACCATCCCTGCTTACACTGGACGGGGAAAAAGCTTTTGATAACATCTGGTCGGGGTGGTTGGGGGTGGTGCTGGATACCATTAAATTCACAGGCAGCTTTCGTTCATTCGTGAGTGTCCTTTACCACTCTCCTAGGGCTCGAGTCTGCATAGGTAGCACTCTTTCTGACCCCTTCATGCTGAGGAACATGCCAGGGATGCCCTCTTTCGCCACTCTTGTTTAATCTGGCACTAGAACCCCTAGCCCAGTGTCTGCTCCTGGAGGTTGCCATATCGGGCGTAGCAGTGGGGGGGAAAGGTTGTCAGATTGGCGGCTTTTGCCGACAATATCCTCTTGTTTCTGGAGGACCCGATCAGGGATTTGAAACGAATCTTCGGGCATATGGTGGGTTTTAGGGTAAACGCTTCAAAGAGCGAACTTCTTTGTCTGAGGACCAATCTCACGTCAACGGAACTGTCCTAAATTGGACCTTCCGTCTATTTATCAAGGAACCATATCAGATATTTGGAAATATTGTTGGGTAAGACGCCAGAATCCCTTTACCACCTCAATTATCCCCCTTTAATCAGGAAGATAGTGAGGGAACTTAAAGATTGGGATAACTTACCATCATCATTCTTGGGAAGAATCTATTTAGTTAAGATGATATCCTTTACCCGACTACTATATCAGACAATTCCTCTGCTCCGCACGCATAAAGATGTATCCAGCCTACAGAAGGCGTTTTCAGCCTTTATTTGGTGAGGGAAAAGACCTTGAATCTCTATGGCAAAGTTGTCCCTTCCAAAGTCTAAGGGTGGCATTGGCTATTCTCATTGCAGGGGTTACAATCTGGCGTGCCTTATGAGACATGTCTCGAACTGATATGGTCACACCAACACACATTACAGTTATAACCTGGAGAGTAACCTTGCAAGACCATGGGATCTGGCTTCCCTGTTGCACCTTCCTTATTCAGAACTCCCGGGAGACATTAAGCAGTGTAACGAGTGAGGTAGGGGGCGGCACCACTGTCCCGGCTGCATGCACAAGGATCATATGCTCCTGACGGCTGGAGAGGACGGCACACGATCGGTGGTGCTCAGCTGCGCAGGTAAAGTTCAGTATGAGCGTAATCGGAGGTAAATGAAAACAGCAGCACTCACCCGTGTGCTTCAAACAACTTCAGTAGCTTTATTCATTCCAGGATTGACTCAGGCAGGGGGCGGATGTACACAGGCACGCATTGATCAGCGGCGGCCGTTTCGCGCTAACTGCGCTTCTTCTGGCTGTGCGTCAATGCGTGCCTCTTACACCACTCCTTTTAAAAGCCGGCGCAGCCCGTCATCAAAGAGATTGACGAATCAGGCAGCACCTGCATAGACAAAGTGATATAGAAACCGCACATAATAAAAAACAAAGATCCATGCAATAAATTCAAATGAATATGCAAATCAAGCGGCAAATGTTTGTGTAATATTACACTACAAAGCACTACAAGAATGGGCTGAGATCATTTCTATCGTTGAGCCCGAGTTCTCCCAGGGCCTGGGTGCGTATTATCCACCTGGCCTCTCTCTGCAGGAGGAGACGGTGTCTGTCTCCCCCCTGCAGAGGAGTGGACACCATTTCGAGGCCAGAGAATGAGACGCAATCAGTGTCACCATTATGTGCCGTTCTCATGTGCTCAATGAATCTAGGACAACCTTTCCCTGTCTTAACGGAATTGAAATGTTCCCGCACACGTTCAAAAAGGCATCTGATAGTTTTACCAATGTAGAAACGTCCACATGTGCACAATAATAGATATACTAAAAAAGTACTCCGGCAGTTAATAAAGGTATTGACTGTGTGTTTAATGCCAGCAAATTCAATACTCTTTTTCTGAGAATTATTGGTGCACAGTGAACAGTTTCCACATCTATAGTTGCCCTTCGGAAGGCTGCGTTTGAGCCAATTTTTACTACTATCCTTTTGGAGTCTACTCCTGACAAGTTTGTCCTTAATGGTGTGACTCCGTCTAAAGGAAATGAGGGGTCTCTGTCCCGTCAATTCTTTTAGGGTTGCGTCTCTCCTTAAAACATCCCAGTTCTTAAAAATGACTGATCGAATACGGTCAGCCATAGGGCTGTATTTAAAGGAGAACGCAAATCTAGTACCTCCAGTATGGTCACTACCACTATCCAATTTCTGGTTATTTTTGTTTTTACTAAGGAGACTATTCTGTGAGAAATTTCTCTCCACTCTCTCCATGTCCCTGCTAAGCACTTCTTCGGGGTAACCCCTTGTTACTAGGCGCTGTTTTAACTCCTCTGCTTGTCTATGGTACCCACTATCTCTGCTGTTAATGCGTCTTAGTCTAATAAATTGTCCGTATGGTACGGCTTTTTTGACGCTCCGTGGATGGAAGCTGTCGTGGTGGAGCAAGGAGTTGGTCGCCGTGGGTTTACGAAACCCCTCCGTGACCAACTCATCGCCTTCCACCACGACAGCCACGTCCAGAAATTCTAACCTGTTCCCCCCAAAATTAAGGGTGAACGTCATACCCATGTCGTTGTTATTTAGATAGTCAACGAACTCACTGCACTCTTTTTCTGTGCCTTCCCAGACCATGAACACATCATCTACGAAACGTAGGTATGTTTTCATTCTTAAAAGAAAAGGGTTGTTCATAGAGTACATATATCTGTCCTCTAGTCTGGCAAGGTACATATTTGCAAAAGTGCAGGATACGGGGGTCCCCATATGAGTTGGTCACGGAGGGGTTTCGTAAACCCACGGCGACCAACTCCTTGCTCCACCACGACAGCTTCCATCCACGGAGCGTCAAAAAAGCCGTACCATACGGACAATTTATTAGACTAAGACGCATTAACAGCAGAGACAGTGGTTACCATAGACAAGCAGAGGAGTTAAAACAGCGCCTAGTAACAAGGGGTTACCCCGAAGAAGTGCTTAGCAGGGACATGGAGAGAGTGGAGAGAAATTTCTCACAGAATAGTCTCCTTAGTAAAAACAAAAATAACCAGAAATTGGATAGTGGTAGTGACCATACTGGAGGTACTAGATTTGCGTTCTCCTTTAAATACAGCCCTATGGCTGACCGTATTCGATCAGTCATTTTTAAGAACTGGGATGTTTTAAGGAGAGACGCAACCCTAAAAGAATTGACGGGACAGAGACCCCTCATTTCCTTTAGACGGAGTCACACCATTAAGGACAAACTTGTCAGGAGTAGACTCCAAAAGGATAGTAGTAAAAATTGGCTCAAACGCAGCCTTCCGAAGGGCAACTATAGATGTGGAAACTGTTCACTGTGCACCAATAATTCTCAGAAAAAGAGTATTGAATTTGCTGGCATTAAACACACAGTCAATACCTTTATTAACTGCCGGAGTACTTTTTTAGTATATCTATTATTGTGCACATGTGGACGTTTCTACATTGGTAAAACTATCAGATGCCTTTTTGAACGTGTGCGGGAACATTTCAATTCCGTTAAGACAGGGAAAGGTTGTCCTAGATTCATTGAGCACATGAGAACGGCACATAATGGTGACACTGATTGCGTCTCATTCTCTGGCCTCGAAATGGTGTCCACTCCTCTGCAGGGGGGAGACAGACACCGTCTCCTCCTGCAGAGAGAGGCCAGGTGGATAATACGCACCCAGGCCCTGGGAGAACTCGGGCTCAACGATAGAAATGATCTCAGCCCATTCTTGTAGTGCTTTGTAGTGTAATATTACACAAACATTTGCCGCTTGATTTGCATATTCATTTGAATTTATTGCATGGATCTTTGTTTTTTATTATGTGCGGTTTCTATATCACTTTGTCTATGCAGGTGCTGCCTGATTCGTCAATCTCTTTGATGACGGGCTGCGCCGGCTTTTAAAAGGAGTGGTGTAAGAGGCACGCATTGACGCACAGCCAGAAGAAGCGCAGTTAGCGCGAAACGGCCGCCGCTGATCAATGCGTGCCTGTGTACATCCGCCCCCTGCCTGAGTCAATCCTGGAATGAATAAAGCTACTGAAGTTGTTTGAAGCACACGGGTGAGTGCCGCTGTTTTCATTTACCTCCGATTACGCTCAGACATTAAGCAGTGTTTAGTCCTAAAGGACACTATAGCGACATGGAAGAAAGTCTAACGCCGATTTAAAGTGTCATATCAGATCTCTAAGTACTTGTCTTTATGGTGGATCCCAGATACAAATAAAATGTTTGTGAAATGGAGGGAAGGGGGGATAACAATGCTGAAGGATTTAAGGCAGTTGGAGGAGAACCTTTGAATGTCATTGGAAGTTACACAGTCAATTTCAGGTCCCGGTCACTAGCTATTTACTTTATGCGCAGATCAACATGTTTTGTGAGAACTGCATTAGGGACCAGTCTCGGGAGCTGCGGAAGAACGATTTTGATGAGTATATCAAGGTACGACGGTCCATAACCTGGTTATACAGGAGCCTTTTGTCTTGTCTGTTGGAACCTACATCTCTGACAGTCTTTCTATCCTGGAGTAGGATCTTGAAGGATGATGGTTTACCAAAAAAGATTGTGGAAGAGATGGATAGAGTCCGTAAAGCGGTTATCAAATGAACAGTGGAGGGAATCTCTTTTTCGTTTCATACATAGAGCTATATATGCCTTTAATATCCCGCCACATCCAGCGGCCCCACATCGATTGGTAGCATGCCCTAAATGTTCTCTCTCAGCAGCGGACCTATACCATTGCATGTGGCAATGCCCCTCAAACATTTCTTTCTGGACAAACATAATAGCTTATGTCCGAGAAATCTGGGGTGTTGAATTACCATTAGAGCCACAGGCAGGGGGCGTAGCTATATGGGAAGCGGCTGCTTTGGGGCCCAAACTCAGAAGGGGCCCACCCAGGAGGTGGACTAAAAGATTTTAATGTCAAGTCCCCCATAACAGTATTATACAATGACGATATATACAGTGACACCAGGCTCGGACTGGTCCACAGGGGTACAGGAGAATCCCCTGGTGGGCCCCTGAGCAAGGTGGGCCCCTAGTCTCCCACACCTGCACAAGTGGCACATAACACAGTAGACTTACTACACTACATCTATATATTCAATGTATAGCACCTCTACCAGCCTATGTTCATGTAAAAAACTTGTTAAATTATTTATTATATTTTAATGTATCCATACGGTGGGCCCCCAAAATAAATTTTACTGGTGGGCCCTAGGTACTCCAGTCCGACACTAGATGGAGCAGATACTGGGTTTGATCTGAGAGAGTTATCTTGACTAGCCACAAGAGTGGCGGTTTCACAGGAGGAGGTGGTTGCGAATAAGTTTCTTAGGGGATCCCAATCAAACATTTGCTGTGGGGCCCAGTCATTTCTAGTTACGCCACTGGCCCTAGGTCTTGTTGTTTTACGCGGCCCCTGATGCTGGTTCCTTCCCATTGATTGTGGAAGGGGTGCTTCTGGTGCGAAAGTTGCTCCAGTTCTGGTTAAGGCCTGAAGTTCCCACGGTAAATGAGGTAACCAACCAATTGGCCTTATATAGGCATCATGATAGGACATATGCCCTGCAACATAAGGTTACCAAATCAGCCCCTTTATAATAGGTTTATAATAGCGTCTCATGATAGGAAAGCCATTAACCTTATTGTGACACCCTTTAAATATATGGAATGGCACCAAAAGGCTTCTATAGGGGGAAGGTTGAGTGCTTTAAAGGTGTGTTGATTTTCTTGGAGACATATGAATGGTGATCTATTAGAGCAGGCATGCTGTTGCAAAACTACAACTCCCAGCATGCCCGAACAGCCGACAGGTATCAGCCTACAGCAGGGCATTGTGGGAGTTGTAGTTTTATAACAGCTGGAGGGCCGCAGGTTGAGGATGCCTGAGTGTCGGTGGTGCGAGATTATTGGCATCTGGACTGGGGAGAGGGAGTAGGGAGGGGTTTGATGGGGGGAAGGGAATGTTATTTGTCATTCTGTGAATTCTGGTGATATGGACAGCGAAAAGCTAGTCCACAAGTCTATGTTATTGTATCGTATATGGAAAATTCAATAAATAGATTTACAAAAAAAAGCAAAAACATAAAGATCATGGACATCCCCATGTCCTAAAATGCCTAAACCGTTAAAATATAAAAATATTTATCCTATATGGCGAACAGCATAATTTTTCATCACCATTTGTTCATCCCTTTACTTACCCCAATATTTTTAAATAAAATGTGATTTATTTTTTCCCAATTTTAGATTTATTTATTTTTTCCCGCTTCTGACTACATTGTATGCAATATTAAATGGTGCCAGTAGAATGTAAAAATTGCCTCGCAAAAAACAAGCCCTCATGCAGCTATGTGTACAGAAAAAAAAAAGTTATGACTCTGGGAACACAGAGAAGAAAAACTAAAATGCAAAAATGAAAAATCCTCTGGTACTCAAGTGTTTAAACGACCATCAGTCACAGAGTTTACAATATAACAGTGAGTGACGCAGAACCACGTATCACAGACGGCACAAATTTGTGATAAATGATATAAATGTTTGTAATACCATTTTTTACGCATTTTCAGAAATAATGTGCAGTCCACTACCGTATATCAGTGAGTGATACAGAACGAAGATTTTTTTTATTTTTTGACTTATTTATTTTTAAGTCAATCGGACATAATCCAGTGCAACTATGAAGCAGAAAACAATGGCAGCCAGTCCACTATCAGCACCAGGATTAATACTGTAAATGATTTCTGTTTCTGGTCAGTGTTTATGTACATTAGGCTAACAACTGCCTGATACACATTAAGAAAAAGTTGAGTACTGTAGCTTTAAACATTGATGTGCAGTGCAAGCCGAGCCTCCCAGAATGGCTGCAGCCGGTGACACACACTGCACTACTCTACCTGTGCCTGGCCAAAACCTCTCTGTCTATGAATTCAATAAATCTAACTACTATAGCTGATATATATATAACCTAAAACTGGCCCTGCCTGACCCTACACTAGTTGTATCTTTCATTACTCTCTCTCTTTTACTCTGTCTCTCTCTTCTCTCTCTCTACTAGACATCCTTTCATATCTATCTACAAGCTCAGAATACACATGAATTATCTGGTTGGGGTCCTGTATAACAGGGATCAGCAAGATCAGTTGATCAACACAGATGAACTCCCACAGAAGCGAATGGAGCATGCTGGAAGTTGTTGTTTTACAACAGCTGGCGTGCCCAGAGGTTGAAGACCTGTGTTATATAGTGCCTATGACACTTGTTAATATCGCCCCTCCTCATTGGCTCAGGCTGGCTATAAAGCTTTATGGGCAAGTCCACTGAGCAGGGCAATGCCCAGGGTCATGAAATCCTCCCTCTTCTACCTCTCTGCTGTGTTGTCTTCTGATCTTCAAATGTCACGGAAGGTGTTACAGAAAACTAGAAGACACAAATGAAGATCTGACTGACTTGATCCAAAACGAAGGAACCAAAGGGTAAGCCCTGCAACAGCCCTAGCTCTCTCCCTTACTGCTCAGCCTATGCAAAAATCTCAATGGTAGAAAATTGCATACCCTCGTTCCTCAACTGTATGACACCTGAACACCCTATAATAGTGAGGGGACACGACCACCGGCTCCCTACACTTAATACGGAGGGAGTCAGGGTCACCTGGGATCAAGCAAACAGGAAAACACAAATAAATGAACAGACTTATCTGTAGAAGCATCAGTTGTAGCATCCAGCATGCACACACTCCAGGAAGTTGTATAAACCGCAAAGTGATGCAGTATGGGAGGGGATTTAAAGGGATGCAATCAGTGCAACTAGATGACAGCTGAGAGAGGGAAACGAGATGACAAAATGAAAGCAAAACAAAAAAACTCAAGCAGGAGGTTCTGAAGAACGTCTGTCAGAGCTTCTCAGATGTCTGGCGGTGACATCAAAATGGTCGATATTATTCGACTGAATTGAATCACAAAAGTTTTGTATTCGCTGGAATCTCGAAGTTATGTGAAAGTTGAGATGAATTTGATTTGTTTAGAATTTATCTCTAGTTTCTGTCCTTTTGCAGGGAGCCCCTTGGGGGCCACAGCAGAGGATGGGAGTGGTAGTGGCCCTGATGATGATGTGTAATGTTGTACTCCCTCAGGCCTCTCCCAGGGGTCGGTGCAGTTAAGGAAGGTAACCCTATAGTCCCTCGAGTCACTCCCTGTAGTTAGGGCGCCTGCCTGATGGTAGTTTGAGGGTGTGATAATAAATGGAAGTGAAAGGCAGGGCTTGAAATGATGCAATGGCCAGCGGGTGGCTTCGGAGAGTCACTAACCAGGCCAAATTGAACAGCCTCTATTTATTGAATGCAAAGTATAAGTTGTAGAACATCCAGCAGTAGTTTGTACAAAGTGCAATTTCTCTCCCTAGATGATGAAGTATGGTGGAAGACGATGGAACCAGGGGCGTAACTACCATAGTGGCAGACCATGCAACTGCTATGGGGCCCAAGGAAAGAGGGAGCCCAGTTGGGACCATCTCCTCTTCTACTGGGGGTGAAAACTTGGTCAGGACTCTAACCTCTAAAGGAACAACTTTTAGCAAACAAGGCAGCGGAAAAAATGGCCCAAGGGTCATTGAAAGGGGTTTAGGCGGAAACCCTTCTGTCCTATGTGGGGGGCCCTTACTTATCTATGTACGCCACTGGATAGCACTCTTTATTAGCCTCCAAAAGTCTCTCTCTACTAATTCTCTTTCTAACAGCAAGAATTTGGCACTTGTGGCTATAGATGTCCACTTTAGAAATGCAGGCTTGTGAATGTGTCTGCCCTGAACTGTGGTGATGGGTGCCTTAACACATTTCCCCTCACCTGCAGTGGAGTCTGTGTAGCTGTAATGCTGATCAGTCCGCTGTCTGTAAAAACTATAGCTTGCAGATGTCACAGTGTGGTTCAGTGTGACACTACGTTGGCGCATAGGCTGTGCTCTCTTCTGTGGGTGTGTGTGAACTGCTACCTGTGACTTGTATGCTCCCTGTGTTTGGTCATGTAGGGTTACTGTTTCCCTGATCTGTCTTTCTGAACATCAGGTGGTCAGGTGTCCTAATCACTCTGCTATTTAGACCTCTGATCTCTGCCTCCAGGAAAGCTGTGTGCAGGGCATGTGCTATCCGGACCAGAGTGTTTGTGACTCGACCCTGACTAGTGTGTGGTCAGCCTGATTGTTCATCGATGGCTGCAATGTCTGATGGACTAGGTCACTGCACTTAGCTGGCATAGGGACTGTCACCAATTGAGGGCTGTCGTTTAGGACAGACCGTCAAAGCAGGTACGGACAGTTGTCAAGGTAGACTAGCTCTGCCCTGTTCCCTACTTTTATGTCCAGTTTCATTCTCATTATGTTTGTGTCTTGTACCCTATGTTTAACCCCTTCACAACCTCTGCCGTATATATGTACAGTGGAAGTTATTATTTTAAAGATGGAACCCGTTTGTCATTGCTGCCAGATTTTAGCTTTTTCTAACAACCGAATGTCTGCAATCAACCATAAGGCTAATCGTATACATTTCATGCTTCAGACGTCAACTGTGACCACGGCATCTAAGAGTCAAGTGTTCCTGCACCCGTAACAGCCTTCCTCGGCTGAGATCAGGGAAGCTGTAATATGCTGGTGATGGCTCGGAGACTCAGGCAGGCTCCTATACCTATTACTGGTATATTCCAATACAGACCTTCAAAATCAGCCCCAAAAACAGCTTGCATCAAAAAGGGCATAGATGCCCGTGATGAGAACATAGTCCTGCCATTTTACAAATCACTGGTCAGACCACACATGGAGTACGGTGTACAGTTCTGGGCTTCTGTGAACAAGGGAGACATAGCAGAGCTGGAGAGGGTTCAGAGGAGGGCAACTAAAGTAATAACTGGAATGGGTGGACTACAAGACTCAGGAAGATTATGAAAATTAGGGTTATTCAGTTTAGATAAACAACTGAGGGGAGGCAAGAATATAACTACTATAATACTGCCTTCTATGTACAAGAATATAATTACATAATGCTGCCCCCTATATAAGAGAATATACCTACTATAATACTGCCCCCTATGTACAAGAATATAACTACTATAATACTGCTCCAATTTACAAGTATATAACTACTATAATACTGCCTCCTATGTATAAGAATATAACTACTATAATACTGTTCATATGTACAAGAATATAATTACTATAATACTGCCTCCTATGTACAAGAATACAACTACTATAATACTGCTCCTATGTACAAGAATATAACTACTATAATACTGTTCATATGTACAAGAATATAATTACTATAATACTGCCTCCTATGTACAAGAATATAACTACTATAATACTGCTACTATGTACAAGAATATAACTACTATAATACTGCCTCCTATGTACAAGAATATAACTACTATAATACTGCTCCCATGTACAAGAATATAACTACTGGGGCGGAGCCTGACCTTGGAGCTGCATGGTTGCTTGTTCCTGAGCTCCTCTCCCTGGCAGCTATTATAGCCCCTTTTATTAGCTTTTTGCTCAGTGCCAATGGGCAAACCAGGCAAGGACCGTCACCCTGAGACACCAGAGCCGACAGGGGCCCGTTCCAGGCAACCGGAGATGGATAAATTCCTTAAGAAACAGCCCAGGACTCCTGCTGCTGCTGAAGTCTCCAGGAAGGCGCGGCAGCTCTCTGAAGCAGATGAAGGCTCTGAGGCAGGAAGCACTTCTGATGTTTCTGATTGCAGTCCATTGCGAAAGAGCTCCTCACTCTCCAAAGCAGATCTCAGGGACATTCTGGAATCTGCTCTTGCACCTCTTAAAAAGGACTTGGGGGAGATAAAAGGAGACCTGCGACAGATTGGGAATCGTGTGGAGTCCCTGGAGCTAGCACAGGACGCCATCCTGGTGCATGAGGGTAAGACCAGCGCAGCCCTGCAAACCCACAGAGACTTGCTAAACGACGAGCTGATGCGCATAGAGGATCAGGAGAACCGGAGCCGGCGGCGAAATATTCGCATCCGCGGCCTACCCGAAAATATTGCGCTTCATTAAGTCGCATGTGAAATTTTCTCCTCCCTGCTGGGAGCTGAGAGAGCAGCTCCGATTGTGATCGAGCGCATCCACAGGGCCTTAAGGCCCAAGCCAAAACCTGGTGAGCCACCACGGGACATAGTATGCGGCATCCTAAGCTATGTGGACACTGCTGCACTGCTCAAGGCAGGAAGGGAGGCCGACCGCATCATGTACGGTGAGACCCCAGTCCTTTTCTTCCAGGACCTGGCCCCCTCCACCTTAGCCAAGAGGCGCATCGTGAAGCCGCTCCTAGAGGCTCTTAAAGCCACAGCTACGCCATTCCGATGGCTTTATCCCTTCGGTCTGGCCATCTTGAAAAACGGGAGGCAGTATACGGTGCGGACCCCGGGTGACCTGAAAGCTATTTGGGGCCCTCTTGGGATTGAACCCATCACAGTTCCCTCGTGGATGCCGGCTGATCAAGGGGACCCCCTGCCTACCCCTCCGGGTATAGATTCGTGGCAGCAGGTTTCACCTTCCAGAGCTGGGAAACAAGGAAAAGGCCGGTCACAAGCACCTGTTACCTGACTTTGTTCCGGGCAGCGCTGAAGGCACTTTTGTTCCCTCTTCACTGAGTTCAATGTTCTGTGACTTTGCTGGGTCCCAAGACGTAGGAACTCTGTCTGGCTCTGCCTGAGCTGAAGTTTCATCGTTTGTCCATTTGGACTTATTTTAGGTCTTGGCCCACTGCCCCGTTCTCATGGGTTTTGGGCCGGACCCTATGCTTTACTACCTTGCCTGCATGAGACGCAGGTTACGAGCTGTGCATTAGAGCACTGACTGCACTGTTAGTTATGCGGGGGTTATATGTCTGCACTGTTGTCAGTTATGTTACTGATTATGTCCTCTCCCTCACCCCCTTCCTTTCCACCCCCGGTGGCCCCACAGGAGCCCCCCTCTGACAGATCCCGGCTGTTTGCCGCTATGAAAAAGGATCTCCATTGTGTCAGATGCTGGGTGGGGTCACGTGCTCCCTGTCCATGGGGGGACATTCTTTGTTATTTGGGTTGTGTTACTGTCTCATTTGTTCTGTTTATTATTTTTCTTTTGACTTTCCTTGTACCCTCCTTCTCCTTACTCCGTCCGTGGCTTTCCAGACTGGATGTCCTCTTGCTCTGGGCCGACAGGCCTCCTCTGTCTTTACTATGGCCTCTGTTGTAGTTGCCTCACTGAATGCCAAGGGTCTGAACGAGCCATGTAAGCGGTCTCAGGTGCTCTCTTTGTTACTGAAAGATGAGGCCTCTGTTGTATTCCTCCAAGAAACTCATTTTAAATCAGGGAAGATCCCGAAATTGTCCCAAAACGCATTCCCACAATGGTTCCATAGCTCTTTTGCCTCGGCTAGCAGGGGTGTCAGCGTGGCCGTCCACAAGCGCCTACCGTTCAAACACTCCGCTGTCCTTTCGGACACTGATGGTCGCTTCTTATTTGTTAAGGGGCACATCGCTGACGCGCCTGTTACCCTGGCTAATTTATATGCCCCTAATAGGGGTCAGATCCCCTGGCTCGTCCGGACTCTTGAGCAATTACAGGCTTTTACTGAGGGCATGCTTATACTAGGAGGTGACTTTAATGTGACTATGGAGCCAAGCCTTGACTCGTCCTCCCAGAGGTCTGAGTTGTCCCACAAACTTCTGCGACGTCTGAAGACTGCGCTGAAGAAGTTGCGGGTTATTGATGTGTGGCGCACTATGCATCCCTCTGGTAGGGATTATACGTTTTATTCAAATGCTAAAAAATCCTTCCATAGGTTGGACTACTTGTTTTTATCCTCCCCCCATATTTCCCAGGTGGTAGACACGAGGATTGGGAACATTACGCTTTCTGATCACGCCCCAGTATTTCTCCGAGTGTCTATGACAGCTCTTCCTAAACGTGAGAAAATATGGCGTCTTAATGACACATTGATTTCCGACCCTGCCAATGCAGCTAGAATCTCCCGGATTATGTCTGAATTCTTCTCTCTTAATGCAGTAGGCGACCCTCCTCCCTCCCCCTCCATCTTGTGGGAGTCTCATAAGGCGGTGGTTAGAGGAGAATTAATTTCCCTGGGCTCGCATGTTAAAAAGTTGCGCTCCAAGGCTGTAGATGACCTGCTGTCCCGCATAGCGAGTCTTGAACTGACTCATAAGCAAACCCAGGCTCAGGTTGTGGCTGCTGAATTGGCGGAGGCCAGGACGGGACTGAAAAACTTGCTCAACGCCAAATCAGCGAAACTTATATTCCGCTCCAGGTTTAAAGCTTATGCTCATGGGAACAAAGGGAATAAACTGATGTATGCCATGGCTAAGCAACGCCACATGGATTCATTCATTCCTGCTATTCTAGATGCGAAAGGCAATAAGCACAAGTCAACTCACGATATAGCAAAAGTGTTTAGTGCTTTTTATGCGGATCTATATAACCTCCCCACTCCAGACCGTCCTGGTTCAGCCTCTATTGAGCAAGCCACAGATGAGTTCCTGTCCACTCTGAAGCTGCCCTCTGTTAGTCCCCTACAAGCTTCCCAACTAGTCGCCCCTGTATCAAGAGAGGAAATTGGCAAGGTCCTTTCCTCCATTCCATCAGGTAAGAGTCCTGGCCCGGATGGACTCCCTATATCGTATTACAAGACCTTCAAAGACGTTTTGACTCCTCATTTTCAGGCACTCTGTAATTTCCACCTGTCTGGAGGCTCTCTACCCCCCCCAAACATTAGAGGCCCACATAACTATAATCCATAAAGAAAACAAAGACCCCCTCCACTGTGGCAGTTATCGCCCGATTTCACTGCTAAATGCGGATGTCAAGTGGTGGGCCAAGATACTGGCGCAGCGAATACAGCTGATCCTGCCGGATCTTATTGATAGCGAGCAAGTGGGGTTTGTGCGTGGCAGACAGGGCTGTGAAAACACGATACGTTTGCTCCATCTTATGGATTGGGCTAGAAGCTCCTCTACGCCTCTGGCTTTGCTGAGCACGGACACGGAGAAGGCCTTCGACAGGGTCGGTTGGCATTATATGTCACGGGCCCTGTCGAGGTTTGGTTTCCCAGATTCGTTTATATCTGCGATCTTCACTCTGTACTCAGCCCCGTCTGCCAAACTCAAAATAAATGGTACACTCTCTCCCTCCTTTTCCATATCCAATGGGACGAGGCAGGGGTGTCCTCTCCCCATCTTATTCGTCATAGTGATGGAGACTCTGCTGTGTAAGATCCGGCAGGATCCTGCGGTTAGGGGCTTGACCATTGATTCTCGGACCCACTTGACAGCCGCATTTGCAGATGATCTACTTATCATGACCTCCAATCCCGAAACATCCTTCCCTAGGCTTTTGTCTCTTTTTGAGGAGTTTGGCTATGTGTCAAACTTTAAAATTAACTATGGCAAATCAATGGCCCTAAACGTTACTTGTCCAGAATCGGTTAAAGAGGCCCTTCAGAATACTACCCCCTTTCACTGGGCTACAAAAGACATAGTATTTTTGGGTGTGCACGTCCCGGCTCAGGCGAAGGACTTATTTGCTCTGAATTATGCCCCCTTATTGTCCTCAGTTAGGAAGCAGCTGCACTCTATTAAACTGCCGTTTATTTCCTGGTGTGGCAAGAGGAACTACCTCAAGACCTTTATAGCTCCTAAATTTTTGTACCTTCTGCAGGTGTTGCCTATCTGGCTGCCGCACTCATTTTTTGTAGACATCCGCAGAGTTTTCTCCCTCTTTTTGTGGGGAAGTAAACCCTCCAGAATTGCTTATTCGGTGCTGACCAGAGAGAGGAGGTTTGGTGGCTTTGGTTTGCCCGACATACGTTCCTACTATGTGGCCTTTCAACTATTTAGAGGTCTATCCCTCCTCAATAGCACTTATAGTGCTCCATATGTGTGTCTTGAGCGCTCCCTGCTCTCCACTAGAATGAAGCGGATTCTCTGAGGGTTGTCCCCTTGTTCTCCGGGTAGTTCCTCTTTGCCACTCCTATGGAAGGGTATGTTTGTTGAGTGGGCCAAGCGGTTTAAGGATAGAACGCTTGAGTTTCCCATACCGGGTACTCCGCTTTCCTCTTTACAGTTTTATGTCCATCCTGAAGCCGAGAAGCCCTCAGGTATCTGGCCTCTTTTGGCCGAGACCCCTTTAAGTGAGATTAGGTCCCCGGATGGGTCCCTGGATTGGTCCACAATCTTGAATGACCCTAAAGTCAAAAAAGCTTCCTTCCTACAGAGTTTTCCCCTGCAGAAGGAGATTAAGATGATTAAGCTACCACCCCCCACCACCTCTGGAACCCCCTCTTGGCTGTCTAAGAGACTGTCAGATGCCCGTAGGATCCCTAAACCGCTGTCTACCATATATAAGGAGTTACTCTCAGCCTCTCCTCCTGAGCTACATTTCCTTTCTTCATGGGAAAGGGAATTGTCCATCCACCTTACAGACCCGGAAAGGGCTTTTGTCCTTGCACACTCTCACGGCTTTAGCCGCTGTATTAAGGTACAAGAAAACCCGTATAAGCTGCTTACGAGATGGTACAAGTCCCTGGAGTTCTTGCATAGGCTTAATGCAGATTTCCCAAGTGAGTGCTGGAGGTGTAAACAAGACGTAGGCTCTCTGTCACACATTTGGTGGCACTGTGAAAAGATTAGAGCTTTCTGGACCAGTATAGAAGCTCTGATAAATGAGGTGTATGCTAAGCAGGTTAAGCTGGATCCTAAACTGATTCTGCTTTGGTGCCCTAATGACTCGCTGTCCCCCTGTAGATCTGATCTTCCTACTATGCTCATCACGGCGGCGAGACTGCTCATCCCGCTGCTTTGGAAGGATACTGAACCTCCCACTGTTTCGATGTGGAGGGATGAGGTGGATCAGATCTACAGGTTTGAAGAGCTGGCCCACTGGGAATCTTGCACGCGTTCCCGCTTTCTGAAAATCTGGTCATCCTGGAAGACATATAGGAAGTTCCCCTGACGGAGTTGGGGAAAACTCCCCTACCCCCCCCCCCCTTCCTTTCCCTCTCTTTTCCTCTTATTTGTGTTATATTTGATTTTTATTGTCTGTCACATTTGATGTATCATTTTGTACAACATGTGTTGCACTGACATGCATTTGTGGTCACGTCCAGGGCCGATTTGTGACTATGCCTTACCAGTGATGCTACGATGGTTTGTGATCGATTGATATGCCTTACTCTTTGAAAAAAAAAAAATTTGGTTAAGAATATAACTACTATAATACTGCTCCTATGTACAAGAATATAACTACTATAATACTGCTCCTATGTAGAAGAATAGAACTACTATAATACTGCTCCTATGTAGAAGAATATACCTACTATAATACTGCCTCCTATGTAAAAGAATATAACTACTATAATACTGCTCCAATATACAAGTATATAACTACTATAATACTGCCTCCTATGTATAAGAATATAACTACTATAATACTGTTGATATGTACAAGAATATAACTAATATAATACTGCCTCCTATGTACAAGAATATAACTACAATAATACTGCTCCTATGTACAAGAATATAACTACTATAATACTGCTCCTATATACAAGAATATAACTACTATAATACTGATCCTATGTACAAGAATATAACTACTATAATACTGCTCCTATGTACAAGAATATAACTACTATAATACTGCTCCTATATCCACGAGTATAACTACTATAATACTGCTCCTATGTACAAGAATATAACTACTATAATACTGCTCCTATGTAGAATAATAGAACTACTATAATACTGCTCCTATGTAGAAGAATATAACTACTATAATACTGCTCCTATGTAGAAGAATATAACTACTATAATACTGCCTCCTATGTATAAGAATATACCTACTATAATACTGCCTTCTATGTACAAGAATATAACTACTATAATACTGCTCCAATATACAAGTATATAACTACAATAATACTACTCCTATGTATAAGAATATAACTACTATAATACTGTTGATATGTACAAGAATATAACTAATATAATACTGCCTCCTATGTACAAGAATACAACTACTATAATACTGTTCCTATGTACAAGAATATAACTACTATAATACTGCTCCTATGTACAAGAATATAACTACTATAATACTGCTCCTACCGTATGTACAAGAATATAACTACTATAATACTGCTCCTATGTACAAGAATATAACTACTATAATACTGCTCCTATGTATAAGTGGCATGCCCTATTCAGGTTATGTGCGGAGGTCTGCCAGGTTAGCAGCACGTGTGTAGCCTTTTTTTTTTGTTTTGGAGTTGAGCTATATCCGCCTCCCTTCAGGTGCACTGGTTGGGGTCATTGGTATGAGTTTAAATTGCGCCCACTCCCAGTGTCCTGTGCTGGTTATAGCTTCTGTCTTGCTCAGTGGAATGAAGGAAGGATTTGCTGTTCCTGCTCAGTAACAAGATAAGTTGGTTTTGTTTTTCGTGTGGTTTTCTGTCTAGGCTGTTAGAGAGACGCTTGCCCCCTCCAGGTCCTGAGGGAGCAGGCTGCCTCTTTCCCTCCTTTCACCATCTTAGGGATTTTAGGGAATCTTCAGCCTAGGCACGGGCAGGGCCATCTTTAATATTGATTGGACCCTGGGCAAAAATTTACTTGGGCCCCCTGGATCCCGCCTTCCCACACCTTAGCAGGCAATCAAGCCCTCCACCACAACACACACACAAAAAATCCACATATCTGATAGAGTACAGTGAATGACTGTAAATACTTGCAGTTCTGAAGATTCCAGCGGCTCAGGATCAGTGCTCTGGGCAGCTGGGCTCAGGCTGGAAGTGGGCACCACTCTGCAGGAAGGAGACCGGGGCTCGGCTCACGCTGGTGTTACAGTGCACCCCAGCACCCCACAGTATGCAGTATAGCACCCTATAGTATACAGCAACCCACAGTATGCAGTATAGCACCCTATAGTATACAGCACCACACAGTATGCAATATAGCACCCCATACTATACAGTACCCCACAGTATATAGTAGAGCAGTATAGCATCTCACCGTATACAGCACCCCAAACTATACACGATACAGCCCCCCCACACTATACAGCCCCCCACACTATACAGTACAGCAGTATAGCACTTCACAATATACAGCACCCACAGTATACAGCCCCCCACACTATACGGCCCCCCACAGTATACAGTACAGCAGTATAGCACTCCACAATATACAGCACCCACAGTATACAGCCCCCAACACTATACAGTACAGCAGTATAGCACTCCACAATATACAGCACCCACAGTATACAGCCCCCAACACTATACAGTACAGCAGTATAGCACTTCACAATATACAGCACCCACAGTATACAGCCCCACACACTATACAGTACAGAAGTATAGCACTCCACACTATACAGGCCCCCACACTATACAGCTCCCCACTATACAGTAGTTTACAGTATATTAGCATAACAGCACCTGTCACCTTTTTCTGATGTAATCTTCACAAAAAAAGCTCCACAGTTAAGGAAAACTTCTACAGCAACACTCCTGGTAGGACCTTGATGACCTCATAGCCATGTGACCAGTAATATTGCTAGGTTACTGGTCACATGGTGATGATGTCATCTAAGGTCCTAGAGAATCACAGCTCTCACAGTATGCTGCCTGGAGTGCCGGCAGGCATGGCAGCACCCCCTGTGTAGCTGACAGCCTGACACCCGGGGCAGTGGCTAGCAGGGCTCAAGAGGCAGCTGCCTTGGGCCCCCCAAGAGCAACTGGGCCCGGGGCAGCTGCCCCTTTTGCCCCTTGTTAAAGACGGCCCTGGGCACGGGGACACGTTTATTCTCACCTTTAGGGTCTGAACGTGGGCATAGAAGTCTAGGGAGAGCTGGTAGGGATTTGTCAGGAGGTGACCTTTATCCCCAGCTTCTTGCCGAGACACTTGTTTGGTGGTCTTCTGTGTATCTTGTATCCTGTCCAGCGTGACAAGAAGAATATGCCTACTATAATACTACTCCTATGTACAAGAATATATCTACTATAATACTGCTCCAATGTACAAGAATATAACTACTATAATACTGCCTCCTATGTACAAGAATATAACTACTATAATACTGCTCCTATGTACAAAAATATAACTACTATAATACTGCTCCTATGTACAAGAATATAACTACTATAATACTGCTCCTATGTACAAGAATATAACTACTATAATACTGCTCCAATATACAAGAATATAACTACTATAATACTGCCTCCTATGTACAAGAATATAACTACGATAATACTGCCCCCTATGTACAAGAATATAATTATTATTATGAGTTTTTCTTATGTTAAATAAGTGCCACAAATACACCAGTTTCTGAAACTTTTATTTGTTTGCACTAGGGTCACGGACATGAACTCTTGCTTTCATATTATGTACATTTTTATTATATTGTATGAACATCTATATAACAATAATATTTATGTTATGTAGTTTACAGGAATATACATCAAGCAATAGGTTACAGACCCTGTAGGGTGGGGAATGGGACTATGGAACTGATTACTGTGTACAGACACAAGCCGTATATTCCGCATCTGATCTGTATGTTCGATGGTGGCACACAAAAGAGATTATTTGCCAAGGTAGATAGATCATGTCCTATATTCCAGTCACCACCAGAGCTGCATTCAGAATTCAGCTATTAGACACAATGTCATCTCACTGCTGACAACTGCTGGCACATAGTTTGTGTGCAGCATGGCTGAAGAAATTATAGAACTTTAGCTTTGCTATAAGGGGTGTGTTTCTTACACCAAGGGGTTTGGCCATGGACACAAGCAGAATTGTGAATGCAGCTCTGAATGGATTGGACCAAAAAACATGTAATTCGGGATGAGTGCAGCATAGGTAAAAAGTGTTTGCAGTGTTACATTGTAGGCACAATATGAAATCAGAATCCTGTCACATGAAGAATCTACATAACGGAACCTAAAGTGATAAAAATACATCACAGTCATGTCGTCTTTTCATAAAAGCTTGATCCAGTCAGCAGTGGTGGGAATAGTATTGTCTGTGGCCAGCAGAGCCTTAAACTGATTATTTTTTTAAAATCTTTTAATATAATTTTGTGCTTTTTGTGAGATCTTTATAGTGGTCAGGACTTGGTGTTTTCTAATACAGAGGTCGACATCTCCTGCATAGACACAGAACTAAATGATACAATTCTGTCTGCCTGAAGCCACCACTAGAGGGAGCTCAGGAGCTTACTGTATACTGTGTTATTATGGAATTCAATAAATGTAGTAAGTTGCTGAGCTCCCTCTAGTTGTGGCAGCAGGAAGTCATAACAGGTTATTTGGAGCTCTGTATCACATGCTCTCAGCCCTTTATAGACATGCTAAGAAATTACTCAGCAGAAAATATAAGTCTCTGAAGCCACATAATATCAAAACCAAACATTCAGTGAAGATTCTGTTTTAGACAGCATTTACCTTTGGGAAGATGATCTCAAAAATAGTACATTTGCCATACAGAATAACTTTCCAAGTCTCGCATTTCAGGTAAAGTGACGGATCCTTCTGCTATCCCGGCATCCTTTCCGCTTCTGATGTCTCCCGACTCCCTGATTCTCTATTCTGGGTGCAGTATATCAAGGACAGCTCAGGGCCCCGATGTAAAATCTGCAATTCCCCTCCCCAGCTTCCACCTGTTATTTATAATACTTGTGTCTTCTTAAAGGTGTTGTCTATAGAATTAATCACATTCCATAATTTTTTTTAAAAAAGTGATGCTCACCTCATCAGTTCCCTGCCGCTCTAATTCTAATGCTTCCCAAATCTCTACTTCCTGGTTCCTCTCGACACACAGGAAATGATCGCTAAGTTAATCACTGTCTCAGGTGGGTCAACATTGCAGCCAGTTGACTGGTTGGCTGAGATGTCATCATGTGTTAACAGGAACCAGGAAGTAGAGACCTTAGGAGACCCAATGTCAGCACGCATGGGAGAGATCACAGTAAGAGGATGTGAGAGTTGACATGGACTGCAGTAGGGAGAGCAGGAGGATCTGCCAGCTTCTTCACAATGCGGTACACTCAGGACACCATCTGTCCGTATGTTCTTTCAAGGTAATTGGACATTATTGAGGGGTCCTCCTCAGGACCCTGTCTATTAAAGGGGGAGCCACCTGTAGTTGGTTGTGACATGGCATAGATTGTTCTGAAGCAGGCGAGGTGAAGAACACCATAGACCATCCTCCCAAGCAGAGGCCTAGCTAAAGGCTCATGGGCCCTGGTGCAAGAGTTCAGCTTAAGCCCCCCCTCCCTTAAGGGGCAGGGGAGCAGAGAGCCTTCCTGCTGCCTGGTTCAAAAATTGAAAGGCCCCCATGCCAAATTCTTGACCTACCCTCAGGATTCTGGGCCCGGTAGAGACTGCTACCGCTGCACCCCCTATAGCCATGCCCCTGCTCCCAAGATTTAAACTACAGGTGATTGGTATTTCCATACCCAAACTAATCTCCAGGATCTGTGTAATGTCAGAGTGTTTATCAGTAAGAAGTTAAAGGGCAGATAGCAGCAGGATTAATCTTGTTAAACAAGGTATACTACCTGGTAGGGTCGATCCTGCTGATTAAAACAATACCTGTCTTGTGAAAATCGGTTGTGGCATTCCCGAGAAAAAAATACTTTTATTCTCTATCGCAATTAGGGCTACAGTGCACTGAGGGGTGTGGCCAGCGCAGAGGAGTTGAATTTCACTTAGTAGCTAGGCTCCGCCCTTCAGTACACTGAAGCTCTCATTTGTATGAGTAATAAAAGTATTTTTTCTCGGGAACGACACAACCAATTTTTACAAGACAGGTATCATTGTAATCAGCAGGATCAGTCCTGCAGAAAGTACACCTAGTTTAATAGGGTTGATTCTACTGAAAGCAGCTCTTTAAAGAAACAATCCAGAGAAAATTGATAATCAGATTAGGGCTAGAATAAGGGGTCAGTGCATGACACATGGATTTATTTTTTTGCGTGCGTTCCTTAAACCCTTGAGTCAAGCACCGCCCAACCTAGTGTATTGTTTTTTTTTTGTTATTTTAATCTTATTCCTGTAGACCTTATACTTTTATCAGTTATATGGTATACTAGTCATGAGGTATAGCTTGGGTGTCTGCAACACATCTCTCTCTCTCTCTCTCATTGCTGATTGAGATACAGGGTTTTACAATTCTCTTGTACCTCAAAAATCTATGTTTAGCAAGCATTAGATCACAAGGTGGAGTGCCGCTGTTTCATTGATATCTATGGAACACAGCTGCTCCTAGCATAGTGGTAGAAAAGGGTACTGCAGTTTAATTTTAAAAAAAGTGCAGAAGACAAAAAAAAATTACTAAATTTGAAATTGTATTTGCAATAGGAGCTCTAAAATGTTTGACACAGTAACATTTGTATAAATTTGGACCCTTTAATGAAGGCTTATGGACCTTGTGTTACTTATCATGGTCATTTTATGTAAAGAGAAACTTTCAATGTTGATTGGACAAGTAATAAAGATCATTTTGACAAATTCCTGTAGATAATACGGATTTTACAATAATTAGAATTTTTTACTTAACCACTTTAAAGCACAGAAATTATTAGAGTTTTAGTAATTGGAAAATAAAGTTCCTCCTTTGAGCAGGGAATGGTATTTACAGCATTTTACTATTAAATGGGGGTCCAGGGATTGGACATTTCTTGATAAATTAGGAAGCAAAGTTTAATATAAATAGGAGTAGGCAAGAAAACAGCTCTCCCTATACGGTTAGACCGAAACATCGGGACGGGATATGAAAATGTTCTAGATCTAGTAGAAAACTCTGGCATAGATTGCTCGTTACACGCGTAGCGAGTCCGCCTCAACCTTCTGAGCGGACGATTGATGGACTGCGCCACAAATAATAATTTCCAGAGTTTAGGACTCATCAGGTTTATCTGATCCAGCAAGTAAATGCGACATAGACACACGGGAACGCGTCAGCTTTGCTTTCCATGACTAACAGCACAAAGGTTTGTGGGTAGGGCGATGAAACCATAAAACATAAGAAGACAGCTTGATGCTCACCCACTCCTTCTGACACAACTGGCACCATTGCCTGGAGCCGATCCATCTGAGAAGTCTATCCAGCCAAACAATCAACACACATGGGAAGGGGATATGATATTTTCAGAGTTATTGCTACAGTACAGAGTCGCCATCCCTAATTCAGCCCTTACAAAGTGGTGTAGCAATCATATATGAGGAATTCTAACACTAAAAAAACCATTTGGTGTTAGCACCCCTCCTCAAAAAGTGGTGGTTGGTCCAAAGGGTTGGGGCTAAGGTTGCTCCTCTATTCCATATGGAATGGTTTACCTCTCTTTTTCCACCCTCTAGTATTAGCGCATGTGTAGCAGGAGATTTGGGAAAAGAGGAGGAACCATGAAGTGGTCCATGGTTCTCTACCCAAAGGGGACCAGACAACCTGCCTCTTTATAGCAAAAATAATTATAACCATAAATACGCTTTAAATTATACTGCTCCAGGGAAGTTTGGGTTATTATTTTTTTTTTGCGGACTTGGGTTTTTGTAAGATGGTGGCCAGACGGGGACCAGTTGTGTTTGTGCTGTTAGA
The DNA here is from genome assembly GCF_014858855.1 of Bufo gargarizans. Classification (NCBI taxonomy): domain Eukaryota; kingdom Metazoa; phylum Chordata; class Amphibia; order Anura; family Bufonidae; genus Bufo; species Bufo gargarizans. The sequence continues at coordinate 683,209,976 of NC_058081.1, read as the reverse complement.
TAAGTGGCCGTCATTTCACCCGGATTTCGGCGTAATCGGTAAGCTCCTCGGGGTTGGTGTAGATGTCCATTGCACTCTTCTTTGTAAAGTCAATATTTGCATATTCAGAGTCCACAGTTGGTGTTTGCTGCCTCTTACTTAACAGGAATCTTTCCGAAAAACTGAGCAATTGGTTCTATGAACAAAAAAACAAAAAAAAGATTTGAGTGGAAATGAAGACGTAGACATAATGGAAAGTAGAGAAAATAGATGGTGGCACAGGCACTGGACCATCAGGAACTTGACACAATGGGGGAGAGTTATTTTTAACTGGGGTATTCCAGTTGTACTATAAATACTCAACAATTGTACTAGAGGATATGGATCAAGGGGCCTCCTATAGTGTCAGACACACACCTTATACATTATCCACATCACCCTATCCACGTGAGGAAGATTATTTTTACAGGACATCAACACAATTTTGATTTAGAGAGAGAAGCTGCTGCCAGTCATTGATAAGTGGAGAATCAATCAGAAGTGGAACTTAAAAAGTTAAAATAATTATAAAACAATGAAATACACCACAAAATATATATGTTTGGTTTTAACTCCCTACTAATCCTTAGGTTTTTGAACTGAAGCCACAGCCAAGAGGATTAATACATAAATGAAGAAAAATGAAATGTAAGTAGTCCAAAATAAGTGTAATAATCAGACAATTAATTTTTTAAGGAGTATTCTGGCCAAAAATATTTATTACCAAAACATTGATCACTAATTCTCGTGGCTATGGAGATCAGATCATCTTAGCATTTAAAACTGAACAGTCCTTCAAAAAACAGAACTACTGCTAAGCATGGTTTGAATGATTGGGTCAAAAGTCCCTGCTCGTCTGCAAGAAATGTCTTGGTGAAGACCACCAATGGTTGGACCATCCTGGATAGATGGTTTGATGGCTTCAACTACCATCAGGAGGTAGGACCCATATCCTCTACATCCCAGTTTGTAAATTCTATTGTCTATTTCCATTTCTGATCATTTCTTCCCTGCACAAAAAGTCTATAGCTCATCGTCGTCAACACCACATAGAACATATAAGGCAAGCCACATACCTTTTGGATCATTTTACCTCCACCGCACAGATCTCTCCTGACTGTTGAAGAAGGTATATTAGTGAATGTTACATGGTGGTTCATGATATTAGTTCATTATATATGGTGGTTCAAGATATTAGTTAATGGTGTAAAACTCCAATAGTACCAGATAGATCCAAGTACCAGATAGATCCAAAAATATTCAACAAGTTGGGATTTAGTCCAACAACTGGTATCTACTAAAGACTCATCGCATTTCTACATGAGTCAACCCATTTGCATCATATATTAGTTTTAAATCAGACTTGGAAAATGTTCATGATTTACACAAATGTTTTTTTTTTTTAAGTTGCAAAAAAGTTTTTAGAACAAAAATGCAAATAAATAGAAAATGGTAACAAAACAGCTCAAGGTCATCAGGTACAAATCAATTTATATGGCTTACCCCCTCCATCAAATTCTGTTTTTCGAATTCAGTCTAGTCTAATCAAAGGGATTGGGTCGGTAATACATTACCTGTTATCAGGTTTTTAAGTTAAACATACTTTTAAGTGATGATGTGATATTTATTTTCACATCCCTTTCTGTATAACAAAATTCCTAAAACACTGATATTTTCACTCTGACAACTGAGCCTCATGATAGGCTGACAACTCCTGTTCTATAAAGATCAATTTACAGCAGTCATCTCATTATCATCACATGCAGATGACATAAATAACCCAGGATCCACCATTCACAATAGATGATGTCACAGCGTATCTACTACCCCTCCCTGCACAATGACCTCTGCAAAAATGAGCATATCCACAATATTCTCCCGTAGATGTCAGTAAGTCGTCTGCAGTCCACAGGTTCTTATGGTCAATATGGCTGCTGTAAAGTATATCTCTGAATATTGTTAACAGCAACTCAGGCAAGATGGTCGCCCCCAAAATCAAGTACAGAATGTAGAATAAAAAAAATCTAGAATTAGAAAGAATTTGATTGAAAAAAAGAATCTGTGTCATTATCTGGTTTTAATCAGTAAAAAACCTGGGGAACATATTCCCTTCAAAGGGGGTCACCTGTTTCCATGCTTTCTGACATGTTCAGATATCATTGGTGAGGACTGAAGAGTTGTCATCGTAACTTATGTTTTCATTCCCTGAATTAAGACACCCCTTCCACTAAGATATCCACATGTCCTGAACATCTATCTTAGTCATTGCTCTATTTAAATAAAAAGGGCACATTAGAACCTATCTATAGATAATCCAGAAGCCACCATTCACAATAGATGCTTTCAAAGCTTATCTACTACCCCTCCCTGCGAAATCACCTCTGCACAAGTCACAGAGCATGCCCACAGCATTCTCCTATAGAAGTAAGTAAGTCATCTCCAGTCCACTGGTTCTTATGGTCAATATAGCTGCCGTAAAGACCCCTGTAGAATTAGTTTTTTAAAAAAAGCCACCAAGATAGCTGTTGGGAAGAAATATGGGAATTCTTGCACCCAAAATGTAAACGTTAATTTAAAAATATATATATATATGTTTTATTTAACAATTTGCATTTTTATTCTTACCCCTGTTTTTCTTAAGTTTTTCTTGGAGGTGTCTCCACTGTATGACGGTGAGGTCTCTGTTTGGATGAAGCTAGAACTTTCTGTTACGTTCTTCCTATGACAGAAATATGGAAAATGAATACATCTTTAGCTGACAATATGCAAATTCAGGGGCAGAGATGTATGAGGTGGAAGGTGCAGTGCAGTGGGCAGAGGGGCGTCAGGGCCCCTTCATTCTAGAGGCCAACGAAGGTCTTGGCTTACTGAACCCCACCAATAAAAATTTTCAACATCCCAAATTTTATAAAAGCAGAAGAAACCTTTAGCATGTCAGTTGTTTTCTAAAAATTCTTGAGTATAAAATGTAAAAGGTCCTTTAAAGAAGAGCTGTCACTGCAATTGCGGACAAGAATAGGCAATTCTATGGGGGTGCCAGCCGGGTGTATTGCGGATCCGCAATACACCACAGACGTGTGAATGGACCCTAAAGAAAACATTCCCCTTTATGATCTTGTTTTAGGTGTACTGTCATCATGGCGATGCCACATGGATTTGATTCATCACTCACATCAATGTTGACACATCCTTCTAGCTGTTAAAGTCCGTTACGGTGTAGATATTGATGTAGATGGTGACAATGGCATAATGTGACACTCATGGGCTCCAATGCCAAATCAATAGCAGGGCCTCCCAACTACCATGGTGTTCATTTTTGTGGCCCTCAGTGACTAGGACCTGGGTCCACGCCTAATAGCTAGGCCCTTGAATAGCGATTTGAATCCACACAACCTGCAGTCATATTGCCAAGTGGAGCTCTATTGCACCACTATGGATGCTACTCCGCAATGACATACTTGCCAACCATTCAGCTGTTACAATCAAGACAAATAGGCCAGGCCCCTAGGAACGCCCCTACCCCGCCTGAGGACACCCACTTATGGGTGGTTTTTTAGTTAGCCACACACATTTTTGGCACAGAATATTGCAAATTTGCTGGGACTGTCTATAAAAATCAGGGACAGTCCCACCAAATTCGGGACAGTTGACAACTACGTGCAATGGTAGCTCAGATTTCTTGTTGTAAGGTTCACTGTCAGATAGTACATTCATCCCACAGGCTTGGATACAACCAGTGCTATATTTTAGGAACATCTGGTTTACAGACAAAAAATATTCCTTACTTTTCTCTGGTTTTAATCATGTAGCCGCCGACCGCTACAAGGATGACAAAAACCACCACAGCTCCAACGGGACCAATCTTGGCCCAGATTAATGTGTCTGCGAAGAAGAGAAAGACATAGATGAGTCATTTACAAAATACTAAAACCAAAACATATATGGCTGCTGTCCTCAACTCTACCCAGATGATCTGACTGGCAATGGGTCACACTTGTGCAGGATAGTCCCAATAAACATATTCATCCATTTCTTAGTCAAAGATCTGTATTTAAGGCTTTCTCAGTTGGGGTCTGTGTAGAGGTGGTCTGGTCTAAGTTTTGAGGTCTGGTCTTTTGTCTTGTTTCTGTATTTAATGAGTATGATCTGGAGTCTGTATAGAGGTAGTCTGGTCTAGGTTATGGGGTCTGATCGGGTGTCTGTATTTGTTAATGACTCTGCTTTGGGGTCTGTATAGAGGTAGTCTGGTCTAGGTTATGGGGTCTGATCGGGTGTCTGTATTTGTTAATGACTCTGCTTTGGGGTCTGTATAGAGGTAGTCTGGTCTAGTTTATGGGGTCTGATCGGGTGTCTGTATTTGTTAATGACTCTGCTTTGGGGTCTGTATAGAGGTAGTCTGGTCTAGGTTATGGGGTCTGATCGGGTGTCTGTATTTGTTAATGACTCTGCTTTGGGGTCTGTATAGAGGTAGTCTGGTCTAGGTTATGGGGTCTGATCGGGTGTCTGTATTTGTTAATGACTCTGCTTTGGGGTCTGTATAGAGGTAGTCTGGTCTAGGTTATGGGGTCTGATCGGGTGTCTGTATTTGTTAATGATTCTGGTCTGGAATTTGTATACAGGTGGTCTTGTGTAGGTTGTGAGGTCTGGTGTCTGTATTTAATGATTATGGTCTGAGGTCTGTATACATGGGGTCTGGTCTGGTGTCTGTATTTGTTAATGAGTCTGGTCTGGGGTCTGTATTTAGAGGGTTTGATCTAGGGTCTGTCTTCATTTTGGGCTTTAATTACACACTTCTATACACTTCTTAAATGTCTTAGATAGTGGATGTGTCCTATATAAATGGGAGCAGTGTAAGACACAACAATTGTACAGTTCGATTCTTTCCATTTTAGAATCTCCCCTTCTCAAAAATTAGCTAAGTTATAATATCAGAGCTGCCAACATTAGAATTTTTTATGTGGACATTTGGGCTTTGACCAAGGTGTGTGATTTATTTGGGGTATGTTTTTTTATAGGGTGATATTTGCCAGAATAGACCTTCTTTTCTGAATGTCCCCTGTGTTTTATCCTAAAGGAATGGTATAGAAGGAAAGGATTGCCAGCTACAGTGATCTCAAACACCATTTGCTGTTAAAGTTACAGATTTTTATAAAAACCTGACCTTAAATTATTCCAGACCCCAGACTAGGTCTCATAATTCACACCACAGAACAAACCCTATAATTGAAAATCCCAGACGTTATTATTCAGATACCAATATGCAGACCCCAGGCAAGGCGCCAGTACTCAAACCTCAGACCATAATTCAGACTAGAGCCCCAAAATAAAGACCACATAATACAGACCACATACTAGACCTTATATTTAGACCCCAGACCAAATAATACAATCCCATTACCAGATGAAATATTCAGGCCTCAAACTTCAGACCCCAGATTTTCATAATCATTCTTTTCTGAAAACCGATTCAGAAGATCTGAGAAATTTTCAAGGTGTACCCACACTTGTTTACCCAAACTATGCCCCGTTTAGCATAGGCACCACCTGGTTCATTCTTGGTACCAATACAGATATATTTCCCTTGCATAAAACAATGCAGGCTAAAATAGGATTAAGGCATATTTGGGATACTCCCCCAGACATCCGCAAAGCTCCTGGAAAAAGACCTCCTCAATTCCCAAAAGAGTTGGCAAATCTCCCAGGCACCAAACCTCCTGAAAAGTAGCACCCAATGTACAATTATTGTGCATAGTGCAGGGATGCTGCATCATGATACTCAGCCCTGGCGGTGCCACAGGGCAAAGGGGTGCGGTCTCTAAAAACATTTTTGGCATTTTTTGCACACTATTGTTTCTCCTAGAGATCCGTTTCTGGAAGTTGGCAAGTTGTTGTCCAGGATTACAAAAGTGCTCTGTTTTTGTGTTTTTCCAGAAACTCCCACTCATATTGCAGTGTCCCACTGGAGAGCAGTGATACACTGCAAAAAAGGGGTTAAAATGTACTAGAATGTGAAGTAAGCATTGTCATGTATTTTGTATCCGCATGGTATTAATAGGGCATAGTATACACCACCAGACACTAGATGGAGCTGTTGTCATCCCACCCCCCCCCCCCCCCCAAAAGGAGGAATTAGTCAGTTTAAACCAGTGAGTCTACTCTGAGACAGCATAGAGAGCAGACACTAAATGTAAAGGTAGAAGCTGACTCTAAAGCCACCCCTGATCAGGTACCAACCAGGGCAAGGCCATAAAAAGAACTTTAAGAGCAAGTGTAGTGCTAAATTCTTTGGAGAATTGCTGCTGTTGTCACAGTGTGGTTCACTGTGACAGTTGTGGCCGAGCAGGCTGGTTGCAGGCTCTCTCACGTACTGGCTGCAGGCTGACTCCTGTGTATGCTCGTTGCTTGGGGCTGCTTGCTAGCTGCCTGTGTTTGTGTCTCCCCACCAAGGATGCACCACTAATGAGGCCAGGTGAGGCGATCGCCTCAGACAGCACCAGGTAGGGGCCAGAGGGGGGTAGCCGAAGGGCTATGGGCTGAACGGAAGGGGTTAGGTTAAGAAATTGGCATGGGGAGGGGTGGCACCATTTCAGTTTTTGCCTCAGGCAGCAGAAAGGCCAGGTGCCCCCCTGCTCTCCACGTCCATAACTCTATGGCTCCTGTCAACGATGCTGTGCAGGCTGGCTGCATGAACTGTGCACTGCCTGTGGCTTTCCCATATATGCTGGTTCTGTGAGGCGTGCTGGCTGCGGCCTTGAGTGTGAACAGGGTCTGAGTATGGCTGCCTATAATCTTGTACTATAATCTTGTACCGGCTACAGTTATCCCGTGTATGCTGGTTGTTGTTTGGGGCGTGCTGGCTGCAGCATTCTCTGAGTGGCGTGAACTGACACTTGTATTGTTTGTTCTTTGGTTGTTGTTACTCCTGGTTCTGGTGGGTTCTAAGGAGGGAGAACATCTAGGCTGTGTGCAGTCCTGAGTTTCCAGTCCTTCTGTCGTTGTCTGTTCCGCTGGTGCTTGCACCAGCGTGGTTCTCTGCAGGTAGCGGCCAGGTGTACCCGGACCATCCCGGAGGTGCAACCAGTGAGCCCTCGGACAAATTCATCCCCACCACCAGAGGCTCTTTGATGAACGGGGCTTGCTGGCTCTCCGCCCTCTGGGTTTGGCCTCCTGCCTTGCCGGTGCATTTGGTTCGGTGGTAGTGCTGCTTGCTGTTCCGGTTACTGTCATGTTTATTTATAACATGTGTAATAAAGTACTCTGTTGGTTTCCTGGTCTGTATTCTGCCTGTGTCCTGTTTACAGGCGTAAGATTCACATCCCACATTGGAAATTGTGGACTTATACCTCTGGAGTACGGCAAACTGTTCAAAAAAGGTGCAGAGCATAGTCTGATGTTTAGGGTCCACCCTGTGGTTGCAGTGCTTAACAGAGATGTCTTGCCCTTCATGCCCATGTCCAAGACAGCTAGAGAAGTGCAGCATAAGGAAGATTGATTTAAAGAAACACTTTGGCCTATCAGCTACCCATGCAGCCATGTCACCTGTAAGAACTGTGGAAAAGTGCATTTGTGTAATATCGCCAGTCTGTTTCATGCTGAGAACTGTAACTGATGTGTTTTAACTTAATACTTCAGTAAAGAACTGTTCTGCTGTTAACCTGGCTTCATTATACTCTGCACAGACATCTAAGGCAGCACCAAGAGACCCTGCCTTGCCCCTCACTGCAACCGACATCAGGCAGAAGAACCCCAAAATCAGAGAGTGCCCCAAAGGGAAGAACAGGTGCACCCTCCCCATCACTGCACAGCCCAGAGGAACAACAGAGCAAGTGAGTACCATGACCACCATTCTTGTTACTATCACTCCTAATCTCTCCCCTGTCCTGGGCTTGCTCCATGGGCTGTGTCTGGTATTGCAGTTTAGCCCCATGCTTTCAATATTTGACTCCCCATTTTTCAGGCATTTTAAGCAACACCCCTGACTAGAGTTGAGCAAACACCTGGATGTTCGGGTTCGAGAAGTTCGGCCGAACTTCCCGGAAATGTTCGGGTTCGGGATCCGAACCCGACCCGAACTTCGTCCCGAACCCGAACCCCATTGAAGTCAATGGGGGCCCGAACTTTTAGGCACTAAAAAGGCTGTAAAACAGCCCAGGAAAGAGCTAGAGGGCTGAAAAAGGCAGCAACATGTAGGTAAATCCCCTGCAAACAAATGTGGATAGGAAACTGAATTAAAATAAAAATAAAATAAATAAAAATTAACCAATATCAATTGGAGAGAGGTCCCATAGCAGAGAATCTGGCTTCACGTCACCCACCACTGTAACAGTCCATTGTCAGATATTTAGGCCCAGGCACCCAGGCAGAGGAGAGAGGTCCCGTAACAGAGAATCTGGCTTCATGTCAGCAGAGAATCAGTCTTCATGTCATAGCAGAGATTCAGGCTTCACGTCACCCACCACTGAAACAGCCCATTGTCATATATTTAGGCCCCGGCACCCAGGCAGAGGAGAGAGGTCCCGTAACAGAGAATCAGTCTTCATATCAGCAGAGAATCAGTCTTCATGTCATAGCAGAGAATCAGGCTTCACGTCACCCACCACTGTAACAGTCCATTGTCAGATATTTAGGCCCCGGCACCCAGGCAGAGGAGAGAGGTCCCATAACAGAGAATCTGGCTTCATGTCAGCAGAGAATCAGTCTGCATGTCATAGCAGAGAATCAGGCTTCACGTCACCCACCACTGTAGCAGTCCATTGTCATATATTTAGGCCCAGGCACCCAGGCAGAGGAGAGAGGTCCCATAACAGAGAATCTGGCTTCATGTCAGCAGAGAATCAGTCTTCATGTCATAGCAGAGAATCAGGCTTCACGTCACCCAAAACTGGAACAGTCCATTGTCAGATATTTAGGCCCAGGCAGAGGAGAGAGGTCCCGTAACAGAGAATCTGGCTTCATGTCAGCAGAGAATCAGTCTGCATGTCATAGCAGAGAATCATGCTTCACATCACCCACCACTGGAACAGTCCATTGTCAGATATTTAGGCCCAGGCACCCAGGCAGAGGAGAGAGGTCCCGTAACAGAGAATCTGGCTTCATGTCAGCAGAGAATCAGTCTTCATGTCATAGCAGAGAATCAGGCTTCACGTCACCCAACACTGGAACAGTCCATTGTCAGATATTTAGGCCCAGGCACCCAGGCAGAGGAGAGAGGTCCCGTAACAGAGAATCTGGCTTCATGTCAGCAGAGAATCAGTCTGCATGTCATAGCAGAGAATCATGCTTCACGTCACCCACCACTGGAACAGTCCATTGTCAGATATTTAGGCCCAGGCAGAGGAGAGAGGTCCCGTAACAGAGAATCTGGCTTCATGTCAGCAGAGAATCAGTCTTCATGTCATAGCAGAGAATCATGCCTCACGTCACCCAACACTGGAACAGTCCATTGTCATATATTTAGGCCCCGGCACCCAGACAGAGGAGAGGTTCATTCAACTTTGGGTTGTCCCGCAATATAATGGTAAAATGAAAATAAAAATAGGATTGAATGAGGAAGTGCCCTGGAGTACAATAATATATGGTTAAGGGGAGGTAGTTAATGTCTAATCTGCACAAGGGATGGACAGGTCCTGTGGGTTCCATGCCTGGTTCATTTTTATGAACGTCAGCTTGTCCACATTGGCTGTAGACAGGCGGCTGCGTTTGTCTGTAATGACGCCCCCTGCCGTGCTGAATACACGTTCAGACAAAACGCTGGCCGCCGGGCAGGCCAGCACCTCCAAGGCATAAAAGGCTAGCTCTGGCCACGTGGACAATTTAGAGACCCAGAAGTTGAATGGGGCCGAACCATCAGTCAGTACGTGGAGGGGTGTGCACACGTACTGTTCCACCATGTTAGTGAAATGTTTCCTCCTGCTAACACGTTGCGTATCAGGTGGTGGTGCAGTTAGCTGTGGCGTGTTGACAAAACTTTTCCACATCTCTGCCATGCTAACCCTGCCCTCAGAGGAGCTGGCCGTGACACAGCTGCCTTGGCGACCTCTTGCTCCTCCTCTGCCTTGGCCTTGGGCTTCCACTTGTTCCCCTGTGACATTTGAGAATGCTCTCAGTAGCGCATCTACCAACGTGCGCTTTTACTCGCGCATCTTCCTATCACGCTCCAATGCAGGAAGTAAGGTGGGCACATTGTCTTTGTACCGTGGATCCAGCAGGGTGGCAACCCAGTAGTCCGTACACGTTAAAATGTGGGCAACTCTGCTGTCGTTGCGCAGGCACTGTAGCATGTAGTCGCTCATGTGTGCCAGGCTGCCCAGAGGTA